>NC_064882.1:30608553-31233553 GCF_929443795.1 Astur gentilis | reverse complement strand
TAGAGTCAGCAGATTTCATCTGGCATTGAAAGGATACTAAAACGGATCTCTGAATGAATACTTCTCAGAAGTACACAGTACTATTTTTTACTGCATAATTATAAAACCATTACAGATTTATATTATAAATCTTTCACTGACAATTTTTTTTAAACAACTGTATGTCAGTACATTGAATTTCTGCTTCCTTTTATAATTTACCCCTCCTCACAATATAAGAAACTACACAGCGGAATGAAATTCTGTTCCTTTTGAAATCAGTAACCATTGCAACTGACTTCAGACATGTCAGAACATGATTTGTTGTCTGTCTGAACTATATTAGCTAGCTCTTTTTATCTTGCTGTGTTATAGCTGTCATAGAATGTAACACACCTACTGTAGACAAAAGATGCGTGTAAAATATTATATAAATTTAAAAAATGCACTTTCTGCATTATTCTGATGCTATGCAATGTTTAATTTAATGACTTCCCTGAAATTAAAATGAGTATCATGCAACAAAAAAAATAATTCCAAAGTGCTTAGTTGTCTGACTTCTCCAATTCTTTAAGATTGCAATTTTAAGATGAAGGGGGGAACAGGAACTTACCTACTTGGTACTTTGGGTAATAAGTTGCCATTTGTCCACTACTGCATGATTGTCTCTTATGCCTTTTTCTTATATTTGTATCAGTGGTCTCCCATTGTGGACTTTTTCTTTTGTTTATTCTGATAAGAACTTCAGAACTACCAGCAGGATTATCATCATGGTTTACATCACTAATAAATTTTCTGCTGTGAAACTGGTCATCCAGCCTTTCAGTCACTTTAGAAGAATTAGATCCTTTAGATGTTTCCATTTCATTTTCTTGTTTCTTTAATGCATTTTGCTTAGTAGAATGGGACCTTAAAAGAGGATGTCTTTTTTCTTCCATATAGGCCTGAGTGCTTTTACTTTCAACAGCTTCGGGAGAATAAATGACATTATTTAACTTAAATGAATTGTGCTGCTCAATATGGTTGATTTTTCTCAGAAATATCCTACAATCTTTAAAGGTTTTGGCTTTCCAAGTATTTTGAAACAGTTTATCTTGGCTTTGTTCTTTTCTAACATTTTGTTGGCAACAAATTGTTCCATTTGTCTCTGCATGTGACTTAAGTATATTTGCTAAACCAGGATGTGGGTTAAAGTCAGAAGATCCCATCATCTGTTGAACAAATGCATCTCTGGCTTCATTTTCAGTTGGCAAGAGGCTACTCTGAGATTCTACCAAAGTCTGAGTGGGCTGGATTTCTACTGTATTTTTTTCCTGGAGCTTGGGCATTTCATCATTAGTTTCCCCACTTGTACTTTTAAACAACTGGCTTTGGCAAAAGAACTGCAAATTTTTCTTTTTTGATTTCCAGCCTCCAGGAGCCTGATTATAGAGCTTTTTCGTTTGTCCCCACCTATCACGCTGTAGCTTCTTAAATTCGTTTCTTTTTAATCTGGCTAATGTGAAATTACTTTTCATGCTTAAGACCGGAGACCTCACCATGTTATGTAATATTTGTAATTTCCCTGCTGGTTTTGAAGGAGAGGATAGTGCAAACTTTTTAAAGTGCTTTCTGAAAGGGCAAGTACTAAGATCAGCTTGTTTAGTTTCCATCTTTATCTCTCTAGTACTAACTACTTCTAAAGGATTGCGAGCATTTGCCTTTCTCACTAGAGAGAGAGACTGTGTTTCTGTAGTTTGCATAAACCAGGTGCAGAGTTCATTCATATTACACTTTTTCTGAAAAAGCATTTTTATAGGTGATGTTTCAAGTTCTACAAGGCAGGAGTCTAAAGGGTTTGACATTTCAGTATTACAGTCTTGTTCAACGGGATCCCTTTTTTCACATACACGTTTATCAAACTCATTTCCCCCCACTCGCAACCAGGTATTAGTTATCTGTTCAAATCTATTATTTAGTTCTTCCAACAAAGTGTCACTTGAAGTGGAAGTAGCCCACCACCTGAGAGAGGGATTCAATGAAAAAATGGAATCCGACGATACTTCATTAATGGGCCCGAGTTCGCCCTCCTTAAGATCCTTTTTTGCATTTCCTGAATTTCTCAGTTCTGAGGTATCTTTGGATGCTGTGCTCCGATTTGATTGCCTATGTTTTTCTTTTCTATCTTTAGCTTTTCTCAAATGGAGTTTGTAAGATTTATGTAGTAAGGCACTTCTACAAGTAAATGCACTAGAAGATGCTAATGAATGTAAAAAATGCAGTGAAGGTTTTCTGTCTCTAGCAGAATGCCTCAATGGAATTTCGCGTTTTCCTGACACTGTTGTAATAACATTGTTTGATCCATCCTCTCTAGAATCTTTCTGTGTGCTCTTTACTTGACCCATATTATTGCACAGTTGATTTTTTCTCTCCTGTGGTATGTTTTTTTCTAACACATTCTGCTGTTGTAAAGGAGGCAAACAGTTGCTAATACTCACTTTTCTTTCCTGAGGTGAAACTCGATTAACTGTCACTGATATGCCAGAGATTTTTACTTTTGCTGGCCTACCAGGTTTTCGAATGGTGGTTAACGGTTTCTTAATTGGCCGTATAATATTGCTGCAAGGATGCGGCGATGCTAAGTTACTCTTGATAGGTCTGACATAGTCATAACCAGAGACCTCGTTTTCAGTGGAAGAATTCTGTAAGGCTTTTACTATTTCAGTCAAAGCATTTTCAGTTTCTGCACTGTGCCTCGCTTTGCTGTGGTCATTAGCAAAAGTAGAATCAATGTGTTGTGTGGGCAGAATGCTGATTACATTTAGATTACCTTCAGAAACATGTCTCTTAGTTCTTCTTGACCGTCCGAAAACAACTGTCACAGTAATATTTTTCTTGCTGTTAACTTCTTCCATTACTGCTGCATCAGATTTGGTACTTTTACCGTCACTGCTAAGTTCAGGTCTAGGTTCTGTGCTTTCAGTCATGTCTATTTTTGGTTTTGGAGGCCGTCCAATAGGTCTCTTAACCTGCTTAACAACTTGAGGACCTATCTTCTTTGGTCTACCAGGTTTTCTTTTTAAAACTGATTCACTGGTACTGCTTGATTTCTCCACAACTTCATCATTTTGTTTCAAGTCATTTAAGTTAGTTTGATCAACTGGACAAGAGCTTGTAATTGCTTCCGCATAAACACAACCTGACTCCTCCGTGGTATCGTTTTCACTGTAATCACAATCCTTGATGCAGATTGCATGAGAAAGGTCTCCTGCGGCCTGTTTGTCTAACAAAGTGTTTGCGTGCCCCTGAAACAAACAAATATCTGTGCTTCCTTTGGAAGATGCAGCTGCAGATGTCAAAGTATATTTGACTCCTTCATTACTATTAACCTCTGAGACAAACATAAGCTTAATAGGACTAGAGTAATTTAAGGGAGATGAGATCTCTCCGGCTTCAAAAGTTGTATGCAAGTCCATGTTACTGGAAGTTGAACTGGATGAATCAAAGGTCAGAGATTTCAAAAGGCTGTCAGTAATTTCTTGATCTATAACCATCTCTTGTCTGTTTGTTGTCACACACAGAGTTTTGATTTTACTGCTGCTTGGCACGTGTGAATGTGGAAGGAAGCTTTGTCCTGTGTATCCCATTTCACTCAGAGTGAAAGGTAAGCCTCTTCTAGCAGCTGGGTTCATAGCCTGTTCATAAGCATTATCTTTTAATTTTTGGCTTATTTTGTAACTATCCAGCAATGAGTTGTTAGTCTTTCTGGCTAGGTTTATGGTATCTTCTAAACGTTCTACAACAACTTGCAGATTTGTGTCTCTCATAATTTTGCTTATGTTCATGTCACTGCATCTTTCAGCATGAACATCTTTATTTATTTTCATTTTTTCCAAAATTTCTAAAGGCTTTTTTGCATTGGATGACTTTCTAAACACAATATTGTTTGTTACATACACAGAGTACCATCCAGGAGGCACAATGTTACGTTTAGTTCTGCCCATGATTCCATTACTCTCATCCTTTAGAGGAATCTGGTCTGTCTCTCTTAAGGTTGCACAATCTCCTTGTGTTTTTGCGAGTTTTGCCTGGCTGGCTGCAATAGCACTGTTTTCCGAAAGAACTAGAAAGCCGGAGCTGGTCTGAAAATTAGGAAGAGGTAGTTTGAAAGACTCTGTTTGGTGTACTGGAAAGCACATTGGTTTAGTTTGGCAATTCATGCATGGATTACTTTCAAGATGTTGCAAAGCCTCATCTTCTATCACAGTAAAACTGTGTCTTTTATTTGGATATATTTTATCAATTTTTTTGGTAGATTTCTTTGCATTTCTCTCAGAAATTGACTTTTTTCTTACAAGAGTTTCATCAAGGCTTGCAAGCTCCCTCTTGATTTGCAAAGACTGTCGTCGAATGAGTGGTGAATCAGGAGAATTATACATTGCAAATAAAGTTTCCTGACGCTTGCGAAATCTTGTTTGGATAATTTTATTTTCCATTTGTTTATCATGTTGGCGAAGTAATTCCATAAAGCTGTAATCACTTGCCTTAGCACTATGCAAAAGAGAGGTTATGAAGTCTCCTAATTTGACATCATTTTCTGGTGCCCTGTCACTGCTAGCAAGTTTTACAAGATTTGTTGCTATATCTGTAGTGTCTATTGATTTTAACTTTTCATTAATACGGTCCATTAAATCTTGAAAAATGGCAGAATGTTCACCTTTCTCAGCCTTCTCAGAATTTATATAATAATTGTTGCTTTCTTGGTCTATTGACAGCAACGTTCCATCTGAATATTCGGTCTCTTTTCCTCTGCATGTTTTACCTTCATATTCAAATTCTCCTTTGCTTCCTTCAGCTGGCAAGAGGGACGGAGGCTGGCTGATGGATATTTCAAGCTTGTTATTGTCTAAAGTTGGAAAATCTATAACTGATCCTTCTGATGATTCAAATTCTTTACTCTGTACAGGTGATAGCGGAGGCGGTGATGGGCTGCGAGATCTATTCGAATTTTTAATGCTGTTCAAGAGATCAGAGTCCTTAGTTGAATATGTACATGCTGCTTTCACAGAATGCCTGTTACAATTTTGCAACTGTTCAGCACAATACTTATGAGAACTACATGCTTTGTTCACCATTGTCTTAATACATCCAATTGCTACAGCTTGGCATGACAAAGAATGGAAATCTTTAATACAAACAGACAGAGGTGGTAAACCAGTGTTTGGTCTTTGATTTTGTAAACAGCACCTTTTTGTCAGCATATGTCCATTGCAATTGCAAAATGAAATGTGAACATCCTCTTCAGTAAGGGAACTGGGAGTTTCAGAGTGGACCAAATGTGTTTGCTTACAACCGCAAACTATAGGAACATTTTCATCTTGTACTAAAAATTTTAACATAGCCAAAGTCTGTTGCCAGTGATATGAACAAAAAGACTCCAAAACTTTGTTTAATGTTGATTTTCCTTTTTCCAAATTAGCTGTTTCCTCTGAATTTGCATCAGCTGTTGAGCTTGAACTGAAAATGAAAACAAATCAAAACAAAATATAAATTACAGTAAAACACCATATCTAATGTTTGTTATAATGGTTAAACTCAAGCCTAGAAACCTGAAGTTTGCAAACCAGTTCTGTTCTATTTGCACTAATCAATCATCCTTGCAAGTGTCACTAGCAATGATGTGCATCTTATCTATAGCAGTGATAATCTTACCATAAGAAAAATAATCAGGAAGAAATTAAGGGACAAAAAGAATAGTTCGAAACATAGCTTCTCGTATCTAATATAATTACAATAATGTTAACTTTCTGATATTTCAAACTACCTTAGTCATTAATGAAGGAAAACCTCACCAGGAACCTGGGGAGCTTAGTATTACTGTCCTTTCACAAACTGAGGCACAGAGTGGATAAATGACTTGCCTAAGGCCACAATTCAAGGTTGTAGCAGAGGCGAGAATGGATCCATCTCTCCTGAATCCCACCCTAAGATATTTATATACCAAATTGTATTGAATGCTCTTGAGGATACTCTTAAAGATCCTTCTAAAGACATTTTTATTTGCATACTTTTTTTAAAAGAACACTAAATAGGCTAACAGAAAATGGAAAAAATATCCACTTGCTACTGTTACTGTTCTTTGCGGATAAATTTCCCTTCTAGTTTTTCAATAAATTGCAGCGGTGCATCACAGGCTCTTCATTGCAATACATTACACACGCACACACACACACACGGTTTTCTTCATTAAACAAAAACAGAGATAATCATCACTGGAATAAATAACTTCTGTGATAAAGGTTAATATCCTTTAAATCTCAAATACAGGGTAGGCCTATATCTAAAGACAACTTTTGAGCAGTTGTTGTCAAAGGTATTAACTCAAAATAAAATAACTTATAAAATACTACCTTAACTATTTAATTAATTTCTTATAAATTATTAAAACTAATGTCACTACTTACCTAATCATTTATATTGAAAAGCTGAAAATTTTCCATGGTAGAAATTAATACAGATATTTCTTCAATTAAATACAAATCCTTGTGCTGGATAGCAACTATCAACAGATAGTTAATATCTAATTCAAGTGTTTTACTGAAACCAATTGCACGAGCAGAAAATATTAGAAGAATTCTGTTTTAGAAAAGTATGTATTGTTTAAACATATCACCAAACTCTGAACATGACACTAACTTTTTGCCCTACTATTATCTCCTGTAATTTTTTGCATTTAAGCCTGTACTTTGGAAAAATATTATTTTGATTGGGTTTACAACTGTATCGATTGAAGAACAAACATATTTAAAATTTAATGTGCTGTGTTTATATAAAGTTACCAATTCATTAATTAGCTCATATCCAATGTTATCAGCATCAGTAATAACTTTTAGCTTCAGGTTTCTTACTCGAAGTTATACATACTTCATATTATCCTACATGGATTTTAAAGTTTAGAGCTTAAAACCAGCCAACTATGCTTAATAATTCCTCACAATTTTTCCTTCTCCTGTAATATTTAGTATGAAACGGTATATATTCAAAATCAAGCAGCTAGATGGTACTGACTCATAAAAGCATAAGATAATTGTGAAGGTACTAGCTGAAATTGCTTTTATGTTTAAATTGAAATAACTGAATTCTTGAAAAGAAAAACAAACCTCTTTGCACTTGCAATCTAAAGTAAAAACAGCATTATTCAAGGGCACGTCATTGTCAGGATTTAACTGTTTTTGAAACACCACTTCACTGAGAAGAGTCTGAGTGTTACTCAGTCCAAACAACTCAGGAGTCACGAGGTGTTGAAATGTATCACTATGCTTGTGAAAACAAAGCTTATTCTAGCAATACAGTTACGGATAAAAACTAATTGCCCTCCCACCACGACTTTAATTAAATAATGTTCTCAAAGGCCAGATAGAAAAAAAATGAACATGGCACTCAGTCTTCAATATTTTGCTTGTAAATCACAGTAAGTGTGTTAAGTAGAATTTGCTAAAAAGATGGCTATAGTACAGTCTTTTTAGACCAAATCTCTAGACAGGTATCTTTCTGTCTGTCTAGACTTGCAAGGTATGTCTAATGGAGTTTCACTGGAGAGTTTTAATTGTAGAGGATCTCTATCCATAACTGCTATTTAAAATATGCTCACTGTTGGAAGAAACTTCCAGAGCCCTAAAGCCTTCTCAAAGTCAGTAACCAAAATTTCCAAAGGCCCCAAAACTGCTTTGAATTTGCTATGTGGAGATCAACCTGTTGTATAAAGTAATAATATCCTGGTTATCACAGACATACTGGATATCCTTCTAATATGATTTCTTTCCTGGTTATCTGCCCTTGTGTAACATCTATAATCTGCTTTCCTTTAGGCATGTGTTAGTTTCTAAAGCTAACAGACAACTTAACTTCGTCTAGCCTACTGTAATAGTACCACATTCCAAATGATCTTCCAAGTTTGTGAAAACACATCAACCCTTTACTTGGTCACCATTTGGGAACAGAGCTTATTACGCAAACAAAAATGAAAGCAACACATTTTCTTTAAAGGGTCTCTCTGTAGAGCTGTAAATATATTTAAACAAACTATTTTTTAATAGCCTTTCAATACAATTATGGAATTATATTTCAGTTTCCTGTAATTCCTTCCTATGGCCCTTTAAATTTGTGTTGTCACACAGTAGTTTAGACTATCCTCAAGATAAAAGGCTTACACAATAATTTCATAGAAGGAAGAGCCATCACTTTCATAATTGCATACTCCCTTCATAGAACAGTCTTACACTTCCTACAAAAAAAGAGGGCGAGAGGGGTTAGGAAATAGAGGGGTTGAAAGGCAAGAGGATCAGTACGCACTGCTCCCCCACTACCTTTTGTGCACAATATCTCTGAAGACAAAAGTTAAGCATGGAATGACATTATTTCCCTGCTGGAGGACAGGGGCAGTTAATACCATGGAGCGGGGATTGACTGGAGTCCAAAACTGGCACAAAGGCAGAGACATGATAAGGTTAAATACTAGCCTTTCAGCTTATTATTTTATGTATAAAAAAAGTAAACCTTTGCCTCCTCCACAAATCCAAAAAACTATGAGGAAAGAGCTCTATCAGAGGACTCCTAAAAGAAGTCCTTCCCTAGCGTTCTATCCTCCGTTGTCTCAGCCACAGACAAGATAAATCAATCTAGCAACTTCTTTGCAGACCGGGAACAGGAACAAAACTGGGAACAGAACATACTTTCAAGTACTCATATGAACAGCAGAGAACGATTATAGAAGTTTTGTCTTCTAGAAATGTTTGGGTTTTCACTTTACATAGTAAATAAATCCCTCAAAAAGCACTATATATTATCTGTAATATATAATAGATAATTTTTAGCTGCAAACTAAAGGATGTAATTGTTATAAAATTAGTTTTCTGGATTTCTTCTCATTTATGAATAATGCATCAATTCTGAGAAATCATCCTTTCTTAAAGCTATTATTTCTGATATATAAAATTATCATAGTAAATTAGTAATTATGTGCTTAGTTTGTACAGTTCTTGATCTTATGTCACTGCTAATAAACTTGTGCCTCAGGAGTAAGTCAAATGAGTCAGTGTACAGGCTTTCGTTTCTTTCTTTTTTTTTTTTACTGAATGAGCAAATCAATCACACATCAGTGTTGTAAATTTATGTGCAAAAGCATTGAAGTGCTTTACTACAAATTACAACGTAGAAACACGTTAACTAAACAATTAAATTCATACAATCAGATTTAGGAATATAACAACACAAAGAAGAAACAGAATTACAGTACATTTACAACACAAGACAAATACATGGAATTCATTAGAAAATATTGTAATAAATAATTCATGAATTATAGTGCAATTGATTTATGCATAAATATAACTAATTGCCTAAAAATCAGTTGTTAACAAAAATCTGTCAAAAATCAAGGCAGCCACAGAGTTTTACTAAATTACTGCGACAATGGAAATACTGCAATTAAAAAACAAATACAAGTATTTGTACTGTAAACAACTAAAAAAATCAGTCTCACTAAAGTTAATATACAATTTAATATAAAATTGTCATTAGCTACCAGAAATGGTTTAAACAGCTTTACTGAGCAGTAGTTCTAAAAACAGAGGCACTGTTTTTTAATATAAAATACTTGAGAAACATTCAAATAAGTAGAAAGCATGTAGGGCTTGCTTTCGCCTTCATTTAAAATTCTGCTGAAACAGGAATTTTCAGAAATTGTCAATTACTAAGTAGTGACTGGTAACTGAATTTATAAAACAGTTCAAAATGTGTAATTTAAATGACATTTAATGGAATACATAGGGATTGGGGAAGGAGAATTTACACATTTCCCTGCCTTTCCTTAGTTGTGTAATCAAAGGTTAGCCTAATAATTAGAAACAAATAATTCTGTTCCTTTAAACACTTACAGGTTGAGTATCATCTATAAACTATCAAAAAATATTTTAATATACTATTTCTGACCAAAAAATAAATACAAGTACTAAAATGTTGAAAATTAATTATAATATTACATACAAAACTACTGAGTACTGTTAAGTCAATAGTAAAATGATCCCTGATTTTATGAATCCTGTTAATTTTTTGGTCAGGTCATCTTTTAAATGATATAAAAAGAGTACTGTAACTTGCCTTCAATATAAACTTCTGACTCAAATTTATAACATTGTCTGAGAAGTAGAAAACATCAGTATGGTACAAATATTAGGCAATGTATTGAAGTCCCAAATTTTTGCAAGTAAAACTGTATAAAGACAGATCTTGAAACATTTACGGTTTTTTTAACTTTGTTTTTCTGTGGGGATATATTCACAAATTAATCCTTCCGTCCCTCACAAAATATGGCTTAATTCTTTTAAAATAAGAGATGACCCTGACGTCTGCTGTTTTGTGACCTCCTTGTTATCAGGTACAGTTCTGCTTAAGAAAAGGATTCATTCTGTAATATGCAAGTAAACCTTAATCACTGAAGAAGATTCAGTATAGATCTGAGAGACCAAAGAACTGAGACACTGGTTGTGCAGTTTCAAAGCATTATTCTGTTTTAAAATGGAAGTTGTTTTTTTTCAGTAGCGTTAAATAAATATGGGCTAGATTTTGCCATCGACATTGCAGTATGCTCTCCACTGAATTTAATGGCAAGTTTATAAATCAGATTACCTGATGTGGCCCATATGTATCTAATGTCCCATTTCATTTATATAATTAACCTATACACATGCAAATTTAAGTGGGGAAAAAAATGTATGCATGTGCACCAAATGTATAAAAGTTGGAGAAAAGTCTTTTTCTATGCCAAATTAGATGCATACAGAAAAAATTACATTTTGAGAGGAAAAGGGCATTGATGTTCAATATTGAATGTATGAAGCAAGCCCCCATTCTTCATATGTAGACATATACTTTGTGATATTACACAAAAAAATTAAGTATGATATCAAGTCCAATGTGAATACTTTGAAATTCATGTAAAAACTGCAATATGAAGGTAATTGGTCTCCCTTAAATTCTATTAAAAGTTACGTATTTAAAGTGAACTGCCTAACTTCTAAATACCAAATTTATAAAGAATTTATATTACTGAAAGTTCAAAACAGCTTCACTGTTTAATATTTGTATTTCTATCAAGACCCTGAACTGCAAATTTGGTTATTAGCAAAATGATAATGTAACTTGGTATTCATTTTGATAAACTGAAAATGTTTTGAAATGTCACAGCAGCAAATACATTACAGTTACAGTGAGGTTTTTCAATAGGAGTGTGACACAATCCTTAAATAAATTTTAAGTAGTCATAACATCAACTAACCAGCACATTTAAACAAAAAAACCCAAACAAACCCAAACCATTCTCAAGCTCATTCTGTGCACATTATGAACATGCTCTATGTTGCATTCCAACTTTCTTTTTAAACCTTACAAGTTACCTTATTTGTCAAACTAAAAAGGAAAATTATGTTAAAGTTTAAATTATTTTATGCTCTTAGTATTCCATCTTATTTCATATTTAATAATTCTATAACTACAGTAATTTCTCAGGTTTCATAAGTGTACACTTTGTAAACACCAATTTCTTTCTAAACCAACAACAAAATTTTCTTAAAATGATAAAAAATGCAGTTTATGCCTGCTAAACACACATTTTTATTAATGAAATGTTTTTCTTACTTGTATTGGATACTTAAGTAACGATGAACTTTTTTTCTTTCACAGAATGTACTATATCCTACTAATACTTCACAAATCCACTTCCTTGTAAGGAATTAGCTTTTTAAAAAAAATCCCTTGCTTTGTATAATCTGAGTTACTTACAATTTATTGCAAGTATTCTGTGAAGTATAAAAGTCTGCTAACCCTTGGTTGTGTATTTCCATAATAAGATGGATTATTGAATGGATAGAGTGGTTCTTCACCAATTAAAAATTATGCTTCACATGACAAATACTTGTTTTCCAAAACATCTTTATGCTATTGACTACTAAATAAAACCTGAATCTTTTCACCTATTTATACAAGGATTATATTAAATACACACTATCAGAATTAAGTGAGCAACTCTATAATTCTGTCCACAGTGAAAACCCTGAATAAAACTATTTTTCAAAAGGCATGTATGTGGTTTTTGAACTGTATAATTTCACGTTTTCTGTCAGAGTGAGCATATGTATTTCTCACACTGTGTGTGTATACAGACATACATACACACACACAAAACAATTTGCTAACTATTATTCTACACAGGCTTGCTACTATTTTTGCAGCTGCCAGTCCCTGAATCTGTCATATTAAATAAGCCAGTATCTGGTAATCGGAGTTTCTTCTTCGGCGGAGTCTTCAATGTTCCAGATCTCTCTTTTACTTTATATTCTAAAGTGCTGTGAGGTACCCCATAAATTCCTTGTGCTTTGGAAACACTCATTTTCCCACTCATTACCATTGCAATTGCTTCTTCCATTATTTCATGATCATACTGCCGATAGCGGCCACGTTTTTTTCTTGGTTGCTTATTATCTTTACGATCCAAACTATCTTCTGTATTTTCTGAGGTTCCATCTACTGTCCCATTCTTAGCATTAAGACACAAAGGAGAGAGGTCCCCATGCAGAAAGTAGGAGTCAACACTTGAGTGAGTTACAGGTCCAGAACATTCAATTTTGTTCTGTTTAGGGAGTATATTTTTCAATTTTTGAAGCGCTGATCCTTCTAAGACTGAGGAGGTTTTAGAAACGTGGTACATAACATCCAGAAGACCAGCAGTATCAGACTGTGGTTTGGATACAGAACTTATTCTTAGCTGAGGAATTTTTAATTGTACAGTAGGACTTGAAGTTTCATATTGTAGATTTTCACTTTTTTCTTTAAATTGAGTGACCATTCTCTGTAGAGTTAACTGGTGGAGGTAACTGGAAGCTGTTGGGAATTTTAATTCTGAGGTTTCAAGTAGACTGAGTTTACTTTTTTCTGTGCGCTCTGCTTGAGCTCTTGCCCACAAGGCTACTTTTTGTAGGACTGCACAAGTTTCTTTACTGTCTTTAAATGAATAACTATCATTGAAATCTCGAGTTTTGTTTTTAAAAGGTGCAGGCTTTCCTGCTGGTAAGGCTTCTAAGTGGAGAAGTAAAGTTTTTTGAGGTATGCCATAAAGTATGCCTGCTTTATTTATGTCCAGTGCTCCAGACTGAATGTCTTTCAAAGCTTTTGAGAGCAAACCATCTGCAAACTCAGCACTTCTTTCCACATAGTCCTCTCTGTGTCTGTGTAGTCTCCTGGATGGATGGAATGAAACGATGGTAAACTGATGTATGAGAGACTCTCACACAGCTATGGAAGGGAAGGGTCCACTCCTTTATTATACTCCTTGCTTCGGTAACATCACTGCTTCTGATACTTTTAAGCCTTTGAGATGTGGTAGTTAAATGATTATCCTAGCAAAATGTTACAGTTCTGGTAGGACAGTGCGTCAAAAATCATACGGTGGCTTCTACAGCAGCCCTTCCAAGAACTTTATATCCTAGCTCAGTATTTGATAATATTCTCATGTGCTTGCTATATTCCCTTGTTCACATGCTTGCAGAGCAACACTGTTATAAATTTAATTATACAATTAACGTTCCATTAAATACCCAAATCCTGAAGGAGTTTTTGTTAGTAGAAACGTGACGTTACCGCTAAACAAGTAATAAAAGAGTCAACCCCCTCATAGAAAATTTGCAGCAATAAGTACGTAACTACACACAAACATCCCAGACTTACACAAAACTAGGCTTTCTACAACAATGAGATAAAGTGCTGTAGTTAACAATCAAGTCCATTTTGGCAAATTAAAACACAGTTTTAAAAACGTCTAGCCACTATTTACAACTCTCTAATTACAAAGTCATACTCATTTTAAAACTTTTTCGTATCAGCAAATTAATAAAATGCAATTTTACATCATTCAACAAATACTGCTATCGTAGTCCTATTTGTAATAAGTTATTTGATAAGACGTACAGGTGACAAAAAGGGTCCTGCTATGGCTAGTGGATGGGACGATGCCAAGATCATAAAAAAATCCAACAAAACAATGCATTTCACTAGTTCTATGGTAGCTTTCAGCAGATCCAATAACATTTTTCTTGCTGAATAAAGAAATTTAACCATTTGCCACCACACACCATAGTCAGAACCATGATGTAAGTATAAGTATGATGATTAAGAGCTCTCTCGCGCGCTTGCTCTCTCTCTCTCTTATTAAGGAATGTTATAGATAATAAGCATTTAACTTGTTCATGTTAGTTGAAGAATATTTTAAATCTAAATATTAACGTGGTCATTTTTTGTCCAAAATTGAAGTTTCCTAAATAAACTCCGAAAGAATATATTTACATTTTCTTCTACTATCCTATTACTTTTAATGTGTTATGTAATCAATTTTCAGTTCATTTTTAGTAACATGAACTAAAGTTTGGTGATTGTTCTGATAACTTTTCTTTAAACAGAAAAAAAAGGAAAAAGACAAATGAAACATATGATATATACGTAGACACACACTTATGAGTGACAAAAATTCTTCTGAAAGCAAAATAGGAACCACATGTGTGTGTCAGTATATACAAATATGTTATGAACATAAAACCTGGCTTCAGAGAAAAGAAACCTGGATTGTCTTTTTTACATAAGCCAAAGAGAGTCCTAAACGTTGCTTACCCAGACACTGAGTTTTCAGAACACAATGGATCATATTTTGGTTCTTCTAACCTTGCGCTTTTCTTTGTAGAGAGATCTAGCACTCCATCCCCTGCAAAGAACGAGTAGTGATGACAGCAGTTGTTTAAGGACGATCTCAAAAATTTTGTTAGCAAATGTTTGTACCTATAGCACAATTTTTAAGCAGTTACTTTATCATGTAAAATTTCTGACATCTTATTCCTTTAACAGTGTCAGCCATCAGCAAATGGTTTTATATATTTGATTTGTAACAAAACTTTTTAAAATTAAGGAAAAAAACATTCAGAAATAATAAAATTTAAAAGAAGAGACTGTCTGGAACAGAAACATGTGGCTGCTCTCCTAAAAATCACATATGCATATATTTTGTACTGTTTACTTTCAAGGCAACCAAAGCAACACACTTGATGTTATTATTCATATACTCATATTTACATACTGTAAACAAACAAGCCTGATACTGAAGTTAAAATTGACATAACTATATCACAGGTTTACAGGATAATTCAGGCTACTAGTGATCTCAGGAGGTCTCTAGACCAACCTCCTCATCAGAGCAGGGTCAGCTTTGAGACCAGACTGGGTTAATGGATGAGACCCCAGTAACTGGGAAGAGAGCTTGAGCCCATTATAGAGTTTTAAGCAGACGAGACCTATGTCATTAACGGTTCTAATAGTTTGTTTATACATATTCCCCCTGCTGCGCCCCCACATGTATGTAATAATGAAACCAGAGAAATTGAAAGACCTAAACTGGGGTGGGAGTCCACTCTGTTAAGTCACTGGCAAATGTTAAATTTAAGATTTATAGTTGGCTGTTGAAGTTTATAAAGTATTGAAATAGAAAAATGCATTTTTTAAAAATCAATATTTAAAAACAGTAAAAATTAAAGAAACTGATTAGCACCTGAAATAGTCCTTTTAGTTTTCTGTTGTTGTTTTTGTTTTTTTTTTAAATTACATTTAAATTATATATAAGTCCCCTAAATATATTTAATTTTATATTTTTCTTCCTTGGATCACTGTTTCAAACTTGGGCTGTTTTGTGTGCCTCAGCTCTGTGAATCCAATTTGGAGTTTCAACATGTAGCTCAACATTCAACTCTACAAGCAACCTTATACTAGCCCTTTTTACATTAGTGTCATTTTCATGTTACTGCATATTATTTCTAAAACATCAATTAACTGTATATATTTTCCCACAGCCTCAAATGCAGACATGATGCATTGGCTGAATAGTCCAAATGCCAACATTTGGAATAAGAAGTCAAAAAAATTGTTAGGGTAACTCTCCTTTATACTGATACTGCACAGAAATACAGTTTTATGTAATAATAAATGCAGCTATTTGTTTTGGACTGGTTTTAACAAATTTTTAGTGTTTTTCCTCAACTACTTTGTATTATTTGAAGAAGAGCAGAGACAAAAAAGTAGCATCGTAAGTGAGCATAAGGGAAAAATATTTATAAACTTGCCACTTGTCAAAGATGCTCCTTTTCTCCTGATTATGTTCCTTTCAAAGTCTTCCTTAACTCTGAAGAAAGTTAAAGGAAGGACTAGTTAATGTTAATCATCCCTTCTGATGCAGTGATATTCCAGAAGGAACAGCCAATTAAAAACACTACAGAAATATTCTACAGGGACTATTTGGCCTACCCAGCTGTAAAACATCCCAAATCCCTAAGCTCACAATGTGCCCGAGTCCTGCGTAACAGACAGATTTTATCTGTTGTGTTCTGTCAGTCATACATCTCCCTTTCTTAAGTGTTTGTGTGTTTCCTTTCACAACAGTTTCTCCATCTTCAGTTGATATTCACAGGCACTATGATAAAAAGGTTTGGAAGAGATCACTGGACATGCTCACTTGAAAAAAAACTTCAAAGTTCACAACTCATCAAGTTATGAAGGACTAATTGTCTATCTCTATTCAATCTACAAAAAAAATAGAAGCTAACTAGATTTTTAGGAAAAAACCCCAAGCCTAACAACCAAAACCCAAAGCCTCTTGCAAGATTCCATAATGAAATCTAACCAAAGCAATTTTCATTTCCAATCTTTCAGAACTGGCTTTGACAATACAAGGCCACCAATAAGTTGAAAAATGACTAAAAAGAACACAGTACTGAAAAATGCAGGCCCCTGAAACAAAAAATTAGATACATTTTGGTCCTCCAAAAGGTAACAAGAACTGAGGAGTCATTTCGGGTTCAAGACAGCTGGTTTATCCAACACAGCAAACAAATTCATTAAGTATATGATACCTCCCTGAAGACAATGCTTTATGGGAAGATGATCCTCAGTAAAAAGAGTGAAAGAGAACCATGCAAGAAATTTGATATATGTACAAGATACCAGATAAAATCACCACACACCAGGCTTTTATTCAGTGATTTTGCTCCAATTAAAAAGCAAACAAACAAAAAAACCCCACACCACCACAAAACCCCCAAAACTGATGCAGAAAGGGCTGACAGGTCAAAAAGATTCATTAAAAATACACAGTAGCTCCTGGTTTTGGTAGCTCTTCCTGCTTTGTAGCAGTATCAATTATTATAATGAAGGAGCACCTAAAATTGGTAGGAAAGTGAGAGCATTTGCTATAAAGCTTCAAGACATAATGAAATGCTCCCTAATAAAATGCATGTACGTACATATACACAGTAGAGACATTCACCTTGGTTCATTAGGTACAGGACCAAAAAGTTTGCAAAAAAGCATCCTACAGGTGGATAATGAACCTTGAAAACCTGTTACTTGCAAGGTAGGAATAGGGTTTTTTTTAAACTGAACCAGAACTTTCTATTTTCTATCAAATCACTCAAAAGGGGTATTTAGGCAAGAATTCTACACAGGAACTGAACAACATCAGGAACAGAAAACCCATTCTATAAGGTGGTTTTAATTAAAGACATGGAATTACTCCCATTCTTCAGCTGAAGCCATGACTATTAAGACAACAGTCTTCATAAACAATACTATGTAACACCGGATAATATAGAAAAAAAAATTATTAGAAGTTTTTCAGGTCTGCTGCTCATGGTCTTCTAAGGAGGTTATTTCTCTGCAAATTAAATAATTTTGATCTTCAAAGAAATGGCTCAACCTCTGGCCTTTGCTTCTCAGCACCAGATCATCAGGTGCAGCAATATCAAGATATAACTAAGTGTAATCAAAGGTCATCTTCAAAATAATCAGGACCACAATCACTTGAAACTCCTCCAGACTAGTGATGTTAGAGAAACAGAGGGGAAAGAGCAAGTAACAGAAACTGTATGAGTCAGCCTTGAGTTCCTACAATTGATATTTCTGTACTGATTCTAGCAAACTTCTCTGTTTTTTATTCAGTTTCAGAAACCCTCTCACCAGCTTTTATGAACTACCTTTTTAGGTCAGACAACCTTCTCTACCCAGTCTCCAGTCGTGGGAAAAACTCCACTCCTACCACAGGAGAGTACATCAGCCTGGCCACTACCTGCAGCTCATTCCTTTCCTGCTTTCCCAGTAGCTGCTAGCATTGGATTAGGGATCTCAGAGGTTCATCCCTGCCTACTCTAGCTTTAATTTCTGGCTTTGATTCTGTTAGCTGGGAAGTTGCCCAAGGCCTTTTTTGAACACAGTGATGCTGTCCATCCCCACAACCTCCTATCACAGCACTTCCTGATGTTCACAAACTGCTGCGCAAAAGCTGCTGTTATCTGTTTTTCTCTTCTAAGAAGTTTCAGCAAGCCCTGCCTAGTTCTAATATTGTGAGATTTAGTAAGTAAAAACTCTCCCTTTACCTTATCCATCATACTGTGGTAAACCTTGATAAGGTTTTTCATGGCAATAAAATGAAACTGTCTTGTCTTCAACACCTTTCCCTATGATGCCTTGCCTTTTGCTGGCTCTTTTCTGTGCTGCTGCCCATGGAAAAATATTTTCAGAGAACTGTCAGTAAGAATGCAAAAGCCTTTTAGCTACTTAACTACTGCTTTGACTAGCCCCTTTTTGCTGACCTAATGTGCTGTTTTGTAAAATGAAAAACTGCCAGATGAAAAGTATATGGCTATATTTTGGGTGTCCATGGCAAGGGCTTGGCAGCACCTGTGAGGGGAGGCAAGGGGCTGTCCTGTGCTGGACACAGTTCAAGCCAGTTCCAACAGACCCACTGCAGGGCACAGCTGAGCCCAGCAGCCTTTTGGGCAGAGCCTCTGGGAAAACATACTTCAGAAAGGGCAAAAAGTGCCAGATAGAGAGAGAGAAAAAGGGAACAAAAAGAATGAGAAAACAGCAGAGGGAAACCCAATGGCAGAGGAAAATGGCAGAAAGAAACCATTAGGTACAGAGTGGTGACACCCCATACCCATTTCCCTTACACCACAGGGGTGGTGGTAGTCACAAGGGAAGGTGAAGCTGAGCCTAGGAAAGGGGGGAGGAAAGGTGGTATTGTAATGTGTCTTTTTGTTTCCACCACCCGAATTAATAATTAAATATTTATTTTAAAAGGCAATAATTTAAGTTAATTTTCCCCAAGCAGAGTCTGTTTTGCCCATGATGGCAAGCAGTAAGCAATGACCACATCCTTATCTCAACTCGTGAGCTGTCCTTCCTGTTCTTCCCATTTTCTCCCCTGTACCACAGAGGCGCACAAGCAAACAAGCATCTGACAAGGTGCTTGGCTGTTAGCCACCACGGCAGACAAGGAAGACATAAACACCTACTCCCCTCAAAAATGTATCTTTTTAGGAGGACCTTTTAATGCAGAAGTATTAAACAAACTGTTTCCTGAATAGGTTTACAGCTCATACAATTTATCTTTGGGAATATAATATACGTACCTTCAAAAAGCATAGTTTTTTTGCCCAATACATATGGTAAGAACAGTATATTACGAAAATAAAAGGTCATTCTCAGTAATGTTTGGAATTCTTTCAGTAGCCCTGAATGTAGCAATCAAGAGGCCACACATGCTGTAATCCCAGTTGCCATAACAACTTCAGTGTGGATTTTCAAGAGATATGAAACCACTTCTCAAAAATTGAATTGTTTCCAAATTCTAGTCCATTATTCAGAAGTCTTTATTTTGCTACAAATTTTGGTGAAATCACATGCACATTGTTAAACTGGATAATAAAATGCTATTTTAAATCATTTAAACAGAATTTTTTACTTGGTTATCCTTATTTTTCTTACTTCTTCGATAACAACAATGACAAAGCTACGGGATAGCTGTAAAAAGTTCATGCAGCAAAATGTCACACATTGCCAGCTACCTTCTGATGTCTTCCAATCTATGATGGATCAATGAAACAAGGAAATTACGCAAATTCTCTTGCATTTTTCTGCTATGTTTCTTCCTAGAAGATACAGCAACAGGAATAAGTGTGTGTGGCTAAACAGATTATTTATTTGTACAGTTTATACTTCTGCCTCTTGCAAATCACTTTGCTTAGCAGCTTGAGAGTGATCAACTCTCCCGTATCTATCAAGGGAAAGAAGCCTCTGCATCAAAGCTGGCTGCTGCTGGGAACACTCCCCAAAGAGCTTGGCATCATGACTGCACAAGAAAATAGTAAGCTGCTGCAAGATATTCCAAGACTGTTCCTCACTCAATGTTTTATTCTGCACAGATGCTGCTTTTTCATTGGCTTAGTTTGGAAGACAAATCATATTGCAAAAATATATAATACCACCCTATTTTTGTTAGATGCAGTGCACGTAAAACAAGTTTTCTTTTGCTATACAGAGTATTCTTTCCAAGGCTTGGGCAGTCTTAGAGTTAATGGATTAGAAAAAAAAAAAAAAAGAGCAAGATACAGGTATTTCTGGAGACAGTTGCTTTTAATTGACTGACAGTGAAGTAACTGCCTGATTAGTTACCAGCAAGGTGCACAGGAATTAAACCACCCTGCTAAGTTACCACACTTCCACATGTAGAAGAAAGCAGAGCATAATTTGGGACTGTGCTGTCAATCAGGTGCCAGCTGGACACACCTGGATGTCAATGCTTAAATACTCAGTACTGAATGATTCAGTACCAGGGGTGCAATGTGTTGACCTTGACCAGTAGCTCGTACCCCACCCAGCTCTTCTCTCACTCCCCCTCCTCAACACAGGGAAGGGGAGAAAAGATGAAAGAGGTCATCAAGATAAATACAGGGAGATCACTTACCAATTACCATCACAGGCCAAACAGACTTGGGGAAAATTTAATTTATTGCAAATTAAAATAGATTTGCATAATGAGAACAAGACAAAAATTAAAGCACTCCCCCACCACACATTTCCCCAGGCTCAACTTCACTCCCAACTCCTCTACCTGTCCCCATCTCCAGGTAGGCAGGCAGGATTGGGAATGGGGGTTACGGTCAGTACAAGTCCTCTCTACAGCTCCTTCCTCCTCACACTCTTCCCCTGCTCCATTGTGGGTTCTCCACAGACCACAGTTCCTAACAGGAAGTATCCAGCTGCTCCAGTGTGGGGTCTTCCATGGGTTGCAGTGTGAATATCTGCTCCAGAGTGGTCTCTTCCATGAGCTGCATGGGAATACCTGCTCCACTGTGGTCCTCTGTGTGCTGCAGGAAAAGACCTGCTCTGGTGCCTGGAGCACATCCTTCCCTTACCTTGTTCGCCCTGCTGTTTCTCACTCCTCTGCCTGTCCAGAGTTTTTCTTCTTTCTTAAATATGTTTCCACAGAGGCACCACAAACCTCACTGATGTGCTCCACTTTGGCCTCTTGTGGGTCTGCTGTAGAGCTGGCTGTGCCTAGCACAGGGCAGCCCCCTGGCCTCTTCTGAACCCCTACAGCCCTTGCCAGCTACCAAAACCTTGCCATGTAAACCCAATACACAGGGGTATCAGCTCTGGAAGTGTCAGACCTGAATATTTTGGGAGTACTTCAGAGATGGCCCACAGATACTGGAGGAAAGTAAGTTTTCTTAAATGAAGATAAGATCATCCAGACATCTTCAGTGGTGGAATCTTTTTTTCAGTATTGAGCTAGCACTTAGCTTAAATCTGCTCAGGGCAAAAAAGAAGAATGCTTCTAGCGATCTGGAAAATAAAGCTTGTTCCTTCCTCTCAACTTAAGTCCAAGAATTATTGCCACAGTAAAGGAACAAGACTATTTTATTATTTAGTTAATTCATTTTAAAGATGACTACTATAAATACAAAGCACCTGCCTAAACAGAAAATGAACCTGAAGTATTTATATTTAGGTCATTATCTGCTTCACAGGATTTGAATTAAAAAGATTTCAACTTTGAGGATCCATCAGAGCAATGCACAAATTTGAACTTCCTACTCTGTTACCGCCACTTCATTTGGAAATTATAACAGGAATTACAAATAGCAAATAATAAAGAGAGTTGCACAACTATTAAAAGACACTACTAAGAAGGGAACCATGCTACAGCTTTTGCGAGTCTCGACACTGACTATTATGTTAAATACAGAATAATGCATTTTTAAAAATAATACAATTAAAAAAATTTTACAATTCCCTCCTGTAAGCATGTAACACTTCAATATATCTAAGCTTTCTTTGGGAAAAGGACAGAAGTGAGGGGTAGGTAGAAAAACAATACATAGTCCTTGACAATACCTAATCGAAAGAACTTTTCATGAATCATTGCACCTAGAACACAATGCAAATAAAAAGAGCAGGCTGACTTTTCCTGTCTTGACCTTATTTGCTTGTGTTGCTACCACTACAGTGGAAAGCTAGAAAGCTCAAAATGGATATGTTCATGGGAAATGCAATACAAATTCCCTGCTAGATAAGATAAGATGGCTTGAAACCTTTCTCCAGCTACTGTCTTGCTTCAATACTTCCTTTCATTTCAGTAGCTCTAAACTTCACAGCAAGGCTACCATCTTTAACGTCTGCAAAGCACTCCAGCAAACATGGCAGTGCAAGTTCAGAGAATCTATAGTATCTTACACAGTATACAAGTTTTATGTTGTAAACCATGCATGCTGAGCACTTACTTTAGCTCCAGATTTTTCGCTGAAGACACACATTTCTAAACTTGCTGTTTAGCCTCATTATAAGAAATTCAAATGATATAAAAAAGATTTAAATACCTCAACCTCTCGACACCAATTTTTTCTTCGACAAAAGATCAATGGATTTTCCAATAGCTGAGGCTGGCAGCAGAACTTTCTTCCTGTCCCTGCCCCTTTCACCCTCTGACTTCCCTTTCATTCCTTAGATTTATTTGGGCTCAGCGAGGACCAGAACCTGTCTTTGGGGACTTTGCTCCCTCATGGACATTTAAAACTAGTTGTTCTTTATAACCAGCTGTTGAAGTAAGCAACAGGCTATAGTTCTGATATCAGGAAAGTACTTTTTATTGCCCTTGCAAAAGAAACATACATCAACCTGGCCAATTGTAAATCTCTAAAATCTGTAATTTATCCATAGCAGAGGTATGTCAAAACACAACAGATATTTTCTCAGGTTTTAATCTGCACAAGGTATTTGCTAAACCCAGGCATGAACTGGTTTCTGCTGACCATGCAGAATAAAAGCAGGAATTCCACAATTTCTTAAGGCTTCTGCTGTTAAAGAGAAAGGATGCTTAAAATTTAAGCCAGAATAGGCATGTTTAGCAAGGTAAATCCATGTCAGAGTTCCCCCCTCAAAAGGACGTGTCACCGAATTAAATGACTGCATCATTAAGCACACACATACGAAAATCTGCTTTCATTCTGACTAGTGTATTTTTTTTTATTAAAAAAACCTTAGTTCTGCAGTTCTACCTTCTCAACTTTTTTACTATGATATGTGACATACAGGTAAACTTTTCCCTTTGGTCTGCAATATCATTGGATTAACATGCACCCTTTTATCTGTAGAAGACAAAAGCTGCTTTTGCCACTGCTTTTAGTCACACATGACAGTTACAACCCTTCCTGAAAACAGCTGCTAATCCAAATCAAGTTCAAAGTCCAAAACACTCTTGTGATTCTACTGTTATCAGTTTTGGACAGCAATATTCCTTGAGGCAAAGAAATTATTTCCTTCTTGTAAATGATAGTGAGACAGATTTTTATTTTTCTAGCTTTACTCTCAATTAAGAAAGTTGCGCTGATCTAAAATGATTAAGGCATGAAGTATGGAAATTTCCTCCTAAATTAAGCTTCTTTCCACCATTCTAAACAGTCTGTATTTAAAGAATCAAAGTGTTTAAGGGCTCACACAGACAGAATGACCTTTGCTCTCTGAAATTCCAGTATCTTTCTCTCTTTTCTCAGAAAGCAGTTCTTAAAGAGCCATTTCTTCAACAAAATCTTGAACCACTGTTACCTGTGACAACCACAGTTGAGCTGACTTAGATTCAGTATTCGAAAGCTGAGAAATTCCAGTGCCACTTAAATATTCTCATTTATGAGTGCGTGTGTTATCTGCTAACACGCAATATAAAAAATGTTTCTAGAAAGAATGTGGGGGGTGGTTTATTTTAAAGTTATCTTATAACATTTTACCTGGTGTTTAAAGGAAAATGTATGAATTTCCTTTAAGTGTTAAATTGATGCAATGCCAATTTTCCTTAAACCTTATTTTAATCACATAGCATAATTTTTTTTCCCTATATACTGATTACTAGTTTGGAAAGACAAAACTCATAGATATTTGACACAGACACTTTTTTTTAAGAGAATAAAACATAAGGTAATAAATGACAGCAAAACACAGATAAGCAGATACAGAAATTTACCTTGCTGAGTATTCTGTTCTTGAGTTCGATTCACAGTGAGGTCTAGAGGGCTATCCTGTTCTTCCTGAAGGGAGTTTTCCGTTTGGTTCATTTGGATACTTTTACATATGAGACTTGGTTCAAATGATGAACCATTTCTGTTCTCTTGAATTTTGCTACTTTTTGAAATGTACTCAATCGCAAACTGACGGATCATTTTTTTCATTAATTCCTGAGCAACTAGGGGAATGTTAGGATCACAGTTCTGAGGAAGATCTAGGAATAAAAAAAAAAACACAACACCAAAGGCAACAGATGTATTAAAAAAACCAAATTTAATTACTTTAAATAAAGAAATTCCTATAAGCACAATAATTGTGTGTAGTAAGTACACATGTATTCAACACATTCAGATGTCTAGGAAGTTTTTCTTATGAGAATTCCTAACTGGAGGTCACTTGGAAGAACATGTTTAGCACATACCAGTAATTTTTACCTTATCCCTCTGTCACAGCATGCAAGTAAAACCATGCGGGTAGATAAATAATGCAAGTATCGGAGTCAGAATCTGTATTTACTAGTCAAATTTTCATTTGCAGACTGTTCATTTTCAGTTTTGAAAATGGAGTTTTGAATAAAAATAGTGAAACTTAAATAAAGCTATGAACTAATACATAAAGAAGTTACTTTCAAAGAACAACTATAAGAAATTAATTAATTTTAAAGTGCAGGTCTATAGATTAGTCCTTTTCATAACATAAAACATTTGGACTTTTGAGGAGCTGATCTTAAAAAAAAGAAAAAATTTTTTTCACCTACATGTTAGATTATAATCCCCATTGTAGATTCAGGATTGGAATGTCAAAACTGATATGATGCTAATTGAAATGTCCCATACAAACTGTAGTATACAAGCAATTGAATTTTACAGTAAAGTTGTAAATTTTTTATTATAAAACCTTACAGGATTTTCAGGATATTTCCAGGACATATTCAAAGTGCTACCAATGAAAGCATTTGTGAGAAAAGCTTTATTTCCTATTCTAAACTGGATGTACCCTATTTTTTGTTTGTGTATGTAACAGTCCCACAGAAAGAAGTGTTTTGTTTTAAAAACAGAAAAATAATAAAAGGATCAAACATGAGATACCTATGACTTTATTTTAATGTTAACTGTCAGCTAGAAAAAAGTTAAACCTCTTAACAAGCACAGCTGAAACTAAGTTTGTGAATCACTGAAAAAAGAATCCTAATATAAATAAAAGTACTAGAAAGATCAACAAAATAAAGATATATAACTCAGCATAAGTAACAATGTAATTCAGAAACTCACTTAGAGTAGGCTGTGTTAATCATCAATGCAATACTGTATTGATGACTGCAATACTTCATTTCACAAGACAAGTACAATTGCCCATACTCAAAGATCTATGTTCTTCCTTAAAGTGGCAGCAGTAGTACTCATTTCAGTATCCCACTCTTCCTTCTTTAACTCTACACACACACACACAAAACAAAAGTATCTTTTTCAGTGTTTTAACCACTGCCCATCCTTGAGTTCATAGGTAATGAGTGAAACCTTTCATCAAGAAGGAATAGAGATTTAAAGTATGAATGTGATACAGAAGAATTAGCTTTTAGGTCAGCCTTGATTGCCTGAAAGAAATGCTAAAGGACACAGTGGCAGTTATCGGGATACTTAAGTTAGCCTGAAACTGATAAGAGAGACCATAAACTGAGTTTTGTTTTCATGGAAGCGGAGAAACTGAAGGACTAGACTGGGCAGATGTTTGCATGTAAAGTATAAATTTCCTAATAGATAGTTTGGAATATCACACAGCATATTTGCTCAAACATTTTATGCCAATGAAGCTTTGTCCATCTACTAGCAAGAAAGTGACCACTGAGACATACCAAAGAATGCTGCTAAAGTTTAGGATGAATGCATAGAAGTTTAGGTTTTTTTTGTTGCACGTTTATTCAAAATATATTCCGTTTTGAGAATTTATTTTCACCAACACAGTATTGCAAGGAATTACAAACATGCACATATGCGATCTGCTGTCTAAAGCATACAAGAGGGCAGCTGACTGTTCAGATGCTTCTTGTCGATACCTTTTGGTTGGCCCTTCAGTAATGCTTTATGAGATAAGGTGAAGCTCCAACACCTTCAAAGACTGAGTATATGCTAGACACCTTGGCTTCATGAGACTTTATCCAAGGCATAACAAAACAAGCCTGCTTATGGTTGGAGCTCTACCTTCTGACAATCTTTCAACCAATCTCTACCAAAATTTCTAAAATTGATAGCAGTTTTTAAAGGAGAGGTATATGAGGTAAAATTCTAAATGGTGGAGGATACCTACAAAGAAAAAATCTATCTCCCCATCATGTAACACCCAGGCACAGGTATTCTTTGCTTATTGGTATTTCCCAATTCCTAAATAATGAATCCAATAAATGTTCAACTGGAATTTTATCATCCTAGAGACACTCTTACGAGCAAAGAAAAAAATTCAACAAAAGATACTGAAGCAGTAAGGCAATAGGTGAAAAAATGCTAATGTAGATGCAAAAAATAACAAAAGAACAAGGAAAGTTTAGAGATGGAATTGAATTATCTAAGAACAAAAGTAAGTGTCTGCATGACAGGGGAATCATAGCTTTAGACAATGAAAAGCTAAGCTATTGGTCAGTAGTTAAAAACAAACCCAAACACAAGCAAACAAAAATCTGGCAGCCAGTAATCAAGAAACTAATACAAAATGAAATATGTGAAACTTCATCAACACTGAATAGTCTACCAGATACCTGGTTTGGAACAACCCTGATTATAAAGAGAAATTAGTTTGTTGCATGCACCCAAGAAAAACTTCTTTGAAGATTTCTGAAGAACAAGTGATCATCAGTGGAAATGGGAAAGACAGTTACTTTACATACTGGTATGATCTGTGCACTTAAAAAGCAAAGGATCATAAAGCACAGGGGATGGCTACCATTAACTGGAAAACACAACCGCCTGGAATAAATTTCTGCTTATTAATCACCATCCCTAGCATCAATTATTATAAAACTGCAAGACAAAACTCCTTCAGAACTGCCAAGTTTCTATTGCCTTTCTATTCCATTTTAGAATCTTCACACTGGTAATATCCAAGCATGAATCGCTTTTAGACACTTGCAGGAGAAGCCTACTTCTTCCATTAGGAGCAAAGTCATCTTTTGACCTAGTTGGAATAACAAAAGACTTTTTTTTTTCCTCTTATATTATTTTCTTTAATTTTTTTTCTTCTAATAATAATTTCCAAATGCTCCCTATGGGAGAATAAATGCAGCAAAATTTCTCGCATATTCAACCGCTACAGCTACTGACAGTTTACAGATTTTAAGTTAGTTTACTCTAAAAAGGTAATACTGGAGTGGGAGGGAAGTATCTCAGAGCCTATTATCTGGAAGATGTGCTCCAGGGGTGCATCTCAAGTGCTTTTGCTGCTAATGCAGATTCAACAGGGCTAGACCACACAGTCAGTCTAAGCTTAACTGCCATAAATGCAAATAGTGTTGCTATCACATCAACTGTTCTATTGTGTGATTTAATCGTAATTCATGTTGGAAGGACCTTGGGAGGTCTCTAGTAAAACTGCCTGATCAAAGCAGAGCTGACTACGAGATCAAATGAGGTTGCTCTGGGTTTTATCTAGTTAGGTCTTGAATACTTCCATGGATGGAGACTGTACAACCTCCCCGATTAGCCTGTTCCACTGCTTGCGTGTCCTCATTTTTCCTTACGTAAAAAAGAACCTCTCATTTCAATTTGTCTGTAATCTTCCATTGTCCTGCTATGCAACATTGGAAAGATTTTGACCCTGCCTTCTCAGTAACCTCCTCAGAGGTACTGGAAAGCTGCTCTTGATCCATTCCTATTAACGCCACTTTGCTTCCTAATATAGAATAAAGCTGTGGATGCATAACGTGTATTATGAAGTAATAATTGTATTAAGAAGTAACTTGGAGTATTTTTAAGTTAGAAATAATTTCCCACAGCTCTCCCAAGGACATAGAACAGAAATGAGAGAGATGTTAGATATTCAAAGAAAAGAAGAGTTATATGGTTTCATATACTATTTTCTTTTTACAAACTGTACATTTTTTAAAGAAAATAGACTTTTTAAGGGTAAATGCAACTTTTATATAATGCTTTATCAGTATAAGACTCCTCAGTGATCAGGATAGGGTACACACACTTGAAGTGTATTATATAAAGTCTAATTACTTATGTTCAATGGCTATAAGTCTGTATTATTATATAAGTATGCAATGAAAACATGTAGAGACCTGTAATTTTAAGTTCACAGTGGTAAAAAGTTTCGCTACACATGGGAAATTTGTAATTAGTCATATACAGATTTTAAATGCAATTTAATATATTTTGGGGTAAGAAAAGTATTGGGTCTCTGAGCTTAGTAACACTGGCAAATATTTCTTAATTGTTATCAGCAGATGGCACCAGATATACTTTGTATGACCTAAAAAGTCTTTATTCTAAGATGTTTTATTAGGAGTCATGATTATAGCTACTTACAAAGTTCTAGATCTACACGCCTACATCTGTTTAAACTTCTGTTTTTCACAGAATTGATTTAAAACACAAGGCAGCTGCATTTACTCCATGGAACATGTATGTACATACATACTACTTCAAACCCAGCAGAACAGTCTCTAAGGATTTGGAGTAAAAGGTAGCTCTGATGTTCCTCTAGTTTCTTGCAGATCACTGTAGACCTCCTGATATTATTAGGATAAGAGAAGGTTAAATGACACATTTGTGTGATATAATCTCTCTTGTGATTGTCAAGATTACAGTCAGAATGCAAGAGAAGGCAGTAATAGAGATGATGTGTAATTATAACTAATTGCAATGATTTATTTTAATTCCAAGCTCACATTTAGGATTAAGACTTCCTCATTTAAATATTCAAATCCATACCCTTAACTATTCTGTACATTAATGCTATGTGTGATCATTAGACTGCAATGCACAATCTAAGAACTGATTTAACTGATAGTTCAGACTTACACATGTATTTGGCAGGACAATGGACGAGGAGTTAAAAGTTCCCAAAATAGTGCTTCACAATAGTATTCTATTTCTTGAAAAACAGTGTTTTTTCATTAAGAAGTCAATAGTGACTTAATTTCTCTTCTCTCTTCCTGCAGTGGAAATCAGCAGGGAATCACAGCCCTCCTTGTACCTTACAATCCTCTTGTGTGAGCAGCAGAATGAAGAACACCTGGTTGCCTATCAGCATGTTTCCTGTATTCACTCCAGCTCTCCCCTTTTCACAAAAAGGCCATGCTTTCTAGAACCACCCTACCTCAACAGCTACCAAACTGTTCCAGCAATATTCTTAGCTCTACTCATAAACCTGTTCAGCTCAGTCAGGTCACCAGCAAGTTAAAAACAGAATACAGCAATTTATTCTGAGCCATGTATCATGATTAGTTTAGTTAACTTGACTGGTCAACAAACATTGGGAATAAGGGCGAAGTTCACCCTAGTTTTCCGTTCTTGTAAACATTCAATGTTTTTCCTTCCTCTACTCAGATGGTAATTTTCATTACATACAGTCATATTTCTAAGGATTTTCTTAAAAGTAGTTGAAAATTACCAAGAAATTCAGAACTCAGTAACACTGGCAGGCAGGCAGTCAACACAAAAAGTATGTTTTACTTCCTTATGAAAGCAGCTGAAATCCTGCTAAACATTCTTTCCTGATGAACTTGAGGAAGAGGGATAGCAAAGATGTCATACAAGTTTACTGCACAAGCTGTGACAGTTCTTACAGAAAACCTTCCAGATTTTGAAAGGACAAATTAGATTTCTTAAAATTATTAATAAAAAGGAACTGCAGGTATTGGATCAAGTAGTGTCCACATTGCAAAACTACACCTCAGAAAGTAACACTTTTTTGTAGTCTGAGATTATGTGTGCAAGATCACATTTTCATAGGTTTGCCAAATTACATATACATTGTGCCAGAATCATAACCAGCTCGTGACATCTATGTATCTGAGATATAACTAAGCAAAGAACAGGAGAACTCACAGTTAAATATGGTATGGTGTAAGAAAGCCATAGTTATGAATGGAAATATTTTAGAATGCGAGAAAGATACCTAGAAACAAGGAAGAACTTCAAAAAGCTTAGAGGGAAATTATTTTGGTATGGAAAACATGGCACTGAGGATACTTGACAGAGCTGCTCAGAGAATCTGGAAAGATTCAGGTCATCCTGACCATTTTCTCCCTCTAATTTTGTGTCTCAATTCCTTAATTTCTACAAAAGCTTTTCAGGTTTCTTCTTCTGGCAGATCATGTCCTGCAGATAGAACCTGATCCACAACTGTGAATGTATTTAAATAACCTTTTATATTTTGTTGGTTTTGTTTTAAAAGGTCACATTAATACTACATAAAAAAAAAGCTTCCAAGAACATACAATGTGAGTCACTACAAACCCAGAAAATTATTAAACCGTGATCAAAATGGGTGATTAAGCTCTTAAACAACTATAGTTCTGCCTTTTAATGATAATCATATATGCCACAGTCTGTAGTATTCATAGGAAAAAACCAGAAGAGACTAATATGTATTTTTTTAAAGCACATCATGGTTTTTCCTCATAACTGCTTCTTTGAAGAAAGAAAATGGATGTGTTTTAATGTTATGCAAGTGCAAAAGTATCACAGGCTACTCTACAACACCAAATGGGTAAAGAGAGATGTCATACTTAGGAAGCAAGCATCTGGGTTTCAGATACATTGTTTAATGGAAACAATCAACGTTTGATGACAAAAAATTACTTTGGCTTTACTGAAGCGTCTACTGAGGATAGGCCTTTTCTACAGACAACTGCCTACCAAACTGGTCTTTCGCTAACACGTAGTGAAGATAGGCTCCTAATAGGAAGGCTTTGTTACTTGTAGCCTCTCAAGAGTTTACCAATCTTGGCAGTAATTCTATCATCCTCTTAAAAGGAAAGAGGAATCATCTTTGTTTGAGATTCTAGAGACAAATCCTCATCTACGAATGCCTGAAGGTTGTATGCTGTAGACAGTGATATAACATGGCTGCATGTTTCAAGATCTTCTGAACTAGTTTCCTGATGTCAAAAAAAAATCCAAACCCCAAAACCAGTCTGCAAATCAAAAACCCCAGCCATATACTACCTTGCTCTAAAATAAAAGGATAATGAGACCAATAAACGCAACTTTCCAATTTGCTCACTAGTCTCAGAAGTTGTTCAGAGGCTCTAAATGAAACCATGCTAGTTACAATAGTAAGAGACAGTATATGATCTTGAGGAGTTTGCAACCAAAATAAGTGAAACAAGTGTTACTTCCATTTTAAAGCCAGCCAGCCAAGAATTTTACCTTTCTTTTTTTTTTTTGACAATTAAAGGGAAACTGTTTTAGTACCAGGTATAAAAACTGTTCCTTAGCTAAACAATTACTTGACTTTTTTTTTATTCCTTTTTTCAGTTGCTAACTGATCTCAAAAACCTACAAAAACTCAGAAAGCAGACTTGGGATTTTCCTCATAAAACTCTTCATCTTACTTCTACGAAGCCAACACAATTACTGAAATACCTCATAAATTGGTTTCACATGCCCTTTGCAGATACAAAATTTTTTTTCCTTTTCACTTCCCATAATTTGAACAACTTAAGAGACTTTGCTGGAACCTGAACTGAAGTAATATTCTTAGAAAACTCTTCAGCAAAGTACCTCTTACGTAGGAATACACAAGTCCTTCAGAGAATCATAAGAACAATTGGAAAAGACTTTGGTTTTGTTTTTCTATAGACAAAACCTTTTTAACCTAGCATTACTGATCTGGCAGATCAAAAAAACCTAAGGAAGATGTTAAAAGCCAATGCTCTTTGTGAAAAACTTCACAGAAGTCACTCTGGTAAGGTGAGGTCATGCCAAGTTTCACTTCTCCCATGATAAAAGTTCCTCTCAAGGAGTATCAAAACCCAGCATCTCCAGCAGAAGCATAAAGCAGGCAAATGTTGAGAAACACTGTACATCGAGACCCAAGAAAAAAAAAAATATCTCAGAATGTAGAAACTTGAAGGAATTAATACATCTGTCTAGGGAGATGCCATGCAGCTAGGCCTGCAATGAAAATATTATAAGAATTTCAGAAGTAATGAGGTCGCAACTTCACTGGATGTTTTATTTTGAATGGAAGATAGTTGGTTTTAAAGAAAGCCGAGGAATGAAGATGGACTCAAAGTGCTGTTGCACTCCATTTAAACTTCTTTAAAGCCCTAAGCAAAGTGTAGGCTGACCAGACAGATACTCCATACAGAAGATCCCAGTCACCCCATGTTCAAGGGCATAGTAATCTCTTCCTGCTACAGCAGGGTAAGGGAAGAAAGTTAAATTTGTTTTTTTCTCCCACCTATGTGAAGGAAGAGAATGTGTCTGACTCTCTCTAATTCTTTGTTAGAGCAAGAGAAGGCTGTCACCCTAGTCATAGTCAGCTATGTTGACATCCAATTACACCTACTAAAGCCAAGAAAGTTGTAGTTACTGAACAGTGCTGCATTCACATTACTTACACAGGAATTTAAGGAAGAAAATGAATATTTTTGCTGCTGTTGACAGTGACTAGCTAAATACCTCACATGAACCAAGCTGACTTGTCAGTCACTCATGTACTGCTATAACTTGCTGAGTGCCAAAGAACAAGGATAGTCAAAGAATCAATGAGCTACTAAATACCATATTTTGACAAGAATTTTAAACCTTTGACTTGGATGTATTTGAAGTAGCAGCTTTTGTGTGAGAAGATCACAAATCCCATTTTGTAATCTGTAAGACATTCTCTTACCTAAAACAGTCTTCCTGCTGAAAACTAGAAATGAAAGTTTAGGAACAAAAAAATATTTAAATGCTTAGAATTCTAGAGAATTGCACCTGAAATTGCCATGAAAAAAAGTAGCAGCTCATGATAAAAAAAGATAAAAATATATAATGAACAGGGATTCAAGAGTGTACCACACAATGCAACAGGACTAACAGCAATGGCAATTAGGAAGAATAGTGCTTCATTTGGTGATTCAAGTTACCAAAGAAAAAGATTAAGGAAAATCAAAGGAATAAAGAAGAAAAACAGCATTTAGTAGATAAATAACACCTACTTAATCAACATCAACCCTAAATCATTTGATTCTTCTAGATTTGTGTCATATCTCTTGATATAAAAGACATGCTTTTATTACCTTTCTTTCGAAAGAGTGCATTTAGATAGTTTTCTGCTTGGCATTCAATCTTATCAGTGTTGGACTGGCCCTGAGATGACAGTTCCTCTGTAGGCGTTGACTGTGAAGAACCGATAACTGATGCACGATCCTAGAAGACATATGAAGAATGTAACATCTTTCAGAAGTCAGTCTACTGGCAGTACAATACACAATTAAGTTATCGAGCTATTGAGTAAAAAAGAACCGCTAAAAAGATATTTACTATAAAGCCAAACCACTTCACTCTCAGAGCCAAACTATCTTAAGTCAAAATGAAGTATTAACCTATTGGCAAAATTCAGTTCTCCCATTCTTACTTCCATACCAAAAATTGGGTGTTGAGGGGAGTCATGCTTGGTATCATGTTCATACTTACACTGACTGCTTCTTTGTGTAAGTTACAAAAGGAACATTTCTCATCCATAGACCAGTCAGTTAGCTCTTCTGGCTCACAGTCTTAAAAGAAGAAAAAAGCTAGATGTTTTAAACAAGTAAAAATGAATTTTGAGAACAAAATACTCATCCTACAATTCTCTTAAATAAACTCCATCATAATCCAATATGCATTTATTGGTACAATGTAGTCAGCAGTATTCAATTTTTAAGATATTTCCAAAGTCTTGTCTGCCTCACGTGGCTCAACCTGCAAATAGCAGAAGGCACCTTTCTTAAAAGGAAAGGTAAACTCATGCATTTCAACTGATTACCTATAACAGTTACTGGAGGCATCTGAATACTGTAAATAAAGCTCTGAATTCCAGTCATTGTTCCTTTTAACAAAAGCGTGCAAACTTGTAGTAAACTGAACTACGAATTAGGATATGGACTCCTCACCATTTGAGCTACACGTGTTGTACTTACAATATTTTAATTGATTCGATACCATCACTACAGGTAAACCAAAACACTATACTCACTTGTAGCACTTGATTTTTGGAAAACTTTAACTTTACATGTTTTATCAGAAGATGTACTTTGGTCTTGAGGGAATATACGACTTAAACATATTACGTATATCAAGTCCAGTCTTCTAGCAAATGGAGACACACCATCTGTGTTCTTTAAACAAGTTATTAAACTCCATTTTAAAAGTTAGAGTTTTCCACTGCATACCCTTCTCTTCCCAAACCACCAATTGCTTTAAAGCTTTTCCCAAACCAACTGTGCTAATAGTTAAAATTAACCTTCTCATTTCTTGTTTAAATTTACTCACAGCAAGTTATTCCAGTTTGCTTTTGTGGCAACATTGTTCTTATACCCATGAACAGTAACTGTTTAGGTATTTAGGACTTTGATGTATTTATGGAGAATATCATTAATCCCCCCTTTACGCTTCATTTTGCTAGGCTAATCTAGTCTGCCCAGTTTTCTCTCCTGAGAGTCAACCCTATCTTCTCCGCACCATTCTCACTTGAACAACTGTTTCCTGAACACGGCTGACCAAGATCTCAAGATGATGCCTTTCTTTTACATTTACACCAGACTTCCTTAATCTGTAGACAGTACTCTTCCTACACTATCCTAGTTGCACGAGTATCACAGGTGAATACAAACCTGATTAATTACAACACCAAGGTCCTCTCCATCCCATTCATTTCCAGTTCATGTGCTTACACCCTAAACTTCTTTCTCTCCTTATTAATTACCAAATATGTTTCCTCCTTTTCTCTGTAACACTAAGTTACAATCACAGTTCTGTTAGGGAGGTTCTTGAGAATATCTGCTTTCAATAACGCCCTGTGGTAGGTTGACCATGGCTAGCTGCCAACCCCCACCCAGTCACCTTCTCACTCCCCCTCCTCAACAGGGCAGGGGGAGAAAATAAGATGGAAAAACTTGTGGGTCAGGATAGAGACAGGGATATCATTACCAATTACTGTCACAGGCAAGCCAGACTAAACTTGGGGAGAATTAATTTCATTTATTGCCAATAAAAATAACGAGAAAGGCAAAACTAAAACCACCTTGCACCCCTTCTTCCCAGGCTTCAACTTCACTCCTTTATTCCTGACTCTTCTACCTCCTCTCCCACCCCAAACAGCACAAGGATGGGGAACAGGGGCTGTCCTCAGTTCTTCTCTGCCTCTTCCTTCCTCCTCACATTTTTCTTCTGCTCCATTGTGGGGTCCTTCCCACAGGATCCAGGCCTTCATGAACTGCCCTAGCATGTATCTTTTCCGTGGGACACAGTACTTCAGGAAGGGACCACTCCACAGGCCCACAGTTTCTGCCAGAAATCCTGCTCCTGCATCGGCTCCTCTCCGCAGGACACAATTTTTGCCAGGAGCCTGCTCCAGCATGGCCTCTCCCTGGACTGTAGCTTCCTTCAGGGCACCTCCACCTGCTCCAGCGTGGGGTCCTTCATGGACTGCAGTGTGGATATCTGTCTGGCATGGTCCTCTACAGCCTGCAGGTTCTACCTGCTTCACCATGGTCCTCTCCATGGGCTGCAGGGGAATCTCTGCTCTGGTGCCCACAGCACCTCCTCTCCCCTCTTCCTTCTTGGACCTTGCCATCTGCAGGGTTGTTTCCCACTCTCCTCCTCCCTCATGCCCCCAACTGCTGAGCTTTTACTCTTTCTTAAATGTATTACCCCAGAGGCACTACCAGAAATAAGAACCTAACTTTTTTGGATTTGTTTTGAGTGCAAACATAAACAAAGTGACACTGTATTATTATTTAAATCTAGTTTACTCAGCTCTAAAATACTAATTTAGAGCAGGATTCTGCATTAACATGTTATATGCTTCCAGGGATGCAAACCAGCAGTCTTGACAAGTTGGACAGCTGATGAACAAAAACAGACACCGGATTTTTCTTGACTGGACAGTAACAGAAAATAATGAGTTATTCTTGCTGAATTAATGTAGTTGTCCCAGCCTGTTAGAGCTATTCCTTCAAGATGTCCACAGATGAAAAACCCTACAATATTCTTTCATAACAAGTTCATATTTTCATAATTTTCCTTGCAACCACAATAAATTTACTTATGGATGTTGGGATTCTGCGTGTAACTACAAGACAGGTTTTATATTTTCAGAGAATTTCTTCTGCCTTGGAATCCTGAAGTTCCTCTATTAAAAGTCTAGAGAGCAATCCTTGTGTGTTGCCAAAAAAACAAACCTTGAGAAACATCAGCTCTGCGTAACATTGAATTTATTCAAAGAAGTACAAGCCATGTACAGCATAACACATTAAGCATGCCAGTGAGCTAAGCAAAACTACCATCAGATAGCAGATGTATACCACATATATCAAATGCCAGGCATCCAACAGTCTCAGGTCACCACCACAGGAAACATAATGATATCAGTATTAGTTTTTAAATACAGATAGACACAACCATTATCTCGGAAAGATCAGAGGCACAGATGGCACTTTAAGCAGAACAAACTTTCTCTTAGCTGCATTCAATTTAGGATCATGATCATCTCCCCTCCCCATTTTATCTTGCTTGGGGTCAGCTGATGAAAGATTTGCTGACAAACTACAGCACTAGCCAGCCCATGAGAAAAAGTTGTTACAATTGTGCAAAGAGCATTTTAATACAAAGCATGGTACAGATTACTTGAAACCTAAGTCACTTAGTACAAAGCTGTTAAATCTATTTCAAGTTTTTAGGAATAAAATGGTGAACTTTGACAAAAAAATACCACCTTTTTTCATTTCTTAAGCTATTCGAATCTTTGTTTCCCCAAACCATTTTTCCCAAGGAGTCATGCTGAATTAAACAAATACAGACATCTGTAGTACTGAACAGATTCCATATTTATCTCTTAAAATGTGAAATAATTGTCTAGTAAATCTAAATGAGACAGCTTAATACAACCCTTACTTTCCAGTATTTTCCACATTATTATTATAATGTCCCAATATATTTTCCTGCTATTTGTCACAAATCTGAACAAATCGTCCCCTTCCTTTTTATAAGGCACTACTGCTTCCTATTAAGTACATCAGAATATGAGGTGTTTATCATGTTTCTTCATCTTTTTAATTTCATAAAAACTTGAATTATATTAGGAAATCAGTGTTTCTAATACAATTTTTCACTCCATTACTTTATACATGAATAAATATTCCAGACAACCTAAGGAAAAATAAAACACACCCTTAAATAAACCTTTCATCCTGTATAAAGAGGGGTTTTTTTCCCTGGCATAGAAAGAATGATGAGAGCTGCTTTTCTCCCACAAGACACTGTTTTTCCTCTGTCCATAAGGGACTAGAATCCCAGCACATAATCCCCCCAAAAGAAAATACACACATACCAGATGATTAGAGGAAAAGCTTTCTAACAGTTTGGCTAAATATCTGTAATAAATTGTTACTCTTTACATTCAACACATGAATCTACTTAGCTGAAAATGGGTATAAGCAAAGGATTAGAAAGCCCTAAGGATTCAATGACACAAAAAGCCTTGAGCTCGTTCAGAGCATGACCAAGGCCAGACACAAAGATATAGAACTGGACACCTTTGCAACCAGAAGCTGCACTCTCAAAGCAGTTGGGAGAAAAAAAAGGTGCTGAACAATGGAGGTGATGTGAACCATTTAAGCAAGCCTAAGGTAAGCCCTACCTATACATTACATAAGAATTTCAAGATAGCGAAAAAAATCTTGCCATCTTCAGGTAACTATTTGTTATTATGGGTGGCTACTTCAGTTTAATTAGTTTGGCTTCTCAGCAAGGTAGTTTGATGTTTACAAGGTACTTTCTTTGAAAGTTAAAAAAACTAGTAAAACTAAAGTTTATCTTTTACCATTTACATTTGTCATTACAATTTATTATTCTCTCAAGCAACTTTGAGAGAATACTATACAATAATTTAAACTATATATCAAATTCTATTTCAAGACAGAACTAAGGAGACAATATATTAAACACACACGTTATATTTTAAGCACATTATTAATTTTTTTCCTATGTTACAAACAATAGATAAAACCAACAATGAAAGAGAAAAATGCTATTGTAGCTAAGCAGCATGTATTTCAGCCACAATTCTGGATAAGAAAGCCATATAATTTGTTGAGGTTTGTTCAAGGAAACATTCACTCTTGCTAATGAGGCATAATGCTGCATGTTGACAGTACTGGTTCAGTGGTTATGATGAGGAAAACGTACATCTTACAAGACGCAGTGATTTAGGGACGTTGCTAAGAGTTGAAAAACTTGGGTTCCAATTCTGATTCTACCAAGTATCTATTTTGTTACCTAAGGCAAGTTATTTACATTGTATCTTAGTTTCATTACCTGTAAAGTGCCAATTACGACAGTGGAAAGATTCATAACAAATTTTACTCAAGAGTTCTGTATTGATCTTTATAATGCAATTCAGTCCTCAAATTAGAAACAGCCTTGCATCCTGTACTATAAGGTCTACCTCTACTGTGTTTGTACAAAACATGGCAATTTCAGACAGCATTATTGAAGTTACTATATCTATAAAAAAGAACCAAAAATAGTAAGGTAAGGTGGGCACCCCTTCATCTCTTCTGCAGTTGCTCCAGAAGTAAAAATCAGATATGTAAAACATGGAAATAGGCTCTAACTGTTGAAAAATTCAGGCACATTACTGACAGACATTCTTGCAAATTGGAAAAAAATTAGTTTTAAACCTTAAATTTTAGATAATCATGAATTTAATTTGCAGGACAGTCACTGGGGCATCAAATATCAAAGGTCCTCTGCAAGCAATCAAGTAGCAGATCTTAAATAGGTTACAAGAATTCTTCAACAGCATGAGGCAAAATAAGCTAAAGCTATTCCCATGAGACAGCTCAAATATACGCATGCAGGAACTCTAAAGAAGCAATATAACACCTTGTTGTGTACTATCAGGCTCCTTTAACAGTAACACTTATTCTGGTCATTACCTTGGTACTTTCTGCCTTCTTACACAAAAGCAAAAAAAAAAGCGTCCTGAATTTTCTTTCAACATGTAAACCCTTTGATGCAAAAGAATAACAAAGCTTTAATCACTAATCAGTGTAAAGCCCAATACATAGCAACCCATTGGAATTACAGCCAGAAAAAAAGATCCTGTGCACTACTGTAACAATGACCTGTTCCCTTTTCAAAGCAGTAATGTGCTTGCTTATCACAGCAGATGGGAGCACTACTCATGAAAATAAGCTTTAACCCAAATTTACACATTTCTTAAATATTTTTAAGTCTGACTAGTGGTATGTTTAGCTTTATAAGTGGCAAAAAAAATATTCTTAAAACATCAGTAGTGTTTCAAGTTCTCCCCCTTTCCCTTGAAAATATTGTAAAATATGCATATGATACAAGCCAACGAACTTGCACAATATGAAGAAGACAAAACCATAACCAAGTTAAAGCCATCATTCCAAACCTATTCTAATCAAACATGAACAGCGTATGCCACTCTGTCTCATGTACTAGCAGTATATAAGTTACATGCTTTACATACTACACTATCAGATAATAAATTGTAAAGAAATGAAATGGAACATTTTGAAGGTTCAATAACAAAGAACACCTTAAAGGCATGAAAATGAACTTGATGGAACACTTCTTTCAACACTTCAAAGCAATTTTGTGCTGGATTTTCCTCTTCTGCTTTTGTTAAAGACAGATAAATAATTTCATAGTTAAGTAACTAAGGTCTCAGGTATTGACAGCTATTCCAGCAAAACCAAACCCATTTGGAATAAGGCTAGGTCTTATAAGAGTAATGGAAAATATATATACTTTTTTTATACATACACATACACACACATTCTGAAAAATAAATACACTTTTTATATTTATACAAAAATACATAAAAGTAAAAAGCTTAATTTATATATATAAGATTAAAAAAAATATATATATAAAGCTTAAACTGTCTTGACCACTACAAGAAACCAAACTAGCATTCATTACCTTCCTTTTCCCAATTAATGTCAATAGGAAGCTGAGCAGCTTGTCTTCCCCTTCTAAAAGCTGTCCAAAAAGTGAAGTAGGAGATGCAGTATTCCACAAAAGTAAATATTTCTCAAGAGAGCTTCTCTGGAAAGCTTAGCTAATCCAAAATTTCCCTACATAGGAATAAAACCTATGTACCATTTTACCTAGTGTTTTGACTATGCACAGTATTGACAAGAACATGATGAAATAAACATTAGAAAGAAAAACAATTGAAAATTTCCTTTTTAGAATTCAATATATACTTTACTTCTAACTAAAAGAAAAACTAGTAAATTAAGGTCATTGCACTGAAAGCTGGCTCATTTACCTTCAAATAAACTGAGGTCTCTTCGTAGCCTTGGTCCATAAAGCCCTTCTAAAATACTTTCAAAACCTGGAGACAAAAGAAACATTTAAAACAGTAAATCAAAAGTTTCTCAAAAGAAAGCAAATTCAAGAACACTGGCGCTAAGTATTCTCTAATTCTGAGAGCAATTCCAAAAATTGTTACATTTATCACACAAATATTTACTCCTTCCACTATAGTACTATTCAACAGAATTAGAAGATAAAAATAAGGCAACTGCCATCTGCACACAATCAGCCTATTAAGCCATGCCCCAACAACCTCATTAGACTTAAAATAACTACCACAGAATCTTAAAGGTGGGAGGATTAGCTTCATAGCTCTACACAAGTGAAGTAGTCTCTCACACTGAGAATTAGAATCATGTACGGAAGGAAGAAAAAAAAAAGAAAAAAGTAGGAAACCTTCAAAATCAGAAACTTCTCATTTATGATCACCTGAAATTACATAATCTGAGTAGGCTCATATTTCTACAAATATAAGAAAGCAAGCTTATTTTGCTTTTGATACCATAACGGTTCTCTCTAGTCCTCTGTATCTGTACAAAAACGTTTTAAAATTGAGGATTAGATAAATCCAATTATTTTCCAGATTTACTGGCTAGTCTGTTTAGGTATTTGGTAAAATCACATAGAGTAACAAGGGAGAACAGACACAGAGCAAACCAAATGATTAAAAAAACCCCAACGAAAAGAAACAGAAGAGGAGATGCATGACAACTGGTGAAACAGGGTGAGAATTTACATCGCCATCATCAATATAACAGAAGTTTCATTCAATATAGAAACTGTTTCCAAGTGCCCCCTCTTTTCTCCTTCCAAATAATAAGCTTATTTTCAACTAAGAGGATAATTCAAAGCAGTATTTGAAGGTGCTCATTCTTCATACTCATGACCTGTCTATATTAAAGATGTAGCTATTTTGCAGTACTTTGCAAGACTATTTTATCATCGCACCACATAAAAGATACCAATATCTTCAGGAAACAACTACCTACTATCAACAAAGAACATTCAAATATTAAAATTTGCTCATCAGCTGTGATACCCTCTAAGACAACACAATATTCTGCTCTCTCATCAAAAGCGACATTTACTTTTTGGTTTAGATTGTATGTGTACTAGTATAAGGAAGAATAAATATGTACCATATCTTAAGTAGCATGTTAAACAATATATTAAAATCGTAACATAGACAAGAGAAGATCTTAACACACAGGAGCTGTTCAGCTTGACAGGTCACATCTCTTTAAAATTTACCTTTCAATTTTGTATTATAATTTTAATATATTTATATTATTAAATTAAATTGATTATAATTATACTTTCTATAAATCTCTGATTTGAGCTATAAATGTATTTATTTCTTTTTCAATTTTCTACTTTTCTTTGTAATAAATATAGTCCCATGCAAGAACACAGATTACTTGATAAACCCACTGTCCTCTCACAAATATATACACACACACACTCTTTTTAAACACAGTCTACAAAAACTGGAAAGCAAAAATCCAAAGCCCAGGCATACGCTAAAAATTACCTCAAAGCATTATCCACCAACTCTTAGATTCAATGTAATATAAATTCACATCATACTAGCATTGCACAAATTCCCGGTTCTTCTGGCTTCAGAGGGTTATGGACAAAAAAAAGGCGAGAGATGAAGAAGTCTGAAGTTAAGGTAGCAATTCCCCAACACAGCAGTCTGAAGATATAAAACACGCTATGTGTATTATTATGATAATTGATGTTATAAACTGCAAGCCACTTTAGCTCAGAAGCTAGGCAATACTTAAGTTCTTGCAAGTTATTGTCACTGGGTAAAGACGTGAATGGAGTGAAGTATCTCTTGGAAACAGTTGTACTTATTCCAAAAGAACAAACTCTATCTCCCATTTCTTAGCAATTTGTAAATCAAATAACAGGAAGCTTGTTCCTGTCAGTACCAGCATGCATGCCAGTCAGCACCTAAAACCTCTTTGTTTTTTGGATACCTACCTTCTCCCCCCCTGCCCCCCACGTGTGGAGGGCATTACTTGTTTCTGCCTTACACATCTGCTTGCCCTACTGCCTGCTCCTGCCTATGCAGAATCATGAGCACAGAAAAACTAGCTCTGTGAAACAGCAGTTTGTTAAGGAAGAATGCAATTTCCAAATAGACTTCTATACCACTTGTATTAAAGATAGCAATTAGCACAACGTGGTTTTTTTTTTTCCTGAGCAAAGGACACACCAACCCGCTTCTCCGCCAGTTTGCCAAACTTAGTTCCATCTCACCCGTCCAAAGCAACGCTTCTTTTCCAAGTCCTCCCAGAACTTCCCCATGGAGCAACAGTTTAGACTTACTCAATGTGATAATTTGCTTCCTCAGCTTTGGATACTGGATCCTTTCTTTTAAAAGAAAGCTTACTTGTATAACCTCACAACATAGAATCTTTTTCCAGCCTTTCTTCTAAAGTCTTCCCAGAAGAGATGTGTACTACTTCCCCTTTGTGCAGTTTCCTACGAAGTTCTGTGCTGCTTTTCAGCAGGATTGATACATTTAAGTTTACCCTAAACAGGAAGGTACATCTGAGTTTCCAGTACAGCTACTGATGAGTAAGTGCTGGCACTGTTTCATAAAATCTAACCACCCAAACGCAGGCATATCAATAAACCTTTGTTTTACTTTATGAGACAGTATGCATGAACAAACCGTTGTAGGAGGTTTGGAACTCTTCAGAACCTGAAGAGCCTACAGATACCAGTCAGAAATACACTTTGCTTATCCTCTTGTGATTCACCAATAATAATAATAACAAAAAAAAGCCTACTTTAATTCCACAGAATTTTTTGTGTCTCTTGCTGGCCGATTGCCTCCCTTGATTCTGAACTACCTTTCAAACTACTGTTACTTGAACCCTGACACTTTCTAGCTTCAAACTGAACAGAAACACTGTTGGCTTTATTAACTGTCAATACCCCAATCTGTCAAACTGCCTTTACCTCTAATAAATTTCTTCTGTTACTTGTCTTCTTGTGTCTTCATGTAAAAGAGTATTAGCTTTCTTTATTACCTGACACCCTTCATGATCCAAGTCAGGTTCCTCCAACAGTCTTAATAAGCAGAAATTTATGATACAGTTAAAAGCTTCCACAGTTTGCTTTCCTGAACAAAGTTGCGAACAGTTCTTTTCCCTACATTAACTCTCCCCAACCACCCTCTACCAAATCTATTGCTTTCCTCACTCAGGGCTAGGATGACTCCCAGGAGGGAAGTTGTGACCTCCAGCAACATGAACAGGGCTCTCTCTTTCCCATCAGAGGCCATTCAGGTGCTGAAAAGGCACACAGTCCAGCAATGAGGTGAGGAGGAACAAGCTCTGTCAGGTGTGGCATCTAAACCCGATTCATGGGTCACAGCCAATGCCACTAGAAAGAAGCAATAGGTGACAGCAATTGCAGACTCCCTCCCAAGTGGGTAAAGGCTTCTGCACAGCAGCCAGACTGGCTCTTAAAAGCTCTGCTGTTTGCCCATGGTCCAAATCTGAAATGTTGCAGAGAAACTCTTACAGCTCACCTGGCCATTGCAATATTATCCTTTGTTGTCTACCTACATGGCCACCATGGTACTGCCAAAGGAGATCTTCAGCAGATCAAAGCTAACTACAGGAGTCCAGGGACAATGGTGAATGACACCAGAGCCCAGGTGTTGATCCAGGGGAAAGGCTTTGACAGGAGCAAGCACATCCAGTGGATCGGCATCTGACTACATGGCTGCAGGCAGGACTTCAGCTCTTAAGACATTGAGACCCTCAGAGAAACAAAGAGTGCTTGAGAGACAGGATCCATTTGATAATGCAGATCATCATTGCCAACACACTTGCCTCATAAGGAGGGCTTCAAACTAGGTTTGCCAGGGAAGTGGAAACTAAAGCCTAGAAAGTAGAAGGGCAGAGAGGGTAAATGCACAGAACAACAAACAGTAAGGATCTTACCACCCCTCTGAAAAAGTGGCATAAGCAGGGACATGTCTTAAGTAGCTGTATATGAATGCATTCAGCACAGGAAGCAAGCACAAGGGATTAGAAACCAGAGTGCCTAAAAATCTCACTGGGAGTACGCAGTATGGTGAGACGGTTCACGCAACTGGACAACTGCAGTGGATGGATACTGGCTTTAAGAAAGGAGAAGTGAGAAAGGCAAGGACAGCGTTTACACTTTATGCAGAGAACTTGAACAAATGGAGCTTTAGTATGGAACTGGCTACAGGACACTTCAAAATCCATGGGTCAGGATTCAACCAAGGGAACATCATGGTGAACACCTGTTATAGACTGCCCAATCAAGGGTAAGTAGATGAAGCCTTCAAAATAACCAAGAAAAAAAATATGCTGCACAATCACAGGCTTTAGCTCTCATGAAAAATATCAGTCACCCTGACATCTGCTGGAAATGCAAAATGGTAGCACACAACCAACCAAGGAGATTTCCGTGGTGCTTGGAGGACAAGCCTGACTGAGATGGTGGACAAACTCAATAGGGGAGGCACTCTGCCAGAGCCCCTACTCATTATTACGGTAGAACTGATCAGTGATGTGACAGTTAAGAGTGGTCTTGGCCACAGCAGCCATGAGATGGAATTTAAGATCCCAAGTGAAGCAAGGAACTTGAGTAGCTGAATAATGGTCCTGGGCTTAGCAGCCACTGACTTACACCCCTCCCCTGGGGGTGGGGAAGTGCAATGGAGCTAGAATTAGGACTGCTGTACTGTCTTGTCTAAACCAGAGAAGTCTTAATTGGGCCAAAGGCCCATGGAAAGGTTTTTAGTGAGTTATCCTACTAACTCTTTATAAAGAGTCAAAGAAATCGTGAAGGTAAGAGTAATTACCACTACTGAGCAATTCAGAAACCATTACTTTGTGAATTGTTTCCTGTATATTATTTAAGTGTCTCTACAAGTTTACTCAGATTTAAAAGACTATTAAAATAGGATTATTAAATCCAAAATAAGTCTTTAGACTGCCTTCACAACTTTTTAATTAAGTCTTCTTAAAGACAAACTACCATTCAAGTGCTCACAGAACTTAAAACATTACGGAAAACTTTATGATTTATCACTGTGAACTACTCTGTGCCTGTCACATCTTAAAAGCCTACCTACATTGGAAAGTGTATGCTGCCACATATGAACAGTACAGACTGTACAATTCTTTGTTATGAATAAAACAGAAAAACAATTAAACAGATACATTCCATGGAAACTTCCCAGATTGTGCACCTTACACAGAGTTAGGGGTATTCAAGGAACACAAGAGAACTCTTCCTCACTGCATGACCAAATACAGCCATTTTTCACCTACTCTTTAGCAGTAGTGTGGCTATGTACTACGAAGGCCCTTCCATCCAGAAACTAACAAACAGCTAAACTGTACCCGTCACTGTGGAAGCTATCTATATGCTATGTTGCACTGAGCCTAAAGGAAATTGTAAGGTGCAGACTTGGAATTTTTAATACAAGGCTGGCCTAGGTTAACTTTGGATAGATGTAGTCATTGAACAATTTTACAATACAAAATGAGGTCAAACAGGTTTAGTTAGGACATTGACTATTGTTTTGCCGAAAGCTGTACCTCCATAATATTTGAGAGGAAATAGTTATTTTAGCCTCACAGTTGATTCAAATTTGATACCTTCTCGAACTGCCCCTCTCTTCCTTCCCTCCCCCACATCCTCTAGGTGACCACAACTGAGACTGCAAGTACGTTTTCAACAAATTTGTTTGAATGACTCTGACTACATGTTAGGAGAATAGCCAAAAAAGAAAAATATCATGTAATAAATGGAAGCTGACATTTGAGTACTTGTTTCAAATGTGCCACTTGGCAGGTCTGAAGACAGAAGAGGTAAGTACTATACAGTCGGGAAAGAGAACGGTAGTATATGCGCAGGTTATATTAAAATGTTTTTGATAGGTTTGGTACACTCTACATCATACTAATTTCTTGAGTCCCCTAGTCTTGTTTACAGCCATATTAACTCCAGTATTTTTATATTCTTTTCAAAAGAAAGCCCGTTTCATAAAAGCAGATGTATTTGCATTCGCTTTTGACTCTTCATTCCTTCACAAGTAGTCTTCCTCACCACCCCACACCCCCTTACATGTTTCTGTTTCGGAAATAATTTGATTCTAGGGCTTTAGTTACAAGGCTTTTTTTTTGTTAAAGCTACTTTGAGACATTTTACTAAAATTTAATCCTTTTTAGTAGAAAAAAATTATGCCTTTTTCTTTGCTCTTTTACTCAGTACTGGAACACGATAATACTAAAATCTCAAGAAAGGGCCTCACAAGACTTAGGCAAACTATAATAATTACAACTGATGCAGAGGCATAGTGAGATACTTGCCTAATCACTTGTAACAGGATAACTGGGAATCCATGTAACTAGCTACCATGCTGTAGCCACTGATTTAAAAAACAAAAAATGTTGGTGAAGGAAAACCCTATTAAAAACCCTGTATTTCACATTGTCATCACACCAACGACCTCACAATAAGCCACCTAGAAAAACCCTTCACTTCTCCTTGCTCCCCCCTCCCCTGACCTGCTGCAGCTTTTTCCAGTTAAGTATAAGCAGATGAACTGATAAAAACTTTCAGTGAAAATACTTATAAATTCACTTTTTGATTTGACATTTTTCCAATCCATAAACACCATTTTAATCATATCTCTGGATGCATACCAGAAATGGTAGATGACTGTTCCTTACATAGGTAGACAAAGTTTAAATGGAAGAGGAATGTGCTTAACAATACTGCTCATCTGATTTGTATTTACTGCTCTATTTTTCATCTTAATGCTGAAAGGTTACCCGTTAGAAGAGATCATATTGTTCTCTCTATGTGCTAAGAAATTTGGAAAATACCAGGTGCATGCAAATTAAGTTCTGCTTTTCCCCCTCTTCTCTAGCATATTCTCAATTAGGCATAGGAAAAGACTGCTGCACACTGCTTTGAAGGTCGGGGCATGCATGTGTATTTTTACTACAACTAAAGTGAGACTTTTAGCTTAGAGCACTACAGCCTCTGCAGGCACTGCAGAAAAAAAAGGATCTTGAGGATCTGTAAAACACACCTTTGTTAACCTACCCAACAAAGTTAGCAGAATCACATGTCAGAATCTTCACAACTTCCACATGCCTGAAAATTAACTTACCACAGGAGCTTCCATCACTCTCTACTTTGTGGCTTACTATACCAAGAATCACATCTGAATTCTGGTAGTTCAAATTGTTTTATTAAAGTCCAAATCACTTGTTATTTAGCTTGTCAAGTAAATTCAGGCCTTACCCCTCGTCATATTTAAGGAAAAGATGCTGTTAAGTAACATGCATCAGCAAGGAAGATCCTGTGTCCTCCTTGTTTTTTGAGTTTATTCACTATTCTAAGCAGAGTAAATGGAATGAAAAGTTAAAGTAGAAAAAAATTGCACATTTAAGCAGTATGGAGTTTAGCCTATTAATGCTGCTTTTTAAAATCAAAACTAATGTGAAAGTAGGTTCAGAATTGCTGATTTCAATTCTTCAAGTATTGTAAAATTTAACAAATGGTCTTTAAAATGTAATTAGGGAAATCCAAAGAATAGGATTACATTTAATGAGATTGGGCACAGTACCGCCAGACAGAGCATTAAAATGAAACTTCCTTCTTTTATTTTTTGGTGTTCTATAATAGTAGTTAGTGCTACTTTACCTAGTGGTTAGAGACACCTGATTACAACTAGAGAGTTCAAATCCTGCTTCTGCATTTTCCTTTGACCACAGGAACACTGTTACCTAGTTTTCATATAAATTCTGTTCCCATTCTGAAGTCGTACAACCCATATTTCGAGGTAGTATTTCTTGATCTATGAGGACTATTACGTAAGTTGTATGAGGAGTCTCAGAAACTAAAATCACATTGGAAAGAAATTATGAACAAGTAAGGACCAAAAGACAGATCATGCATGCTCCAGTTTATTGCCCTAACCAATAGGCTAACCTCCTCAATTGCTAGCCTCCTTTGCCCCATATGCTTTTATTTAAGTAGCAGTAACTTCATGGCAAGGTAGAACACACAAGCACACAGTTCTGAGCTAAAACTTACTGACATAACCTACGTTACCATGGGAAATAATTTGCTTTGTGTATAAAAAATATATAAGCAGTTAAAGACATTAAGCTTGGTTCTTCCACACCAGAGCAATAACTTAACAGATATGTTCCCCCCCACCCCGCCTTGGCACTTTACCTTCTTTCACTCAAAAAGTTATCCCTTCTGAAAACTATGTGTAATTCAAAAAAGTATTATATATAAATGACAAACTTCAGTTCTACTTCTCCCCATTCTATACAGTTTCATGACTGCATTAGTTTGGCTCAGTACAGGAATATATATGAAGGAAGTTTTGTTGTTTGTATTACTAAGTCAGGTACCTTGGATTTAAACAGTCATACCACAAACAGAATTCAGCTTCATTAGTTTCATCAAGCACTACAACTGCTTTTAAATTATTTATTTATTTATTTCAAAACAAGTAACCCAGGCAGACAGACCACCAGATCCCTCAGTTTCTCTGAAAGAAAAACTTCTGCTTCTCTTCAAATTCTCTCTCAATGGTGCTTCAATATTTATTTTAAAATACAGGTGCAATAGTAGGAAGCAGTATTTTGTTTTGGCTTAAAAAGGCAAAGAAGTCATCTACCTTTCTTACAAGTTTTCCCTTTCATAAGGAAGGGAATTGGAGCTCATGTTCAGTTACCTTTTAGCTTCTAATCATATAAACTTAAAACCTTCTGAAGTATATGCCCCATTTTAGAGGTGCTGCTTGTACTCTATTCCACCATATTTGACACTGCATGTCACTGGTTCCCCTGAAAAATGGCTATCTGCTTATACATTTTGCATTTTTTTGTCACCAAATAAAGAAATGGTCTCCTGCTTCCAAGTGACAGAAAAAAATAATTAATTGCATCAGAAACTCAAACTCCTTAAGAATATCTGTTTATTACTCAGCCATCAGGAAGCTCCCTTGATACCACTCTCAACTGATCTAGAAAACACTTTACAAGTTTTCTGTTGCACTAACTCAAAATTTTGAAAAGCATTAAATAGTTATCTTTATTTATTTATCTTTATTACACCTAGTTACCTTTATCCCACCACTAGGATACAAGCAGCAACTCCCTTACAACCTTGCAGAAAAATTCTTGGGACATAATTTAGGACAGATTTTACATGGGGGTGAGGTAGGGAGGGGGCTTCTGTTGAATATCTTGTCTAGCATGAATCCAGTTTTTGCTTACAGCACTAAAACAAAGTACTCTAATAGAAAGTTCTAAACATTTTACTTAATACACTCATTTTCTTTACCATATTGATTCAGATCCCTGAGCAAACAGGAACCAACATACCAGAGATTCCAATGTGAAAGGGAGGAAATCCTCTATTTAGACTCCAATACAAATTCTGAACCATTGCTAAAAAAGATACTTGTCCTTCTCTAATGCAAATCTTGACTCCAGGAATTAATGTAGTTGAGGACACTGCTGCTGCCACTGAGAAGAGATAGGCTGAACAAAAGTTGAAATGAGACTACAGAACAGCTTCAGTTCTAAGTGGCTACTTTTCACTTAGGATAAAGATCCTTGCTTTCAGCTTTCTATGCTGTGCTTTCTTGAGGGGATACAGACAGTGATGGAACACAGTTTCCAGAAATAATATATACATCAACCGAATGAGCTGTAATATTACACAGTTCAGCAGAACACAAAGAGGGAGTAATATTCCAGTGCTAGGGAGACTGACATTGGCCATACCTTAGAGGCAAAACAATAAGAGGAAGTGTCCTGCCTCCCCTGTAGTTGTTCAACAATTTTAAAGAAAAGGGTGTCAGCCAACAGGAAAAAATAAAATAAAAAAAAAGATTTGTAGGTTCAGTAAAGACTGAGATTAGCATAAATTCTGAGTTCAGGTCTATTTTTCAGGTACTTATAAATTACAGAAAGAGAAATAACGTTCAATAAAAAAAGAAGCATCTCCACCCTCCAAAGTAATCTTCTATGCCAGTAAGAATGTATCCTTGTAGACTTGCAAATAGGAAAGCCCACATGACACCTCTTAGTGTAGCTTCCAGACACTGTCAAAATTAATATTAGATTTAATTTCTAATGTAGTAGCAAGATATTTTGAGAGATTTGTGTTATATATAATTTAAAAGGTGTAAGGAAAACACTTCAGAAGTGACTGTGCTGGTCTGTGGATTGGGGGGGGGAACAACACTTCTAAGTGACAGTTACTAGAACTTAATTTCTGTTCTCTCTAAAACCTCTTCTTTCTTTGAACAGTGATGTAATCCCAGCTGTCACACAGGGGCATTTAGATATGGAATTAGTGTGAATATCAGTATTCTTCAGACACTGAAGCTTATCCTACTGCTTTTCTTTTTTCAAGACACTACATCAAATAGTTATCTAGATACCAACTGTTAGTCAGAAAACAGTGCTGGCAATAATTTGGGCCAGTTTATAGTTTATATCCTTAGAGAAGAAAATTTAGAGGGAACAAGTCACTGTAAAAGAAAACAACATCCAGCTTGGAAAAATGCTTGTGACTCATTTGGTAGCAATTTAACCATTTCACAAGGTGAGGAGAATAATGCCTGCGACTAAAACATAGTAACAACTGTCACTTTCAAAAGACCACGTGCCTGAAGCACATTCTTGTTTCTTAACCATAATTTTAAGATATACAAGTTTAGCTATTTTACCTAAAGTTTAGGATTGCCAGACAAAAGCTTCTTTTCTCCATGAAGGCCTAGTCAGATGTTAACTAAATAATCACAGAAAAGTGAAGTCCACAGCAAATCTGTAACAATTAATAGGTCACAGCGTTGCTTTACTGCTGTGCAGTATCACACATCTAACCAACATCTGGGAGAAAGGCTAGCAGTCAACTAATGAATAAATAGGTCTGGCACACTTCCTGGATTGTCAGAATCCAAGAACATGAAGCTTTCTGCTAAGAAAGGAGAGCTATCTGAAAGCTGTTAGAGAAAGATACAGTTATCAGAAAATACCAGTTCACTGAGCCAAAAAATATTTAATTCAAAGCATTCCTAGCCTGATAGGTTTTTGAGAAACTGAAGCTTAGGATTCCATACTACATTGTGGGTCTACTAAAAGCTAATGAAGTCATGAGCCTTCAGGAACGTTCCATGAAACTGATGCCTGACAGTAAGTTTAACAAGTAAATGGAATTTCCTAAGAGATTTAGGGTTTCATGGGAATTTTCAGAAGGTTTCTTTTAAATTATCATTTCTGCGTGATTCAAACAACCTGCCTATTCCCGGCAACCTGAAAACCATTTTGAAGTGATGAACAAGAGAAAAGTCATTCTTATCTCCCAGTAGATCCAACTCCCTCATATTCAGAAACTATTTGTTGGTTTCTATTACTTTTTTAAAATAGTTTGATATTTATTGAAATCCTGCAACTAGGCTGCACTAATACGGTGGTTCCCTGAAATAAATTGACACATCTCTTACCTGCTGAAGCTACAGAATGAAAGGCATCTGGTATCTAGATGCCAAATTGTAACACAGTAAGTGAACTATGAACCCTATAAATCTCATCCTGCATTCTTCAAAGTATTTATTTCCAAAAATTTAACACAAACACTGAAAACATTTATTAAAAAATACTTTTAACAGTAGACATACCACAATTTTACCAAGAAATGAGTGCAAACATAACAAATTAACTGCTAGTTTAAAGGTAAGTTTGTTATAAGTTTACTTATCTGCATTTTATAATACCTATGCCATGTATTTTCACCTTTAACTTCCAGTTTATTTTTATGAATACCTGGTTTAAAAAAACCAACCAAACAAAAACCCAACAAACCAAGAAAACCCCAGACAGCCATCATCTTTGTATCCAGCCAAAATTTGGCTTGGCAAATTAGACAAAGTTTAGAGCTGGCAACATGTCAACTAGGTCAACAAGAATTGGACACTCTTAATCTACGTAAAAACGTCATTTGAAATAAAAAGTATTAACTATGTATGCTCTCTCTAAAAGAAATTCAAGGTTAAAATTTCAAGTGCCTCAGATGCTCCAGTGAGATTGTAAGAACTCTAAATTCAGCTAAACTGTGATTTCAAACAAGTTCTTAAACATGCTCAGTGCATAACAGAAATTATGACGTTGTTCAAAGTAGGTAGGTAGTGTATCTCAATGTACATGTCATGGACAACCAACCTGTAATCTACATCTTCTAAGTGTACTTCTGTTGAACTTCCATAATATACTTAAAAGAACACACAAGTTTCTAATCGTTTAACATTTGATTAAGAGGGATATAGTCCCTCATTTCCCACTAGATATTGAAAAAGCAGAAATATAGAAACGGAGACTTTAAATAGAAATTTTAGTTTCACATTAGGCACTCTCATCAGATGTAAGCAGAGAACAGGAAAAAGTTAATTAGTCTCTATTTTTTGCTTTTAGCATTTGACACAATTCAAGATTAAGCAGGTGTGTTTGGGTGGGGGTTTTGGGGTTTTTTTCTTGTTGTTTTTTGTTTGCTTTTTAATGCTATTAGCACACATCTCTACAAACTTTTGGTAAGACTTCCTCACAATCATCAAGTGGCACAAGACAAAGCACGAAAGGGTAAGATTCAAAGTGTGGGACTCAGACTCTCATCTGCTGTGGAACAGAATTTATATAGTACTCAAATGAAACCATGTACCAGCTCTGAGAATTTATTGGGAGACAAAAAATTTTTGTAAGAATTCTGTAATTAATTTCTGATCACATTCTATAAAACTCACATTACTAACAACTGTCCCTCCTGATTTGGGGAGCAGGGGCTGGAACACCACCAAGGTAACAGATACATATTTTGAGTCCCTAGTGGCAAAATTCTGAATAATTTAATCACATGCAGAACAGACGAGCTCTTACACAAGGCAGATAGATTAAACAGTAGACTATCCTGTCTTAGAAATGCTCTGTTCCTTCTGTATTCCAGCAGTGGCTTGGTCCCTAGCAGAAGCAAACATTCATTATTTCCAGACATTGATTCTCAGTTCTAAACTTGTTAGTCTGCTTTAAAAATAATAAGATACCTCTTCTTTTTATACTGTGCAAAAAAAAGGATAAAAGTTATGTCCCTATTTTCCTCCTTAAAACAAAAAAAGCTCAGCACAGACTCTGTACTAAGTTTAAGCTGCTGAAAAAAACCTCCACCACTAAACACATTAGAATCAGAAGCTTTAAGCAAAACAGCTGCTAGGTTTTTTGTTGTTTTTTTTTTTGTTGTTGTTGGTTTTTGGGTGTTTTGGTTTTTTTCAGAAGGACCATGAATTTTAAGATAAATAGAAAAGGTAGAATCTTTACCAGATTTCTCCATTCCATTCATAATCTAGGGAGTTTTTTTTGACCTAAAGACAGCCACATCCTATTGCTTCCCGCATGTCAAGCAAGGCAAAACAGTAAAGTTCGTACTTTGAGCTGATCTGCAAGTAGAATACTTTTCCCTGTTAATGAAACAATTTAGAAAGACAGCAGCAACCACTTAGGGAAACCAACTGAACTGCAAGGTCAAGAATACAGGAATAGGATTTCTTAAGAGAAAGGTATGATTACAGTCTGCATTTCCAGCAAGAGGGGAAACTCCTGCAGGAACCAGATAAATCTTGGTTCCACCATTCTGGAAAACTTCATATGATGTTACTTACCTGGTACCAAATTTCTTAATCAGTCTCATAGGTCAAGGTCACTCATATCCCACACAAAGAGAAAAACAGTCTTTATTACTGATCTGCAAGTTTGAGAATTAAGGAGGATGAAATGCCAGATTACCACCAGAGATGTACCACTGATGAAGCTATCAAGTATCCCGTTCATAATTGTTCTGAATGCCACAACCAGGTCGGTTCAGTTGGTTGTTAAAGGGCAAGTGGAGAAGTACAGCACCTCACAGAACAAAGGACAGTTAACAGCTCTTCAAATACACTATCCAAATCACTACCAAGTAGCTCTTGCAGACAACAGTAGAAGAGGCTGCTCTAGCTCTTCTGAGTTTGTGATGATTTGTGACACTGGTGATTGCATGAAGCACACAAGGTGAGCAAATAGTGTGCAATCCATTGTTCCTATCTAGGAAATTAATAAAAAGGCCTCAAGAAAACAAACAGTCACTGTAGTGCTTTTAAGATGCTCTGTTAATATCAGTTTCCTCAAAGTGATTTGATTCCTCAGAAGAGAGATTCTGAAAAGTACCAGCCCTCAAAATGCTACTATATGTGATAACCTGAAGTAAAGGCCTTATACAAGGTTGAGCCTGGGCCAGAAAAAACCCTTCCTGAACCATTGGACAAGTATTCTTAAAGAGGCATATTCAGCAAGTAAGACCACAGATTTCAATAACCAAACTCGTTACCATAAAGGAAGTTTACTCAGGACACCCTACAGTGGGTTTCTCTCTCAGCTTTTTCTCCTGCAGTGTCACTGCAGGAAGCATTGACTAGTGAACTAAGAAATCCATGATCCTTTGAATTTTCAGTTCATTCCCTAAAGGTTTGTGGGACAAAGAGCGCTTGCCAGAGATGACAACAATAATTCAGACATGACTGATATACAGACAAATGCTTCCTCAAAAACTCTGATATTTGTAGGATTTACTGAGCAGTTTATCTCTAATGTGAATTCTCCAGTGAAACCCTCATGTTTTGTCCAGAAACCCTAGTTTTAAGAAAACACTCTGCTCTGTCCAAGTGCAGTAGTGAGGTACTAAATGCAGAAGTATCCAGGACTCAAGTAATCTACCATTGTTTCTGAGGACTATGCACAAAAGCTGATCTAGGGTCAGTGCTGCAGTGCAGTTTTTCACATCAGCACTATGCTCAGAGCACTCTGGACACTTCCAATGTCTCAAGATAAGAAGTCCTGATGCCACAAGTTATAAACAGAGCATTTCTTACTAAAACCCATTTCCTTGGGGCAGACCACATTTGTTCAGGAGTCAGTAGACTTAGATGTGGGTGCAGGCAGGAAATAAAACTGCTTTCCAATACATCCTAATCAGTCTGGTGGTCTTGCTGAAGAAATTCTCTCTGAGAAGGTCAAACATTTGGCATTCCAACATAGAATGCCAGTATCAGTTTGGGGTAGTGTTGCTGTTTAAAAAGCAGTAAGAGATTAAAATAAACTTCAGGAAGACACCTAAGGAAAAAGGGAAAGGCCAAAATCAAGAGCCACCTCACATTTGTCAGCTTCACATTAGACAGCTAAGAGGACCTGATGACATGGAACTGGAGTGCATGTTTTTGCACACCACTATAGTGGACTGGTATCAAGTGCCTATGGCATATACATCAGAGTTAGGACAGATATATGAATTGGATCTAAAGACAAAACTTTGTCAAGCCTGAGGGGAATTTGCATGATGCATGTAAAACAGGCAGGGAACTGGAAAAAAAAAAAAAAAAAAAAAAAAAAAGAGGAAGACAACAACAAGTAATGGTGAAGGAGATGGTCCAGCCTGGACAAGGGTTATTACACTGTTTCCTTAGCATTAAGTTTTACCTTGCTAAATACAGTTTACCAACAATCAAAAGCAGCATACAAGTATACCTGAAGTTCTGACTGATTGCATCAGCACAGAACATGATGTAGGCCTCAAAGATAAACACATGACATTTCATTTCATATCCAATTATATGAAGTGCAGGAACACACACCTGGAAACAAGAACCCACTAGGAGTTGCACAGTTGAAATTACTGTGACCAAAGGAGCTCGTTTCCTGACAGATCACAGGACAACTGTAAGCCATTAATTGAACAATTCCTCAGATTTAGGCATCAGCAGAAAAAGGTGTGGCAAGTCCTCAATCAGAAGAGCTTTGAAACAAAGCCTCCTGAACTTCTTCCTTATGGCAAAACTCTCTCAATGTCACCAGAAAATCTGACCTCAAAAGCCAGGTACCATGACAGAGTGGAACACACAACTTAACAGGTGGCAGAATTCTTAAGTAAATAGGTAAGATCGTAAAAGTGAGTTTATAAACCATTATTTCCCCAAGAGCCATTGCACTATATCACTTCCAAGCTTGTTCTTAGTCAGCTAAATATTACCTGTGAGTTCTGTACAGCTTGATCTACAGAAGTCTTCATTTTCAACTCCTCAGGCTGAGCAGCTAACCCTTCTTTCTCTCCATCCCTTTTTTCTCCTTCCCATTTAACTCACCTTCCAGCTTAAGCTGAGAGTTCCCATCTTGTGGCCATGATGGTCCGCTACATCCTATAGTCCCTAAGGCCTTCCCTCTGCCGAGCAAGTTCAGTTGATGGTAAGGAAGGAACAGTCTCTCCTGCTCCTCAGAGGGCCTACCTGACCCAGTCATACTATGATCAGTTTGTATAAGAAGTAAATAAAACATACTTCTTGTAAGAACAGCCTCTTGTTGACAGGACAAAAAAAAAGTAATAACAACAAGAAAAATTGAGAGGAACTTGAGGATGATACACCTGAACTAGTACTTATGAAGAAATCAGCAAGCTCATTACCTCAACATCAGAGGACAGGAAAGGGGCAAAACCTACACCAAGCAACAAAAAACAATCAGCAAATGTGTATGCCTATCTTATACTGGCCTCTGTACACTCCTACCAGACACCTGCTTAGAATATATGCCAGCAAAGGCATACATAGAATCATTTAGGTTGGAAAAGACCCTTAGAGAACATAGAGTTCAACTGTAAAGCTAACACTGCCAAGTCCACCACTAATCCGTGTCCCCGAGAACCACAACTACATGTCTTTTAAACACCTCCAGGGATGGTAACTCAACCAATTCCCTGGGCAGCCTGTTCCAGTGCTTCATAAACCTTTAGCTGAAGAAATTTTTCCTAATATCCAATCTAAACTCCCATGGGGCAACTTGAGGCCATTTCATAAACCAGCAAGTCAAAGGTTCATAACTGGGCAAATAAAATCCAAAGAACAGATCTACCAGATGCATAAAGAATTATAATGTATTACTGAAGACCCAATACAACTTCTGTGAAGGGAAATCTACCTCAAACACGACTGAGTTATTTGAAGATGTCAGTAGGCATGCAGACATGGGACACTAAGAGTAAATCAAGATTTCAGAAAGACATCTATTAACATCCATCTCCAAAAGCTTTAAAAATTTCCCAAGCAACAGAGGTGAAGTCCTTGCACCAGTAAGGAACAGGTTAAAAAGACAGAAATAAATGGTTAGTTTTCACAGCAGCAGGTCACAAACAAGAGTATCCCAGGCTTGCCTTTGCTCTTCCACCCAAAGAGATGATCCAATGAAGTGACAATTCACTGCCCAGTACAGTCTAGTATTAGCAGCAAAGAAAATCAAGAGAATGTCAGAGGAACTTCAAAATATTGAGGTACTGAGGTGGTAGAATTCAAGATAATTACTAAAAGCAAGTACATATTAAGCTAAACAGTGGCAAAAGCAAATATTCATATTACCTAGAGAGTAATGGGCTCTGAACTGACTTATCACGCAAGTTTTATCTTGGGGTTTGAATACACAGTTCTGTAAAAGGATGAACTCTGTAAAGGCATGTGAAATGCTTTGACTTCTTAAAGGAAGATCTTCTGTGTTGTTCCCTGGTTTATCACCACACAAATACACCTGTATCACACATCAGTGTGTATCTTGAATACACGTAGTTCTAGTTTCCCCATCTCAAGAAGAAAGCAGAACTAAGAAAACACAAGAAAGGAAGGAAGGAAGGAAGAATGATTGAATTTAATAAACAGCTTCTCTACAAGAACATGTAAGAACTCTTCAGCTTGGGGGATGACCAAGGGAAGATAGGTCAGGTCTTCAGAAAAAAACCAAAACCACATGAATAGGAAACACCTTTGCCATCCCTTGCCTTTTTTAAGTAATGGTTTCATATGGTGCTTCCACTTCTTGTTTTAGGATGAACAGAAGAGCTGCATTAAAAAAACATAACCGGGGCACACCAGAGATCCAGCGAAGCTTCATGTTGCTTCAAAATCACACACCCACACAACAATAACTTATGGTAGGAAAATCTAGTAAATCAGTTATAAAACCAAAGAAAACTGTTTTTCTCCCAAGGACCAAGACAAGTGTCACTGAAGGCTGGAAGATATTTCAGATATATCATTACTTTTTTTTTTTTTCCTAGCAGTCCACCAGTGGCTGCAGACAATAAATCCTAGACCACACAGACTTGCTCTGATTTAGCACAGCTGTTCTTATCTGATGATGCACAGACAGATTATTATGACCCCCACTCAACATGGTCCAGACTATACTTTGTTTGAAATACTGTTTAGCATGACTCTGTAGAACCCATTCAAACTGGAACAGGAGGAAAGGAAAATACTCAAACAGATCACAAGAACAGAGAACTTATTATAGCCTCTACACTGCAACTGGGATTGTACCACAGTGCAGACAGTAAACTTTGGACAATATCCACTATTAACAGCTTGCACAAGCTTGTACATTTGTAGCTACATTTTTTCACTTGTCTGTGAATTACTTGTTTAAAATTCAAATCCACTACAGCAACTTTTGAGTCATGAGTGCTCATTATCCATTAACACTCAGTTTTTACTATGTTAAATAAGCAATAATATCTGAATAGGAATAAATATGGAAGAGGAAAGAGGAAAAATAGAAGGGAAAAACCCTAAATGACAGTGTTGCCACGATACATAAAAACCTGGGGATAAGTTAAGGCTAGAAGTGTCCTAACTTCTAGCCAGAAAGAGTTTGGGATCCATTTCCAAAAAAGAACAACTAAGTCCTTCCAAATGGCTACCGATTAGTATGTGAAAGACAAGGTAGCAGACTTCTTGACCTGGCAAGATTGCCAGAGACTGACATTTCCTGAATAAGGTGGTAGGAAGATGCATACACCCTTTTTCCCCCACAAGCACCACGAGATGGCATATCTAGCAGTAGTACATATAGAAACAAACAGATGGGATTAGACACTTGGAGGAAGACATCACATAAGTCTCCTGGACCAAAAGATGGAAAGTTTAAATTTGCCTTGGTGAGCATGTTTGTGGTGTAATGCAAGTCAATTGTAAAGACACTCCATATGAAAACATATAAAAACCAAAAGCTGAGATAAAACTATTTGTGGAGACAGATGAAGTTGTAAAAATTGTTTTCATGTCACTGACAAGAAATAAAAGGAAATGTTTGGAAGCAAAGACAAATGGGTATTTTTAAGGAGAAGTCAAAGATAGGAAATGACTGCTTACGAAAGTTGAGGATGGAGAGATAGGGTGGTCCAGGAAGAATAAGAAAATTGAAGGAGCATGAACCAGAATCACAGGTAAGTCCACAGTCACTGCATTATTCAGCTGGTAGCACAGCAAACTTTTGAGACCAAGTTTGGCACAGTTAGCACTAGAGCCCTTATACAGAGCAGTCTAAGGCAGCAGTGGATCCTATTTTTCTTCCCCCTCATCACATGGCTAACACCAGAATGACCTACATCTGAACTACAGGTCATGAAGCAGTAGCCATTTGATAATCCTCCCCCATATTCAGATTAGGAGGCTTAATAGCTACACTTAGGTAAAGTCAAATCTTCACATTTAACTGGGCCTTGCTGTGGCACGCTCCCTGTTCTGTGAGACAAACTGATAGCTGCAATCACAAGCTGGAGTCCTTTAGGGCAGTCTTCTACAATCTACATCATATATGGCAGCAACATTAGTTCCCTGTTAATCAAAAGATATCCAGCAGTTTCACACCAGTAGTATTTTAACCTGGCACTATGAAATGGTGTAGTGCTTTTAGAAAGGAAAACAAAACTTTTAAGATGTACAAAGATTTTTGACAGTAGTTATGAAAAGCAGCAGCATAGTCAACCCTAGATTAATAACACTGCCCTCTGACCTATTAGTGGCTCAGCAGACTAGGAATGCACTAAAGCTAGTTTATAAAGCAAGGAATTATGATGGCGAGAGCTATTATTCATATGTAAGATTTTAACTAGCTTTTAATTAATGTGATTTGAAGAAGCTAGGAACTGTGGAATGAGGAAGATAAGTATTTATAATCTGAAAATTAAGGATTTTTAGAAGTAGTCAGTAGCATTTTAGAATGAAACACATTGCAAACCAACAAATTTTTCCACTGAACAGCTCTTTAAACATGAGTAATCAATCCCTAGATGCCACAAAAGCTAGGGTGCCTCATAACTGGAAATCAGGACCCTACCAAGTTATACAGAAACTGAAAGCTGAGGAACATAGTTAAAGAGGTCACAAATTCAGTGAGCTTTCGTTTACCAACAGACTTAAAAAAAAATTCACATCTAGTGACAGTTACCCAACTCTCACTCCTACAACACATGCTACTATGGAGATGCAAGCCTGGATGGATGTTGAGAACCAAGCACAATTAAAAGCAGCAGCTGAGAGTCCACAAGAATTTTGCAAAGAATAAAGTGTTTATCTAAGGGGTTAATCCAGCTTCTTAAGATGCCACACAGGAACCTGGTCTGTACCAGAAGTGGAAATAAAAAGAGAGATGACAACCCAACACATGGGTCTCTGATCTGCAGAGTCACATGCTGCTGACCACACCCCATAAAAGGGAATTCAACCCCTACTGCTCAATGCAATTCTGCAGATTCAGAGCCCTCTACTCTTTGTAATACATCTTCTACCCCCCTACAGGCAGAGCCACTACCATCCATCTTCCCTTCCCTACTCTCTCCTCCCTTCTTCCTGGCTTCTCTATGCCATTAGTAGATGGAAGGATAAAGTGGTAAATTAGCGGGGTGGGGGGAGGGGGATATATCACATAACTTTACAGCCTTAAACAAGGTTGGGGTTTTGTTTTATTTTTTTGGGGGGGGTGGTTTTTTGGTTTTTTTTTCTTCTTATGTATGGTAGCTAAATTTATAATGCTATCCTATTTTTCAGAAGTTTGATACTGGACATGTGAATCACACAAATTCAGTTCTGTTCCAACCTCCATCAATGTTCCAATCTATCTTACCAAAGTTCCCTCCAAGCACATGGAAGAGAACAAGGTTCAAGAATGACATAAAAGACAGTGGTCCTAAATGGAATGAAGAATTTTAAGTTCGTGAAGTCTACAAATCTCTGGCTGACCCTCTACACTTTACATAAACACACTAAACTCTAAAGGTTAGAATAACAACCTTCTTTGAAGCCCTGATACTTGAGTCATATTCAAGAAGAAGGAATCCATTGTAACTGTTCAAAACACCCATATAATACAGCTGAAAAATAAAAAATACGAGGGCGGATAAGGGGAAGAGGTACTAATTTTTCCCATTTTAGCTGTAGGCAGTACAAGCCCTGGCTACTTGCCAGTAGCTGGAATACAGCTCCTCAAAAGCATATACTGATCTGCTAATAATAGAAGCATGTCATGCTGATCAATTTATTTCCCTTATACAACTACTAGTACTTATTACCATAGCAAGACAGTTCAGGAGACTCAAATAACAGAAAAACAATCCAGAGCAACAACAACAAAAATCACAGTAGCACCCCCACCCCCCCCCACCCCCCCCCCCCCAGCCCTGACTAGCTTAAAACAGAAGCGCAGTTCACTTTTACATCAGACAAGTTCCACTTGTGGTGGGTTGACCCTGGCTGGACACCAGGTGCCCACCATAGCAGCTCTAACACTCCCCATCCTTGGCTGGACAGGGGAGAGAAAATATAACAACAAAAGGCTCATGGGTCAAGATAAGGACAGGGAAAGATCACCCAGCAATTACTGTCACAGGCAAAACAGACTTGACTTGGGGAAAATTAATTTCATTTTTTGCCAATCAAATCAGCGTACAATAACAAGAAATAAAACCAAATCTTAAAACACCTTCCCCCTTGCTTAACTTTATTCCAGATTTTCTCTACCTCCTCCCTGCCAGCAGCACAGGGGGACAGAGAATGGGGGTTGGGGTCAGTTCATCACACATTGTCTCTGCCACTCCTTCCTCCTCAGGGGCAGGACTCCTCACTCTTCACCTGCTCCAGCATGGGGTCCCACCCATAGGAGACAATCCTCCACAAACTGCTCCAGCATGGGTCCTTCCCACAGGTGTGCAGTCCTTCAGGAACACACCGCTCCAGCGTGGGTCCCCCCCAGGGTCACAAGTCCTGCCAGAAAACCTGCTCCAGCATGGGCTCCTCTCTCCATGGGGCCACAAGTCCTGCCAGGAGCCTGCTCCAGCATGGGCTTTCCATGGGGTCACAGCTTCCTTCGGGCACCCACCTGCTCTGGCGTGGGGTCCTCCCTGGGCTGCAGGTGGATATCTGCTCCACCGTGGACCTCCCTGGGCTGCAGGGGGACAGCCTGCCTCACCATGGCCTTCCCCAAGGCTGCAGGGGAATCTCTGCTCCGGCCCCTGGAGCACCTCCTCCCCCTCCTGCTTCACTGACCCGGGGGTCTGCAGGGTTGTTTCTCTTACATGTTCCCACTCCTTTCTTGATTGCAGTTCCTGTGCCCCAGCAACTTTTTTTTCTGTTCTTACATCTGTTATCCCAGAGGCACTACCATCATCGCTGATAGACTCGGCCTTGGCCCGCGGCGGGTCCATCTCGGAGCCGGCTGGCATTGGCTCTGTCAGACCTAGGGGAAGCTTCTGGCAGCTTCTCACTGAAGCCACTCCTGTATCTCCCCCCCCCCCCCCCAAAAAAAAAAAAAAAACACAAAAAACTTTGCCACACAAACCCGATGAAGAACAAACGGAAAGATGTTATCATCAGTGGTACTGTATTCTTGCTCTTGTCAACAATCTTGTTGATTAGGATGCTGTTCAGCCAACTTAGTTTCCAGCTCACTTCAAACCCCTAAAAAACTGCTGTTAAAATAGGCAGTTACTAAAAATCAGAAGCCTTGTTCTCTCCACTAAAGCTACTTATACTTGACTCAGGAGAAAATGCAGGTACGTGATAAACCTGATTAGGAAACTGATCTAAGTTAAACTAGATTTGACCTTTTCTTTCCTTTTCTTCCTCCTGCCATGTTTCTCATGCCATTTTCTAGGTTAGCGTTAAGCTAGATTAGTTTTACAGTCTATTTTGTTGAGCTGTTTAATAAATGAATGCTCATACCAGTTGACATAAATCATGAAGGTAGGTACAGTGAGTCCAGAAAGAAAAACAACAAAATCATGTTATGCATCAAAAAACAAACACCCCTCCAAAAAAAGCCAACCCCAAACACCTAAAGTTACCAACCTCAAGCATTAGTACATAGTTAGTTACTGAATACCAATTCAAGGGAAGAACTGAAACCAAGTTGCAGTGACAATATCTGTACTCCACATTTTCAGTTTACACAAGTTCCAGCTTAGGAAGCTTTTAGTGCCTACAATGTAGAAAGGCTATCAGAGTTTAAATTTCTCAGCTCACTATCAGCCACATAAAAAGTAAACAGCTACCATATAAGAACATACAAAAAGAAAATTCAAGCCATGCCTAAAAACGTTGACAAAGATTACAGCAGTTCCTGGAACACTTAAAAATTGAACTGCTTCCACATACCAGTATCTAAACATAAGGAACACCAAAAAGATAGTCACCAGTTTTATCAACACTGCTGAAGATACATATATCTACTTTCATGCTCTGCAACACATTTCTGTTCTAAGTGCAAAGAATTCAAACATAGCATTGCTTGCATCCCATACAGTCCATGGATTAGTCTGTGTAGCAGGTACAGTTCTCTTTCATAAAATTGTGTTCCATATATCCTTAAAATTGCAGGTTCACAAGAGATCAGTGAACTAGTAGTAACTGCATCTAGTGCTAGATGCACAGAACTGCCCCCCCCCTTTTAAACTAAGCCTCTGAGTATCATTACTCTAACTTTTCTTGTAGTTTTCCCCAAGTAAAAACGTCTCACTAGTCAAACATAAGACATCCCTTCAAAAACACATAATGACAGCAGCAGGCAATTACTTCTGAGAGAAAAGCTGATTAGTTGAAATAGATTGTGAGAGGACATGGAAAAGAAGCTGATTTAACACTACATATTTGAAACAATGATAGTCCAACACAAGCAAAACAAACCCCATGTGTTTTCTGTTGTTTCAATCTAAAAACAGTTAATGTGATACATATACCACAGCAACTTCCAATGACATATATACACACTGACCATTTTTTCCTCTTTTGTTAACCTGCTTAGTTCAAGGGAAATCAGGATGGTACTTTTAGCACTATGTTCCATTCCAGGCAGCTGACAGTGCCACAGGCAGCTAAACCAATCCAATGGCTTATTTCTGCTATTACCTATCCTGCTTCTGTCACACAGTTCCACCCATGTCCTTGTGGTAGCATCAGCATCCATCAGACTTTTTTTTTTTTTTGCAAGCCCCTAACTCCTCTCAACAGACAGCTGACCATCTACTGAGTTAAAACAGATCAGACAGGGGTCCAATGAGTGCTGATGCAGGAATACAAGCAGCGGGAGCATGCAGTCAGGATTGTGATTTCTCCTTTCTGGAAATAGTTCTGTGAGACTTGATGATGCAAGATGGCACTTTACTGTATTGTTAGATTGTGGTTTCATAATAAGTGTTCAACACTAATGCTGACTTGCACACCTGCCTCTAATACTAGTTTGAGCTATTCCCTTACATGATACCATCTTCCCCCACTGCACCAAACACTCCTTGTGAACCTGTGCTGTGATTCTGATCTAGATTTAATCCCCGTTCTTCTTCCAACATTTGCAGCAACACTGAGATTACTTCCTTGATCTGTTTTACACTGGAATCACTCCAAGAGTTTCACATCACAGCTCTAAGCATGACAGATCCACGGAAACCCCTTACAGAAGTATTACTGCCCATCATATTGGATGATGGCACTACGGCCATAGCAAGCTTGTTCGCTGTTTAAAGAAGCTGGAGTGCCAAGGAAGCAAAACAGTTCAAAGCAGGTATCACTTAAGTAATTCTTGCATACAGTCTGTTAGTGGCTTAACAGGTAATAGAGCATCAAGCCATCAAACCAATCACTGGTAGACAAGAACATTACAGATGTATAGTAAAATAACTAGCTCTGCTACTACTACTGTAGCAACCATGGAAAATCACCTACAACCGCAGCAGTATTACAAAAAAAAGTAACACTAACCTACTGCAAAATACTTACAGCCACAGCAAAAGTGAGAACACTTCTGCATATTGTGGGAATAAAGACATAAACTACTTAATGCAGGAGTGTTGCAAGTGTGGAGATAATGTCAAATAGAATAGCTACAAATCTTTTGCTTGGGGGGGAATTCCTCTTCCTGGAAAGTGCACTTGAAAGACAGCTTGTTCAAAAATAGTAAGCAGGAGCAGAAGTTAAAATATTTTTAAAAAATTTAAAGTCTAGATCCATCAAAACAGAATTAGATGCACCAACACATCCTAGTTTAGAGGGAAAAAAAGTCTGGAAAAAATACAAGAGCAAAGAAATTTGTCTGCTAGATTTCAGAAGCATACAGAAATGGATTTTCACTTTGATCAAATTTCAGTTTTCATAAGAAAGTAATACCAAGGCTATTTCCTGTCAAGTGTGTGCCCTTGAGCTGCAGCAGAGGAACAGTAAAACTTCTACCCTTCCCCTCCCCCAAAATAGCAATGTATTTATTTTTTTAAAGTAGTTGAGATACTATTTTAAACTTTCATTGTGAAAATTAGGCTTTTATATTTTAAAAATACAATGCGAGGCCCTACCAAGAAGATTACAACATCCATTACTGGAGTTACCTGGCACTTTCCATTAAAGAGCCTTAAGTTACTGCTCCAAACTTTACCCATAGAATACCGTGATAACATAGTAAAAAGCACCACCTCATGCTGAAGCGTTTTCTTGCACCCCAGCAATTACTAGGTCTTTCCTCTGTGCCTATTCATGAAAGTCATGGGGACTTAATGTACTTGCCATCATGCTACCTGTAAAGTTCAAATTAAATCGGTCAGTGGGATCAATGGCTGCTTAGAAAAACTGCATAAACCCTTTTTCTTAAGGCTGACCACAGTATGAAGCTAGACTTTTATAGCTCCATACTACCAAAGCCTCTCAATCCAATGGAATGCATTTAACCAATTCACATTACAAAGTTTTAACCAAAGAGCAATTTTCAACCATTCCAATATTCACCTCTATAAAATATCTTGCAATTTAAACCACCATGGAACTGAGTTGCTGGCTAAATTAGGTACTTCAACTCTGAGCTTTCTGGCGTTTTTCCATAAACAGAGACAGTGAATTAGGGTATTTCATTAGTTATGTCACAAAGACCATACCTAGGACAAAACATACCAGTGAGTGCTGCTATAAAACAGTACTTGTTAGCACATATCGTGCATGCCGCAACAACACTGACAGAATCAAGATCTTCAGGTGCCTTCTAAGAGGATCTAGTTTTGAACTCTGATTGTCATGCAAGAGTTAGGTATATCCATCAGCACAAGTCTAGGCATCTTAGGAATGTTAGTGCTCAACATTACACACACAAGACTACCATCTGAACAGCCATTTTATACTGAACACCTATTTAGAATTTCTGTGAATATATTCCATTCATTTACAATGTGAAGTCTTTTGTACCTCCAAATGTTTAGATACCAAGCAAGAGAATTCTCAGTAACGTCAGTGAAATTTTATCACTGTTTTTCTTCTCAAATTCTTTAAATGCTTGAACATTTTGACCTGAGACTTTAAATCATATTCTGCAGGTCACGAATTAACATAATAGGCTGGCAAACCCCAAGCTTTTAATTCTGAAGCCAATGCAAGCATTCAAATCTGCAGTCAGGTTTTGACACACAATTCACAATCAAGCCCTTCGTGCAGAGGCCCCTAACCATCACTGACCCTCAAGCAAACAGTATACTGCAGGCAGCTGAGCATTATTTCTGTCTCACTGTTGCGGATATGAACAATCTGTTGACTATGAGCCTCAAGCTGAGCAATCACGGCCTTGGAAGTATTACCTCTGGCTCAGTTTACCATTTCCATAAAGTAAGTGGATGAGGAATCTTTTACAGATAAAGAATTACAAAGTGCTCAAGTGACTACACTACAGAAATGCAAATATCAAATTTAATATCAATAAAGTAATATAAGACGTCAAAGTAAAGTTGTTCATCTAAAGGGTTTAGCAGAAACAATATGACATATTCAAGGAGCCTGTACTTTCTCGCTTCGCCCTCTGAACATAATGCTTGACAAATGATAGTCCACAGAACCATAGCGCCTTTCAACATTTTTTTAATTAAAAAAGTGCTAAAGGTAGAATGATCCGAGTTTTTTGTTGTTGTTGGTTTTTTGTTTGTTTTAGGATTGACAGGAAGCTAGTTCAAGAATTGGGGGGGGCTACTACTTTACCACGTCGGTTTTCTCACTTTGCTACAAATGTATGATTCTTGAGAAGGGCAGAGAAAGAAAAAATAAGTTATGCCAAATCCACCATACTCACCACTCCTCCCCCCACCATGTTGCTGTTTCAGCCATCAACTTGACAATTGTTCAGACCTTCCAGTTAATACTAACTTTGTTGGACTCTTCAAAACCTTAGGAATACTTCGCCGAGTGAGAACAATGAACCATTTTTACCTTGGAAGTTAATTTGAGCTAATGTAACAGGTTATTTTACAGAAGGTAACGCTACAGAATTTCAAAGGAGCAAAGAAAAAAAACCAAGCCCCCCCAAACCTGTTAAGTGTACTCTACCTCCATTATCCTGACCACTCACTTTCTTGCCACTTTGTTTACACTTTCACTCAGATAAGGGCTGCTCAGCAGGCATGCCAAGTAACAGTTCTTAACCGAGATAGCTCTTGACTAACTATTAAACCACAACCAATATCATTCCTGCTTAGCAGTTGCTAATAATTTCAGGGCTCCTTTCTATTAACTGAGTTTTGCATCATGAACATACAAAGAAATCATATTGCAAATAACTTTTGTTCCAAGGAGAAGAAAAGTGTGAAACAACACCACAGTGCAATCAGTGTAAAATGTAAGTAATTATGTTAATGGTTTTACACTTTGCAGTTCTCAGTAACAGAGTAACCCAAAAAACAACTTTGAAGAAGTTCCCTGAACACAACAGATCTGCCCAGCAGAGGACCCAGCATATGGTGGAATTTTGTCTTACAGAGCATTCATTACGTTTCTTTGCAGTCCTTGTCAGTGTTGGTCATGCTGTGCAACTGTGTTCCCTGAAGACATCTGGCGGCATACCATTATTGCCTGAAACTCCCTTCAGTCATCAATTGTCAAGCAGACTTTTAGGATTTTAGTTTACACTTAAAACTGAAATGCCATTAAATAACAGGTAACCAGAGGAACGGCCACTTCTATGTTCTGAGATATATCAGTCCATCAGATTTAACAGTTTGTCACAGCATCTATGCCAATGAACTAGCTCTCCCTATACATTCTAACTAAACTGCACTCTTTCCACAAGAAGCAATATATAATGCATTAGTGTATGGAAACACATAAGCATTGTTTTCCTAAATCATATATAACTCGAACGATTAAAAAGACAGTTACAAGCATAGACAGATATCATGGCATACGCACAGGTGTTATCATGGGTGTTTGAAAGTGTTATTGGGGCAACACAGCAAGAACAAGAAGTACATGTGCACGGAGCAGCTACCAAGTTACTGAAAACAGGTAAAAAAAAAAACCCCACAAACCCGGACAAAGCTAATCGCCTGTAATTGTAAGCGTACCTACTTGTTAGGTGTTTACTTCTTACTTTGATCTCGTCTCAAGCACAGGCAGAAACACTGAATGAATCGCTGCTCACCCTCCCGCTTACATCTTAGATGTGTTTCCACCGCTCAGCCATCAGGGAGGATCAGTACTGACACTAGCATACTACTTGAAGATCAAGGATTTTACCCATTTCCCTAAGAAGGGAAATGTCTGTTGAAACGTTACAAATAAGCAGTTCCTGCCATCGAAGTGTTCACACACACACACACACACACCCTCCCACCCCCCCAACAACAACAAAAAAAAACCACAACCGAAGCGTCCCCCGCCCTGAGGTGGCAGCGCGGCGGCGGCAGCACACGTAACGCATGCCAGCGCTGAAGGCGGGCAGCCTGCCCGCAGGAAAGGGGCAGGGAAGCGAGGGCAGAGGCGCGAGCCGTTAAGCCGGCAGGCCGCCGCGGCACGGGCATCAGCCGGGGCGGAGCGGGAGCGGCTGCGGGCTCCGGGCTCCGTCCCCCGCCGCCGCCCGTCGCCTCTGCCGGGCTCTGCCCGCGCGGGAACGCCGCCGAGGCGGCCGCCAGGGACCGCGCTCCCCCGCCCAGACACGCGGGGAAGTCACGTGAGCCGGGGGGGACCCTCGCGGCACGAGAGGCACCGGGGCAGCCCCCCGGAGGAGGGGGGGGGGGGGGGGGGAACGAGGAGGAGGAGGGCGAGGGGAGAACTGCCGTCGCCATGACAACTTCCAGGGGGGAGGGAAAACTTCAAATCCCAACCGTCAGTGCAGGAGCGGCTCCCTCTTAAAGGCGCACACACACACACGCTCTCACACACAGGCGGGCTCCCCCCCCCCCCCCCCCGCCCCCCAGGCACTGGCGATGGAGGAGGAGAGGAGGGGGGAAGCCACCGGCACTCACCGCGCCAACGACGAGATGCCGAGACAAAAGGACCCGAGCCGAGAAAGGGTCTCGGTCGGCGGCGAAGGGAGGGACCGAGCGGCCCCAACCGAAGCCCCAACACCCACCCTCCGCTGCCTGGAGGCGGCTTAGGACCTTCGCTCTCCCCCACAGACCCCGTCTCCGCTTCCGCCCTCCAAGAAAGCCGCCGGAGCCGCTCCCCCATCCCCGCTCCCCCCCCTCCGCCCACCCGAGAGAGCCGGGCTCGGGGCGCCTCGCCCGCTCCCCCCGCGGAGACCCCCCGCTCCCCGGCTCGCCACCCCGTTCCCCTCAAGGACCCAACCGCCGCCCCCTCCCCCGCCCGCCTCCCCCCCCCCGGCCGGGATACCCCACCGTCGTGTCCCCCCCCCCCCCCCCTCTCTTACCCACACAGTGCATGAGCCGGTGCCGCCAGGAGTCGAGTTCTCGGCGGACTCCCCTGCGCTCCGCCGTGCAGCGGGGGCTCCGGCACTGGGAGGCGGCGGCGGCAGGAGGAGCGGGAGCCGCGGCGGCCATTCTGTCTGTTCCCTTTTCCATCTGCCTCTGACCTCACGCCCGCTCATTTACATACGAGCGCGCGCTCCCCCGGCTCCTCTCCCTCCCCCCCCCCCACCCCCCCCTTGCCTCGTCGAGCGCGTGCCCGCGCCCCCCCCTCCCCCCCCCTCCCGCTCAGCATCGGGGGCGGGGAGCGCGCGCCGCCTGGCGGGGTGATGGACACGTGTCCCCGCTCCCCGCGGCGCCCCCGCCCCGCCGCGGGGCCTCCCGGGCTCCAGCCCCTCCCCCCCCCTCCCCGTTCCGCGGGCAGCGGGCCGGTTCGGTAACCGGGCCGAAACCGGACACCCCCCACCCCCCCCCCCCTCCCCGCCACCGCCCCGTTTCCCATCGAGGTCCCCCCGGCCTACAACTCCCGCAGGGCAGCGCGCCACCTGCTCCGGCCCAGCCAGGGCGGGCAGCAGCGATGCACGCCGGGAGTTGTAGTTCGTTGAGGGAGGGGGAACGGCACCCGCCCGCGAAGCTCTTCCCACCGGCAAGACACCCCCGCCCCGGGCGGCCCTTCCTAGGGCTCCACGCTGCCTGAGCCCCAGCACCGCGGGGCGACCCTCGCCCCACGCCTCCCTGCACCGCAGCTCGGTGGGAGGCAGCTCCCGGTTCAGAGAGAGGATTTCAACAACCGGCGCAGGTCTCGCCCTCGTCCCACGGTGCTGCCCCGGGCGCTGCTCGGAGCGGGACTTGCTCGTGGCCCACCGTCCCCCCCCTGCAGCCTCTTCCACCTCCTCGCCCACGCGTGACCCCCCCCCCCCCCGGAGCCGCTGCCCATCGTGGCAGTCAGCCCGCCCCTGCTTCCATCCCTTATTCCACCACCTGCGTGGACGTGGCTGTCGCGCGAGGGAAGGCACAACGCTACGCCTTCCCAGGTCGCTTGCCTTCCCAAATCCGCTCTGTCGGGAGATTGTCAAAGTTCTCCAAACTACTGCTCGGTTCACCAGGCAGTTTTTAACGGCTCTGCCTTCAGCCTGCTCGTCCTAAGGGTGTCGATCACTAGAGCCAGACAGGGAGGTGTGCTGGGGACCGGCGTCACACAAAACAGAGCGTTACCCCCCACCCCCCTTTGGAAAAGGCTAGCATGGAAACGAGACGCAAGTCGGTTTCGTTCAGTATCTGGGAGCACGCCTGAGAAAGCTTGCTATCAACCTATGAATGACTTCAGAACTAAAGTCAGATTAAGGTAACTGCAAGAAAGTTAACACACAAACGTCAGACCCGATTACTTGGAGCATCTGACAACCGCTTGGACAGTCGGTTTTGTTGCTCTGCACGCAGCCACCCTCATGCTTTACCTCCAGACTCCATCCCTCAGCACCTGCCTAATGTGACAATTGCTACCCATGCCTTGCAAGAGAGTGATTAGCAGTCTTGAATTCCCCAGACAGAAAAAATCAAGATCTTGCTGTTTTCTCAGATCCTGGTGCGTCTCCGAGTGCCTCCTCCTCCCCCACGCTCCCCTTCTCAGAACAGTCTTTGTATGCAGTGTTACTTCAGCAAGAAATGGCATTTTCTGTGCCCATTTGCAGGTCGTGATAGAAAACAGGATTTAATAAGGCCATAGAAAAGACACCCTTGCTTCTCCCCTCCCTCCCCCATAAGGGCTGAAGGAGCAATGCTAGGAAGAATCCTGTCACCCCTATCTATACACAACATTTTTCTCGTGCTGGAGGATGAGCAGAGTTAATGACGGTGATACTGCGTCTAAGCTGCAGAAGGGCTTCAACTTTGAACAAAAACCGGGAAGCCGTTCCCCACTCATTCGTCCCTCTACCCATCTGTGTAGAGCGTCACTGCAACCAGAAGCAGGGCTGTTTGGGAATGGAGCCCTTACCACCTTTCAGTGGAGCACTTGAGGAGAATGGCGGGACTGGAAGTGCAGGTGAAAAGGCAGCCTATTGCTTCCTCCAGCTTTTCATCACGGCAGCCAGCAATAAATAGCAAGCAGCAGCTTGCCAGTCTCCTGGCTACCTCCTTCTTCACCTCAGATCTGCTGCGAGTACCTTGGCTCTCTTATTTGCACTGGACTTCCAAACGGCAAGAAAAACCATCAGCCTTGCCTCAGAGAAGTGGCAAAAGCCAAGGCAACTCTTGGGAAGACATTGTCAAAACCCGCACAAACTAAAATGTAACCTTATTTGGATAGAATGCATCAGTTTCAAACTCATAATATCTTCCAGTAAAAGATAATTTTTTTGCCATAAGGTGGGCTTAAAAAAACCCCAAGCTGTCATGGATTTGCTTCTCATGCAAACCTTCCATGGTGGGTATCTCCTTCTGAACTCCTTAAAGATGTTCTTTTTTGTGGGTGAAGGACATATTCAGGGATTGCTTGTAGAGCACAGCCCTGAAAATCAGCTCTGCTTCCACTGGAATGAACAAAACTTTAGTAACAGATGGCAGGTCACGTCTTTTTTTGTAAAGAAATTTCATAAAAACTAAACTTTGTCACTTCTGTAAAACAGCTAATTGAGCTTAATGAATTCAACACACAGGAATTTTAAACACTATTCATTTAACGGAATTCTTGAGGTTCTCTGACATGAATCAGTTTTGTAGGGACACAAATGCCCTGCATCTGAAGAGTTTTATTGTGAGATATCTATCATTAAATAAAGAGTAGAGGAGAAACTACACCGCTCCCCCCCCCCCCCCCCCCGCCACTCTGTTTTGGTAATTTAACACACTTTTTCTTGTAGTTTCAAAGTTCCTTCTGTTTGAGAGAATTCTTCATGCATGAAAGAAAAAAGAAGTAAACCTGGCTAGCAAAGTTGGCGGGCACATTTCTGGGAGCAGGAGGAGGAAAAGGGAAAGAAAGAATTTCAAACTGAATTTTTGTAGTTGCCTAGGTTTTGAACTCCTAGGCCTTCTGAAAATACTGCCTAGACTTCAGATATGCTGTAGAGACTAGGTTTTGAACCATTCTCTCCCTCTGAGATGTTTTATTCTTCCAAACTTAAAACTGAACCAGGTAACCAAAGGATCTTGCTTTGTCAAACCATCAGGGGTGTTATTTTTACATTAGCTGCACTGGTTTTTCTTCTCTATGAAAATGACTTTCCAGCCAAGAGGTCACTTCTTAGGTGGATTTGTACTTGATTTTATAGAAGTGACTCCACTTTTCAGAACAAGGGTTGGATCAAAACTCTAAGTCTGATTGAGGGCAGAAGCTGGAGCAGTGAGGGATAATTTTGATTTAGTTAATTTTAGCTGCCTATCCTAGCTAATTTTTACGGGATCAGGGAGTCAGTTACTTAGAAATGGCTCTGGAGGCAAAGTCCAGTGCAATTCTGTCTGAAGATACAGGAATTATTACTGCCGTTCTTTCTGTATGTTTCATCTCGTCTTAATTTGGGGGTAAAGAGAAATTAAAACAGTCACAGATGCTGACAGTTTGATACCACAACCCCATCAAAATCTGACATTTTGAATTAATTTTTTTGAACACACATTGGGGAGATTTAACTCTCTTATTGAAACATTGCAAAATTGTTCATCACCAAAACCTCTTTATAATTAATCCCCAAAGGTGAAATTCACTTCTGTACAGACAGCTTTACGTGGCTCTTTGTCGTGTAAGTACTGCTTTGCGGAAACTGGGGGTAAGGATGAAGTGTAATTAAAACAGTCTAACTTGAACAGTCAAAACCCTGTAGTAAGCCTTTTGCAGATGCTATCTTGAAATGAGTACCTCCTGAAGTGGTGAGCTCCCTCTTTCACATGAATGCAATTTGTAAACTTGGAAATTGTCAGTGTCCTGGTAAAACAAGAAAGAGTTAAATGATGAATCGTGTGATAGCTTTATGAATAAGTATTGCAGAGAATCATTCATACTTGAACGATACACCACAGCAGAAAATAGAAGGGTAAAAAAAAAAAAAATTACACTAGAGGAGATTTCACCATAAACACTAACACGATCATTTAGGTACAGGATCTAGCCAAACAGAATAAGGGTTATTTAGTAATTAGTGGGAATATTAGATTGCCAGTACAATACCTGACTACTTAAACCTGTTTGCAATATTCACTTTCTAACAATTTAGCACATTATAAAGAATTCAGAAATGCTCATAAGATATACCGCTTTTGCAGTGACAGAGGTAGGAAAAATGTCATTTTCAGCAATCAATTATGTAGGCCATTATCCCTTTTTTTTTTTTTTTTTAAAATTGTCATTTTTTCCTCATTGATCATTGAGGACTTAATCTAAAAAAATGTTAGGGGACTAAGCACATAACTTCCACAGAAGAAGCTCTGACAAGCAAACCTTCCAGTTCTGTTCAGCTATCTGCACATGCTTTTATTCATGCTTTTAAGGCAGAATCCCTGTGGTCACTCCTAAAGGCACCTTCATACAAAGTATTTAAGTTGCTCTAGAGTTGCCTGCATAAAGCTGAGTTCGAATTCAGGACCTGGAAAAGTACTCCTATTTAAAAGCAACAGGATTTTTCAGGTGCAATCTCATCCTTAGATTCAGGCTGTGATGAGTGGACAGCCAGCACAGCAGTTTTGTGAGGGTCTGACAAGATGCAAAAGAACACAGTCTCATCAGCTAGAATACCAAGAATTTCAGAGATTTAAACTGATTGACTGTACTGTGAAAAGCTGTGGCTGAGGGTGTTGGCAGCCTCCAAAAGAGAGGTAAGCGCAAACAGCTAGGGAAGAATAATTATTTTCCACTGCAGCTGGATTTCTGTAGTTTGAGGCATCACTGCTCCACCTACTATTTCACCTACTGCCAGCAGATACCTCCACTATTCCAAATTTGATATACAGCCTATTCTTTTTCCTCCAGTGGAGGAGGAAGGTAACATCCAGCAGGAGAACCTGGACCAGCAGCGGTAGTGCTGTACGGCAAGAATGCTGTGAGAGGTGTGCCATCCCATTACCTACTGCCTCCCGGCCTGTGGTGGCGAGCAGCACAGCCCAGGTGAAAAGATTATGCCTAATCTAATAGTTTAGACTTTGAATTTTCATAACAACCTCAATCAGTGTGAAGTTACACAAAAATATCTTTAAGATCCAGAATTAGTTTTTAAAAAAAGCTAAAATCCTTCACAGTTTTTGGCTGACACCTGGGTTAGGGGCCGTGTGAGCCTTGAAACTTAAACCCAAAACATTTCCTTGCATTTTCATCAGTTCTAGTAAGGAAGGTGAAAGCTCCAACTCAAATAAGAACAATTGGAGAAGTTTCCACTTAACACACAGGTGAAAGAATTATCTTTTTAACAAGGCAGAAAAGTCAGGCGGCTTCAGGTCTGCTCATCGGCTTTTGGATCACCAGGAAGAAGTAAGATTTGCAAGCATTCCAGGCCCCTGGAGGTTTAGGCCTTTTATCTCCCTGTGCTCCTGTAAAATTCAAAATAGTTTACAAATGGTGATGTGTGGAGACACTATAATTTAACATGAAATCTCTTAAAGATGAAGAAAGAAATGGCACTTGTTTACATCTGAAATCTCAGGGTGTAATACCTGGTGTTCAGTGACTGTGTATTTCAGCAATATATATGATGAAAAGTACTGCTGTGTCCTAAATACAGGGTCTGCTTTTGTCAATCTCATCAGCATTAGCTGATATCACTGTCTTCCAACATATGTGCACCACTGTGTCTGTGCACAGGTTAATAGAAAGCTAGCCAAGGTGAATTTCTAAGTGTACGCTAAAATTTTTTTTAGCTAACACCTGCTCCTTGAATCTCTACCTAGAGAAAAGTACCAGGAAATTCATGAAGTGAAGCTTTCCTCAAGTAGAAGGGCAGCACTAAGCCAATCAAGTCAGCGCTGTATTTGTGCCCCTGTTACTGACCTAATTCTAAGTACATGAAACATGATTATTGCAGGCAGATGACCGTTTTTCACAAACATCTTTATCCCTTGTACAGGAAGGCAAAAAATGGGAAAATGCTTCTCATCATATGTTCTAGCAGTAGTGCTCTTAAAGCTGTGAGGATCTAAATAGGTAAAACAAAGTTTGTATCTGAGCGGATGTTTTCTTATCAGACCATCTAATTAACTTAGCAAAAAGCAGCCAAGCTTTCAAGAACACCAATATTCTTCATGTCCTGTCTACTTTAACTATACTAGCTGATTTAATAGAAATGTCACTTCCATGTATCAAACTAGCCTTGTTTGTAGCAAGCAAGCATTCTAATAAAACTCTATAGTAAATGTTCATGAAATAGATTCACTTGGTTTTACATGGGTAACTAAAACATGAATAGAGCTCTCAGTTTATACCATTTTAGAATATACAGTGACATTTTCATAGGTTATTTTCAGATCTTTGTTTATCACTACTCTTTAGAGGCTAAGGTTCTGGTGCTACTGTGGCCGAGGCGCCACGGTCTCATCACACACATGTTCTGCTACGCCAGAACACACGTGTATGAAGGCTGCATTACATTTAGACAAACCCCTAGAGCTAGAAAAAAAAAATCACACAACTTTTGTGGTGAGCTGAGCACATTTGGTCAGAGTGGAATCCAAATTGTTACTTTACAGAATCACTGCTCAAAGCAGAGCTACGTTTCAGTACACAGTAAGGTAGAAAAAATAGGGCTTTAAACAATACAGGCTTGTAAGGTGAAATCAAATGCTAATATACAAAATACACAAAAGACCCTATGGCGTTATCTTAGAAAAAACAGGACACTTTGCAACTAGAAATATAGTAACTTTTGTTCAGTACTAATTTAAAACATTTATTATTCTTAAAAATGTTCTTATGAGGATGATATATCCTATGCTTCAGTACTAGCCTGGAAGAAAAAGGTGTGTAAGTGAAAGGACACAGCTTGAAATGCCAAAAAATAACAAATTAGTCTTCTATAGATTAGACTACTGTTTTAACATGTCATTATTTGACTATTAAAATTAAATTTAGAGGGAAGGTAAAATCCGATATATACTCCTAAGTGATGTCTCCATAGCACTATCTATCAAATATGGCTGTTTTTTCCTTCCATTTAAACTGTTATCCTATGTTCCACACAGCTGAGTAATGTCACTCACTCTCTCTAAAGTTTCCCAAGTGGCCAAGTAATTTAAGTATGCCATCACCAGAGCAACTCTGCAGCTGAAAATATACTGCTATTAAACCCAGAGAGAATAGATCACTAATTGCAGCTTAATATTAGAGATAGACATGAAATACTGAGCCAGCCATCAGAGCATGCGCTGGTGATCCAAACTTATGCTATTATTGAAAAGACAACTGTTTACTGCCTTCATGAATTACTTTTACAATCACACTAGCCAAGAACTCGCTAAAGCTAAGTAATACAAGGGCTGCTAGTCCTGCTGCAGATGACAGATTAATTATTATTTAAGCTAAAATGGGAAGTTTTTTCCCCCCAAACGTACTCTTCCTTGCATGGAATGTCACACTGGGTGGGTTACCCTGTATGACAGTAGTGCCAACAGAGCATGTGACAAGAAACGGCACACTTGCAGCATCAAACAGAGGACGTGGTTCCTTCTCCCAGAAGGATTACAGTCTAAATAGAGAGGGAGAGTATCACGTAAGCAACACCCAGTCCACAGGCTGGCTGCCCCAGCAGAGTCATTGCCCAGGAAGCAGAGCGTAGGGTAACCCCTCCTAGGTCTCTAGCATCTCCCCAGGAGTGGATGTGTTTGTGATTCTGGGAGGAGGAAGGTGTATGCCCATAACGGGTCTTTTTTTTGTTTTTACTGCAGAAATTCATGTTTTGGAGTCCTTTGCACCTCTTTCCAGCTGCTGTTTCCAGCATAGGCTACAATTTTATAGCCAACCCAAGCCGCATCTGCCATGGGAGGTGGTAGGAAATGAGACTGAACGGCTCATTGGTCGCTTGAGTAAAGCAGTTTATTTCCTGTAACATCACTTGCAGAGTTATTGCCTCTTGAAGTAGAGCTCTTCACGGTTTGATTTAGAACAACTATTTTTATTACATCTATAAGCTTCATCTTATCAATTTTATGTATAACCTTTCTTTCAGCTGAATTTGTCTGTGGTTCAGGTTATGTACTCCCTTCTGCCTCCTTTCCCACCAATTCCATCTCTTCAATTTTCAAGCTAAACATCTCAAATTGAAAAAAAGTAGAAGAAAGGAGGAACATTGTGGGTGAAATTCACCACTCTTCTAGCAAAATAAACAGAGTGCAACATGATTTCTCAGACCCAAAATAATAAGAAAATAAGGACCTGGTTATTCTTAAAATGCAACTATTTCACTAGCTAGATCAGTGCTGTGGCGTTTAGTTTTCTATGGCCTTGTATTGCTCCACATAACTGCATTCTTGAAATGTTTGGGTTTTTGTCTGTTGCTTCTCAATAGGTATCTTTTCATGTGGTTTTAATCTATCTCAGTAGTGCTGCAAAAGGACTGAAAATAACATTTCTATTTTGCAAAGGCAATTAATTCAACATAAACAAGACATTTTCTTATTGTCCCTTTTTTCATACTTATATTTTAAAATCAAACACATGGAATGCTTTTTTTGTTCACGTTATTTCTCAAGTAGCTTTTTAAAAACTTGATTATATGATTTTCTTACGTTGTCTGACTGCACATTAATTTTTAAAGACTATTTTTGTATTAGGTTAATTCAAACAAATTAACAGAACAATTATAGATTCACATTAAGTATTCCTTTTTGGGACTACATGAAGTAATCCCCTCAGCTAATAAAAAAATGAAGTCACAGTAGGCTGAGTATGACAGACTGAACAGTTCCTCATTGGATTCCTGCTGAGAAAAGCAGACGGCAGAGTAGATCTACTGCAGATCATCATAAGAAAAAAAGAGTAACATTGCTGTTGTCCTTTCTCATAATTTGATCATCCCTGGAAAGTCCTTTTTCATTCCAAGTATTCATGGGTTCAGATGCAAACAGAACTACTCTTTTCCTTCTCTATCTTAAGCAAGTCCACTTCCTCTAAAAATGTAAACATTTGTTTCTTCCCTTTCTTCCTCTTGTTTAAAAATTTAAGCGTTTAAGTTCCCACCATTTGCCTTAAAGGATGTTTTCACAGCTAGATATCTATATTCCCTGGTAATACCTCCCCACAGCACAGAGCAAGATGGCTAAGAAACTGGTGTGCTTCTAAGTGTGCTATAACCACTTCAGAGTAATGCTGGGATCCTGCTCCTTCAAGTTTGGGCACAGTGCCACAATGATTCAGATATAGTCCTTCTCCATCCAGTCTCTCTATTGCATTACTTTCCACTGTGCAATTTTTCTTTCCTTTCTGCTTAGGCTTGAATCAAGGTATGTTTTCAACCTTTTCTGCACTATTATGTATTTAATTTCTTTCAAAGGGAAACCAAGAGGCTCCTGTCTTCACTGATTCTACAGTCTTGGGCTTAAAGAAATAACAGAATTTGTAATGCAAGTGTGAGAGCTGGCAATGTTTTGCTCTTTAAGGTAGGCACTCTATCTTACACTGTAGTGTTTTACTATTAAAAATAAAAAATTAACCATAGACTTGAGTGTTAACATGAATACTGTTACAAGCCAAGGCTGTACCACCACTTCAGATTTGGTTGACAAGGTCACATACTGAGTACTCCTCACACCCTTGTAACAAGCCCTCTCCATTTAGATTATTTCTCATATTCTTAGGCTTTTAGGTATTCTCACAGTCAGCTTTTCTCAACATTTATCAACCAGGTGTTGCTTCCATAAAATAGATTCCACTGTGATTCATTCAACTAGTCATTCAGACTGGAGAGTCAAAGGAGGTGGTAGGAATGCCTTAAACCAACAGCATCGGTTGCTGATGATTAAAGTGTGTTCTAATCTGTTATCGTTGTATCTAGAGGTCTATGAAAGTGGAATAGATTTAGCTACAAACTCATTGTAGAAAGCACACAAGCTTTTAAAATCCAAAGCAATTTTGATCTTTTTAAAAATTGTATTTATTTTGAAGATAGCTAATCTCTAGGGATGCTATCTCCAGTCCTCAGATTCGAAAAAGCTATAAGAGGTCATACACTTCCACTAGTAATTCAGCTGTTTCAATCTGGAATTCTTTTAGAACTCAAGTGAATACTCAAGTCCTGGTGATTTATTTTTAGTGTTTATTTTAGCAACTTGTTCCATATCTCTTGCACAGCCACTGTGATTTCAGACAACTCCTCTGCCAAGTTCCCTCCTCCCAGAAATAAAGGGTTCAGCATAAGGATCTCCCTAGCTTCTCCCACCTCCAACACTGATGCAAAGAACTCATTAAGCTCCTCAGCAGTGGCCTTGTCCCCTGTGAATGCTCCTTTTATACATGGAGTGCTGCTTCGAAAATAAATCTCAGCTCCATTTCAACATTGACCTTGTACAACTGTTTTGCATGGTTATTAGCAACAGATTATTGGAAATAGCATATTTGCACTGCTAGGATCAATATTTCTTATCAGTGAAAATATTTTATTTTAAAACATCTTGCATTTCCTTTGTAGAAAAGGAATGGGTAGGAAGAACATACTAGCTGGAATATAAATAGAGTCAGAATGTGACAGAATGTTCATTGTGCTTTCAGGAATATTAGAACTTTCAGCGGAGATGGTTTTCTGTTTGGTGTAGACTTACCAGGTGTGGCCTGCAAGACAGGAGCTTGATCTGTTGCTGGGGAATTCCTGTGTAGCTCTGTGTAGAACTGTAGGTTGCTTGACAGGAGCTTGTGCATATTTGAAAAATGATCTCCCCAAAACTACCTGATGAGCTAAGATGGAACTTGGCCTGTCAGGTAGAAACCAGTCAAGGTCAGCATAACCTGCTATGATGCACAAGCAGCTTTATGTGTAGAGTGCTACATAAGTATATCAATTCACCCACGCAAAATCCCCACTCCCTGGTATTCCAGTGCTTATCAGCTTTCCCTTACCACAGCTATCATGTGTTGACCCCGGTTATCGCCATTCTCCCCACAAAGGGTCCCTGGCTAGGTATGTCAGAGCTTCAACAAGGTTTGCACACTCCAGCACTGATAAGACTGTGCAAGTAGTAACTAAAACTCCTCTCCCCTTATTTTCATATATGGGCAATTAGTTGGTTAAGTGTAGGGGAAACTGGTAAAACATGTTATCTCCCAAAGATTTAGGCTAATTCTGTGCCCAGTCAGGGGATAACAGTAACAAGTTTCCTACCTCTGTGCAATTACAAAACATTTCTCAAATTTAACCAAACATGACAATTCTAATCTTGCTGTTTCTTGTCTCTGCAGAGCTAAATGCAGTCACAGCATTCTGTTTGTTGGTTTTTTTTTTTCCCTATGACACACACTCTCCTGTTACTCTCAGCTGCTCAAAGCATTTGGTTAAAACAGCCATACTTTTTCTCTTGTTAAAGATACCTAAGAGCACTGTGCTTAATGTTTAAACAGCTCCATGTGTACCCAATTATGAAAGCAATTAATTCAGTCAAAGACTAGATTAACTGCCATCTGTGGCCTGATTGTTTGTTAAATTTGAGTACTTCTGATCAAAATTGTCATAAACAAAGTCTTATACAGCATGTGACAAATCAATGCAGCCCAAGGATGTCTTGATATGAAGAGAGTTCAACATTAAGTGTCAAATATTATTATACCACTTCTATCACCAATTTGTACAGCATATATTATTTGGGATGCATTTTATTTGTTTCACAGAAGTGAGACCTTGGAATTTGCTAATAAAATAATGCTGCTATTAGTGGTGTAATAGATGATACAAGAACCATGGCTAGGATAAGATAATAAACATATAGACAGTAGAGGGCAAAAAAACGAGGGTAAGGTAAGAAACAAAACCAAGCTGGAGAAACAAATGAAGCAGAAGCTTGAGTCAGCCCTCATGACAGGACCCTACATGGATATACAGCTAGTCACCAAATAGGCAATGCAACTATTTAGCTAATCCATACAAAGTGGACAGCTGTAAAAAGAAAGAGCACGTGAGCCAGCAGACAAGCAAGCCTTGCCCTAAGCCCTCGGTGGTATGATAGCGATCAGGCTCTTCTCACTACTCGGAGGGGTCTGTTCTAACTTCCTAGGGCAGAGGATAACATGCTTTGCTTGTGTCTCCCATGATCTGGGTGAACGTCATAGACTATTTTGGAAGGAAAACATGACCAAATGGCAGAGTTCCTCTTTTCCCTCCTACCCCCATGCCCCAGCCTTTGTTAAAAGTGCACAAAGGCATCGTTTCAGGAACACCATCACTCTCAGGCTGAAAATACTAGAGGGATATGGTCAACATTTGTGACATTTTTCAGATAGTCCTCAAACTGTAGTTTTTAAACAGGTAAACAATGACAACATTCTTTTAAGAAACATGCTTCGCCATGAAATATATTGATTTATATTTTGGAGTCACGTTTATTAAGCGGATGAGAGGAAAAAAATCAGGTTTGTTATGGTGTCTTAGAAATATTTTGGTATAATACTAAGCCTCTCGTAAGTGAGAGAGGAAGCAGAGGTATTTCTACATTGCAGTCACAAAATAAGCCATATTCTAGAGTTCAAATTTTATTTTATTTTTTATGATCCTTGCTGGGCTGTTTTCTAGATTCTCAATGCACTTAAAAAGGAAGAATAAAAACAGGCAGCAGAATTAAAAAAAATAATCTCAAAAGTGAGATATTGGAAGTAAAATTACTTCAGTTAAAGGATACTCATTACTTCCCTGCTAGAATATAACTGACTGAATCACATTAGCCTTTCTAGAGGAACTCATGGGGTCTGTCCTATTGTCCCTGCATTTTTTTGACCTTCACTGCCTAAAATATAGTTCTCCATTTTGTAGGAAATGCCTATGTTTCTTTTTTCCTATAAGTGTTTAGTGTTCCACCTGGCTATAGTGAGACCCACATTTTATTTAATAAGCTGAGTACAGTGCAACAAGCTCATTCTCACCATCCTTGACAAAGGCAACAAATTTTGCATCAGATGCAAGTTTTCATCTTTTGGATTTTCTGTTTACTTTCAGATCATTAAAGAAAACTTTGAAATAGCAATCCATTTTTTTAAGTATCAGATAGTGTTGGAGCTTTCTGTCAATCTTTACTGAGGCCTGCTAAACAAAATTATTCAGCAAGGATTCCCTATTAACCACTACATTGTCAGATGCTTCACATCTTCAAATAAGGATTAAAAATATTGTGCTGTATTTCTAATAAAACAATGTCACTCAAGACAACGTCAAACACAAAAGTATAGAATGTCAGAATTCATAATTTTTCCCTCATTATTTCAACAGTAAATAGCTTCATATGTGGTTTAATGTAGAGAGAATGGTAATTAAGTAGAACATGAAATAATTTCCAATATGTAAAAGACAGGTGGAAAATGCTTTAGTGTAAAATGTGTGAAATTTAACACACCCTTGAAAGACTGGGCTTTTATACTTAATAATACTATGAAGTAAATAAATTCAATATCTATTAAGACCTTCTCCTCTAAAGGTATGTAAAGTTTCTTCTCCCTGTTATTTCATGTCTCATTTGTCAAAACTTTTAATATACTTGACATGATTAAGGCGTCATATCTAGTTTGATTTTGTTTTTCTCTTGTACGCTTCACAGTGACCCTTCATACAGTGTCTGATGCAACTGTTCTAGCCAACAGGGGAATTGGCTCTACTGTCTACAGCTAGATTTTACTCTCGGAAGCACAGCTGTGCTCCCACTAGAAGCAGAAACGATGATGTAGTAGGCCTCTCTAAAGATATAAACTTAAGTGATGGTGGTGATTCTAGACATGGGAAAACAGTCACCCTTTTGGTTATCTGGAAAGACATTTCCTCTTGGTTACAGAGGTGTTCAGTGAAGAAATACCATGCCTTGGAGCAGGGAAATGCATTTAAAGCAAGTCTTCTGGAGCCAATATGCTTCCTTAAAATGCCAGTTTGTAACATTAAAAACAAACAAACAAACCTTCAAGGTGAAGAAACAGTTCAACTCTATGCAGAATCCTGATGACCTGCAGCAGATTTTTCTCTCTCAGAAACAAAGCCATATATGTATATACACACACCTATCCCTACGTACACACACATAAACCAGCAGCAATCCCTCATCATGCAAACAAAGCTCAGTATGAAAATGAAAGTTAAAAAAGAAAAGAATATTGACACATACTATTAAACATGTTTTTTCCTCCTTTACGTTGCTTCTTATAAATATGACAGAATTAGAGAGACAGGTGAATATGGTGTTATGAAGTCTGCAAAAGTATATAAAGAAAGGGTCATTATGACAAGTTTTTTTCTGCTGTATGTTGAGAACAAATTTTGCTTCTTTGTATAAGTGACAGGCAAGAGTAGCTAAAGGAAGAGGTTATAAGGAAATCCTCTTGGTACAAGCTATACAAACCTCCAAGCTACATAAGCTTCCTGAAGTTTCATTTTAGTGAGCTTTCATTTCATTTTGATATAGCTTGCTTGAGAAATGATGACTTAGAAATCGCCTTTCCTCAAAATATTAAGTGATCTGGTAGTCATCTTGCTTCTTTCCCTGAGGAGGAGTAAGGGTCCTGGAGTTTATGGAAAGGTTGCTTGAGGATCTGCTAACTTGCCTCTAACATAACCAATGCTCCTGACTCCAGCACATATTGTGGGCTTTGTAGGCAGTGTCAGCAGATTTGTTTTTTTAAAAAAAACCCAACAACTAGAATCAGAAAACTTTGATGTGCCATCTTCAAAAGAATTAGAGCAAAGGAAAGAGTATTCAAATACTCACCCAGTACAAGCACTGAATAACGCAAGGCATAAGCTAATCACTCCCCAAATGAAGGCTATAAACCAGCATCTCTTTTTTTTTTGTTCTTCCAAGAGAGATGTATTTCAGATTAGAAAATAGGACACAAAGGTTATTTTTATGTAACCTGATCACTCAAGCTTAGAGCTATAACCAGTCCGATTATGATAGTCAATTTAACTTTCTGTACACAGTTTACTCTATGTTATGTTTTATTAATAAACCCATGACTGGGCACAGAGAGAATAGCTACCTATCTGTACTGCTCTGGCTGTCACACTCCGGTTGGGTGAAGTCCATAGGGGAGAGGGAGGTAGTTCCCCTGGGAGTAGTTAACCACATTCACCTGGGAGAAGGTTTAGGTGTGAAAAAATAGGATTTTTACAATAAGTGATTTCTTTCCTACATGAAGAGAAAAAAATCTTGCCTTTTTAGAAGGGTGAGAAAGAGTCTAAGGAAGAGGACATAGTGAATTTGCAACTGGAAACAAATTTGTAAAGGAGTTAGAGTTAAGTTACAGTAGTGTGAACACTCAAAGAGTTAAGTCTCAGAGGGAATAGAAAGAAGATGGCTTTCTTGAGCAGATTATGCAGCATGTATTGAGTTTGGGAAACTTCTGGGTAAGAAAAATGGACTGTAAGGAAGGTCATAGCCTTTAGGGGCCCAGCAGGTAGGGAACAGATTTGTTCTCAAACCATTTTTCAAACATATGTCTCGATATTTCTGAATTTGCTCTAGTTACGGGATTAGTTTGTTCTCTTCCATTGTTATTTGTCTAATGGGACTTCTTTTTAGGGATTATAAAGCTATAGCATCTTTGGGTGAGTTTACCTTTAAGAAGGGTGAAACTGAGCTAATATCAAACATCTGGCTAAATTTGGGTTCTTTTCTGAATAAGTTCAGGCCTTGCTTCTGGAAGACAATTTATGTGGACAAGTGTTTGCTCTTGTAGCAATTTTCCAAAAATTCCATCCTAGCTTACCTGACTGCAAATAAATGGATATACACATAGCTCAAAAAATAAAGATATCTGTGTTCTTGTTTCATTACTCAGATCTGTGTCTGCAAAATATTTCTTTTGTCATCCTGTAGCCATTTTTTGGTCACTTTTTCACAGGTGAATTTTTAGTAAAGCTTGGTTTAAAATATGCAAGACTGAGGCTATATGGTATCTTTTTGTTCTGGAGAAAAGAGTAACACCAAATCTGAAATATAATCTGCACAGGGATGGTTTTCGTACCCCTGAAATAAAATGCAGTGAGCATTTAGTAACCTGAACAACACTTTCAGAGAGTGAAGATCAAACCTTGGACTAACAGGTGCCCTTGCTGATTTTGTAACTGCATCGGTCTGGATTCTGGTGTAAGCAGAATAAACTGCATTTACTGAAACCTGGGAGTTTTTCAGAATGGCTAACAATATTGTTTCCACTTTTTATGAAGTATGTCGGGGAATGTTTAGCAAACACAAAGGTGTGCAAGGGTTTTTGTACAAACTCAATGAACAGAAAATATTCTGTCCTGAATGATCATTCTCAAGAATAAATGTTGTGTTGTTTACAGTGATCAATAGGATTATACTGACTCTAGCTCATGTTTTCTTATTTGTTTTGATTTTTCATTCGATTTAATCATATCAACTTCATGTATTTCTTATTCTTTAAAAAATAACATTTTAATTAAACTGTACTGAAATAATTTCTTTGTAAATATTTACTCAGAAAGCTGCTTCACCAGGGTGAGGCACAGGAAACAGCTCTCTGCCATATACGCTGAACAGTTATGGTTGGAATTACTGCAAACCTAACAACTGTATCTATTTAGCAATGGAAGCAAGAAATGGTACAAATTGTTATAATATGAGGAAAAATGAAAAGCAAAGGGGGAAGGAAGAAATGTTTTTCCTTCCAGAAATAGTCTATTGCTTAGAAACATATCAATCTCAAATGGCAAAAATCAAACAGGTTTCTAAACAAAGGTCAAACTGGTATGACAGCATTAAGAAAGCCAACAAAACTAGTATGAACAGAATTTGCTCAGCTTCGTTCCCCCTCCTTCAATCTGAATACTTTCCTTTTCTGCTTCTGTATAGAATTATAAAATGGAGTCTACGTAAAGATGTAGTTATTGGTTATACCAGTGTATGGCTGTAATTCAGGAAAGCACTTCAGTAGGTGATTAACTTCAAGCATCCACTTACCCACTTTCCTAATTATGAACCTAAGCACATACCAAAAGTTCTTTCCTGGATTGGTTTTATGCTACGCCTGTTGACTGCAGCAGAGCACAGAGCTATCTGAGCTAGTTTGAAAGCAGCTTGCTTAGGGGCTGGAAACAGTCTGTAACCACAGCTGCTGGCGCTCGGGGTGATTTCACTGACTTGCTTCCAGTGCTCGGGCTGCCTTGGTATAAAGCCTGTTAAGTTATGCAGCTTGCAGTATACGCTTCCTTCTGTTAGTTTGCTCTACTTTCTGCAGAGCAGTTGCCTGCCTTTATTTTCCCAAGGTCCGGCTATTTCTTTTGTAGGGAAAGTACTAATAGACCTCAAAATCAGAGGAATCAGATAGAAGCTCAAATAAAGGGCTTATGATCATGAAGCCTAAAATATGATCCCAAAAGATCTTGCTCAGTAGCAGTTTCATTCTAGATGCACTTGACTTCCTTTGTTTCTTTGCCTTTAAAGGTGCAAAAGTGTCTAGCCTTTTGCTTTTGCGCATGTCAAAGGCTGTTTGGAGCTTGCACTGGTGATCAGGTATTATGTCCCCATTATTTCTATTTTTGGAGGTTTACTTTGGACTTGCTGGAGTCTGGCCCCATGGATTAGTTGTCCAGCCAGGAGTGGACGCTATTAGGTGCGCTCCTGGAACATACCTTCTAGCTTAGTTTCATCCGAAAATAACGCACCTTTTGCACTCTAAACCAGCTCTGTAATGTGAAGTGGAGCATAGGATGTGGCAATAAGTGGGAGACAGGCTTGAAAACACTAATTTTTGATTGAACTACAATGGTAAAGTAGGCGGTCCCAACGTAATTTTCTTTTGGTAAAGATAATGATCCGGTTCCAACGTATTAATAGCGAAATACCTTGTCTGACAGTGTTGAAACATGAGTGTGATTTTACTCATAACCTCAGGTATCACTTTGATATATCTGAAAGAACTACGTAAGTAAATACATGACGGTAACCTCATACTCTCTCAGAGCAAGAAATGAATTAAATGACTAAAGCATTAATTTTTTTTGTTAGACGGGTGCTTATTTTCTAACAAAGTGAAGAGATGGTCTTTTAGCATCTTTCAACACACAAACACAAAAATATTTTTTTCTAATAGATAATCCTGCAAAAAAAAAAATCTCAAAACTTTTGGAAAGTTTTTTTAAAGGCTTGCTTCTGGCACTTAACAATTCTTTGGTTTACTCTTTGGTTTTTAGTACTACACCACAATGGAGTACAATGTCAGCTGATTATATTTCAAATTAAAAAACTGTCCCCTCAGATTTTGTGCCTGAAAATGACCAGCTGAATAAGCTGTTCTGGATAATCTTTTCCCAGTTCCAGTGATCTGTCACCATCTTCATGCTTGGTAATACTTACAAGTAGAAGGGAAAGCAAATTCAGGGCCATGTATTACCATACTCATGATAAGTGTGTGCTTAAGTCTACATTGCGTTCAGCTGCATGAAGCATGTGCTTAAATACTATGTTGAATGAGAATGTATTTAGCACGGTTAGTGTAGAAGCCTGGCCAGACAGGAGCTAAACTGAAGTAGTAGGACTTTTGACTTCAAGAGAGGCAGTAGGGTTGAGGATACTTGCACCGGTCTTACATTAAAAAATTATTCAGAACTGGGGTAAAATAGGACCAGTGCTGATCTGCTGCTGGCTATAAATGCAGACAGAGTTTATGTGAGCTTAATTTTAACCATGTTGTTTGTAATATCTTATTTCTTGGTTCAGTATTCTTGCTGCTCTGCAAGAGAGCTAGTTTCACTTAAGTTAACAGGATTATTTGCTCAGATATCCTGTTAGTGGAAACCCTATGGCTGTTAAAACCCACATCTGCTGTTTGGAATTGTAATTAACTCATTTAAAGTGTTTTAAAGACTTATAAAAACTGTAGACATGATTTCAACAAAAAAGACTCTCAAGTCTGCATATAAGTTTGATGTGAGGATGGAGTGTCAGCATTTAATGTCAGCTGGGTTACTGAAGATTTTGATCACATAATTGGGATTGTTTCAGTGCATTTTATTGCAGTAAACACACTAGGGCATGCTCAAGTCAATATGAATCATCAGTGTACTATCAGAAAGATATAAAGTAAATAAGTACTCATGTAAGTAAAGCTATTACTCACAGAAGAGACGGGTAATCGTATACATAAAAGTAACATCCTTGCTGCAAATTTGTCCCCTAGTTGTAACTCCATTATCTCTCTCTCCAGGTTCTCACTAAAGTTATGATGGACATTAATTTTGCACACACTGTGCTCAGTAATACTGTCATCTTCTTCACTTGCATCAGATAACTGATTTGATTTAGAAGATTTTTTGCTGTATTGTGCTTAAGAAATAGAAAGAACTTCACTTGCTATATTCTTGCTATCAAACCAATGCTGGCGTAGTATAGGGCTGTTTACTGTTGCTTCCTTGCTTCTGGTTTCAGTTCTGATAACTAGCAACTACTGTCTTTCCATACAGGCTATAAAGTCTTGTCACTCATCTTGCATGGACCATGTCTTGGTCACTCAATAGCCCAATATATTTTTGTATAAACATACATAATTAAGATTTGTGGAATATTACTTCAGTGTTACATTTATTTCTACATTGCATTTATGTCTAAATTTTATTACAGGAAATTCAGGCAATCTTTTGATTAATGTTATATTGATTAATGTTCCAGACTAACTAAATTTGCAGTTAAGAAAAAAATATCATTATTTAGGTCTTAAAAAGTGAGAATATGAATTGAGGATTTTGTTTGAGTTTTTGGGGTGTCACTGCTAAGTATAAATGAAACATTAAGTATATATTAAAACATCGACTCTCTTTTTAAAAGTTTATTTAATAAACAGGCACAATTTGTGTCTTAGAGCCATACTCTCACATGGGGAAGTGAAATAGCAGGTTATGTCTGTCTGGTTTTCTAGTTTGACCGCAGTGCAATTTAATATAGTGCTGTGCACAAGCCAGCATATGAGTCTTTAGGGACCAGGTATTAACTGGAGACTGCCAGTGTGCCATATCGCCCTCCATCAGTCTCCTGACTTCTCTTTCTGTCCCTGACAATACCTACACATTTCTGTAGCTGTGGTGGTAGAGACGGGGAGAGAAGGGGGTGGACTGGAGGGCTGAACGGAGCTGACCTTATTGGCTCTGTAGGTTCTCAAAACCTCGTCTGCGCTCTCCTCGCTCATACTGGGAAACTTCCAATCCATTTGCAAAACCGGGCTGAAATGACCAAGACAGGGAAATGGCTGTTTATTATGTAAATTTATCTTATTTTTAGGTATTCTTGCTCCTTGTTAGGAGTTAATTCGCAAAATTTTATTTCACATTCTCATTGTTTAATCCATTAAACAACTACTCTTTGCAGAAATGAAGTCTAATCTGGAAGTCAAAGCATTTCGTGTTGTGTCATAAACTATTTTTGTGGCAAGTAAAATAATTTTTAAAGATGTACAGTATTTCGCAACCATTGTGAAAGAAGAAACAGAATAAATTTTTATTTTCTTTTTAAAAATAAGTATAGCATATTTTTACTGTGGGAATTCACCAAAAAATAAGCTTTGTAGACAGGATTTCATAGGTAACATTCCCTAATAGTTACCTAAAAAAAAAATAAATAAAAAAAAACCCAACAAGTTAATACAGTATTTTGAGCTCCATAGTTACTCATTATAGTCTAATAACATATTACAAGTTTAAAGATGAAAACTGACATAAGTTGTTAAATACTTTAATTTTATCTGCATTTTTTGTGTCAAAAATAATTTTAATATTAAAGGACAACTGTAGACTCCTAATGACTTGAATATAGTTTGACTGTTTTCATGAAGTGCTCTGTGGGATGTCAGAATATTTAATTCAGGATGTTAAAAACATCCCAAAATGTCACAATAATTATATCACAGCAGGCAATTAAAACACTGGAAAATGCCAACTGACTAAGTGTGTTCTCTGTTATTTAGGAAACTAATGAGTGAGTGACACATAAAGCAGAAAATACAAATTATAACCACAGAATCCAATATACATTATAATTAATTTTAATATAAAACGTATATTAAAATAAAGCAACCTGTCTTAACAAAAGCAGAGAAATACTTATTTAAAGCTGCCATTTGAGCCTTAGGCTCTATAATTCCCCAGGCACAAGAAACTGTTTTTATGTTTTCCCTTCATTATTTAGTTAATTAGTTATATATTTGTATTATGACACTGTAACACGGGCTTGCTCATGAAGCCCTTACTAACTACAGTGGTTCCATTCACTGCACTGTAATAGCCTCTGCCAAATTCTCCATGTGTCCTTAAATTAGTCTAAGAGCAGCTAGGGAAGATCTGTGTGCTTGCGGAGTGGAAAATACAACTCCCTTCACAGTAGGGCAGAGGCACTGTAAATTCTGCATTGACTCAAGGAAGGTACAGTGCAAGTAAGGATGCTGATTCCTAGAGAGAAAACAATAGAGGCTTAGAGTTCTTCTAGAAAAATTCTTGCATTTGAATGGCAATGGGTTAATCGAAGTGGTGATGCAGTAAGACTTTTGATTTAATTTGTACGGGGATTTAAACCATAATTATTAAACCAACATCCTATTCTATGGAAATCAACTCATCCTATTCGACTTAGGGGAAAGAAGTGCTGTAAGAAGCATGACTATTTAAAAGAAAAGAAAAAGAAAAAGGAGGGATTTAATAAAGATGACAATAGGCAATTATTCTCATTAGTTAATGAGGCTGAAATAACTATTATTACTGCAAATGAATAGCTTAAATAACAGAGAAATATATCAAGTGCCAGGCTGAAAAAGAAACTGCAAGAGGTGGCTGAGGAATCACTGTCACTGATCCTATGCAAAGCTACAGTAGGCAACAGTCTGTTTGCTCCATTTTAAGGTTTTCTGTGGCGACCATTACCTGGGGATCGAACAGCAGTTTAATTGGCATAAATCACCGTAGCTACTGAAGAGCACAGCCTGAGGTGTTTATTCTTGCCCCCTCCCTTGAACGTGCATGCAGCTGCAAGGTGAACTGGACCTGGCACTGATCTGGTTAGAAACTAACCCCCCAAACGTAATTTACATGGAGATGAGATCTCTGTCTCGTCCACCACGTGCCTTCCTGAGTGCTAGTGCTAGAACAAGAGAGGGGACAGGAATTGGGGAGGGGGGAAAGAGACAGGCTCAACTCCTTCAACAGTAGCGTGGATCTACACCGAGTTAAACTAATTGGGGAATCATGACATAAAGTGTCACGTTGCGTTCCCGATTGCAACAGTTCAGACAGAATGAATTATTGCTGCATTGACCTGAGCACTGGAAACGTCCGTATTTAGCAGTCTTTTAAAATTACTACCCTTTTACAGTTCCTCGACATGAAATAATTCTCAGATTTCTGTAAGAGATCTGCATGCACTGAATGCTCACAGCCATCTCAGAAAAAAGAGTAACAGTTAATCTGTTTTTTGTAGCCTCCCATTGCTTGTACTTAAAAACTTAAGCAGTATTTTGCACTTCCTTGATTGTTTTTTTACATCCCCAGAGTTTTGGCTCTGGTTGGGGATGATCCCTTTGTAGCTGAGTTTCCTTTTTGTATCTGGCATCATGTGGTGGTCAGCGATCACTCCGCCCTTACGCTTGCATTGTGTGTTATCTTGAGGTGTCTTATTTTGCTCCTGGATCTATATTCATGTCATTCCTTGGGCAGGTGGTTGAGACCTAGCACTTGGCTTCTTACACAGCCTTTGAGCATGACTTGTTGCTGGCAGGCCTTCAAAAGCAGGATTTTGGGGCCAACTGATTACCTGTGCTACTACTTCGGGAAAAAAACCACCCACCTACTCTTCTGTCTAGCTTTGAGTCAGACTGAAGGGAAGAGATCAAAATCTTGTCTTTCTTCATTTGGTTGCTGTTAGATAAGCGTACATATGACACCTACCTGAAGGGTGATTCCTATTCTTATTGAAGTCCGACCCAGTGCCCTGAAAGAGACCCTGGTACCCTGGGGGTCTAAAAGCTAAGTAGCTGAGGCATAAAACCTGGTATTCTTCCATGTCTTCATATACAGACTAAATGAACTGAAATAAAACTGAGGCTCCTAATTCTGTCACTTTTATCTGTACATGTCCTTTTTTTTTTTGGTTATAAGCACCTTCAGGAGTGGTTTTTTTGAGTCATCAAGAAAGTTCTAGGAGTAGTTTGTCTTCTGGTGATGGTTATATTAAGTGAGGATATATATGGGATATATATATATTTATCTAAGTTATATAGAAAATACTTAGAACTATTTATATGTATATATCTCAAAGAATTTTTGCTTCACAGGAAAGCCAAGGTAGAGAGAGAGCCAGTAAGACTACTGGTTAGTTTCAGTACACCATTTTGTTCCACAAAGGTCAATATAATTCTCTCTCTGCTAGTTGCCATGAAATAAAGAACATTTTTACACTACATATTAAGAAAGGGATGATAATTAAAAAACCCCGAACAACTTCATACCCTAGATGTTAGGAGTTCTTATATTTAGCATAGACCTTACTGGTTTACTCAGCTACATATTTCAATGTCTTGTTTGGTTTATTGCACTAAGGAGAGCGCTAAATAAACAGAGAAAAATGTACCCCATGAGATCTCTTAAAACAGCAGACAGGATGCACTTGCACGAGAACTCTGCAATGTCTTCAACTTCACTACCTGTTCATATTGTTATAGATTTAATGTAAAAACTGCTGAAGATTAATTTTGAAAGGTACATCAGTAGCTACTTTTGCCCTTCAGGACTTATTTTACATGTGTTCTGGTGTTGGCAACAACTATGGTTGAGGGCCATCTAAGGAAACAATGAAAATGGCAATCCTACTTGTTAATCTGGTTTTCTTGTGTTTCTCTATATCAATCCAGAAATGTTTCACTTTGTTTCACACCCTGAAGAACTGACCTTTTTTCCCCCTGAAGTCCGTCTTCCTGAAGTCCGCCCCCCCCCACCCCAAAGATAGACTTTCAGTCTACTTTGCAATGATGCCAGCTACTCCTTTTAAACAGGTTTATTTTTTTTCTCCTTTGCTATGAAAGGATGAATCTTGCAAAGCACCTGGAAAGAAAAGAGTTAAAGAAACCAATTTAACAGGTAGAAATTACCAAATTGTGATTTCCTTGAAAAAGAAAATCTGGACAAAGATTATACTCATTATTATGAAGCTCTTTTCAGTCACAAAGGCATTAGAAAAGGTATTTATAGCTGACCTTTGAAGATTCATAATTCCTTTTAGTGGAGAACTATAGAATTTTGTACTAAATCTTTTATTACATTCTTATAGTTAAAAATGACACATACTTTTTATAACAGAAGTTCTAAAACAATTTTTAGAAGACCATTGAAGCAGTATTGTAATATGTGAACAATTTCTATTGCTTAAAAATGTGAAAGAACTTGGAGGATATTTTTAGTCCATATAAAGTAGAAGGTAAAATATTATAAATAAATAAATACTTGTTATATATTTCTGAGCTTGAACTTTTTACTTTTGCTACACAACAAAAATTTATTCCTGTTGTCCTGAGGGAAGAATTTTTTTTTTTTTCTCCTGACAAAAGCATGGCTTCAAAGGTTTAAAAAAAGTATGGAAGCAAAAAACTATAAAATAATTATTGTTTCTGAATAACAGTAAAAAAATTATAGTCTTTTTGGATTAAGAAATTGTGAAAGACTTTGGTTTTTCAAAGATGATCTTTCTTTCCTTTATATTTGTTTCATATTTTTCCCTAGTTAAGCCTGCTTTTCTAAAAACACATTTGAAGTAGAGCACCATGCTGCAAGCTGGTATTCTGTAAATGTGTAGGAATCACTGTACTCACAGTAGCTAAACGCCTTTTAGTATCTGCTGGGTTACTCAATATAGATAAAATTATAGCCATTAGGGTATAATAATGTATCCCACATACTTTTACCTCTCAGTTCAGGTAGCTATAAAGTAAAAAAAAAAAAAAAAAAAAAAAAAAAAAAAAAAAAAGCAAAAGCCTGCAAACATTAAATTAGATTTACTAGATGCCTTAGGAAGTTTCTCTATCTAAATGATTGGTAATTTACTATCTTTTTAGGTGTATTAATCTTCTATGGTATAAAGAAATAATATTTAAAAAATATTAAAACAGCCCTAAAAGGTTTTATAGTAGTAAAATGTTCCCTTCCTGTTAATTATTTTTAATATAAATTCAAAATATTATTTCCAGCTATTTTTACTTTATTTTCTGCCAAAAATATCTATTAAAAAGAAAATCTATAGCAGCATTATACAATACAAACAATTCCTGAATTGAAAGAAATAAATTTTATTAACAATCTTGAAACTGAAAGTTGCAGTGAAATTAACTCCCCCTTTTTGTGTTCTTTGTGTGGCCAGAACACTGCAGAATAAAGCATCCACATTTTAAAATTATAGATTAAATTAAAAATTGCATATCTAGTTCTGTTATCTTCTGAAGAATTTTTTTTTTCAGATTTGTGAGTATTAAATTGTGAAACCAGGTGTGTTTAATCTAGGTGAAGGTCTAACAGTGCATACAACCTTAACCATGTTGCTGAACAATCTCTGTATTTCTACTTTCTCTTTTGTCACCTTAAGTGGGCTGAAAATTCATCATCATAGTAATTTCCGATTTTAAAAAAATCTTGCATCGAAATTAGTAATTTTTGTTCTACAGCTTTATTGAAAAATAAGAACTTAGCAGGTTTGGGGGGTGATTTGTTTGTTTGTTTGTTTGTTTTTGTTTTGCTAAGGGATTGTAAAAGGAATGCAGCAAAGGAGAAAACAACATTTTGGGAATATTTGTTATTTCCAGTATTGATGGCTTTCTGAAAGGGAAATTTGCAGGAAAGAACAAACAAATAAAAATTAATTTCTGCAAAACTATAAAGAACAATAGTACAGCTGCTGTTATTACATGGTGGTGAGGAGCATGCAGCTCCACTAGAAATCTCAGGGCAAGCGGGTAGAGCTTGGGACAGCTGGTTGAAACATGTCCTGTAGGTTCCTATGGTCATAACTGAAATGCACAAAATCCAGTTAGCTCTTTTAACACTGAAAAAAATCAACACATTTCTTCAAACAGGATTACAGAGGTGTATACACAACATGGGACTGGGAAGGCATCTGTATGTTCTTTGACAGACTTGACACTCCTAACATTTTTACATCTGTCTCAGTCCCAATATCATTTTCCATGAGGAATAAACTGTTCATGTCAAAAAGGCAATTAATCCCTAGAAGCAATGTGTTTTGTGTTTATCGGAAGCAAGTGTGAAAAGACGTGATAGTTGCCTTTAGGAACCATAGACATGGGTCAGTGCAGTCAGTGGCTTGTTTTACACTTGGGCCAAGGTCAGAGGATGCAGATCCTCACAATCAAGGCAGGGTAATTAGATGTCAGGTACCTCTCTTTGAACCCTCCTAATCATCTGAAATTTAGGTTCTGGATCTCTTTGATGTAGCTTGTACTTGAGAGTTTATTAATATTTAATTAGGAGTCTGCAAATAATGACTACTTCACTTTGGGGGGTATATTGAAAAATTTGAAGGGGAAAAAGAAGAAGTCGTGAGCAGTAAAACTAGCGGAGGCTAGCTTTCAGTTGATCAGTGTCTTAAATCTCTCACTCTCATCTCACAGAACATCCCGAAGTGCTAATGCTCCTGTCCTCTCCCCCTCTTTTTTTTCCTAGCTCCTAAATCACTTCCATGCTTGGCTGGGCACGTAGCAGCTCATGCAGAGGCTGGCTTAGTCCATGCATATACTGTCTGGGTAACAGGAAACTGCTGGAGTTACACTGTCTTGCTTTAAATAGGGACATGAATTTTGGTCTATTTTCCCCACACAGCTGTCAATTATCAGACACATTTGTAGAAATTTGTAGCTTTGTATAATCTATTTTAAAGCAGTCAATGGGATGAAAAGCTATTGGAAGACATGGAGCATAGATGACAATTGACAGTGCTGTGACATAAACCTCATTTACTTAGGAAATCAGAATAAGATTGATGTGGGAGGGCCTAGGATAGAAATTGGGACATATGAAAAGTTTCTTAGGGCAAAAAAAGCAAAATCATATTAGCTTGAAAAGCATTCTTTCATGTTGTTCAGGTCAGGTACAGCTGCATTGAAATGAAATGTATGATATCTGGGTTATTTCACATCTTATAAATTGCTTCTGTGTCAAAACAAATACATAGTCCTTAAACAAAAATAATAATAATCCTTGTAGAAAATGTCTGATGTACTCAATTTCCCCCCCTATTTCTGACATTTAATTTTTCAACAGATCTACTATTTATTCAATTGTCTTGGTTAACTTTTTTGTAGAATTTAGATTTGATACTGTAAGTGGTATAATAATTGTTTCAGACATTACATTATCCATGCATAGATCATTTACTTGGACACTTTTTGGTGATTTATGAGACGGACTATATTTGTGATAATAATGTCCTTTGACTTCATCCTAATAAGAGTAATTGTCTGCTTATTTAGGGGGTAGGTCTCTGAAATCTTCCAGTCTCTTGTTTGCTATGATTTGCCTTGATCTGGCCTCTTAACCCAACCTGCCTCTTCTGTTCTTCCACTGCTCATCTGTCTCTTGGCAGAGACAGAGAGATATGAAAGGCAAGAAGATCGAATTAGCCTGACCATGGAAAGTAGGTCAGAAAGCAATGATAGATTTCTAGTGGTTTTCGGTCTGAAAGCTACTCGACTGTAAAAACCTTTGTGTATTAGTTTTTGGGCTAATTAATTTTTTAGTCAAAAATCACCCCCCTGATTTAGTTACCGATTCTTTCACATTTTGACTCTCATTCATTTCCTATAACTTTAAGAAATCATCACTGCAGCTGTACATAAACAACAGGGAAAAATACATATAGCTGGGATTTCCCCTCCTGTGCACTAATGATGTTATTCCTGAGAGACTGTTGTGAGTTCGTTACCTGTTAAACCAAATCCCTTTCTGTCTTTTCCCTTTAAGTGATTTTAAATATTAAAAAGTCATAATTTTTCTGTCTATGAACTCCTGTTACAACTGATGATAATACAAATTTGAAAAGCACTCATTTAATGTGGAAAGGTGAAGATATCAATCTAGCCTTGAGAGGTTTCAACAACCCTTTTCTTCCTTAATGTCCTCTCCTTGTGAACTGAAAGACTTCAGCTGGCTTCTGTAGCGCTATACTTATGCATGATCTTTCAGTAGGGAATTAGCAGGGTTGCTTAGGAAAACAGCACAAATAAATAACTCTCACAGTTGGAAGACTAATGGCATACAATGAACAATCATTAGAAAAAAAATCTAGTGTCAAGTTAATAACTGGAAGAAGCAAAGACAGTTTAATCCGTAACTTCAGGTTATTTAAAAGGACCAGTGTCCCAAACTTTCCAGCAAATCTACTTAGAACTGGGTATCCAAAGCATTAATTAAGCACTGAAATAAATTCCATGATTTTCAGCGTTAGAAGAACTAGCTCTGATTTTCTGTGCTGAATAACCACTTCAGGCTTGGGGTTTTTTTTTCCGCTGTCACAAGCAATATTTCCTTGGCACTGCAAACTGTAAAACTAGTAAATTGCCGTCATTAAGTAATTGTGCTCTCTGGGTGACCAAGGCAGTTTCTGACCTGCTCTGGTCCCATGCCCCTTACCACCTCTGTGTGACACGTGCCATGCCAGGTTCAGTGATGGGAGTGTTGTCTGCTAGAATTTGGAGAAAAAAACATCACTTGCCTCACTCAGGATAAATAAACAATCATCGATCTGCCCCGGTTCAAAAGGAGAATGCACACAAGGCAATTTCTGCCTCTTTCAAGCCGCCTTTTGAGACAGTGAATGCTTGTGCGGTATTTTAAAATGACAGAGAAGCAAAAAAGTGGAATGGCTCCTGCGTTGCTCCTGGCAGGTTTGTGCTCCGTTCCTGAGCCTGTGTCCTCGTTACCCAGGGAACCGAGGCACAAGGCATCTCCGTCGGGCACCCGCTCGGGCTGCCAGGTGGTTAGCAGAATTTAGGGTGGAGTCTTTTATGGTGATTGAAAAGTTCCACAATTTATTTCTTTCTTTATTTTTAATCTGTAAAAGAGATTAGATGCGTCTGCTTTCCAGTAGTTTACAGTTGAAGAGTACACTTTGGAGTGCAGTTAGAGAGGACTGGCTGGGGAATGAATGTAGTTTGGGTTGGGTCAGTCACTGTGAGCGCTCAAAAGCACACTGAAGCTTTCCTGACTGCTGCAAAAAATATTTAAATGCTACGTCCAGAATGCAAGTAGCAATGAAGGAGTGACTGCAGTCTTTAATCCACATGTTGTGGTATCTACAGAAAAATTCCTTTACATTTGCAATCTTATAGGAAGCTTCAAGAACAAGCAATATGGAGTGTATGTGGTAGTGAGGGTTTTGTTGGGAAGGCTCCGAGTGGCTGAGTGCCCTTTGCTTGTGGCACTTGCTCCAGTGCCACTATTAATATTTACAGAAGGCGGCACCTACAGCTTTCAGACTTTATAGGAGGCAAAGTCTTTGTCTCAAATTTATGAGCCACCTCAGAGGAATTCACCAGTACTGCACATAATCTAATAGTGTAACTAAGAAACACCGTTTAAGCTTTTTTTTCAGCTTTGTTTATTTGTTTAGGTAGCACTTTTGTCTTTTCAGTCTGTGAAGCTATAATACTTTATCAATGTAATAAACAAGAGAATACATATACTGGAACTGACATAGTGGATCAAACCCACAGCCAGACTTTTCCAATAGCGACCAGTAGTACAGATTGAAGAAGGCAGTACCAAAAACTTCAATAAGCAGCTACAGTAAAAAATTTTCCCATACATTAAATGCCATCCTAACTTCTAATACACAGTGATTGGTTTAAAGCATGAGTTTAGTTTTTCTCCTAGGTCTTTCAGTTAAAAGTTTTAGAGAATCTTTAATTAATATATATTAGAAACTCTGTCCCCAAATATCTAATCCTTTCTTGGATTTTATTAAGTTGTATCTGCTGTTGTAATAAGCTCCATGGAAATGTCTGACTTTATTCTGTCAGTTTTGGTTTTGTCATTGTTCTGATCAAGAAACCCCCTTTTATTTTGTGACTTTTATTTCCTCTTTGTGTGTGGGGGTGGGGGGTAGGAGAAAGAAAAAAGCACTTAGACTGTAAATCTGAAGTGCTCTGTGAGAGAGAGAAACCGTGATTCATTACTTCAGAGGAAGACACAGTATGTGACAGTTAGAAATCTGCTTGCCTGCTCTGAACCAAGAAATCCCTACAAAATCGGCAGTACAGTTTGTTCTGCTTTACTAGATCATCCTGTGTTCTCTGTTGTGAAACGCAAAACTTCAAAATGGATTAAAAGCATTATCTCTAAAAATGCATGTTTTGATTATATGACCGATGACTCTAACTAGGAGGTTTATTGCTAATGTTTTAAAAGTTTTGGGAGAGACTGGAATCCTGGTAGTCCAATGCAATAATGTACAAGTTTCCAGTTATGATCCTTTAACAAGACAGTATGTTCAGAACAGTGTGACCTGGCAGCGAATATTTCCAGACCTGGCCTAAAATATTTAAAAATCTTTTTTCTGATACCTAATGAAGGGATAGGATAAAGAAGGAATTTACATATATTTATGTGTATAGTATGTATATGAAGCTGTTGAAAGCCTCACACAAATACAGAATAGTGAATAAAGTAGGTGAATGGCAAACAGGCTCAAACTCTGAAAATGTAATAAAATACATTTTTACAAAATATAACATAAAAATTTGTGCTAGCGTGTGTGTGGATGGGAAAGGGTGGGGAAAGAAAGGAATAAAGATTTTATTGGCACTTCTAAGAATGAGTTGTGCAACTTCTTTGTGAGGAATGTACTCTTCCCAGAATCATGGCTATAAAACCTTTTATCATTATGTGTCCTGTACCTATTCGATGGTCTTTTCATGTCACTGTCTTTAATTGCATAAAATAGAAAAAGGCGGATGCAAAATAGGATGATGTAACTGTTCCACAAGTTACACAAGTCAAAGGTTAAATACTAGTTATACAAGCTCTGGATTAAGAGTTTTATATAATTCATTGCTGGAGCCTGATTTGAGTTTCAAGAAAAGTCAACCTCAAATCATAGTATAATGTATCTCTTCAGAAGAGCAACTGTCAGCTTAGTTTAAGAGCTAAGATAAATGAAACTAACTTTGGCCAATACTTTTGAAAGGACTGAATGGACAAGGAATTCCCAATGTCCCTTATCCTGCAGGAACTGGTCTTCAGAAAGCAAGTTTGGGGCTTCCTGAAAATCAAAACCACTTGATATATTTCAAGTTGGGCACCTGAAGATAAAGCACACTCAACCAGCTTTTGAACTCCTCCCCCCCCCCCCCCCCCTCGAGTTTTCTTTTAATTTTCTAAGCTTTTTACATTTCTCCTGTTTGCTCTGCCTTTTGGGTGGGACAAAAAGGATGTGGGTTCCACAAGGTGTCATAGCAGCAGTTTTTCACTAGTGACCGTCTCATCACTGAAGAAAATGATTAATCAGTATTTTGAAATATCAAGCAACATTCTGAATTTGAATTGCTATATGTTTCAGGTGTTGCTTGTCAGTTTATAGAGAATATGGATAATAAGCTAACAGATGATCATACTGGTTTCCAAATCTTCTTCCCTGCTCTGAACACAGTTTTGGAGAAAACCTTGTGCTTCAGAAGAGTGTGAAGACACTTTAAAATAAGCATGAACTTGGACTGCACATAAAAGTTTTCCTGGTTCAGTGTCTGCAGAGTAACAAAAAGATAATTTTCCAAGAGGTCATCAAGTATCAAAGGTGTTGTAAAGACTTACTAGAGACAACTGGAAGCCAAAAAATGTATTTATTATGGGATGTAGTAGTGACAACTTTTCTCCTACCCTCTTTTCTACGAACAAGACAACAGCCAGGCTTTTCCACCTGGCCTACACTTTCTAGGAAAAAAGGACAAAACTGATGCAGAGAAAGATCTGTGAGGTGATGCAGGCCAGATCTGCAAAGCTGTGATTAGGCAGCATCTGGATGAGGTGAGAGCTTCAGTGAAAATGTTTCACCTGGGAAACAGCTGAGCTAAATCAGGATGAATGTAAGTGACATGGATGACTGAACTACAGATTCAACCCTTTCATAAATTGGTAAGGTTCCTGGAGTAGGATTAAGGGTATGAAAGAGCTGATTCTTTTCCTGCAGGGAACAGTGAGATGAGGTGCCTTAAACATTGTGTTAATGCTCTGTTGTTTGGGTTTGGCATGTTTAATTCTCCACAGATGCTCTCTTCTGCTGTTGCCACTCTGTGGGACTCATTGGAGGCTTGTTCTGCTGAACTTACTACAATAAGTTCAGTTTCCATTTATGCTGGAGAAAGTTACCACTTCATGTTCACAGTGATGTTTGTTTATGGATTTACTCTGTGCCTGACCTAAAGGTGTTTGCACGTACAGGTTATGAGCAAGAGTCTTGTCCTAAACACTGGGAGGCATGCTTCCCTTAATCCGCTTCCAGAACACCCCATTTTGCTTGTGGAAGTATGTAATAACAAGGCCATAATTCTAATTCTATTTGAGAAGACGTAATCTGTAAGGACTGAATATATGGAGGCTATGAGTTTAAGTAATGCCTCACGATTTTTCATAATGTGCTGATTAACACGAACTAACATTTTCTCTAAGTAGTTGACTGTACCTTATACTTCTCAAGAACCTTTCACAGGTGTACAGGATGAATATACCATATAAAATTTAGGCAAGTGCCATCTGATGTCTGAATATACCTTAAGCAACTACAAAGAGAAATTAAACATCTACATAAAGCGGTAAACCCTTTTAGAACATAAAATTGAGTGCCATTAGCAGCTGGAATTTGCATAGAACCTTTTAAATCTAAAACCACTTTTGCTGCACTCAGAAACTGGCAACATATGGTGGCAGAGCACAGAATCAGGCTATATTTAGTCCTGTATGACAGGTGTAAAAACAAATGTTTAGGTGAAAGCGGATGGGCTTTTTGTTGATACCATATCCTGAAATGTGTATTTTTCCAGAAGCAAAATGCTTGTGGATTTGCCTTTTGGCTAGCCAATATCTTCTTCCTTATAAGCAGAGAAATTCTGTGGTGATACAGAGCTCAATTTTTGCCTACAGGGTTTAACTGTGCTCTTACTAAAGGTAGTTCAAAACTTTCACATTACCAAAAGCATTAGATGGCCCTTATAATTATAATGGAAGAAAGAAAGCAAATTGAAAAAATTGTAACTTTAAAAAAATTATGTGGTAGCATGGCTAAAATGCATAATTCTGTAGGCAAATACTGTGGGAAATCCATTATGTAAAAATGAAGGAGTAAGCATGGAATAATTTCTGTGCTTTCCTTGGGGCGAAAGCCTTCCTTGTAGTAGACTTGAGTGGAGTGTGCTGGTCCCTGCTAGACACTGGGCTTGGTGGGTTTAGTCTGAGCAGTATGCAATTCCTTACTTTAGTGCTGGATCAAAGCACTATTAAGGCTGCAGTTCTATCTAGTAAGGGAAAGAAAAAGGCGTTCAGGTATATGACATTGGCACTAGGGTAGGCAGTTCCAAGCACCCTACAGCTGCGGAGCAGATCTGTGAATAACTGGTCTACATTTTGCTTTCTAAGCCCACAAGGTGCACCCAGGTCATGTGTTCAAGAATGTGCTCACAACTATGACAGTCTGAAATCATTATTTCAATTACATGAAAGTTGCAAGTCTCATTTCATGGCATCAGTTTGAGAGCTAAGGCCTTAAAAAAGCCTTTTGTACTGAAAGTTTGTGACTTCTGGCAAAAGTGGTAGTGAAATTGTCAGCAATCAAGCTCCTGTGCAAGCAGTGTATCGTGACTCTCATTGGTTATTAGCAGTGGGGTGCAGTCTTGAATCTGGCATTTGTTTTCGTCACCGGCATATTAGCGTCAATTGTCCAGCAACTTGAATGAAACTTACACCTCTCCTTCACCGATGTCTAATCAGTACCTTAGACAAAATCCTATAGATTATAATTTTCATCGTGTGCCTTTTTAGTTGGTTAATTAATTTATTGATATGCAAAACATGTACACAAAACCTAGTCATTAGTAGCACCACATGTTCAGTACAAACTATATATGTTTGAAAGCTTTTTTTGGTACTTTCCAGGCTGCATGTCTTTCTCCACACAGTGCCACAAGAAGACTTTCACTTGTCCTTCAATGGACTATAGGCATCTTTCCCGCCAGTCTCTACTTTAGTTGCACAGCTATGATAGACTTTGAATTTTTTGTATCTTCGTATCATTGTTAACGACCTTTGCCTAGTGTCACTTGAGCATTCATCTGGTCAATGAGAATCTTTTTAAGCTTGGGATGTAAGCTGGCTGAGATAGGGACCTCTCATTACATACATGTACAGTGCTGGGCACAGTCCTCAATCTGGAGCTACCAGAACTCTACTCTTGAAGTGTTTCAAAGCATCTGAAACTGGCAGCAGAATTTAACACTTCCAGTTTGTATCCAGTTGGCATTATCAATCTGTTTCAGTATGTGCCCGAGTGCTGTTTAAAGATCTGTAATAATCAACAAATTTCTATCATTACAGAGCTGAGACTATGGCATTTAATTTCAAAATAGCAGCATGAGCTCACAATTTAAACAGGAATCACTTAGAAATAAGAATGCTGCTTCTAATTCCTTTTCTAGAATACACCCATCTACTGTGATTTGCATGAAAAATAATTTGTAAGCTAGGGATTATTTAAGTTATAATACCTGTTAGTGTCATGTATTCACTGTGTGCAATTAAAAGTTGAGAGTGACATACTGTCAGCAGAAATAAACACTAGAAAGAAATAAAAAGTCTGGTGTTGCACAAAAAAGGACCCAGTCCTGCTCTGCAAGCCACACATCGCCTCACTGTTGTGAATTGGGCAGTTCTCTATTTGCACATCAGAGTGAAATTCAGGGTCCTAATGACAACTGATTATTATTGTATGTACCATAATTAAATTACAGACAGCTTCCATTTTCTACTTGTCTCTCACTGCACGTGGGAATAGAGTTGTATTTAATAATTCAAGCATCAATTTTTGCAAAATGCACGCCCTGATCCCAGTTTTTTTCCATTATTACAAAAAGATCTCAGGTCACAAAATGATCTGTAGTTGAAAAAAAGTCATAGTAACAAAATGTCAAAGTCAATGCACACAAATGAATAAGGATGGCTATAATAAGATATCTGGAATTAGAGAAATTTATGGCATACATATGGGAGGAAAAAGGAGACGGAAACAGAGCAAATACACTACAGCAATGAATGACGGCATTTATTGACAGTCTTGATTACTAAAGCACCTTACAAACCTGATGGTATTCGGGACATTGGAATGAACTCTGTAGTGATCTAAAAAGGCAGTATTTTTAAGGAAAGATACCTTTAATAGTCCAAGCACAGTATGATAAAAAGAGGAGAGCCTTCAGGTGTGTATCCTTATTTTCCACACAGTGTTTCAAAACCATCCTCTGTTTTGAAGTGTTCATTTCCCAAAAGAGCTGAATCTTTTCCAGCAGTTTGTCAACATATTCTGGAAAACAAATGATCTGCCTCTTTGAAGAACTATATATTTGTCAGAAAATCAAGTGCTACTACTAACTTCTAATGTACAATTTGATTTAATTTGGATCAGCTTGTATCACAAGAATATAAAAAATATCCTACAACTGTTCAGGAGTATTTTGCTATCACCTCCAAAGGTAATACAAGAGGCTTTCCTTACCAAGAGCCTTGCAATAATATATTTGTGTTCTCTCATACTTAAATGTAATCTAATTTCTGAACACAACGCTGTACTGGGTTTACGTGGTGAGGTGTTGGCAGCAGGGCGGGGGGCTGCAGGGCGGCCTCTGTAAGGAGAGGCCTGGGCTGCCCCGGGCCGGACACAGCTGGTTCCAGCCGGTTCCACCACAGGGCACAGCTGAGCCCTGCGGCCATGTGTGGGGAGCGTCCAGATAAACGTATTTAAGAAAGAGAAGAAAACACTGGACAGATTGAGGGCTGGAGAGAAAGAGAGTGAGGAATAGCCCTGCGAACGCCAAGGGCAGAGATGAAAGAGGGGAAAAACTGCTGAGGTGCTGGAGCAGGTATTTCCCTGCAGCCTGTGGAGGATCCCATGCCAGAGTAGGTGGATATTCCCTGAGGGTGCTGTGGCCTGTGGAGGACCCATGCTGGAGCAGGGGAAAACTGTGAGGAGGAAGGAGGGGCAGAGAGGAGCCATTATGGACTGACCCCAACCCCCCATTCCCCTCGCCACTCCGCACCACTCAGGCTTGGGGGAAGGTAAGAAAAAGTGGGAGTGAAGGCGTGAAGTTGAGCCTGGGAAAAAAGCAGGGGAAGGCGTTGTTTCAATTTTTGGTTTTGTTTCTCACTGGCCAAATCTCTTTTAATTGGTACAAAATGATACTAATTTTTCCCAAGTCGAGCCTGTTTTGCCCATGATGATAACTGGTAAGCAATCTCCCTGTCTTCATCCCAGCCCATGAGTATTTCGCTCTTATTTTCTCCCCCCGCCCTGTTGAAGGGGGGAGTGACAGGGCAGCTGGGTGGGAGTTTGGTCCTTGGCCAAGGGTAACCTGCTACAAACCCATTTATTTTCCTTAAGTACACTGTAATTCAATTTTCCATAAACTAGAATCCAAATGTACATATAATTCCTAATTTTCTATATTTCTATAATTTTGCCTTTTAGTAAGAGAAAGCCATCATAAAGTATTTTGTTACTGTATTTTATCTTTTATTCTAGGTTGGAAGCTCAGAAAGAGCTGAGCAAACATGTCTTCACATTCAGTGATCCAGTTCTTAAAAAATGTTTTCATCCTAGTCCTGTTTTTCCTATTTGCTACACTGCAGAGTTCAGTTTCTGTGTGTAAACAAAATATTTTATCTACTTCCTTGTATATAATCTATCGTTATTTTATTAACATTCTGTTATTCAAAGAACCAAACTGGAAACCAAAAAAAAAAAGTCGTCAAAAATGTGTTCTGAGCATTGCAAACACCTGCAAGAGGGCACAGGTATTTCCTGATGAGCATTCAGCCATTATCAATCTGCCCTCTGTACTCCCTTACGGTCATTGGAAGAAGACACCTTCCTTGCTTCTTAATTGCTGAAAGCCCTTTAAAAGGCTTTCTGTTTCCACCTTTTTCATTATTATAACAGCTACTAAATGCGATTACTTAAAATAAATACATGGCTCCTCAGCAGCTCTTTTGAATAGGAGCGTAGCCTGATCCGCTGCCCTGTGAAGGCAACATCCGTTGCCTCCAGCGGGCTGTGGAGAGGTGCATTGTGCATCGCTCTCTAAAACCCTGCTTGGCCACTTTCCCAGATCACCCTCCATTCAGATCTGAGTTCTGAATGGTTTTCAATTAATGTAACAAGACTAATTAACTGTATAAGAGTAGGGATTTTCTTAGCATTACTGACAATGCATCTATTTAATAGTACCTTGGAAATTCAGTGCTTCTCATTCCAAAAGAAAAGTATACAAAGCCAGTGGGTTACTGGGGGTGAAAATAAGGAGCATGAATTTCTTTCTTTGCCTCTGAACCTGAACAAAGTTACTAGAAACAAGTAGTCTAATCAGAGTGAGACACCTTTCTGACCGATTCTCCAATAACTTTACCAGACAGCCTCTGCTGAAAGCACTATCATACAGCATTGCTGTTTTGATTTCCTAACTGAAGATTATCCCTGTACCAGTACCTAGCACTCAAGAATAAGAACTGTTAAAAATAGCCATCATGTAAGAAGACTATCCCCTGGGCTCTTTTTCATGGTATTGTAATATGTTTATGATCAAGTTTCAATAGCAGACAGTGTTAATGAAAAGTTCCCTGTATCATTTTGCCTAAACCCTGGTTTGGTGTATACCCTGAATGTTGAGAGATCATTTAAGCCTCTATTATTCAAGATTCTTACCTTAAGTTTGCCACCAAGTTTGCCAGTTAGTATTTCTTTTTGTTGTGGGGAGAACATCACTTGTTGCAAGAAAGTGGAGCGTGACTTGGATTATTTGAGCTGTTAAACACCATCAGATGGTAATAAGTTTTGATAACCACAACCTTTTGACACTTGAATCATCTAACTGAACCTGAAAGTATAGGTATCCATTTGCTAATCCTCTGAAACATCTGATTGAAGGTTTTATGGAAAAGTATTTAAGAAATATGTTTGAAGTATAACCTTATCTGTATAAGAAAGGCATTTTAGTAACATACTGTACTGGATACTTCATATATGATTCTGTGGCTATGATGAGTACAATATATGGTATTGTAATAAGTATGTTATGTGATTCATGATTCCTTACTATCATCTTTATGCATGTTTCTGGGTTATAAAGACTTATTTTTATTATGAGACCTAGTTGCTAAAGAATGTTCATTATTTTTTTCATATGACACCTGAAAGTCAGTAGTAAAAGAAGGGATGAGAAGATGAAAGAAAATAGTAACACTTGCTTGTTTCATCTTATTGAATAGTAAACATCAAGATCTGGAAGGAACACACTTTACTAAGAAGAAACTTTATTAATATGCAATAATATATGCATCTTTCTAAAAATATTAGTCTTAGCTTTGGCACTAACATGTTATACTAGTATTTTGTCTTAAAAGCATTCTACTTAATACATGTGTATTTTCAGTCTGCAAACCAAGAATGATGCTCAAATTATACGTAGCCCCTACAGTATAGACTGTTTAAGTGTGAGGAGGGAAATTCTCCCAGGAGTCTGGATGCATGCAAACTTGTAGATGTTTGGTTTGGGTTTTTTTTTTGGGGGGGGGGGGGGGGAAGGGGGTGTTGGTTTGTTGGGGTTTTTTTTCCTCCAGTTGAGCTGAATCTTGAATGTTGTGGTCAGCAAATAAGAAGTAAACTGTGGTAATGGTATTTTCAGTTATTTCTTTGTTATTCTTCAGTCACATCTTTACAGTTTTCTACTTTTCAAAAACAGCATTAGAAGTCACTAGAGAGTCACTTCTGCCCTTAAAGAGATTTCTTTGACTATAATGTAAGTCAGGGCTATTCAGGATCTGATCTGAAGTTTATTCAATAAAAATAGAAAGATTCCCACTGATTTTACTGAGGTTTGAGTCAGACTTTTAAGTGGTGCACTGTGATCCCATGTGTTTTTAGTGGCATTTATCTGAAGGAAAAGGTCCTCACTATCTTTTGATGTGGACAATAGGTAGTTACTTTCATGTCAGCAAAACAGATGCAAAACATTACTGTTCTGATTCTCCTCTTTATGCTGAAGTAAATGTCTGCAAGATTCAAGACAATGAAATATCAAACTAGGGTAGGATCAAAGAATAATTTAAGGACAATAAACTGGCCAATGGAGACATATCTACTGAAGGGCAGAGCTCCTACTGATAATTAATGGAGACCCAATCAATAAATCACCTCTGAAGTGTAGCAAATAACTCATTAGGAGCTACCTACTGAAACTGCTTACCTGATTAAAGACATATATGTCATGTGTTGTATTTAGAATGAGGCCATTACTAATGCTCCATTCATGTACAATATATGAAAACTTCAATTTCTTTTCAAACCACTTCTGAGGAGAAGCTCATAGAAACAAACTAAACCATTCATTGCTGACCTATGTCATCCTTTTTCATTTTCTTTTTAGAAAATCAGTTAGACAAAGATCAACAAATGTATTTTGCGATCTGTTACTATAAGTTAAAAAATGTGGTACAGGAGCCAAAAATTAGAAAAGTGCTATCCGCAGCTTTGGCATTACTGCCTTCAAAAACACAGCAAGCCATCAACAGTACAGGGGAGTGACAGCTTAGGGACAAGAATGGGAAATATGAACAGAAAAACCTATAAATGTTTATGTCGTTGTCTTTCTAACAGCATTCCATCCTTCATATTACTCTCAAATTGTCTATGCTCTTGTTTTCCGTCTTTCTCCCATTTGTATGTGACAAGAGCTGTACCTTTTGTCATATAAAAATGAAACTCTTCCAACTGTAACTTCTAATACTTCTAACTTCCCCAAATTCCTATAATTCAAAATCCTATAATTACCAAAATTGTTGTTAGGACACTAGACCTATTTAAAGCCAATGCCATAGTTACTATTCTCTATTTTTTTTATATGGAAATATCCTCAAAAGCACTTACACTTTAAACTCTCAAATGCTATAAATTAACTTAGAATAGTATTACATTTGTGAAACAGCTTTTTTACATCTGCTGGTGTCTCCTTACATGAATTGTAGACTTTTTCTAGTTCTCTCAGTAATCTGCATTTAGCCAGTTTCCCAACCATTACACACTTCACAGAATCCCAGGGTCACAGAACAGCAGAAATTGGAAGGAACCTCTGGAGATCTAGTCCAACCCCCTTGCTCAGACCAGGTTGCCCAGCACTGTCCAGCTGGGTTTTGAATATCTCCAAGGATGGAAACTCTGCAACCTCTCCAGGCAATGTGTTCCAGTGTTCAACCACCCTCACAGTAAAGATATGTTTTCTTATATTCTTTTTTTTTTTTTTTTTTGCTGTTTAGCTAAGACTTGCTTCAGTTAAGTGTCTGCATAACTTCCAAACACAAAAGAGCTCTTCAAGAACAAAAGCAAAAGAGCAGATCTTCTGACAAGTTTCTTTCTAGGGCAGGACAGATGCACAAAAATAAGGGTCAGTGAATGCTACTAGTAAAAAGCAGTCTTCTTTAAACGTAAATAAATTTCTAAATTTAAATATAAATTTATTTCTTAAGTAGTTAAGGAGTATATCCATTACTTCAGATTAAAAAAAAGCAAGATGAAGCCGTTAAGTCATAAAGCATGTTATTTGGGTAATTAGTGCCAAGTGGGTGAAGGAAGGAGGAAGTACTGTACAAAATATTACCGAGTATATTGTTATGACAGAATTTCCATTATACTTACAGAAAGCTACTAGAAAACACATAATTCTTACTGGCCTTGGTTTTGTTTGCTCGTATCACACCTCAAGTGGGTAACCACTTTCTTTGTAACTACCATGCAACAAAACTCTAGAAAAGAAGTATCCTTTCAAGTCAGAGTTCATAACTCCAAATTCCCATCCTGAGGATAAGAAGTGTGCTTTTCTTCTGTTCAACTGACAGGTTTACCTTGAAGACTCTAAATGGTTCTGACTTGAGAACAAACTTGTTCTTTCATCACATCATGATTTAAATTTTACCCAGTCATTATTTTTTTCAGTTGATTTCCAGCGAGGCTCTGCTTGTTTTAAGTTTGGTTTTGTTTTGTTGATTGAGGAGAAAGTTTGGGATTTTCTTACTCCAAGTTTGAGAGGTTTGTATTCCATTTCAGACCCCCTTGCACCCTTTCCTACTGACACAAACACATGAATGCTCTCAAAGGGGTTACTAAGGAAACCAGAAACTATGGTAACCTAGACTAGAAGCACTCTTATTTGTCCGAGGAGAGCGAAAGGAAAATTCAGGCAATGCACACTGCAGTCACACTGAAGGTCCTGATCTTTCCTTTTCCCTTCAGCTCCAGCAGACCTACTGTTTCTCATATTCCCCTTCCAGCAAAGCTATCAAACTAGAATTTTGACAGATAAAAGGGGAGAAACATCGCTGCAGTAGTAGCTGAACATAAATGAGCTTAAATCGATTTGGGCAGTATTACTACACCAAACTGGTAAATGTATTTAATTTTTCCATTTACCATTAGGTCAAAACCCCCTTTAACTTCAATTATTCTTCTAGCATTGACATAGCAGCTAGGTCAGCAGTGCACCACATTGCCTGCCTTTACTCTTAGGAGTAAGGTGTTGTGTTAGGAATACTCTTCGCAGAACCTCTTGTCAAAGCTGTCACCCTGCACATGCTTATACTCACTTTTAGTTCTGCTGTGATAAATAGCCTTACTCAATAAAAGCTATCGATAGCTAGCAAATGCTCTATCATTGCTAAGTAATGGTGCTTCATTAGAAGTGAAGGGAGCTCAGAAGCCCTTCAAACTGGTCAGGAGATATTTCATTTGTGCCTTGTAGAAACAATCCTTTTACCACTGAACTCAGCAACAAAACATTCTTTGCAGGGCACCCAGCAAAATTTAGGAATGTATAATGAAAAAATAACAGATGTCATAATAAAGGAAGATTTCAATCTTGACCATGTTCATTCCTTTAAAGCTTTGTGGAAAATAAGAGCTGTTTATGCTGCAGGATAAACTCATTAATTTAGAAACAGGGAAATACAAGTTGCCTATGGCTGAATACATTTGTATATCTTTGCTAATGGTCTGATTCAGCAAGCCAGAGTGGAATATTGAACAGCACCAATGCAAATACATTTGCTGAAATTAGTGAGATTATTCCCATGGGGTCATTTGAATCAGGGTTGCAGGACTGGACCTTGTGTTAGCAAAAAGTGTAAGTTGTGTCAGAAAAAATTGGCTACAATGTTCAGTGTAATGTTGGTGCAAGAAATTGCTACCATCAAGTATTTTTCTAAGTGAAGCATCCAGAGAAGAATGTGGTTTTCTTATTTAAGAAAGAATAGCAAGTAGATTTGTAAAAGTTCATGCTCTTTAAGCATGGCTTCTGGAAAATTAAAAAATCAGGAAAAAACTGCCTGTATATACCATACATTACTGAATTAGGAAAGAATATGGAACAGACAAGTTATATGATTGATATATTTCTATTACTGAGTACATGTGGTCATCAACAGCAAATTGATTAGCATCACACACAAAATGGTTGTTGCTGAAAAAAACATTCCAAGCAGAACTGTGGCATTTTGTGGATATAAGCTAGAGAGACAAGAGATGATGTGAAATCCCTCCCATTTAGCATATCCACTTCAGAGGTAGCCAGGATTTTGTTGCTATGTGAGAGGGAGGAAGCTGACCTGTGCTGAATGGTACACAGAGCTTTTTAGTGACACAAGCAAAAACACAGGAGCTAGGAAAAAAAGTCTGATACTAACAGATTAAAGGAGTTAATTAAATGAGGAAGTCACATTATAAAATGGCATGAAGTCCTCTTTGCTATCTGCATGAATTATGACCTGAGGCTGCAGTACATATTTTATTAGATTAGCAAATATTTACAAAGTAAACTATGGTTCAGAGGACATAAGATGTGTGAATTAGGTATTACAAACATACATGAAATTTTACTGCTATAATTTGCTAATTAATATTTTAATGGGAGAGTTGACCATATCATATGGAGAACTATTTTCCATAATCAAAATTTAGATGAATGTTATTCTTGCTTTAACAAATACTTTGGAGAAAAAAAAGAAAGCTAATGCATATATTGGCTAGAAAAAATGATTTTATGCTAAGTCCATTTGTACTGTATGTGATATGCTAATATGCACCATTTGAATCAACAGTTTCACTCCCTGTTTGCATTTGTAGGTTAAAACTCTTGTTTATGCAACTGGGGGCACAGATTACCAAGGAGCTGTTGCTCAGTTTTTATGCTGGAAGCACTGCAGAAACCCCACAAACTCCTCTTGGGGAGCCCATGGATCTTGTTGGGAGGAACATTAAAGACAGAGAACAGAAAGCGGAGAAAGCAAATTAAAAGCAGGAACATTTCTCTGCTCCAGAATCCAGATGTACCAAAGGAGGAGGAAAGTCTCACCTGAGAGCTCCAGAGAAGAAGGAAACCTTTGCTACTCAGCAAATCTGTAGAGGGAGAGATGTGAGGAATGGAGGCATGAAGGGAAATAGTTAAAGTGCTCTTTCCCTACCTGCTCACAAACCTGCAGACAGAGCTCTAGAAAAGTGGCTAATAGTCTGCTTGATGACTTGTCAGGCTTGACTTATCTGTCCTCTTCCCTGTAAGTGGAAGGGAAGAAACAAGATACAGAAAATAATGGGTTTCCTTATATCTTCCTTCTTTATTAAACCCCTCTACTGTTATACTGTATGTCTCCTATGGCAGCATGATAGGACCTGCAAGTTCTTCTTAAGCAGAACTTTATTATGACCGATGTTAATCGTGCCTTCTGGTTCTGTCTTACTCAGTGTTTATGGAATTGTGCTTTTGCTCTGTCAGACATGGTAGCTGTATTTTCTCAGGGTGAATTGTTAGAGTAGCTAATCCAAAAAAAGAGGGAGCATAACTTACTGCTGGAGGCTTGCTTTTGTTGCCTTATGACTAAGCCAGTACTTTAAACTTTCGGGAGCAGTGAAGAACGACTGGTTATAAGGACATTATCCTTGAAAAGAAAGGCAATGCTGTCTTTTGCTTAAAATCAGCCTATTAATATGATTTCACCAGATTTTCATAACAAATTTGGCTCTATAAGCAGATATAAGTCCATGCCAAAAAATAAAATCATTCTTTGATTCCTTGTTTTGGCTGTATCAGTCCACTTTAATTCCATTCCCTTTCATGTCTGACTGATTTATCTCAATACTTTAAACCAAGCCTATTCCCTAACTCATTGCCATAATTTAGGTGGCCCATTGCAATTTTTCAATATATAGATTTAATCTTCTAAATTTAGCCATTTGATTTTCAATAATGGGGAAGGAAAATAAAAACTGATGTTGAGGATGTGTACACTTTTTTCATTTCTAGCATATAGAAAATCCAGTCTCTTTCCTGGGGAATAACAGGAAGATTTAAGAGCCCAAACAGTTTATGACTGTTAAATGGACTTTTGCTACCTTTTGGTATTCATGTGTCCAGACATATTTTTCACTTTAGATTCCCTATTGCTTCTGGCTACAACTACAGAAAGTGATGAGTCTACCAACCTGTCAAGTGTGGATAACTTCAGTTTCTGGAGCATCTAAAATTTTCACCTGTGTTTAGGCAACTGAATTCTTCTCAATCTACCTACTATACAGAATAAAGCTTACCTGTTGAATTAGGTTTTCTGTTGAATATCTGCTGTTAGTGATCCAGTGGTCCATGAAATTCATTCTATGGAGCCATTCTGCCTCTGAGCCCATGACTCCATCACAGCTGGGTCTGTGTTTCTATTTTATTTTTCTTCTGTGTTCAAGTTCTTGGCTGTTTCTTTAAGTAGAGAATATGCAAGTCAGATTTTTCAGCAGATCTACTTGCCAAAGAATACCATTTAATCACCTAGTGTGACTTTCTGTATGTCAAAGGCTGTTACATTGCATACTGATCTCCTCCTATAATCTGAAGATTTCTGTTAGCAAAAATCATTCCGAATGTCAGGAGACTAAACAGTGGCATATTCATTGTCCTGGATGATCTATTGCAAGCAGCAGCAGAAGTTCACACTTTCCAAATCTAGTGATGGAGATATGAACTTGTGAGCTGAATACTTCAGCCAGACATGCTAAGAAAGTGGACTGCAGCAAAGAAAGCAGATTGACCTTCTCTGTTGTTGACCAATATAATGTCTTAGAAACCCCTTTCTCTCCCTCTGCATCTCTCAGTTGTGTGTTGCAGAGGAAAGAAAGGGAAATATTCCTACTGTAATTAAGGAACTGACTAAATCCCTGAAGCATGAGTTTTGATAAATAAAATACTACATGAATGCCAGACCAGTCTTACTGTTCTCCAGTTCTTTTTAAAATTGGCAGGTGGGGATTTACCAGAGGCTAAAGTGACCCCAGGCCCTCATTCAGATCACTCTCTCTCCCGGTTGTTCCTGTCACAGATCCGTGCACGCTGCTTTGGCTTTTTTCCATCTCCTGGGACACCAACTTTGTGGAGGAATATGCCTGCTTCTGCTCCCTTGCTGGCGAGAGCTCCTGACGCATGTGAGAAGCTGGAGCACAACATCCTAACAGAGGCATCTGTACCACTCCCAGGGGCAGTTCATACCCGCAAACCCCTGCTTACACATTGCTGGCAATGTGAGCCATTGTACAGCTGGGCATGGGAGGCCCTCTTTGCTGGAGGGGGTGATTGCTGGCCTGGAGTCCCTGACTCACCCTCGAGCTTGTCCATGTCTGACATTGGAACTACACCAAGAGTCCCCCAGTCCTAGTCAGAATAGCCCTAGACTGTTCCAGTGAGCTCCTCAGCTAGTCTGTGTGGATCTTGGATGTAAGATACTCAGCTTTAACTGAAATAATTCATTCTAGCAAATGCTCCTTCACATCTTTCTTTGTCAACAGATGGTAAACTTTTATTGCATCCTTGACATCATATGGGATGTAATATCTCCTTCTGCTTCATTACAAATACAGAATAGAAATAAATAATGGATAGTTCTGTCAAATATACAACACTATTGTGACTTCAATATCTAAATCTAGCAACGAATATAGTAATGGACTTTGGGTTTTTTTGGTGTTTTGGCATAGTCAGCCCTGGATTATGCTGGAGAAAGGTGACTAGGAAGCTCTAGGCTAGTGGAAAAACCTGGATTTTGTGAATATTATGAATCTGACTAAAAAGCAAAATGTTTTTGTAGTTATTTGGAACTTACTTTGGGCTCGGTAAAGCTTTTTTAGCTCCAAAGCTCAGCAGTGGCTTTTCCAGGTACCTGCTGGCTTTGTACCTCGGGTGTCTTTTGGTCATATCCCTGCGTAACTTGGGTGCTGGGCTTACGCCTGCTCACATTCTGCTGTTCTCATGCTACTGTGCCCATTTAAGAAGCTCTCCTGGAATTAGGGTGCTGAGAAGTGCAATCCTGAGGCACTGAGATGATGCTCCAGGAGCAAAATTAGGGCTTCTGAGTTTACAACTTCAGCCTTTGTATCACATGAAAGAAGTTGAACTGTTGCTGGGCAAGAGTTGTCCTGGGATTAATGTACCTCTGTCTTGTCATTTCTGGGGTTGAGCCAGGAAAGCTCTGTCAGACCCAGCATGTTCTGCATCCGTAGCAATAATAATTCACAATCTTGGTAAATGTCAGTTGACTTTGTGTTTAAATAAGTAGTTCCGTGAACAGTGGAACTAATGAAGTCTGGTTTGTTATGAGTTTGTATCTTGTGGTTAATTGACTTTTTAACTATATTATACTAAACCACAGCACGATCCCACCCTTCTTTGACATCAGATAGCATAAGCAAAATTTGTATAATCATGTTTAAAGTGTGAAGTACAGAAGTTTATATTTTTGGGTCCCTTCCAGTATGAAGTCAGCCTTTTTTTAATCAACTGCATCGTTTAATATGCTTAAAAGGATCTGTAATCAAAAGCTGATGATATACCCAGCAAATATGACAACAAACTCAATTTTTCTTATTACTCAGGCTCTCATAACAATAGAGTTTGTAATGGGAACGATTAAAAGAGTTTGCAGAGGGAGGAAAGCATTGCATAATTAAGCTCAGATTTTGTTTACCTGATTGCCTGGGGCGAGAGGAAAAGACATGCCACTTATTTATAAATCTAAATAACTAATTGAAATAAAATGTGAGTATGCAAGAGCAGAGAAGCATTAGAACCAGATCATAGAGTTTAATTGTGTGTTGTATTTGCCAAAGACATGCTGTTACACTGAGATCAAATTAATAGCTGAAATCAGGCAGGTGAAAACAAGTATGTGTGGGGCCTTCATCATACCTTTTATCAGGGCATTCAGTTTTTAATAAACAAATAAGAAAACTGTGCATTATATCCACTTTTATTAAAAACAAATTGAGGTTCTGGTCTGCTGGGAGATCATCATTTTTGGCAGAGGCCAAAAGGTGATGAAAGAATAAAAACTGTACTCCTCTGCAAATGATGAACAAACTTTTACCTCAGTATGAGCTCTCAGAAAGATTTCTCAAAAATACAAATGCTAAATAAAAGTGTAGTGAACATTGGTATATTCTATTTTTGTACAAGATCTGTTAATAGGGTACCTGATTGTCCTTATACCTGTTTTACATCAGTTTTATAGTCAGCGAAGTGACACCCAGGGTTTTTTTTCCTTGCTTTTCTCTGCCTAAGAAAGAACATAGTTCTTGTGAGCTACTATTCTGTACAAGATTTGTAACTTAAGTTATATTTAAAATTAATGACAAATAGCCATTGGATAGATGTAAACTATGATAAATCTTCATCAACTGTACTAAAAATATATTTAAAAATATGGCACCACTGCCTCCACCCCCCAGATGTGAGTAAGGGCCATTGCCCAATTAAAAACATGTTTACGCCTTTTCTGAGTACAGGTATTTTTTCTGTTAAAATTCCCTTTATTACTCCATAGAAGTAAGTTCTCCCTCCATTAAGAAACCAGAATAATTAGAGTTGAGGTCAAAACCTGACAAAGGCAATGCTTTTGAGAAGGATGTGGGACAACACGTGGGATGATGTGGGATTTCCAGTCCATCGACATTATGAGTTTTCATTTTCCCTTAAGAAACAGCATGCAATATTTACAAGCCCTTGTCAAATTTGAGAGTCTTGAAGTGAACAGTTTAATAATGATTGCTTACAATTTTCAATCTAATATTCTAAAAAATGAGCATTGAAAACCAAACCCCCAAAAATAAAACTCCTTTGTTACTGAGCAGTGCCTCCAAGAAAATCATATTGCTTGTGCTTAGCTCATTGTACATTCTTTATTCTGGTGCCTAACTTTAGGCATCCATGTCTGAAAACTGTGGTATGGTTTTCAGTAATAGACACTTTCGAGAGTGTCTGCTGAGTTCTGCACACAAGCCCTTCCCCTCTGCTTTCATCTTGAATTACTATTGGAATTCAAATAGAGATACACTTTGGTGTATCTCTAGCATAGTATTGAGAAGTCTGTGTAAGCACTAACAAACACAGCTACAAAAGGGAATCTGTTAAAGACCACTTAATAAAAATAGAAAACATCTGACTGTAAAGTGTGGAGAGGAAAAAGTATAATTACTTTTAAAAGCAAGTGTAGGAACTCTAATCACTGTTAGAGGTTTTAAAATCAAATGCAATAATTTTATAATACATGAATTCACCATGAAGCAACGGTATTTTGAACTTCATTATAATGGATAAATTTGACTGAGGGAAGTTCAATAAATTTGGCTCCTTTAGAAAGAGTTATTAGAAAGTAGGTGTTCTGATTAAATCTAGAGAATGATCAGAAAAATTTCAAAGTCATGATTCTGTGTCAGGAAAGACTAATTTTCTTAAAAGCTCACCCTAGTTCAGTGATGCAATGAAGATAACAGAAATAGAAAAACAGTCTATGAAATTGAAGAAAAACAAAAGAGAGAGAAATGAACTTCAATCTAGAGCATAGAAAGTTTATAATAAAATAGGAATTGTGAAAAAGTCATGGCTGCCAGTAAAAAGGGTAATAGAATTTTTTTTCTCAACTATGTTGGGAACAAAGAAGTTCCTACTAATGGGATAGGCCATTATGAAATTGGACATGGCTAAAGTGAAGATAATTACTCAGGAAATATTCAACAACTGTTCCTGTTCCCTATTTGGAAAGGTTGATGTACAGGAGTTACGTAAGAACAGGGAAGAACTTTCTAGCATGCTCACAGAAGTAGAACTGATACCACTGCTGATGTCAATAACTGGAGCCTAGAGTTTGAAAAGAGTTGGCTAAGATATCTAGTCTGCTAGTGTTAATTTCAATAAACATTTGAATACCGGGGAAGTTCCATACAGTTGAAAACTAACCACATTTGTGCCAGTAATTCAAAAGGGCAAAAGAGGTAGCTATGTAAATATGTTCTGGTTATCCTGAAGTCAAACCCAAGTGAAATAATGTGAAAGGTGTTATCTGATAAAACATTAAAGAATAGGAATACAATTTATTGTAGTTAATGTGACTTTAAGGAAATAGATCATTTCAAACAGGCCTGATTTTTTTTTTATTGCATCGAATGTAAAGTTTGGTGCTTAAAATTTCCTGTAGATACAGAATATATAAAGTTTTTGTAATAAGTACAGTGAATAATATTCTGGTGAAAATTAGATTTATAGCACAGCAACAAAGCACTTCGTAAATGGGCTGAGGATTAGATGTATGACAGATTTCAAGTGCTTGCCAATGGTGACTCATCATCAAATGGTGGATTTCCTAGTGAGGTACTACTCAGATTTATTTTAGGCCGTTTTTTCAACATTTCAGCAATGGTATGAGGAAGTAAATATGAAATCAGTGATGATAAAATGTGCGGATGGAGATGTAAATAATGCTGAAGATTTGGCAGTGTTTTATAGGAATCTGGACTGTTTGATTAGCTGGATCTATTCAATAAATACTCCTGTTCAGGAGTGCCATATGTAAGACTGTTCATCAATGAACTGAGACTTTAGGCGACTTCAGCCTGGAAAATGGTGTATATAGGTGATAGTTTCAGTCCTACCTGTGTCTTTTGCTGTGTGAGTTTTCCTCTAACACAGTCTACATTTCTGTATCTATAAGTTTAGCCCAGCAGTTCTGGTCCTTTTCATAGATGTTCAGATTTTTTGGCTATGCTTTTCTTCCACTTCTCAGGCATGAAAATATTTCTTGTGAGGATTCTTAGTATAATCTTGTGGTGTGTTGACCCTGGCTGGACACCAGGTGCCCACCAAGGCCATTCTATCACTCCCCCCCCTCAGCTGGACAGGGGAGAGAAAATATAACAAAGGGCTTGTGGGTAGAGAGAAGGACAGGAGAGATCACTCTCCAATTACCATCATGGGCAAAACAGACTCAGCTCTGGGAAAATTAACTCAATTTATTACAAATCAACCAGAGTAGGATAATGAGAAATAAAAACAAATCTCAGAACACCTTCCCTGCACCCCTCCCTTCTTCCTGGGCACAACTTCACTCCCAGATTCTCTACCTACCCCCCCCAGTGGCACAAGGGGACAGGGAATGGGGTTTATGGTCAGTTCATCACATGTTATTTCTGCCACTTCTCCCAAGGGAGACAGTCCTCCATGAACTTCTCCAACATGGGTCCTTCCCATGGGCTGCAGTTCTTCATGAACTGCTCCAGCATGGGTCCCTTCCACAGGGTGCAGTCCTTCAGGAGCACACTGGTCCAGCATGGGTCCCCCGTGGGGTCACACATCTTGCCAGAAAACCTGCTCCGTGCGCTCCTCTCTCCACAGATCTGCAGGTCCTGCCAGGATCCTGCTCCAGTGCAGGCTTCCCACGGGGTCACAGCCTCCTACGGGCACATCCACCTGCTACAGCGTGGGATTCTCCATGGGCTGCAGGTGGATATCTGCTCCACTGTGGACATCCCTGGGCTCCAGGGGGACAACATGCCTCACCATGGTCTTCCCCACGGGCTGCAGGAGAATCTCTGCTCTGGCACCTGGAGCATCTCCTCCTTCTCCTTCTTCATTGACCTTGGTGTCTGCAGGGCTGTTTCTCTTACATGTTTTCACTCTCTCTCTGGCTGCTGTTTCCGTCTGTCCCAGCAACTTTTTTTTCCTCTTAAAAATGTTATCACAGAGGCGTTACCACTATCGCTGATGGGCTCGGCCTTGGCCAGTGCTGGGTCCGTCTTAGAGCCGGCTGGTATTGGTTCTGTTGGACACAGGGGAAGCTTCCAGCAGCTTCTTACAGAAGCCACCCCTGTAACCCTCCTGCTACCAAAACCTTGCAAAGCCAATACAAATCTGTATGATAAAATGTACACACACAACACATATGTGTGTGCCTTGAACTTTCAGTATGTTGGCTATGGAATGTAATGGGAGTAGCAGTGCAACAGTCACCTAAAAGATAAATTGAAGATACACAGGTGTACACAGTATTTTTGGAAGGGTGGCTACCCGCACATATGCAACGTATTTCTTACATTAAAAAAGAAATTAAACTTAGCCTTCTCTCATAAAATCTCTGCAGTACTGGAAAATATCCCTAATCTATGTATTCTATCATTTAACTTAAACAATGCATTATCTTGTTGTTTGTTTCTTTTCTTTTTCTCTAGCAGTGATCACCACATGCAACTATTCTGCTGGTTCTTTTGTTTGCTCTTTGACTCCCAGAGTGATGTGTCTCTTCTGATATGCATCCTTTCCCTTGGGACAAAATGAAAGTTTGGGCTCCATTACCTATATTTTATACTCCAGTGAGAAAAATATCCACCTGGGAAGTCACCTTGAACTCTCCCTCAGTTGTTTTAGCCCCCTTTTCCTTCAGTAAACATGTTCATTCATTTAAAAATATACTAATACTACTGCAAATTCCATATTTTCCAGTTTATTTACTATCAGATTAAGTTCACATTGTTTGTTTACCTGGGCAGTATTTTTTACAACCCTGTGTGCTATCAGTATAAATTTTAAAACATGAGGCTTCTTTGAAACTAATGTAACTGCTTTTGGCACCATACCACCAATGCACTAATTGAAAACTAACATATCTTTTGCAACAAGGCTCTTAGTATTATCATCTGCTGCTGCAGTTCTGTGCCTTGTGCCTGTGAAGTGAACTTTGAGCTAAAGGGCTTTCTTCTCTTTGCTTTTACTACCTTACATCTTCTTTCAAATATTGGATCATAATTTGGTTTGTATTGTTTGGCCAAGTGACTTTAGTGCAGCTCTTGAAGACTTATTTGAAGTATTTCTGCTTGGCTGCTTACAGGTTCATTTCTTGTAGTATTTTGTGTTCTTCATAACATCAGAATGTCATCTAGGTTGCATAAACCTTCCTTTGATTTGGGTGACCTTGCTTAGCAAGTTCTAAGTACTATTTTAGGATAAATCTCACTCTACAGATTTTATGTCCCAGATCCCAATTATGATTTTTTTACTTTAACAGAAACTCAATCTCCAACAATTGCAATATTAGCTTTTCAGTTTTCTATCAGTCAAAAAAATAGCTTCTTCATTCTTTGAACTGTTACATAAAACATATAAATTGTGTTTTATTTTTAATGTGACAATGCAGAACTTCTCACATTTCAAAATCACAACATAGCTATCCTCCTCTGCCTGAATTAACTGAAATCTGTTAAAAACACATACATTAGACTAATTGCTTATCAGATTAGAGCTGCTCCTGATTCTTCCTTTTAGCTAGCAACTGTTTAATATCATGGGAAGTTTTAGGAAAAACACAATGCTAGTTTAAGACATGCTCAGAAAGTAAGTGAGGTTATTGGCTTAGAATTCTGTAGAAGAAAATGTGAACTACACCAAGCTAACTGTGGCTTTTATATTCATAAGAATCATTCATGTATGTGCAAGTGCCTGTGCAAGTGCGGGCAAATTAAAAAAAATAGAGGACAGTTAAATGAAATGTGAATGACTCAATTTTTCAAAATGTTGAATATTAGGAGCAAATTAATATGGTATCCATCCTCATAAAGACAAACACTTTATCAGATTACAGCAAACAATGTTTGCATGGATTTATAATAAACACAGATTCTCAATTTTAATTGAAAAGCAATCTGTGTGCCTGAAAGCTTCTTGGTTTTTTCCGACTATGTCAGTAGATATAATAGCAGTTATATCCTTGCTTCATTTTAATTGACTGCATCCTCCATATTGGCTTTCTATAACATTTCCAAGTGTGAAGTTACTTTGGCAGGTGTTGTCAGTGAGACATTGTGTAGGTCCTGAGAAACAAATGGATGCTACAGCGTAGGGTAGGGTGGGGTACTGTTGGGCTCCCAGTGGCTTCCCTTCTTACTGAAAAGGATGCTCAGCTGGCAGAGGGATTGTTGGTGAGGATATGGGGCTCTGAGGGATTCCCCACATGGGCCTAATGACTTGATAATTTCCAGTGAGGGAGAGAAACCATGAAAGAAAGAGGAGAGACACAGTAGGATGGCCCTTAGCTTCTGTGATTTTTAAGATGACTAAAAAATAAGATATTGCTCTGCTGCAGATTATATAAAGCCACTATTATTAATTGTTCAGAGTCCCTGGAGGTCAGTGCAGACAAACTTGTGGGTTCCACCTTGAAATACTGCCAGGGTTGGCTCTGAGTTCACAGCAATTGAGGTATTGCCTAAGGCTCATACGGGAATGCAAACTGTATGCCAGAATATCTAATTAGTGGCGTTATCACTTCAGTGAGCCCTTATGTGGATGGTGTTACACGCACTACAAGGTGGAGGTAAAAAAATTGAAAGAATCCATGAATATCTGTAAAAAGACCTGACCTGCAGAAACCTGATGCAGGTGCTGCAGCCCAGCATAGAAGCTGTTGAGAAAATTCAAAGACTTTATGTTGAGGACATTGACTAATAGATTTTAAAACACAGTAGCTGCAGAACTCCATGACTGAAGAAGAATATTGCCTCATGTTTCTATATGATCCGGGGATGGAAACGTTAGAAAGCATTAACTTACCCTCTGTGATATATGAAAGAAATAGTTTCTGAGAATTTCAGATTCATAAGAAAGAGATAAAGAAGGTTTTCGGCTCCAAACACTAAGCCTTGTATTGCGATACAATTGCAAGCATGTGCCTTCAACCCCTCTATCAACATGGATCTCAGACAATGAGGAAAATCATTACTCAAAGAATTCTTTAGAGCTGCTCCTCCCTTGTGTCCAAATTAATCTGAATTAGTCATCTAAAGGGAGAGAAGGTGTAGCTAAATGGTTTTTTATATATATTTATGTTAAGAGGAGTCTTAAATCTGCTGAATATAAGTTTACTTATGGAGTTTATAAATACAATAGAAAAATCTAAAAAGCATCAGGTGAAAGTGGGTGTAACTGCCAAAGACCAGCACATAACTGGCTCTTGATGAATGGTAAAGCTAATGACTTCTTTGTGTCTGTAATATAATACTTAATGACTTAGTTTATTAAAAATGTGTTTGTGGGAAAAATGGGTAGGCAAAAGTGTGAAGAGATATGTCATTTCTGTAAAAGACAAGTAGGAGGAGAATGAGAGAAAATTTTATATAAAGCTTAACAGAGAAGCTGAGAGAACATCATTAAAGACAGTGGTGTTTTCTGAGGTTAGTAAGTTTGTTCAAAGCTTTTAGACTTGTTAAATCACAGGAAGGGATTTTCCACCTGACACAGGACAGTTGGTTGTTGTTTTTATTTATTATTATGTAGTCATACTTGCAGAAATATTGGCCTTTGTGTACACTTGACTGTCACTAAGAATGTGACTGTTTCAGGATTCTTTGAAAATTGGGCCCATAAACCTTTTAAGGCTTTGTGTGAAGGACTTTTAACATACAGACTTCTGTGCTTTTGAAGGATTTGGCTTATGATTTAAAAAAGGAATAAGTAAAAGTATTATATTAGAAGTTTTTACAGTTGCATTTTATGGAACACTTAATACCAAATTATTGAGTGTCTATGAGACATCTTTTCTTCACCAAAAATCATTCAAAGTAGAGATTTCTGAAGCTATACAGTTATTGCTGTCATTTCATTTAGAAAGGGTGGATTGCTTTATTCTCAAGGGTTACATAAATTTATGCAGAGGATTTTCCACTTTAAAAGCAATTTAATTTTTATGACATATGCTTACACTTGTTTTTCCCTTAGATGTTTTATGTTATAATTGAGATGAACATGAAACTTGCAGTTACAAATTCCACATATTTCTGTTAAAAGTAGTTCTCTTGAGGATGACGTGAATTATTTGCAAAGATATTTCATAGGTAACAAGCAATTTCCATCTTTAAGGAAGCTAATAATACAGTTTAGACTAGAAACTTGGTATAGTGATACAAATCTTTGGGAACACACCAGACAGAATAACCTGCGTGGCATTATTTGGTCTAACCATGCATATACATCTTTTACTAGTTTCTGATCATCACTCTAATGTATTTCTTACACTTTCAAACAGAGTGTATAGCATGAAGTTCACACAAATTTGGGTTAAGGGTCAAAAAAAGATAAAGCATCTCTGGCAGAGCTTTCTCTCTAGGTTGCAGAGGAAGCTTTCTTTGTGTATAGCTAGCACATATTTTTAATCTGAAGGATGGAAGAGATTATGTGTGCCCTGGGAGAGGTGCTACATCACCAAAGGCTTCCCTGGAATCTCAGTGTATTTTTCCTTGTACTTATATATGCTATACAAAAGCCTTACCAAGTTATACTCTACTGGACAGCACACTGTTAATTCCCATCTGTACTTAGTGAAGACATGTTACAAAATTAAATGCTTCTCAGGGGAAAATTAGTAAATGAATTATTAAAATACATTTTGACCAATAGTTTTCTATTTTGCCAAGAATTAGGTGAAATAGCTACAGATGTAGCAGGTAAATATGGCTCACACATTGACATGTTACATTTATTTTATATTCATGTTATTTTAAAGTGCAATTTTAGGGTTCTTTTTTCATTTCCAGGAGGCAGAAAATCTGAAAAATACAGAGCACGTAATGTAATAGAGTTCAGGATATAGGAAACCAATTAGGTCTTGAAGTCCAAGGCTGAGATTCACTGGTTTAAGTAAGTGATTTTTTTTTTTCATTTTCCATTAAACCACCAGATTAGTGATTGGCTTGGCATGATCACCAAAAGATTTATAGAACTGTACTTAAAGGAGTGCTACAGGCTTTTACTGTGCTACAGGAGTACTCTCAATAGACTATGGAGCTCTCACTAATGTAAATAAAAACCATAGTTTATATTCATATGCAAAGTAAAGCTTTCTTTAAAGTCTGTGATTAGTAACATGTTTGAGGTTGAGCAAGTATTTATATAAATTGCTGGATAAGGGCTAGTCTGTTCAGCATTTTGGAGAATTGAATCCAAACATCCTGAATCAACTACTACTGATTTAATTTCCATGGCTGTGAGATCTGTCCCTGTGGACTGTGGGGAAAAAAAAAGGGGGGGGGGGGGGGAGAAGAAGCAGCCCTAGCCATTGTAATGAAGACCTTCTTCACTGAGGCGTGCTTTAGCCTTAGAATCGAGCAAAGTGCTGTATGGGGAGCCATCTCTTCCATGAAAGTAAGAGAAGTAAGAAGATACGGATCAAAAATGAAAAGAGAAATGCACAGGAATATAGGGCTGGAAATGGCCTCCTGCATCATCAGATCTAATTCTCTGTAATCCTCAGCTATCATATCAAGTTTGAAGGGTCCACAGTATCATCTGTGCTACACACTATCTATGCATCTCATGGGCCATAAAACACTTCTGCATTCCCTTAAAGATGCAAGGTCTGTAATAAAAGATGAAAGTCTTAGCTAAAATGTTGCACTGGAAGAGATCAGGAGAGACTGTGGTCATTGTCAGTGCACTAGCAGGGTATTTATTACATACCATTTCCATATGAGAACAACACTCCATATGAACAAAAATCCCGGTGGCTCTTGACTCTCTGATACAAGAAAACTCCTCAGTCCCAGTTCTAGTGGTTTTCTTAAGTGTAATGATTACTGTAAATGGTGTATTTATTATTTTGTGTATTTATTATTTTGGATTAACTTCACAAAGTGAACCCAAGACAACTTCTGTTTTTACATATGCATTGATGGATGTGGAAAAATCCTTGAATACAGAGCTGTTATACTGTCTACCTGTAAATGAGCTAGGTATTTAAATAATAATTAAACTTTGGTGCATCTAGCTATGTTGTGGTCTAACCCCAGTCAGCAACTAAGCACCACACAGCCACTCACTCACTTCCCCCCCACCCAGTGGGGTGGGGGAGAAAATTGGGAAAAGAAGTAAAACTTGTGGGTTGAGATAAGAACAGTTTAATAGAACAGAAAAGAAGAAACTAATAATGATAATGATAACACTAATAAAATGACAATAGTAATAATAAAGGGATTGGAATATACAAGTGATGCACAATGCAATTGCTCACCACCCACCGATCGACACCCAGTTAGTCCCTGAGTGGCGACCCCCCCGCCCCCACTCCCCCCCAGTTTATATACTAGATGTGACTTCACACGGTATGGAATACCCCTTTGGCCAGTTTGGGTCAGCTGCCCTGGCTGTGTCTCCTCCGAACTTCTTGTGCCCCTCCAGCCTTCTTGCTGGCTGGGCATGAGAAGCTGAAAAATGCTTGACTTTAGACTAAACATTACTTAGCAACAACTGAAAACATCAGCGCTATCAACATTCTTCTCATACGTAACTCAAAAACGGCACTGTACCAGCTACTAGGAAGACAATTAGCATGTTCACAAGATAAATATGTTAAGCATCACAAGGCTAGGGACCACTGAAGTACTTCCATAGATAGTGTACGTACTGGTCGATTGTACCTCTAAGCCACGTGATACTGCATTTGCTTCAGCTAGCTTCATCGTTTCAGAAAGAACTAGCAGATCAATTGTTTCCAGAGCTGTGAAGCAGCAAGGTTAGGCCTTTTGCTCAGCATCCATGTTAAAAAGAAAATGTTATTGTAACCTTCATTGACTGAAGAATACTCGGAGCACAAAAATAGTACTCTTTATAATTGCTTTTGTAAAGCAATCAAACAAAGAAATTGGAGAGCTTTATACGGTGAGGACAGAACAATGAGTGTCAGGGAAAGCTGGACTGTTCTAAACACTGCAGGACAATGGAGCTTCACAGAGCATTTTGGTAATCCTTCAGCAGGCCAAGGAGACACAGCTATAAGGTTTTTCGCTAAAGTATGGGTAGGAAGGATTTGTATTTGTTTGCTTGTTTCTTGTACAATTTTTGGAGCCTGAAATGTGTCCTATTCAAGAAAGGAATGCAATATCAAAATCTCAAAAAGTCTTCACAACCAAAATGAGGAAAATAGTCAGCTCGAGTCACTTGAAGTGCTTTATTTAATAGCTTCAAATGTTTCCCTTCTATTTGACTGTGGGTTTTTTGAACCTTTTGTTTTATTATAATTATACTCTAAACTTATTTTTAGTTTGGGAAAAGTAATTTTAAAATTTCAAAGCACTAGGATGAAATGTTTTAATGTTTTCTGAACTTTTTGTATGCCATTTTCCAGATTTTCCAAGGTCAATTCTTTCCTGATTCAAATGAATAGGTATTTTCTGATTAAATATATATAACTGAAAGATTCCACTGTTGTTTTTAAAGGCTCTTTTTACAACAAGGACAAAGCTATTACTATTTGATACCTATATTACCTGTATTCTAGTGTCTGTAATTAATGCAGAATATTTTCATTATCAGCTGAATTTTGGGACGTCCTAATGAATATCTTTCGTTTCTTGGAAAGCTTCCTTTTGTTATCATGTTTCCAGTAGGATTTAGTATAGATTGTCAGTGTCCTCTGCAGACCATTAATGCAACTACTGGCCGTGGGAACCTTAGTGTCTATTGTGTTTCCAATATAGAACATGAGAAGTGTATATGAAGGTCCATAAAACTATTTAGGCAGTGGTCTGTTAAAGTGTTTGGGAGCCATTGCTCCAGATACTTGCTGTATTCTTTTAGCCTTAGGGAAAAACCACAGCTTAGTTTCAGAAAGACCAAGGGTAAATTATTCAGTTGTTTAAGTGTTTTAGGCATTACAGCAACTAAATGGATCCCACTGCTGTTCTGGCATCCTGAAGCAGTTCTGCTGTGACTCACAGAGGTACTAATGAAGTTATCTGGGTGCATGGCTGATGAGCATCTGTCCCTGCAAGTCATTGCCGGTTCCTGCCCTGCAGGACCCCAGGCCCTGTCTTCTGCGAGGGTGATGCCCGGCTGAGATGGGGCAGCTGGGGACAAGAAGAGTGTGAGCCAGCACACACAGCATGGTGGCTTCAGGTTTACCCTCCTGTCCCTAAGAACAGATTTTGGCTCAAACTCCCCAGGACGATGTGTTAGGGCAATGGGTGAAGACAGAGCAATTGCTAAAGGCCATGAGGACTTGTGGAGCACTAAGTTTAGGCCCAGGAGCCTCACTGCACATTCAGCTATATAGGTGGGACTATGCGGTCAGAAGGAAGGGAAGAACTGGCGATGTAATACAACAGGAACAGTGAGGTAGCTCTATTTTTTGATTCTCAATTAATAGAATTAATGTAGCAAAGTGAAAGAATTAATTTTGAGTGAAAATAAGACAAGGTCACATCTCAGAGCTGTGATAGTATCTTGCTGTACCTGAAAGTTCTTCTCAAAAGATGAGAAAATACTTGATTTTGGAAACCCAGCAAATCATCCTTATGGAGGAAGTCCTGTTTGAATGAAAGAAATGTAGCTTGAGAGGGTGCAAATATTATCCTCCTTAAATGTGATTTGTAATACACAAGTGAGCTGACAGAGCTTGGTGTGATTTTGCAGGCGATGTAGAAAAAGACAAGTTCTGGTAGTAATCATATCGTATACTCAAATTGAAGCTGTATTCTCAATGAGTTTAAGTACAGCTAGCTGTCATGATGCTGAACATGACTTGTCCTTTGCTATATCAGCTGCAAAATCAGCATTATATTTGCTACTGTTAAAAATGGAATAGGATGAAAATGTCCTGTGTAAGCAGGACTGTTGAACTACTTGTGTAAATAAAGAGCTTTTATTACTATTTTATTATACTCTCACACATAATGGAAAAAACTGTTACAATATCCAACACTGAGCTCACATTTCTAAAGTAATTTTGAAAGATGATGTGATAGATGTTAACAAATTTGCTTTTGGCTTTGCTGCTGTATGAAGTAATATATTATAAAATGACCAAAAGATATAAAGCTTGGTTGATTTCTTAGCAATATTCTGTCAGGTTTTCCTGTCCCTCCCATAAAGACTCATACAACAAACATATTAATAGAGCCGAGTATTTCATATTCACACTTTACCAACCTCTACATTAAAAAAGTAGCTTCCCCATTCTTTGTGAATGTTTAATAATAAACACCGTGCTGTTGTCAAATCTTATTTTGTGAAGAACTTGTTGTATACAGAAAATATTTCAGAGGACATTTACTGAAAGAGTATTAAGGAACTAACCAAGAAATTAAATGAATTTATGTTTATGTATTGTAGGTTTTTTCTCTCAACTCTAATGAAAAAGTTGGGGAAATATTTATGTAAATTTTGAGGTCTGATAGAATACTTTAAGTTGGTTCCAGTACACTGAGCAACAGAATTTCATTAATAGCAGTGACATCTCCTCCAAATCAAATCAACCAACCTTAGTTTTCATTTTCATCTACAAGAAAATGCCATAAAATTCACACAAATGAATGTGCAGGTTTGGATTTTAAAATTACTTGGTAGATTTTAGTGATTCAATTTCTATTGACTTCAGAAAACCCCATCAGGAAGTTAGTCATTTGCAATATCAGTATCAACATTTCAATCCACTAAAATCTGTTCAAGGCTGTAGGAAACACAACATTAACACCCTAATCAGAAAGCTGGATCAGGAGTTTTCCCCTCTCTTTTTGTCGTACTTTTCAAGATCCAGCTGTCTTTACTTTTCCTCATCTTCTCCTCCTCCCAAAGAGGAGAACCCTATCTGCTCATCCCTTCTTAAATGTGAAGACACTCATACTGCTCCATCACATCTCAGTGGCCTTTCTGTCTTCTTTCTGCTCTGTCCTTGTTTCACCTGGAATAGTTAATTTTCTTCCTAGTAGCTACTATAGTGTTATGTCTTAGATTTAGTATGAGAATAATGTTGATAACACACTGCTGTTTTCACTTGTTGCCAAGTAGTGTTTAGACTAAGTCAAGGATTTTTCAGCTTCTCATGCCCAGCCAGCAAGAAGGCTGGAGGGGCACAAGAAGTTGGGAGGGGACACAGCCAGGGCAGCTGACCCAAACTGGCCAACGGGGTATTCCATACCATGTGACGTCATGCCTAGTATATAAACTGGGGGGAGTTGGCCTTGGGGATCGCTGCTCAGGGACTAACTAAGCATCGGTCAGCAAGTGGTGAGCAATTGCATTGTGCATCACTTGTTTTGTATATTCCAATCCTTTTATTAGTATTGTCATTTTATTATTATTATTATCATTATTAGTTTCTTCCTTTCTGTTCTATTAAACTGTTCTTATCTCAGCCCACGGGTTTTACTTTTTTTTTTTCTGATTCTCTCCCCCATCCCACTGGATGGGGGGGAAGTGAGTGAGTGGCTGTGTGGTGCTTAGTTGCTAGCTGGGGTTAAACCATGACATGCTCCCAGTCTCAAAACAAGAGGACCGGTCTAACTCCTCTATCACTGGTCTCAGTACTGACAACTCTACATACTGCTTTCTTCCCTCTTAGCCCAAGATTTCCACTCATTTTTTGGCCCCCATTTGATCCTTCAGTTCTGTATTTGTGGTCCTTGTTCTTAGTGCCCATTGAATAAATGCAAATAGCTGATTGTGGTTCCTCATGCTTCAGAAGCAGAACAGCAGCAGATAAGCAGCGGCTTTGCCTGTATACAATACAGGGTGTTACTGAAACAGCCCTATTGGTCATGCTTAAGCTGTTCCATGGAGAAGTGGCATCTTAATGTATTCTATGACTTTCTGCTCTTCAAGCAGCTATTCAGTCTTCCTCCATAAAGAAAGTTCTTTCTTTTAGGGAGCTGTCAGGCTTCTTTCCATGTGTGTTGGGGTTAGCTATGCCTCTGCAGATGTCCCAACCTGACAGGCACTCTTCTATGGTTCCCTAACAGTGGGGGAGAAACATCTATCAGACGTCATATGTGCTGGGCTTCCTCTTTGGCAAGGGAGCAGAGCAGGAATTACCCCTGTGGAGCCTTGCAGACTGTAAAAACAAAGAAATGAGCTACTGTAGCACTCGATCTTTTGATGTTAAAGCAATTGCTCCCTGCCAGGACTTCAGAGCTTCATTCTTCTTCCTGGGGCCAACCTCTTCTGTAATACTCACATCAGACACTGATGCCCTAGGCACTGCTTCATCCCTCTCACTACTTCCCTTGGCATTTGCCAAATGACCCACACTGTCCGTCTTCATACTGTGAGTCATACCCAGTCACTTTGAAGCCCTTATGCACAGTTTGCCCTCCCCAAATGCACTGTGGTGACCCTCTTTTCTCCATCTGCTGTTCATTCAGCATAGCTGTTCTATGTCTCCCCAGACTTAATCCATGTGCTGCTGCTTCCCTCTTTCTCCCTTCCTCATTCACAAACCACCCCAAAGATGGTCTGCAGGCAGTGAGATCTCCAAGTCAGAATAAGTGATCAGTGCTCTGAGCCTGAACTATCTGTGTCATGTTTTTTAAACAGAACAGTAGGTAAACTAAAAAACAGGAGGAATATTCAGAAGGAAGGCATTTGCAGCTTAGTCAGGCTGCCTGCCAACCTTAACACACAAAAAGTAGTTTTAAACTGAAAAGTCCAAGGGCTGTTACATTTCTAGCTCAAGGACATTATCTTTGTTCAACTCAAGTCCTAAGAGCTGATTTTAACTCTTTTTTACAGAGTCTCTACTCTGGATAACTCCAAGTGCTCTGGAAAGGTCCTTATCTGCTCTTTAGGCTTTGCGTGTGAACACAAAGGAGCTTGTGTGTCTTCGTTCCTGTATATCACTCCGGGACCTTCGAGGCTCTGTTATTCTTCCCTTACAATCAGTGTTATGACTGAAGTCTTCCCAGCTTCAGCCTGATAACTCATAAGGCTTTCGGGGTTTCCATTGCCTCTTTGGGATCACCTGCCAATAAGAGTGGATCTAATGAAGCTCAGCTAAGTAATAAGTTTGAGTTAGGCCAAACTCAAGGGAGACAGTGGTGGCTTCCCCTGAAGACTGTGATGCTTCTTAAGCTGTATCTAGCTCTAGCAGTGCCTTGTCAGCACTGAGACAATGCCAAGAAAGGCAAAAGAGGAATTTAGAAGTGTTTCTGTATGTCTAACTCTTGATGAGACTGATCCAGTGATTTTTTGAGAGGGATCAACAGGTACATGCTAGGAGATGAGTGTGAAAGGGTCTGCAGGATTCAGGACATAACAGTAGAAGGGGAGGCACTGATTTAAGGCTGCGTCTTGGTCAGAAGAACATCTGCTCTCCTGAGTCTCCCACAACAGTGAGTTGTGAATGGGTTAGTCCCATCAGTCACATGAGGATTTCCTTGTAGATGGTGTTTTTCTTGACCCTGAGACACACCAAAGGTCTGTAATCTTGTAGTGTGTATGTGTGTGTACGTTTGTTGCCAGGTTTGCCACTCCCAAGTGTGGACACAAGGAAATTGGTATCCCTGAGTAAGTTTTCTCCTTTAGCCATGTATGACTGACAGAAATGATGGGAAACTTCTCTTCACTTATTGGACCAGAGGAGAAGGAAAGGTATAGCAGCTCTCTCCTCCTGTGCCTAATGTGGCCCAGCATGGGTCTGGATGGTCAGGACTAGCTTGACTGTCTGGAGAAGAAGTTGTTTTGGGGTCAAGAAGTAGAAAGAAGAGGACAAGGAGCAAGAATGAGTTATGACTGGTCTGATTCCTTCATTATCTCATATGCTCTGCTGTTCCCAGTTCTCTGGCTGCACAGATGTCATGGGTTGTGAGAACTGGGTCAGACCATGGCTTTAAGGCTTTGCAGGTCTGTGCTTAGCTATTCTGGCTTTAAGTCTAGCAATAAATCAAAACTATTTGATTTATCTTACTATTTATTTCATAAGTATTCCAGGTTTAAAGTGTCTTAGACCTTAATTCTTAACCATATACCTTAATCATAAACTGTATCCTTCTTAAAGACTACTGTAAGATTTCTCTTTCAAGTCTCCATTTCACATACATATTTTCAGAGTTGGAAGACAGCAGTAATTTTAAGTTTGTTTGAATAAATCTAATTGTGCATAACTATATTTTAGAATAGAATAGGACGCTTTCAGTTGGAAAGGGTCTACAGCAATCATTTAGTCCAACTGCCTGACCAATTCAGGGCTGACCAAGTTAATAATTTTATAGGATATTTTTGAATTTGTTTTTGCCTTCCTTTTAAAATATTTGTCTTGAAAGAATATTGTAGCATTCTCTTTAGCTTTCTCATTTCTTTCTTGTGTGCTGCTGATTGACAGATACAAACTTAGGAGCAGCTTAGCAGTTTCTGGGATCCCTGTCAGTGTAGGCTACTATACTGAGCTTTTCACCTCAGCTAGAACATTAATAACTTGTGCTTTCAGGAAATAAACATCATATTCACAGTTTCTTTGATTCTTTTCATATTGGTTTTCTTTGAACAAAAGGAACTGTTGTAATGGTCCCAACTCAGAGTGACAGAGACCAGAGGACATTTTTTTCCCCTTTAGATTATTTTTTGACAGCCTTTCTATTTTTGTCGCATTGTTCAGTGTATCATTTTCCTCACATGAGAGAATGCAGTTATTATGTTTTACTTGCCAATGGTGCAGAAAATGACACAAATGTTTTGCTTACTGAGCATTCTTAAAGTTCTTCCTAAGCATTAGGCATCTATAAAAATAGGGTATTACTTTTGATTAGCACCAAGAGTTTGGGGTTTTTTTGCCTTTAAGGTACATCTATTTTGGGTGCAAATAGTTTAGAACAGTGTCATTAGTAAAATAGATGAGAGATACTATTGAGCAGAGAGACACATGCATTAAGTGTTCTGGTGTCAATATGAACATAAGCTTGTTACAGAGACCTCTTGTTGGCAAGCTCATTTTTAAAAAATCATTATTACAAATTGCTTCAACTAGTCAGATCATATAAAATCTACTTGTACTGTAATATTCCAGATGCTTGATTACTGTTCTTCAGTGTAGTGAGTTGCCAATTTCTCCCTCCTGAGAATGTGTGACAGATTGTAATACAATCTGTTGATGTTCTTGATTGTAACTAAAGTACATCATTGCCACCCATGCTAAAAAGCTGGGACATATACTGTAAATGTATAATTTTGTGAAATGTATGCTAGTGTTTTGTGTTCCAGCAATTTCAAATGGTACATGACAACGTACTTGATGTGGTGAGGAGGAGAATCAGAGGCAGAGGAAAACAAATTAGAGCAGCAAAATGTAGTGGATACACTAATTCTGTGAACAATATGGGTTCAATTGTCTTTGGTGTGCCTGCTGTTTTTTGGGGAAAGGGAGATGAAAAGAATAGAGGAAATTATACTTGTGTTGGTCGCTACCCTCCATTTTCCTCTCCAAAAGGTCCAGGCACAACAGCCATCCTGGTACAAAGTTGCAAATGGCTTGAAAGTGAATGGCAGAAAGGAAGGTCACACACTTGTGCTACACCACCTCACTGAGCTTTCACAGAGGGGCAGGGGTATGGCATGGTGTGTACTGTCCCTTTGTGTGCTCTAGTCTGTGAAGGGAGGAAGAAGAGACTTTTGCTGGCTGATGATATGCTTGTGCCATGGGGTCAAAAAGAGAATTTGTGGTGGATTAAAAGAGTGATAAACGTTACAGCCAAGTCAATGACTGGCGATAAATCAGGAAATGTGGATTGTTTATTCCCTCCCTTTCCCTTTTGAGGAAGATCAGCGTTAGAAAGGCTTTTTTTGTTTCTCCCAACACCACAACTTCTTTCTGCATCTTCCCCCCTCAATGTCCTTTCCCATAGCATTTCTTCACTGAAGTTCATTAAGGTTGCAGCTCACATCCCCACTCAGCAAATGACTTAGTTGCCTAAAATATAACTGACTTGATGTGGTCGTCTCAACACTTCACAACTATACTTGTTGTAGTTTCCTCTCCTAGCACTTTGGTCATGAGGCTGGAGACCAAGACCTGCACCAGCTTTGGGTACTGCCACTGTGTCATACCCTGGTAGCTCTTATATCTCAGCATGGTTTTGATGTGTAGCTCCATCTAACAGTGACTGCCTCTAAGAGTGGCAGTCCCGCTCCCCCTGTACATCTTTGGCCCCTTCCCCTTGATTGGAAATTGCAGTTTTGCAGCTGTAGAGTCAACTGGGTTCAGCTAGCTCATACAGCAGAACACCACACTGCAAAATCATACCTTATTTTTACTGGCTTCATCACCTGTGGCTGCACAGACTTATGGTCAGACTCAAGACAATTTTAGGAACCTACCCCTGCAGGTAGGGCAGGTGTTTTGGGAGTGGGGCTGCACATTCCAGGAATGCCAGTTCAGATGGGCTCCATAGAGCTGTAACACAAAATTGTGCTCTCAGATTTCCCAGTGGAGATAGTGGTACTTTGTTCCTTCCTGCACATAGTGCTTCTGTGTTTGTGGATGCAATGTGCCCCACAGCCGTGATATATTAAAGTTTGGTTACAACAACAAAGAGAAAGGACTTGTGTTTTCCATGTTTTAAATGCATAAACATGGGTGTATGACAGGAACTCTTTTGTGGTGTCTGTAGACCACACATACCTGAGGATGAGTCCTGAAGTCAGAGAGAAAGGAATAAAATAAGACATGGAGGTTTTAAACCTTTTTGCTTTTAACCATAATTTTGCCTTGTCTGCTTTAGCTGACTGTTTTCTGCTGTTTCAGGGTTTTTTTATTTTTAATTTCCCCCCCCTCCGTGTTAATTTTGGAATACCTGGATTAATAGAACAAAGAGAAAAGCTGAGTTGGTGGCTTTACTGCGAGTCTTCTACTAAATGTCTTGGAGACATACAATAATCTGTCAGAAACTGTGTTTCTTGGAATTTACATGTAAGATTAGGCTCTGACATAGTGAAGGGCATGAGACATGGCTGCTCTACTAAAACTCTAAATAGGGCATGCACCTTGGTAAATGTACTTTATGGAATTTGCTGGAAACAGCATACAGTTATCTCGGTATAATTTGGTCTGAGGAGGAAAATAACTTGACGTTAATTCACAGCTCTATTAATTACACTGAAAGTGCTAGTTTTTAAATGTCACTTTGAAAACAGCTTTTGTTCTTGGCCATATTTAATTCCAGTAGAGAAGCTCTGTAATTTCCACGGTGTATGAGGTAGGTGTGATACACACTGAAACAAAAAGCTGGCTTACGAAAGGTAGATATATCTGAAAGGCATTACTAGATTCTGCCTGCATCTTTGAAAGGAGCACATAAAGTGAAATAGGTAGTCCTGCTTCCTTGGCAGTTTGTGAGGCCATCCAGTGAGAACATGATTAACTTTTAGGTAAGCTTGTTGCTTAGGTCATGTTGTCCTGTCTTTGCTTGTGCTGAATAATATCTCTCACTAGGAAGTCAGTCATTTCCATGTTGTGAAACCAGTAACTGTAAAGGTGACAAAATAGGTAGGTTACTGTACAGGCGAATATTATTTACATGACATTTTTAGTCTTTGGAGGACTAGGAGTGCTTTTAGTCTTAGGAGGATGGATGTAGTTTCCTGGATAGTATTCTAGAATAGTATATAGTTATATTATTTATTTTAAATATTGCATAAAACTCAGTAAGTAGCTGTTTATTTAATACCACCCAATATTCAAATACATAATATTAAATTCATCAGGCTATGGGTTTTCTCCTTTCTGAACATGACCGGTCCTATCTGTGGAATATGTTACTGAACCAAGGGAAAATATTAACTGCATATGAAGATTTGAAAAAGTATACATGTATGTACTTTCTTTTTCTGGTAGCACATGGTGCTGAAAGATCATCTCAAAGGGGTCATTACAGGGTAATATGGAGATCAAACAAACAAATTTATGTCTTAAGTAATATTCAGTAACATAGACTCTCATTTTAAGGTGAGACATTGCTGACAGTTTAAATATTAACTAAAAATTTTCTATGGTGCCCAATACTTATGCATGCAAGTAGGCCTGTTGATGACAAAAGTTTCCAGGTTAATAACCTTTGTCTGTTTGTTATTTTTATAACAGCTATTTCCTTAAAATTTGTCACAAGATGAGCTAGTAATAGTGTTATTAAAACTGAACATAATGAAAAGAGAAAACTGAGGCACAATCACCCATTTTCTGCAGAGATATCCATAAAAGGTTATCTCTAAAACAGCAATAAAAGTGTCATAAACTTTGTGTTGGATTCTTTTCAAGGCTTTGGTCTGTTCTGACATCAAGCTTAGCAGATCCAGCTGTTTTCTAAGTATGCATTTCTGCTCAGACAGTGGTGAGTTTGGAGGTCCTGGCTGCTTTTTTTTTTGGGAGCAGACCTTCCTTTAGCTATGTCTGCTCACGGGGTTTTCCTGCAGGAGAGCTCCCACAACTCATGAATATATTTATATATAACTATAAAATAATCTCAGCATGCAAAAATTTTAAAGTGATCTGAACTGCCATGGGAAAATTTTTAGGGATTCATCTAGCTGAACATTGCGGAGCCAGGCTGAGCCATTTCCCAGTTTCTCTTCCTGCATGTCGCTAGCTTGTGATGGAGGGATCTCTGCAGCAATGTGGGACTGGGCCATAGGGATGAATGTGCCCTTTCTAGTCTGCTTAGAAGTAGTCTGAGCACTAAGTATTACAGTGAAAGGCAAAACTCCCATAATGATAAAATGTAATGCTGAATAAAGGGTGTCTGCAGCAACCCTTTAGGCAGTCATGTAATATGACTTAGAAAAATGGAAAGATTGCTTCTCTTGTGTGAAACATTCATTTAAAACACTTGCATGGATACATTTGGGCTTGGTGGTTTTTTTTTTCTTTTTCCTTTTTTTTTTCAGGGAAGAAAACAAAATTAATAATGACAGACTTTGTATGTGTATGTATTCATTTGTGTGAAGAATGCTCTATAAACATAAGCCATATTTTACTGTGGGTTGAGATATGTCACATTCTCTTCTACACCAGGACCATTCTTTTGTCCTCCAACAGATAGAGGTTTCTCTTTAAAGGTTAAGAAATGAGAACCATGGCAGTAGGTCAGTGGGTAATATATACCTGCTCTCACTTGTTTAAATTATATTTCCTCTTTACACTGTGGCTCAGCAGTATCTAGAGACTATTGTTCCCTAGGCTAATGCAATCTTTCCACACGAAAAGCTCTTGATCTGTTCCTTATCTACACTCCAGTTGCTGGCACCAGTGTTTCATCCATTTGTGATAAAATGCACAGAAAGCAAATACATATCATTTCGGTGTTGAGGTATCCTTCTTCCAGAATCTTTAGCTCAGCTTATTTTCATTAAGCAAAGTTTTTCCTGTCAGCAATATACATGCCCTCATGTCCTTCACCCTAGAGAAAGAGTGAGAAATGAAGAAAGGGAAAGGGTCTATGAGGCTTTAAAAGCGAGTGTTTGGAGCCAAGCTGCCTTTCAAACAAAGATAGTGAGATTTACCTTGTGTATGTGAACACAGTCAGAATTATTACATCTTTATTATTGCACATTTTTACATAGATGCATATGCACACATTCACTCATTTTAGTTGTGACATGGCAGCTATTAACAATGGTGTTATCTAAAATAAATAAAAAAAGACCTTTTTGATGCTAAACCCTTTTTTTTGCTCTTGGCATCAATGCAAATCCATGCTGCACATTAGCTAGCAGAATTAGTTCAATTTATCATGTTCTTTTTTATTCTTGAGCTTTTATGAGGTATTTATGGATGTTAATTTGAAAATGTACATCTGCATAACAGCTTGATTTTTTTTTTAGAGAAGCGAAGGCTTATTTGCTCTTATTAGCTTGAAGTGGTATGACTGGGGACTCAATATTTCTGAAAATCAGGTTCACATCAATCTACCTAAATTCATCACAGTTTTACTTATAGTGTGACATTCTGAAATCTAGAATATCTCTTAGATCTCAATCAAGTAAACTCAGAGATTGTTTTATGAATATTAAAAGTAAAAATATTGTCAAAAGTTACTTTCTATACAAAACCAGATTTGCAAAGATTTAAATTAATTTTCCCTGTATAACTCCACAAATCTCTCCACATCAGAGATAATTAAAAAAAATAATTAAGAATTACAGAGGTGATGAACTGCCACAACAGCTTAGCCATGCACAAACTATTCAATTACCAGATTACCAACAGAGAACTGTAAATCATTATGTTGAAAAAATTCAGTTACTTGCCACAAGACATGTATTGTAACAGTCAGAACAAAAAGAATGTACCAAAAGTAAACCCTATAATTTACTGATCATGTTCTAAGAAAATTAAATATTGTAATAGTTAATTATAAGCTTTTATATGAATAATTTCATGAGAGAAAGCAGGATCTTATAGGAAGACAATGTTAATACATTAATAGGTTTTGGTTTTCATATGCCTCTATTTCAGATTATTGTTAATTGTAAATATGAATACTTCAAAGTACCTTCACGTGTAATATTTAATGATCAATAATTTGTAGTTTATTATCTTTGCATAGTCACCATGCATTGGTATTGTAATTACTTTTTTTTAATTAAAATTAATACAAAATTTGACATATGTAAAAACCCTAGCATTATATAGAGATAATTATCTTTATAAAAAGTAAAGTCTCTCATTACCTTGGGAGAGAAAAAGGCCTTTAACAGTAGGAATGTTATCAGCCTCTAGTGACCAACTGTTTTCTCCTCAATAATTAAAGAAGCAAGTAAATGTACCCAAAATTTAGCCTTTTTAACCTCTGCAGTTATGCAGACTATGTGCTGACTGTAAACAGTAGTGAAAGATACTGGCATTATGCCAGGGACATTTTTCTCTATCTTAAATAAATACCATAGAACTGTAATCAACATACTGTGTGAGGATCCTGCTGAGCTATGTTTCTTTTCATAATGAGTGTTCTTAAGCATTTGAAATAGAAATAAAAATCAGAAATAATTTTTATAAGGGTTTAAAAAAAAGTGAATTACTCAGGTATTTACCTTTGAAGGTTTGCTATTGTAAACAACTGTGGTCAAACCCAACTTCTGAGATAAAGTTATTCGTTCTTTCATTCTGCTGAATCTTCATGGGGGTTGAATCAATGGTCTGGTAACTAAAGGGTCCAATTCCCAGAACTATTTCACTATAATTTTGGTTTACCAGACTTTTCCTTATACTAGGAGTCAGTCTTTTGCAGCACCAGTCCCTGGGGTACAGGCATGAACTGACTTTTAGGATTATTCTCTGAAGAGGATTCAGGCTTATGCCCAGGTTGGGTTTCCATTTACAATTGCTCTGGAGCCCAGTGATGTGGTAGGCTGCAAGAAGGTTTGTGGGATTAAGACTATTATTGTGAGTACACGTCTTTATTTTCAAAACATGTCCTGTTTGTATTATTTTTGAGAGGTTACTGAATATGCAGAACAACTCAAAATGAGACTTAACTGACCAGCTAGCCTAAAAGATTTATCACCAGGAGGTTCATTAGCATCTTTATTTCAGTATTACATCCAGTTGCCCTAGTATTGTTGCAGCTGCAAAAAATACAGCCCATTTGAGGCTTAATTTCTCAAACATAGCTCACCATGAGTGGTGTTAAATGACCTCAGCAAGCATATAATCCAGATTTTTAAGGAAATATATAGGTCTCAAGATACTGAAAAGCTTCATGCTTATTAGCAGAGATGGCAGTTACCTGAGTAAGTGCTTTTGAAAATTCTTTAAAGCATGTGTCTATGTTGCAAAGCACCTAAATACCTCTTCACTTAAGTAAATAACTTATTATACCCTTATGAGCTACTATAAACTCATGAAAATCAAAGGCAAAAGAAGCATTAAGTGCAGCATTTGAACAGTCTGTGAATTAGGGCAGCCTATGCAGGTCCAAGGGTTAAATAGCCAAGATACTCGGTGGGAGAGATTAGAACCTGGTGGCTCTATTCATATCTAAGTACATCTCCCCCATTTTATCAGCTCATGGCTCGCTGTTCTCCCTGGGGCAGACAGCTTGTCACCTCAGTTTAGGAGATAGCAAGGAGTCAGTAAGATTTGGTTTAGTGAGACTTCCCCTTGTCGATTCAGTTCTTGCTTTGGGGACTTTGCATTTAAATGCTTATTAAGAAGATTTTACACATTACCTTTTTCTCCACTTCAGATCTATTACAAAATTACGATACTGTTTGTGATATAGTTCACTAAGTTAATTATTGCTTGTGAAGCTCTCCCTCCTCCCACCCACCATTTTTTTCTACAGCTATTTAGACATGCCATTTTTCTCCATTGGCAGCAACTATGCCAAGGCCCTAATTTACTAACATTTAAAATGTTTTGTCATCTCAGGTATCTCCCTGAGTTTCTTTTAGTCAATTGGGTGTTGCCAGAATTCTGTTAGAATCGGTTGAACCCTCACTTCAGGATGTCGTGTTTACTAGACCATAATAGTGGTGTTGGTGGTTGAGAACAAAGGCTGCTGAAATCAGCAGAAAAAATTCAATCCCTCTGAGAAAATGAATATTCAGAAAATGGTACCTTACCAAAGATACATCATTAATTTGTTAGAATTGGAGTCAACATGCATTATCTGCTGCATGCAGGCCAAGACTGCTGTTTGACATTTACCTGAGTAATAAAGGGCAAAAATCTAGCTAGGAAAGGAAATCATTGAAAGTAGTGTGCTAAGAGTGGGAGGATTCCTAGCCATCTAAGTCATCTAAAAGTTTTTCCCTAAATAAACACAAGTTAGAAATTAGCAAAAACCACATTGAGTAAGAATTTTCATTACAGCAGGCTATGAAAAGAAATCTAACAATTTATTCCACTTGCAAGTCAGCACCAGTAGTTTTTCTTCTCTTTGGGTGACACTGTGCTATGTTATCTGTAATAGACACTGTAACAGACACTGTACAGTGGTGGTAAAAGAAGACTCCCTTCCCATCCCAGAAAGGCTGTGATATGAATGTGGCAGTCCCAGTGTGAGTCTGGGACTCTCTCTACTGATCAATGCGGTGGCAGCAGCACTAGGCACATGGCACATTTGAGGCTGGCCCTGTGGAGGAAGCACACCTTCCTCCTCCTCCTCCTCCTCCAGCTCTCACATGCACACTGCCTGTGCAGGACATGCTCCTTCCTCTACCTCCAAAACATGCTTGGACATGCTGATAACCCTATAAGCAGGAATGCACCTCCCCAAATCCCTGCGGGCACTGGTGGGGCAATGGCATGTCACTCCTCTGTATGCCACACGCCTCTGTGCTTTTGCTCAGAAAGGTGGAGGCAGGTGACTTGGGATGCTTTTCCCCACCACGAGACACAGCAGATACTCTAAGTCCTACGTGTGCAAAAATCTACCCCCTGCCTTGCCTTGCTTTGGATGAGGTAGCAGCTTGGTTTGCACTGGTACTGCACAAGGATCTGCACAAGAGCTATTTTCTTGGGGAAAAAAGTCATCGTGGGTGAAATGGAAGAATCACTCAGGATGAATTTTGCTTCCAGGCAACATGTTGGTTCAATCTGGGCTAAGTGAACAAAATACAGCAGGTGGAAAAGGAAGCCTGGAGCAATGGAGTGACTTACTTCAAAGGCTGAAATTCAGTTCCTATTTAGATGTAGATTTATTTTTCTTAAGCTGAAGGTAAGTGACTGTTGAATCATCTAATAAAAAAGTCATATATTCTCCATTACCTGAAGTTTCAAAATCAGGATGTGAGGTCTTTCTGTGATCAGATTCAGAAGATTATCACAAAACCTCTGTGTAGGGCCTTTAAAAACTACAGGTCTGTTATTTATTCAGTCTCACAAAGGACAAATTGTGGAGGAGAGAATGAACTTCACATTGAATACCATGGCTGGCTGATATCCTCAGTGCTAACCTATAGATCCTGATGGGATCACTTGTGTTTTATGTAAATACACTCTGAAATAAATGACTAAAACCAGTCTCAGAGGGTGAGTTCTATAAATTAAGCATAATCCCATAGGCAATGTACACAAGCACTTTTTCATAGTAATGCATCTTGCCTATCCTAAAAGCACCTGTTTATGACAACATGCTCTGATTTAATTTACTAAAATAGGGCATTTATCAAAGCTGCAGAAACATGTGTTTGTCTTGCCAGGTGAAAGAAATGTGTTAACAGCTTTTGAATGATATACAGTATATATAGCACATTCTTTAGACGTCAGGGATATAGAGGAGCAGCAGTTTTGTTTATGGGCACAAAATCTGATATTCCTCCATTAGGTTTGCTCACTTTTGCTAATTCCTTCTAAACCTTGAAATTTCATCTCTTTGAATATTATTTTGTTTTGCAAGTAATGTGTTGGAATTATGAGGACTCTCTGAAAAACAAAACGCTAATCAATGTGAAAAGAGAGGTATGAACTATACCTTACTTTCTTCCAAAATAAATGTCTTGGAGTTTGGATACCTAGCCATGACCTATGTTGCAATGATCTACCCCTGACTTTGCTAGAGCTGTAGGATTTACACCAAGTAAAGACTTGGAGAAGAATCTCTTTAACTTTTGTTTTAACATCCAATTTATTTCCCTTTTGGTATAATCAAACACCTTGATTCTATTGACTTAATTTGTCTTTCTATATAATTAAAGTATGTTTTCTCCCCCAGAGTTATCATTACTTCACTTTTTCACGAAGTTCCTAGGGGCTGTCTTCTATTTGCAGTTGATGTTTACACTCTTTTTCTGCTGATTTTACTGTCAGTTTAATTGCTGTTGAAAACAAATTGTAGGATATGTGCAGGTTGGACAGCTCTAATCTCTTTTAAAGTCTCATTTTTTACGGTAGCATTTACAAATCCAGGCTACTTATCACAGAGATGGTTTTACAATGATTACATCTTTACTAGTTTTTCCATCATTTCATACACTAACATTTATTTCATCTATTCATGTGATGCAGTCCCACATGAATTAGTTTAACTGAGCTAATGTATAATTAGTGTTTCCCTCCACCCCCATGTTTGCTACCTTAACCAGCTGGGAATTCTACTTATACTTTATGTTCCAGAGAAATCAGAGATTATCAGTGTTTGAGCTATTTTCTTACTCTATGTATTCTTCTTTGGAAATGTGATTCATTTGTATATCAGAATTTCAAAATCCCTTTAGTTTTTTAAATACAGTAAGAGATATGAACAAGGGTATTTTTTAGTCTCTTTTAAACTCAGTCATTTACTCTTATAAATTCCTACTTTTGTGGCCTTCTCTAAGATGGCTACTTTTATGCAAACAGCTCCATACCTCTCTATGATGCATAGTTATCATTGCAGAATATGATCTCTGAGGTCATCTGGTCCAATCCCATGCTCAAAGAAGGTCTTTGCAGTTGACCAGGTTGCCTGGAGCCATAGCCAGGAGATTTTTAGATATCTCCAAGGACAGAGACCACCTCTCTGGACAACCTGCTGCAGGGTTCAACTTTGTTCATTAGGAGATATTTTTTTCCTCATAGAATTGTCCTTCTTGTGACTTGTGTCCATTTCTTTACATCCTTTCACTATGCCTCTCCAAGGAGGCTTTGGCACTGTCTTTCCTATGATCACCCATGAGGTAGAGAGCAATAAGGTTCCCCCTCAGTCCCCCCTTATCTAGGCTGCACAAACCCTCCTTCAGCTTTTCCATGTATACCATGTACCCCAGCCCTTGCCCATCTTGGCGGCCCTCCACATCTTGCAAAAAATGCTGTTCATGTGTTACAATACTGCATAGCATATATTTGATGAATCCTCACAATACATTGAATTTTGGCAGCCTGGTGGACAGAATACAGGAAAATGCTATGGAGATCAAATGGTTTTCACTCTTCACCTTTCTTTTCCAAGTGCAGATGACAGGCAGTATATGTATGGTATACAGCAGTGAAGATCTCCCTAACTACACCTAATGGACACTGTCTTTTGGGGGATAATTTTTTTGTGTGCTGACCTCTACCCCAAGGTTTCTGGCAAATATAAAATGTGCAAATTGCAACAGATTTTTTTTTTTTAGGCGATATCTTACAATTCTGTATGGTAAATTATTAATGTATTAATATTTGCTTTATAGTCTGGTAACTGTAGCACCTGTGAAATCTTTAATAAAAAGAAAATATCTAAAAAACTAAGACATCAGGATTCATGCTCCCTTGTGGGTATATCCTATGTATTTAATGGAAGATTCTTTAGCTTTCATATATTTTTAAATTTTATTCCTTCATATGATTGTGAATATCATTAATTATTTAGAAGTTATGGCATTTTGTCTTCTCACACTCTTGTTTGAGCAGTGTTATTTCTATAGTGGTGGATTTTTAGGGCTCCAACACATCTGCTTTGGGGAAAAAGGACTCCACAAGACCTAATTTTTTCCATTTTGTCAACGTTTTTCTCCAGGACTGTGATTCAAGAATACCATGTCAGTATCTCCATAACGCCATGAATTTACTTCAGGCAAAGTTTGTGTTCAAAGGAGGACTGTAAAGGCAGTCCTGCTTACCTGATCATTTTGTGGCAATAGAAGTTGAAAATTACTTTCGTCAATTTGTCTGCCTTTAGGAACATCCTTCCCTTACTTAACTTATGCTACATGCTGCCCACCCTACCCTATACCAGTAGTTGCCATCAGTGAAAAAATACAATTGGCACATGATTCTTTTAAATGAAAGATGCATATGTATCTTAGATGTGGTTTTCTGTTTTCCTAGACCGAAATGCCTGTCTATATAGCTTTTACTATATTCCCAGTATGGCATCTTCATTTATTCCTGCTTCCTTTCAAAATCTTTTTCATGCATTTTTTCTACTACTGTCCTGTTTTCAGCTGGGATAGTGTTAATTGTCTTCCTAGTAGCTGATACAGTGCTATGTTTTGAGGTTAGTATGTGAAGAATGTTGATAACACACTGATGTTTTCAGTTGTTGCTCAGTAGTGGTTAGACTAAAGTCAAGGATTTTTCAGCTGCTCGTGCCCAGCCAGCGAGAAAGCTGGAGGGGCACAAGAAGTTGGCACAGGACACAGCCAGGGCAGCTGACCCAAACTGGCCAATGGGGTATTCCATACCAGGTGATGTCATGCCCAGTATACAAACTGGGTGCAGTGGGGATGGGGGATCGCCGCTGGGGGACTACCTGGGTGTCGATCGGCGGGTGGTGAGCAATTGCACTGCGCATCATTTGTACATTTCAATCCTTTCATTATTGCTGTTGTCATTTTATTAGTGTTATCATTCTCACTATTAGTTTCTTCTTTTCTGTTCTATTAAGCCGTTCTTACCTCAACCCACGAGTTTTACTTCTTTTCCAGATTTTCTCCCCCATCCCACTGGGGGGGGGGCGGGGGAGTGAGTGAGTGGCTGCATGGTGCTTAATTGCTGGCTGGGGTTAAACCATAACAACTACTATCTGGACTTTTCTCACACCCTCCCTTTATTTATTTTTATATATCTATATGTATGTATGTATGTATACGTATGGGTGTATGTGAGTGAGAAAGCCCTACAGGAATAAAGGAAACACTCTAAAACTTGCCCTGATGACCTAGGCAATGACCGCATGCCAGGGGAAAGCAAAGCCATTTCAGAAGCAAAACAAAGGTGTAAGGTCAAATGCTTCACTACCTGGCCCGACCATCCTCCTAAAGCACTTTGGTTTTGTTCGCTTTGACAAAAGGCTGTACTGGTCGTTTTTGTTAGTACATGAACCTGGCAGCCTGAAACACTAATGACTATGTAAAGGACATCCATGAATTCTCAGATCAGTCCCTTAGACCTAGGGGGCTGGGATTTGCTGATGTTAATCCCCCTGGGATTTCAGGTTTTAATTATCCTCAGGAAATCTTTTCCACGGTACCATAAGTTAAGTAGATATAAGTTCTCTGATAAACGTAAAGGTTAATGAATATTATAATAAAATTCCAAGTACTGTTAACAAGCATAACTACATTTATAGCCTGCTTTTGGCGACTGATATTAAATCCTAGTTTCCCGCAAGACTCAGCTCAGAGGTGCTTCAGTATTGTTTTGTCGTGTGTAAAATGCAATATACTTTTCTAAGTGCAGGATACCTTCCTGAGGCAGAACACTTTGTTTCAGTAGTTACAGTAGTTCAGTAGTTAGCTTATAGCTAAACTGTCCTTGTACTGCCCCTGTGTTCACAGCAGCTTGTTTCCCCCTAGGATGAAAGAGTGAGAAGTGGCTGTAACCACTGATCTTATTCCCTCTATGTTTTACTTCTTCTACCTCAAGTATCTGGACTGCTGTCAGTGATTAAAGGGAATTTGCAATTCCCTGGATAGTGTAAACATCTGTAGTTAGTAATTACAGAGGCTTTTCACTCTTCTGGCCCTGAAGAAAATGAGCTGCTGAGAACTAATAAATAACTGTTTCTAAGTTTCGTGGTATCCTTCCAATTGGCAATTCCCTCTTTAACCTTTTTCTGATACTTCCATCAATGATAACCTTCAAAATGTCAATAGTGTTAGGTGTCTATGAAGTTGGTGAGCTCTCTCTAGCTAAAAAAATTCCTTTTCTCTTAATAAACAAAATGGGCATAATTCTCAGACTGGGGGGAGTGCAAGTTGCAAGACAGAGAGGGAGAACGATTCTCTCTTCCTGCCTTGTAGTCCTTGAAGGGTTGGAGGACTATCATTGTAAGGTCTTGTACACCTTAGAGTATCTTGCCCTAGACAAACTACCAGTCAGTGAAAGCAGCTTCAGGGCCTGAAGTAGCAGCTGAACAGGACAAAGTTGTGGCATTGAAGCCAGAGATAGGACCCATTCTTCTTGGCATTGTGTCAAAACACTGGGTCCTAATTTATTCAGCGATTAATCCCTACCTCCTAGCAGAAATCAAACCACTGCAGCTAAGCATGACCACTAGTTATTAGGGGTCATCGTCGAGATCTGAGGCGTTGGTATAATGCACTGCCTCAGACTGCAGTGGTTGCCTCATCTGTTTCCCCACGAGACTTGTGCTGTGGAGCGGAGAAGCTGTGGAGTGCTCAGGGCAAACCAGGTTATTCCCAGCACTCATTTGACATCTGAATACTCACATCCAATGCTGTCAGAACTAACAAATTCGTCTGAAGTCCCCCTTGTAGGGCTACCACTGGTTTGTCAGCAGGCTTTGGAAAGGGGATTCCCAAAGGTCCTCACAGTGCTATGTGCCAGTCTCTCAGTTTGGGAGTCTAGAGACAAATCGAAACGCAACACTAACTCTGGTGAGCCCTTTCTATTGAGGTAAATATGCTGCACAGGGCAGAGTGGAAACCTTTTAGCAGCTGATGAAAGACAGAGCTTTTTACAGCAATTGCTTTCAAATATTCCCGGGGGGGGGGGGGACATTTTCAGAGCTGCAACATGCACCTGTAGGACTTGAAGTTAAAACTGGGGAAACCTCCCTTGCATTAGTAGGCAGGGACTGTATGACCACAAGGTTTCACAGAGTGCAGGCAGGAAAGACAAGAACGATCAAGAACAAAGGACCCGTGAAAAATCACCAAACTCTCAACAAAGGTGCAACTGTTATTACTTTTGACTGTATGCAAGATGTTGCATTCTTGAGAGTTTGCAAAGAGCTTAAAACAGTTGTTCTTTGATGCAGACATTTCTGGTCATCTTGAAATGTGTTATCTCAAAAGTCAATTGATGCTTTATCTGCAATTTAGATTTATAAAGTGGTTTATTGGAATTGAATATACACTTGTTTCTGTGGTTTAGCTTTCAGACTGGTTGCTGTGGTTGAGGTTTTGAGAGGGAGGACTCTGACCCATACCAGACAAATAATCTTCCTGTAATATATTTTCATTACATAATTTTTGCTTTAAAATGAAGCCAAGTCAGCAGATATTTATTTCAGAAAAACAAAAAGAAAAAATAGCAAATGATGAACAGGTGTATGTTATTTAAGGACTTCATTGTGGAAAAATGGATCAGACTTGGTAAATTGCAGCCACCTTTGGGGAGTTTCAATCTCCAGTGCCACAAAAGCAGTTTTTTTTGTTCAGTTATGATTATACTTTTGATGAAGAGGTGTTCATATTGTAAACATTTCTAATTCCTTATTTTGATTACCACTTCACTTAATTTTAGGACATTTACTTTTAATGGGTTGTTTCAAGCTTTCTAGCCTCAGCATGGAAAGAGGTTGCTAGGGTGTTACCCATCATCTGTGAGTACCTCCATCCACAGGTTCTGTTCTACACCAAAGTAGATTTTATCTTTGCTACTTGATCTTAATAAACTGATTTTATTCCTCTTCTGGCTTAATATAACTCATTTTCTTATCCCATAGTTGTCCATCTATTGTTCAGATAGGTCAAGCTTTTCTAGGCCTATTATGCAAATTTCAGTTTTAACACTTAGTCCCATTAGTTCACAGCTCACACTGTAGCTTTATCAATGGTGTGTTTTCAGATGTTACCCAAATACCACACTGTAATATTGGCAGCTATTTACTCATTAAATCCATAGAAAAGCAGAAGAAGAATCTTGTGATGAAGAGATACAAAATCTTCTAAGAGTGACTGCTTACATTAACTAACTTCTAAATCTCAGTAAAGGTTTAATACACTTATGTAGTAGAGCCTCATATTGCACCCCGTTTGGGGCACTTTTTTCAAGAAAGAGGAAAAGTATTTGAAAGAGTCCAAAAAAGAGTAATGAGTTCAAATTTTGTAACATGCTGTTGTGGGGTGTGGTGGGTTGACCCTGGCTGGATGCCAGGTGGCCACCAAGCCGCTCTATCACTCCCCCTCCTCAACTGGACAGGGGGAGAAATATATGACTGCAGGCTTGTGGGTCGAGATAAGGACAAGGAAGATCACTAAGCAATTACTGTCAAGGGCAAAACAGACTTGACTCAGGGAAATTAATTTAACGTATTACCAGTCAAATCAGAGTAGGGTAATGAGAAATAAAACCAAATCTTAAACCACCTTCCCCTCACCCCTCCCATCTTCCTGAGCTCAATTTTATTCCTGAGAGAATCTCAGGAGTATTTACCCCTGAGCGGTGCAGGGGGTTGGGGAATGGGGGTTGCAGTCAGTTCATCACACATTGTCCCTACTGCTCCTTCCTCCTCACTCTCTTCTCCTGCTCCAGCGTGGAGTCCCTCCCATGGGAGACAGTCCTCCACAAACTTCTCTGACGTGAGTCCTTCCCACAGGCCGCAGTTCTTCTTGAACTGCTCCAGTGTGGATCCTTTCCATGGGGAACAATCCTTCAGGAGCACACTGCTCCAGCATGGGTCCCCCATGGGGTTGCAAGTCCAGCCAGCAAACCTGCTCTAGTGTGGGCTCCTCTTCATGGGGTCACAGGTCCTGCCAGGATCCTGCTCCAGCATGGGCTTCCCACAGGGCCACAGTCTCCTTTGGGCACATCAACCTGCTCCAGTGTGGGGTCCTCCCTGGGCTGCAGGTGGATATCTGCTCCACCGTGGACCTCCCAGGGCTGCAGGGGGACAGCCTGCCTCACTATGGTCTTCCCCATGGGCTGCAGGGGAATCTCTGCTTCGGCCCCTGGAGCATCTCCTCCCCCACCTTCTTCACCGACCTGGGGGTCTGCAGGGCTGTTTCTCCCACATATTCTCACTCCCCTCTTCTGGCTGCTGTTGTGCAGCTGTTTTTTCCCCTTCTTAAATATGTTATCACAGAGGTGCTACTACTATTGCTGATTGCCCCAGCTTTGTCAAGTGGCAGGTCCATCTTGGAGCCAGCTGGCATTGGCTTTCTCGGATATGGGGCAGCTTCTGGTGTCTTCTCACAGAATCCACCCCTGTAGCCCCCCACTACCAAAACCTTGACAAGCAAACAAGTATATGGGGGAAGAGTGAATGACATGGGGATGTTTAGCCTATTGAAAGGAAGAGTATGGAGTGATGAACAATCTTCTGTATCTAAAGGCTGCTGCAGAGAAGGGGGGGTTCTGTGCTCTGTCTCTGCAGTGGCTGAAAGAAGATGAATCCCAAGCAAGGGAGGTTCAGATGGGATGTTAGAAAGGATTTGCCAAGGCTCTTGAAATACTAGAGTGGATTGTCCAGGGAAGGTTATGACTCTTCATCACTAGAAGACTTTAAGAGCAGGCTGGACAAACTGGTCAAGTATGATATATAATTGATTCTGGCTGGGGTCATGGGCACTTTCTAAATGTCTGAGATTTCTTTCAACCCCATAATTAGATGTTTCTATCATAAGTGATGCTGTAGCATTCCTTTCTTTGGGACTTCATACATGCATGCAGAAGTTACCTTAAGACCCAAAAGAGTAAGGACAACAAAAGAATATTTGTGGCTTTAGTGTCTTCTCTCGTTTATGTTTTTTTTTTCTGGTCACAGCAGATACTGAAAGTATCAATTTATTCCCATTAACATTTAAAACTAGAGCTTACTTCATAGGTGTTAAATGCCCAATAATTAACGTTACTGGCTTTGGTGAAAATAATACAGGAACATTTCTAAAAGAGAAATTAATATCAACAGAACATTAGCTACAGAACCTAAGTCAAATCACAAGCACTGCTTGGCCTGCTAATTAATTTGAATGCCTTACAGTAGGATCATTTTATTCCAAGGCTCTTCCATCTATGCTGATTCTTATGATAAATCCTGACAATTGTAATTATAGGATAATTTACATTTCACTTAAGAAAATCATTTAAGTGGGATCAATACTTATAGGCAATTCAGAAGTTCAAGTAATTACTTAAGATGCCAGTACGTTAAATAAGCATCTGTCTTGATTTGGACAGTATGTCAATTAAAACTTAGCCCAAGTACTACTTAGTAAAAGTTATAGCACTGGTTTTAATGCTGGTGTCAGACATGCTAAGTAAAGGGACTAAATTCACTTCTGCTTTAAGTTTTCATAAACCTGAATTATTCAGGAGTGGGGAGACCATGAATGTATGGTCATACACTCCCTGGACCAAATATAAAGGTACCATCTCCTGCCATGACTGAAGGAAGTGGTGGCAGTGGAAATGCAATCTGCCATTGCAAGGTGATTTATTTCTCAGTGGAGCAGGAGACCTTCCTGGCCCACAGAACTGCTGTTTAACTTGCACCTCATTGAGCCAGCAAGGATGAAGCCAGCCAAAAATCACTAAAATATGTTTGCATAAGAAGAAGGAACTAAAAAGTGCTTCCAATGCTTGAGTGAAAGCCTAAAACTACGAGTAATAAACACTGTTTGTCTATTGCTATGGCAATACAATGACATTCCCTCCTCTGTGCTGTCATATTCCATTATGGTAGATATAATGTCACAAACGTACTTGTATTTTGCAGGCAAAACAGAAAGAGGAAAGGGACTGAAACAAAAAGCACTACTGTTCACATGCTTTGGTGCTAAAGGGATGCACAGAAAATACGCATCACAGCTTAATTTTGACTTAACTTTGTCCATAGACTCTAAAGCTATTCTCTATACACACAAAAATTTCAATAGATGGAAAAATAGAAATGTTAGTGAGGAACAAGACATCTTGCTTACTCCACCCCCCCGAAAAGAAACTAAAGAAAATACTCAGCTTCCTCTTGGCTCCTGTGGCCTATTTGAAGTACTGGTTACCTTGGAAATTCTCAAAAGCACAGATACTAGAGGTGGAAAAGATTTATGAGGTCACCTATAGCATTACCTTGCCAGCATAAAAAAGCTTTGTGTTGTCAAGATTTTTTTCAAGGGAAAGTCATGTTCACTGTTAGCTTTTTTCCTCAGGTTAGACCTATAGTTAATCTCTGGAAAGCTGATTATTTCCTTGAAGTTGCTACAAGGGACACTATCTCTCCAAAGATAAGGTTTACTCTAGATACTTAGTATAAAGATGATTTTCTACTTTCAGTAACTATACTTGAACAAAACTTCATCTTTAGAACAGGTAGATTTTTTGGGAGAATTTTTCTCTTTAATAGAGAAACTATATATAAAGGTACTTTTATAACCCACCATCACTTTAGCTTTTGTAGAAAACTGTTGAATTCATGAGTGTAAATTAGTGCAAATTCATATAATCATAGAATCATTTAGGTTGGAAGAGACCTTCAAGATCATCGAGTCCAACCATCAACCATGCCCACTAAACCATGTCCTGGAGTACCCTGTCTACTCGCTTTTTGAATACCTCCAGGGATGGTGTCGTGGTTTAACTCCAGCCAGCAACTAAGTACCACGCAGCCGCTCACTCACTTCCCCCATCCAGTGGGATGGGGGAGGAAATCGGGAAAAAAAGGTAAAACTTCTGGGTTGAGATAAGAACGGTTTAATAGAGCAGAAAAGAAGAAACTATAATGATAATGATAACACTAATAAAATGACAACAGTAGTAATAAAAGGATTGGAATGTACAAATGGTGCACAGGGCAATAGCTCACCACCCGCCGACCGACACCCCGCCAGTCCCCGAGCAGCGATTCCCTGCCCCCCCCACTTCCCAGTTCCTAAACTAGATGGGACGTCACATGGTATGGAATACACCGTTGGCCAGTTTGGGCCAGGTGCCTTGGTTGTGTCCTGTGCCAACTTCTTGTGCCCTGGCTGGCCATGAGAAGCTGAAAAATCCTTGACTATAGTCTAAACAATACTGAGCAACAACTGAAAACATCAGTGTTATCAACATTCTTCGCATGCTGAACTCAAAACATAGCACTGTACCAGCGACTAGGAAGACAGTTAGCTCTATCCCAGCTGAAACCAGGACAGATGGTGACTCAACCACTTCCCTGGGCAGCCTATTCCAAGGTCTGACAACCCTCTCAGTAAAAATTTTTTTCCTAATATCTAACCTAAATCTCCCTTGCCTCAACTTGAGGCCACCTGACAGAAGAGACCAGCACCCACCTCACTACAGCCTCCATTCAGGTAGTTGTAGAGAGCGATAAGGTCTCCCCTCAGCCTCCTTTTCTCCAGACTAAACAGCCCCAGCTCCCTCAGCCGCTCCTCATAAGACTTGTGCTCCAGGCCCCTCACCAGCCTTGTTGCCCTTCTCTGGACACACGGTCCAGCACCTCAATGTCTTTCCTGTAGTGAGGGGCCCCAAACTGAACCCAGTACTCGAGGTGCGGCCTCACCAGTGCCGAGTATAGGGGAACAACCACCTCCCTGCTCCTGCTGGCCACACTATTTCTGTTACAGGCCAGGGTGCCATTGGCCTTCTTGCCCACCCTGGGCACACTGCTGGCTCATATTCAGCCGGCTGTCGACCAGCACGCCCACGTCTTTCTCTGCCGGGCAGCTTTCCAGCCACTCTTCCCCAAGCCTGTAGCGCTGCATGGGGTTGCTGAGACTGAAGTGCAGGACCTGGCACCTGGCCTTGTTGAACCTTGTATGATTGGCCTCAGCCCACCGATCCAGCCTGTCCAGATCTCTTTGTAGAGCCTCCCTACCCTCAGGCAGATCGACCCCGCCTCCCAACTTGGTGTCGTCTGCAAACTTGCTGAGAGTGCACTCAATCCCCTCATCCCAATCATTGATAAAGATATTAAACAGAACAGGGCCCAATACTGAGCCCTGAGGAACACCACTTGTGACCTGCCGCCAACTGGATTTCACCCCATTCACCACAACCCTCTGGGCTCGTCCATCCAGACAGTTTTTCACCCAGCAAAGAGTACACTTATCCAAGCCATGAGCTGCCAGCTTCTCAAGGAGTATGCCATGAGAGACAGTGTCAAAGGCCTTGCTGAAGTCAAGGAAGATAACATCCACAGCCTTTCCCTCATCCACTAAGCAGGTCACCTGGCCATAGAAGGAGATCAGGTTGGTCAAGCAGGACCTGCCTTTCGTAAACCCATGCTGACTTGGCCTGATCCCCTTCTTATCCTGGACTTGCCATGTGAGTGCTCTCAAGACAAATTCGTTAAACCCAGTGGACCTATTAGCGCCCATTGGAGATCTGGTCCTTCATCTTTGTCCTGAATACAGGAAGGTGTACACTTTTGTCCATCTGCAACACTGGAATGTACTGGAAACTGCCTGTTTGCTAAAAACATTCAATCACTGGTGGTTTGTTTTTTTTTGGTTTTGTTTTGGTTTTTGGGTGTTTTTTTTTGTGGGCTTCCAGCGGCTTTTAAGTTGCTAGCCTAGCAGAAAATGTATTAGAAGATAACTAAGGAGATGAAGTTTCTTCTCCTGTTCTCATCCTTAGAGAATATCTCCTTCCCAAATGTTTTTGTTTCCTGTGTGTAAAATGCAGATAATGGTAATCCTTTGTAAAGAGCTTTGAAATCTGTATTTGAAACATGCTGTTCATAGCAATAGCCTGCAGGCTGTTACTACATTCAAATGGACTGCCACCCTGATTTGGCAGAGGGAGGTGGTGTTATTGCTGAAGCCTCTTGGACTGTAGGACAAGGTTTCAGACTTGGCTTCCCTACTCACTAATCTTCCAGGCATGTGCAAAGCTCGTCTCTGTTTTCCTTTGAGGAGGCATGGTCTGAGGTACTGAGTGGTGAGAGACCCAGTCTGATTCTCAGTTTGGTGGTGCTAATAATAAATATTGTGATTGTTTTAAAAATAATTGTACTGACCTTTAAGAGGTCTGCCAGAATCTGGGCTGAGCACTGCAGAATTTGCCTTTTCAATTAATATATTCAATGGATGACATTAAAAAAAGGTTGCATTTCCTCCCTACCAACAGCCTAACTATAAACTGATTATACATTAAAGACAAAATAATGTAAGTCTCATTTATCATCAATAAAATCCTACAATTACGTTGTGCACTTGAAATAAATTTGCCCACTTTCACTGTAATTGCCAAGAATATTCTGACTCTTGTCTCTAAAAATCATTGTTTTTTCTTATCTCACTAATGTTTCTGAGGGAGGAATGCAGGGGGTCCTTAAGGCTGAGAAAGATAGTGGTGTTATTCCATAAGCTTTTCTGAATAAACAACAGTGATTCTTTGCTCCATGAGTGTTTAGAATTTTATTTGATTATTTTCTTCAGCGGGAAAATGGTTTCATCTGTCTCTAAGTAGAACACATCTGAGATTCCAGACTCTTTATGGTCCATTTGGATATCAGAAAAGCTGGAGGAAAAATTAAACATTCACTTGGATGCCCCTTTTCCTTTGCCTCTGTTGCTTCCTGAGGACCTCCTACCATACTGGCTGTCTGTTAATTGCCATTTCAGAGGGTACTGTGGGTTGGAACAGACACATGCAGCCTTCCACAGGCTTTCTCTTTGGTGGTGGGATATTAGGGAGCGATTGCTATAGAAATTGCTATTTGAGTCTTTGCTGCGTTTGATATTCCTTCCCTGCAAAGTAGAACTGTGCAGCAGTGCAGCAGAAGGAGGAAGTATGGTGCCCAGTAGGCCTAAGGTGCGTTCAGAAGTACACATGAGAGCTTGAAATAGATTCTTCTTCCCCCGCCCCCATCTCTGTTTTGACTGTTTTCCTTAAATGACTGGAGAATTGGTTGCAGATGGAGGAAGCTCTCCCACATACACTGCAGCAAACAGTATTAAGGCACACTCAAGGTAGATGGTGCTGCCTCTTAGCTTTTCTAGGCCCTCCCTGGGAGCCAGGGGTCCAGGCAAACCTTGTGTAATGGCAGAAAAGTGGTGGAATGGTCTGAAGTTCTAGGGAGCAGTGATTGATTCTTATCCTGCAATATTGGAGAAGGTGTAAAAAACATCCTCTGACCAAGCCATGGCGTAGGAGGAACTGTAAGCTAGCAGAGGACTTTGTTTCTGAGATCTAGACTCATGCTTTGTGAAAGTTCACCACTTTTGATTATGCACTATAATTATTGGGCTTAAAACCTGGTGGAAAACAGAAAAGGACTGCTTGCTATAATTAGCTGTGTCACTTTCCATGTGCTGAGATGTATTGATAAAATGCAGCCTAGGCTTTTTTTTTTTCATTTGTTCTTGTTTCTGTGAGTCCTGTTAGTGCTATTCACTTTGTTGCTTTTTTTTTTTTTTTCCTTTGTTTTTTTTTCTTTTCTTTTTTTTCTTTTCTTTCTCATTTCTACCTCTGGCCTGCAGGTTTAGGAAAAGTAGCAGTGCTGCCTATTGAATTTCATACCACAGCACTTCTCACTAGTGATCTATCTGAGGCCAGTTTTTCGATATGTGGTCCACATAGTATGTAAGAAAATGATGTGTAAAATGTTTGTGTTCAAATAAAAACCACATCCACAAATAGACACTCATATACAAAAGGAAGCGGAAGTGTAAATAATTGCCTCCTGAACTTTCCCAGGAAAGAAACAAGCTATATGTTATCTTATGCTGAACCTCCCTTGAAACATAGTGTTCCTTTACTGGGAGGGGGTGGGGGAGGGGTGGGGGATGGGTAAGGAAGAAACAACGTTGCTTGGTTTCAATGCAAAGCATTTTTTGCTTGAAGATCCATTTTTGGATTGAAGCATATGGAATCTCAACACCTTTCATATTTCTATACAAAACTGTCAGCAAAAGTTGTCAGAACAAAACAACAGATTTTGGGACTGACAATTTTTCCTTCTGTCTCCTGATACTGTATTTGTTTTCTATGAAATTGCATAGAAAGAAAAATTCTTATATGCACACAGTTTTAATTTTCATCATAGTATACTGACTGGTAGTGCAGACTTTTGGCTGTAATGTAATCCTGACTTTTTCTCAGAAATCTATGAAATTTTGTAAAGTTTCAAAAGGCAAAATCCGTGTAAGGGTGCTGTACATTTAAAGTAAGGGTATTGAAAAAAAGAAAAGCATGGTGTTTCACCTAGCTGAAATTAATCTGTCCTTTTGATCTCATGCACCCTTTTGTTAGATTAACCAGCAATTTATCAAGTCAGACATCCTTACTATTCTAAATTGTTCCCCACAGAGGCCTTACTCAGTTTAGCTTACACTCTCAGTGGAGAGCCAACAGTATTTGTTATGAGGTCTGAACAGCAGGATAATAATTTACACTGTTTGGGAAAACTGACGTAACCCTTTTACATCTTGTGACTGAAATTACCAATTTTAAGCAACATGTCGACACAGAAACAAAAAATCACTCTTTCATGAACCTAGGAGTTTTGTAAGGGAATAAGTTACAAAGGACTGGTTACAAAGAAATTGAAAAAAAATGCATAAACTACTATTGATTTTACTGGGCTTCACCACAGACTTAGTGTATCACTTTAGTGTACATGAGTGTATATGTGCACACATACAGAAAACATTACAGAGTGTTTCTTATCTTCTTAGTGTTGCTTATAGAATTTATAATGCTTTTCAAAAGCAGAATGAAACATGACAAAATATTTGCAGTACTGAGGAAATGACTCCCAATTCTCACATGTGATGCCTGATGTTACATGACAGTAGATAGCAGGGATGTTCTTTCATATTAAGTAAAATACCGCTTATGTCAATTAAATAATTGACCAGGTGCCTCTAACAAACAGGTATACATCAGGAGAAATGTCATGTCAAGAACATTCAGTTTGGATTAGCAGAAGCCTAGAAAAGAGGAAGAACTGGAAAAAAAAGTGATGATATAAAACTGAACTTATTACATATCTAGAAAACACCGTTAATTGTTCAGATTCAATTTTACATTACCCAGGAAAAGAAAGGAAGCGCATGTACTAGTATTTGTAAAGACCTACGAGCACTAAACTGCTCATCCTAAAATAAAGTGCATTCAGATGTAAGATTTTGCTTTAATCAACTATATGGACAGGATACAACTGGGACTTTCAGATCACAGCTCAGCTTCTCTTCTAAAAAGCAGTTCCTCTTATTGCCTCAGTGCTTAAGGCAGCCATTTTTGAAAGAGTGATTTGTATTAGGACAGTTACTAATTTCTAAATGTTATTTTAAAAGTTGTAGGCAAACACTTAATGTAAATTTTTAATAATACTTCAAGGAATTGTTCCTTTGCTTTCTGCTAGTCCTTTCGAGTCAGATTCCTATTTCCTTTCCTAAATAACTCACATTAATTTACCAGAAATACAAATGTTCAATGGAGGAAACATAAATTAACTTAATTTTTTCTCTAAACAGGGTCATAATTTTAAAAATAATTGCCAAAAAAGTGAATTGATTTGAACATGAGGCTATGCCAAGCCTGTTTAGAAATGTGGATTTTAAGTTATTAGTCTTGACATCTGCAGTCATGTTAGCTTATTGATCCTCTATCTGCTGGGATGCTTTGGCTGGCACTCCAAGTGTTAAGAACCACTCTGAGTTGGAAGCAAGCTAGGAAATGACACTTCATGAATAGCCCAAACTTTTCTCCCCGCATCTCACCGAGGTGGAGTGAGCAAGGGGGTGTCTGGTGCTTAGTTGCCGGCTGGGATTAAACCACAACACCGCAGCAGCACATTTCTGTTACACATCATTGTGGCTTTAGTTTAACATTTGATGACAACTGGCAATAAGACAATTAGGAAGATGCTACTGCTGACTTGATTTATAAATACTCTATTAAATGCAAAACCCCTTATGTTCACTGTTGAACTGTACTATTGTTGCATTATACACTTAAAGCCAGGAAATGTCAAAGTTAGAAGTGGCCTTTACTCTGCCCCCTGGTGTATATGCATTACAATACAGTCTTTAATTACATGGTTTAAACAATTTCTTATATAATAGAGTGCAAAAATATCCCATTGTTTTGAATTTTAGCTATAAACACAAAGCTTACTCTAGTACTCATTTTTCACTCTTCTTCTGTACAAATTAAATGGTCATGATGTATCAGAGCCTGCTCCCTAAACAATGTGTTAAAAAAAATTCAGTAGAAAAGAAGTATGATTAAATTAAATATTTGCAGCAAATAACACATCTATATGTGAAAAAACATCTTGTCAGAGTAAATTCTCCTTTTGTAATTTATATTTTAGACAGCTTTTATTTAATTTTTGACAAATATGCTTAGAAATGGGACAAAACTTGTTTTTGTGAAATGTCTCTGTATAAAAATGTAACAAAAGTTAGATTTTCTGAACATTATTACTGTTACTGTAATTACTGCATTTCCTAATCTCTAGGTTATTTACCTTTTAGGATTCAGAGCATGCATTGAAAAAGGGGCGTGCGACTCTTCTTGGGTGAGGTGAAGAATTAAAGCACAAAGAGATAGGTCCCTAAATGGTTTTTGTACTCTCAGTGCCTTTTGGACTGCTGTCACTGACATAGCCGGGGCTCAAGACAACATATACATGTTGCCTTTAAAAACTAGACAATCCTGTCTCAAGTGCTAGTCCATACTGCAGTCTGTGCTACCGAACCCATGCTAAATGGTCTGTGCTTTCTTCTCTGATAACTTGCACAGTCCAGGCTGCTTTCTCCACTAGAACTGTCTGCCCTGTGTAGTGGCATGACCACTTAGCATGGATAAATCCATTTTACCTTACACTAGCTATCCAAAGCTCAGCAAAATCCTAAATTCTAAGCTCCATTTGCAGTCAGTTAGTATGACTACAGGCACCAGGAGTACAAGGTCAGTTAGTACCACTACCACATCTCAGAAATCTCTTTTAGGATGAAATAAATCTCTCTGGAGAAGCACATCTTTTTCTTTGCACTGTTGGGAGGAAACCTTGATATCCTATGTAGATTGGATACTTTGCATTATCTGAAGTTAAACAAGATCCACCTGGTTCAGGTCTTGCCTGAGGTTATGTTGTGAGCCTATGGCCAATCAGGACACAAGACCAGGACTGTCAAATCCAGACTGTTACCCTTAGCAATGGGACATGCTTCTTGCATGTGCTGTAAAACCGAAACACTGAGCATTGAAAGCTAAAGAAACAGCCTCATCCTCTGTGGCTTGCTAAAAACCCTGTGAACTGGAATCAGTTCAATTCTTATGCCCTTTTCAACTAAATAAAATATGATTTAGTGAAACCCAACTGCATTACCAATAATGCTAGCCAGCATGCTTGACTGAAAGTTATAGTGCATTGGCCAAGCCTGAGAGATTATTGAGAAGATGGGACTGCATAAATCTTGCCCATGGAGGTGCTCAGCAGCTACTAAATGTGCATGTAGTCATTAAACTATGAGATACCATTTTAGGGGCTACAATGGAATTTTGAAGTTGAATTTCTTACTAGCTGTCCTATTACTGAATAGTTCTTTGTTACAGCTAGTAGAAAGTAAAATAAAAGGCTCAAAGAAAAGAATGCTTAGGTAAAGCTTGAAAAAAAAGTATGAAGTTGTGCATAATGTTACTGCAGAATTTTTCCTTCCAAAACCCCTCTTTACTTTTTCATAAAGGGCCGATGGTATTTGCATGGTTAGATGGCTTAATGAGAAGAATAAACTTGTTAGAGAAATGTATATCACAGTAGTGCATCAGAATTGAGTGAGAGTCAAAGAGACATTGCTTTCATCCTGTTGTGCTGTAACATTTTTATACTGTACTTTCTAATCTGCTGCCATAAGCTGATTTCATTTGAGTACTGGAGTATTCCGCTCTGTTGAGGCAAAATTTCTTGTGCTTGTGATTAAGACTTCTTCGTTCAGTGAAAATGAATTATAATATACTGAAAGTGTGTTTGAGTGTTCTGTTTATTTTTGCTTTTTCCATCTGTGTTAATTGCAACAAGAAAACCTAGCTTCTAATCTTAATACAGCACTTACAATGGTTTTGAATAATGACCAGGTGAAATATGAAAAAGAACAACTAATTTTACCTCTGGAAACAAAAGGACATTTTAAAGGGCAAGCTATTATTTTCAGCATCTACTTGTTCTAATTCCAGAATGCTTCTGCTAGTTTCATTTCCACTTAAGATGTCCGCTGATCAGAGGTCACAGTCCTGTTACATATAGACAAAGTTCCATCTACTGCACTTCTCGGAGAGTACCAAAAACCCTCTCCAAGCTTAATTTCGTGTTCCTATCTCTTCCTAAGTCTCTGGTCACATACATATTAATAATGTGTACAAATGAAATGAATCTAGCTCAATTATATATTATCCCTTTAAAAATGTTTTTTTGGTGGATTTTATAAGCTCTGTTGAGATGGGAATTGCTGAGCCAATGTTAAAACTGATAAAATCAGTTAATAATTAAAAAAACCCCTTAGCATCATTTTCATCATTGAGAACTGAAAGAAAGTAGGAAAACAAACTTACTTTTGCCTTTTTTTCTAATGCCCCAGGTTCTCGTCTACATATGACAACACAAATCCAGTATGTTGTAAACATGTTGAAATGTTCCGGCCTTTACAGTTTTCCCAGCCTGAGGTAAGAAAACGGGTTATTTAATCTCTTGTCTGGATCAGACTCATTAGGACTGCGGCATGTCTTCCTCATTCACAAATGGCAAGCAGAGACCTGATGTCTTATTTCTTAAGGGCTCTTAATTGTGTTACCTGCTGTTTTCTCAAAACAATCTCTTCCATGATTATCTGTGTAATGTCAGGCTCCCTTCCTCCTAAATACATACATTGTTATGTTTACTTTCACTGGCCTATGTGTACTGTGAAAAAGCACCTTTGAAGGCTGTTCAGCTTCTCATTATATTAAGTCAAACTGTTTGGTACAGTTTTTGGGTGACATACCTGATTTCCTTATTGAGGGGCCCAGTAACAATTTCCTTTAAACTAGTTAAGGTATATCTTAATGTCAGGTTGTGCTCTTCAGCTTGGGATGATTAAATCATTTCAAGTGGGCTATCCAATGTTCAGATCTCCAGATTATATAAAATTGTACCTTTCTATCTGAAAAAATGCTGTGAATCTTAGTCTGCTTTACAAAATAAGCAAAGATAGCAGTAGGTATTGGACAAGATACCAGATAAAGTATCTTAAGAAACAGAACATCATCTGTCTTTCAGAATTCGGGTTAATAACAGATCAAATCCTTAGCAGTGATAGATCTTGACCTGCCTTTCCTGCCAGTTTACTATCTCAGAAAAATTAGCAACATACACACCTCTAAACTGAAACTATTAAGCAGAACCTCACACAATTCTTCCAATAACTGAAACACACACATGCACATGTGCATGCCTGTGACCATTTAACTTAATACATGCTGTGCAAATGCCACAGGAAAACCCGTTTTGCTTCCCAAATTTGTGATGAGCGTTAGCCAGATTTGTGGTTTGTTTTATTGGGATAGATCATGGAGTAAATTATTACTCAGCATGAGTTAGGATACCAGAAGGAGGCCCTAAATAATTATGTAGATGTATTATGATTAATAAATAATAACCACAATTATTGAGGAATGGCTTAACCAATAAGTTCTTTAATAAATGTTTAATAGTTAAAATCCATGATAAACAAAACCAGATGGCAATATAGCATATTGCCAAGTCCCAGTTGTGCAGCACAGAGTATACAGCCTTATTAGTTTTGAAAACCCAAATGAAATGTATCTTGAATGAATTGACCTTAAGAAAAAGTAATTGGAATGTGTTTTCATTCTTTGTGACTTTGCGTGACTATATAGTGCCCATCCATATACCCCCAGAATAGAAATTTTTTTTGTATCGTTGACTGGTTTATTGAAATTATCCATATGCTCTAGACAAGTTACTTCATCTTATTTCTTTTAATTGCTAGTTTCAGAATAAAACTCAATAGCAAATGGGAATATATGGCCTGTGTCTATACCAAACCTTCTAATAACACATAGCTTTCAGATGAATTCCATAGATACCCTACTGCTCCTTGTTTCTCTACAAAAGAGAAATATCTATTTTATTTTTCTTTGGAGCTGTGGTTAATCTGTCTTTGTGTAGAGGATCTTGGTCTAGATTCCATGTTCTCAATGCATCACATTTAATGGGAGTTGGGACATTTTAAAATGAAATACAAACAGTCAATACTTGGCTTAACTTCTTGAGTTTCTAGTCTGTCTTACTTGAAGTTGTGATCCAAAAATGACTGAAGTTAGCAGGTGCTTTTCTATTGACTAAATAGCTTTGAGATTACCTTTCTACCTAGAGTAGTCCTGTGATCGTGATATGGCTGATCGTTGACAGCTAAAGAGCTGCTCTGTAACAGGGTTCTCAATGTTCTCTCTAAATTAACTTAATTAACTTAAGTCTGGTTTTGCTGGGCCTGCTCCCGATCTTGCTGATGTTATTTTCCATTTGTTGTGTTTGCTAGGTCCTCCCTATCATTCTTGTCATTTATGAGGTAAGCATTTAACTTGGTTTTTACTGGGATAGAGTTAATTCTTTCCATAGTAGCTAATATGGGGCTATGTTTTGGATTTGTGCTGAAAACAGTGTTGATAACACAGGGATGTTTTCGTTCCTGCTGAGCAGTGCTCACACAGAGTCCAGGCCTGTTCTGCTCCTCACCCCACCCCACCAGGGAGCAGGCTGGGGGGGCACAAGGAGCTGGGAGGGGACACAGCTGGGACAGCTGACCCCAACTGACCAAAGGGATATCCCACACCATATGACGTCATGCTCAGCAATAAAAAGCTGGGGGAAGAAGAAGGAAGGGGGGACACGTTCGGAGTGATGGCGTTTGTCTTCCCAAGTAACCGTTATGTGTGATGGAGCCCTGCTTTCCTGGAGATGGCTGAACACCTGCCTGTTGGTGTCAAGTAGTGAATGAATTCCTTGTTTGCTTTGCTTGCATGCACAGCTTTTGCTTTACCTGTTAAACCGTCCTTATCTGAACCCGTGAGTTTTCTCACTTTTCTGATTCTCTCCCCCATCCCACCAGGAGGGGAGTGAGCGAGTGGCTGTGTGGTGCTTAGCTGCTGGCTGGGGTTAATCCACAACACCTACGAGAGTAATGTTTGACCTTTATGATAAAGGAATGTGAAAGCAGATTCATTTGTAATGTATCCTGAGTATTACCTGTCTGTCCCATGTAATGTATCAAAATACACTCAGAGGTAAGAAAAAAACTCTTCCTAATGAGGCAGCAAATTATTACAATCATTTATTCAAAGAAAATATATGCATTGACACAACATCAATAGCCTAGTGGCTGGGGTCCTAGCTCCAGATTTCAGTCTAGCTACTGATTCACCTAAGCTAGGTTTTGTCTTTGCTTTTAAGAAAATAGGAAAAGCGTACCCTTAACTTGAATTCGCCTTTAGTCAAGATCTGCATAAAACCAAGACAGTTTGTAATTATTGTAGGAGTATAAAAATTTGTGGTATAGGCTGGTCTTGCTTCCTGCTAGTCAGCTCACCAAATATTACAACTTTTGATGTTTATAATTCAAAAATTTCTCTTTCCAGCAAAAAAGAGGAATGCAGTAACTCAGCTCTGCTGTGTTAACCTCAGCAAATGCAAGGAACTTGATGTGGCTCCAGCCAAAGCACTTAAGCTTCCTCTGAAGGAAGTAGCTGCTCTCACTTCAACAGCTCACCCTTCCTATACTGGGAGGCTTTTAAACCAGGGAGAAGGGACTAACACCCTCCCTTTCTCCTTGTTTCTGAGCCAATTCTCTTGCTTGCACCCATTTTAGCAATTAGATCCAGCTGCCCTTTGGTATTTCTTGCAGGGCTCATGCCCTTTGTCTCAAGGGAAATCCAGAATTTTTCTTAACAACAGCAACAGACTGCTTTTCATCATTTGTTCTCTCAAGTTAGCTTTCTTGCATTGATAGTCTTGCATAAAATCCTGTCCTTCTGGCTGAGGTGAAGACCAGAACCTACTCTCTTCAGCTAAAGCTGCACAAGCAAACTTTAAACAGGGCCAGGGCCAAAAAACTATCACTTGTTGGGGTGTTTGAGTCTTCCCTGTCGTGCTTTTAGTCTGTGCTAACCAGCATCTTCCTAAACAGCTTTGGGGTTTGCTTTGGGAGTGAGTACAGGCAGAGGAGCATTTCTAAAAATCAACTTTTTGGGGACCCCTGTTTAAAAATATGAGCACAAACTGTTTTGGTCTACATGGCTGTAGCGCTGGAGAATGGCTGCAAATGTGTTAAATTTCCTAACAGGGATTGACATGGTGTAGACATAAACCTCGTGTCTTGGTTCTTTTGTAAACAAAGGTAAAAGTACTTCCACACATAACACTTCCAGGAGCTTAACAGAAAACTCATTAAAGTTGATGAAGCACTTATGTATGAAGCTGTCCATAGTTATATAAATATCCCAATTAGAGGCTGCAAATTTCTGGATTTATATAACAGTATAGATTAGTATTGCTATGCAGAGCAGAGCATGGTTATAGAACAAGAAAAAGAATATATTCAGTGACAGTAAAAAAGGCTATAAAAATAAGCCTGATAGAAAATAGTTATTTGTATGGTATAAAATTAGCCCATGGAAATCATTGTCACAAGTTTAATTAAGGCATTTTGCTCAGTACAATTCAAACATGATTAGAATTTATATAAATAACTAACTAACTGGAACCAGGCTACCTTGGTTAAAATGTGGCTTCAAACCACCATGTAGTTAATAAGTAAGTCTATAAATAGTCCCTTAGGGCTTCTTACATCTTGTGCTAGTGAAAGTTTGCAACCGATATGAGCACAAAGTGACTTAGAGACATGGACTCCCAAATAAAAAATAAAAATTAAAAAAAAAAAAAAAAATGTTCATTTGGGTCTTTTAATCTTAATTCTTAACAGTACCAAAAGGATAAAAAGACATTTTTGTAATGTCTGGTGGAAAACCGTGGAAGGCGAGGAAATGCTTAATTCTGTTTATGTTTGAGTTGCAGAGACAGAGTGGGTGAGAGGTGAAGAAGAATGAAATGGGAAGAGGGTGATGTCCAAATGCAAATCCTCAGAGACCTTAGTTCCTTTGAAAATAATTTACTGAAGCACTGAATGCAGGGACTGAGTGGTGAATACTAGTGATGAATACTATCTACTAAAATTAAGAACTAATTTAAATATAAAAACCTTTATATTTCCTTACTAGCTAGAAAATTGAATATTGTTTTTTCTGAATATTTTCAAAGTATTTTGCAGAAAAATTTTTATGATATGAAGGAAAATTTTTCAAAGCAGAATAACGTTTTTGCATGATTGGTGATGCACTTTTTTTACCAACTTCCAATTTAAAAAGGACAATTGAACCAAATGTTAAAATTTAAAAAAAATCTGAATTAACTGGGACTGGAAGGCAATTTTTTTCAGCAACTAGAAGTTTGGCTAAATGCTTGACTAATAGAATTAAAGGGAGAGTATGAAACAGATAGAAAATGACAGAAAATACATGTCTTCCCCTCTTTCAGGTTAACTTCTTCTTTTTTTAATGTAATTTTCCACTATCTGCATTGTCTTTTCCTTTTTTAAATCTCATTTTTCTCCTCCTTTCTTCTTTCTCCTCCTTTTTAATGTATTGCCTCCTCTTACTTTCTTGCCATCTGTTTTTATGCTTGCTGGTCTTCATATAACCCTTGCCCATCTTATTCCCAGTCTGAATTTCTCTTTCTTTGTCTCTTTTTTCCCTTCCTAACTCTTCCCACTTTCCTTATGCAGAAAAAAGTTTTTTTGTGACTCCAGAATTTTCTAGCTTGGAGAGGTAATAGTGATGTATTGAAAGTGAGACTGACCTTAGAAACTGATGTTCCTTCTGTGTAATTCCAGACAGACTAATTTGACACAGTGAGATACTTATGGGTTAAGAGAGAAGGTAGTATCTCAGTCCGCTAAGAGGATTTCTACTTGCAGAACAGATGGCAGGTACGAGCAAGCTCTCTCGCTTCCATTTATGAGGTTCTGTGTGGAAATATGTGGAAATTTTTCTTCTGCTGCTTAGAGAAGCATTAAAAACCTCACCAGTGATGTGGCAGAGTAATAAAATGCCATCCAATACATGTATTATTTCTCTTCTGTAAGACATTTGTCATACTAATTCTTAACAAAGGATGAAATTACAGTTCAAAGAGATAGAATTACATAACAAATACTAATATTATAATTACAATTATGTTGGATTATAAACGTATTCAGAGAAGTGCTCTAGAAAGGTAATTTGCACTATAACAGCTGGATTTAAACTGTCAGTATTTTTCTGAGATTTTTACTAACTCTGCTGATTTTTACTAGTGATGTCTATCAATCTATACATTTGCAACTGAACCTGCACCACATAATTGTAGAAACAACAGCAAGAAATAAAAAACAGGTAGATGTTTTCACTCCTGTTGCCAATATATTCTTTGTATTACATTGTGACTTTATAAAGGCATTCTCTTTTCCAAGAGGAGTTTGTCGTCACTGTATGACCTAAGTTCAACTTAATTAGTTTTACTTTTTCCACTACACAGCTTTTGTGCTGTTGACTATGGGGTAGTCCTTTCTGGTAGGAATTGGGAAGCCTCTAAGAATGCAAAGTGTGTCAAAATCAGAAATGTCTACATGTGTACAATATCTGAATGTTTAGAATGGGAAAGAAATGCCAAAAAAAGATATAATCTCATCAAATATGGGCTTCCATACTGTGGCATTAAAACATATAAAAATAAAATTTATACTTTTATTGCCAAATTTCTCCCTGTTGAGAATAAGCACACCACATTTGTGTTGAAAGAATGAAATGTGACATTTCATAACCAGAGCTTTATTAAATAAAAAAAAATCCCAAGTAGATGTTTATTTCATAAGCAGCTATCCTACCAGAGTAAAATATCAGCAGTCTATGTTAACAAAAAACCTTTTGTGAATTTTGTATAAAGTGCCTTAGGTGTGCAAAACACTGTATGAAAAAGACCATACACACACTTTCTGCCCCAAATGATTTACCTTCTTAACATGAAACTGTATGCCTGAAATTGGGAAAGATAATATAGAATAAAATTCTAAAAAAGAAAATAAGGGGTTTTTTCCTCATCTTATTTCTTAAAAACCTTTAGTATAAATGAGGGAATTGCTGGAGAGGTACAAGGAGCAGATTTTGAGAACACCATTGAAGTGGGAGCAGACTGGATGGTGGGCAGAGCCACTAAGGCAATTTGGCAGGACTTGTAACATTCAGGTACTCCAGAGGTGTCCGTGCTGCTGTGTTACCTGCAGGCTGGGGCGTATTCCTCAACACACTTGACTCTTCTGATACATCTTGTTGGCCATCAAAGTGAGTGAGGCTGGAAGGAGAATCTAGTATCACCCCCTGTGCCCCCAGCTGTAAATAGCATCACGGAAACACGAGTGTGTCTGCAATGGAGCCATCCAAAACAGTCTCTGTGTTTCAGTGCCTTTTCTCTTCCACAGTGCTCCCTCACCAGTTCTGTTTTCAGGGTCACTATGACTTTTTTTACAGCTGTCACTCAAAGAAATAACATGGAAACTAGCTGCAGTTACAATGGCTATGGTAGCAATTTCAGTTGTTTAAAAGAACTAAAATAACCAGAAAGTTCAGTTGGTGAACAGCCTATTTATCTTGTGATTCAGACATCATTTGAAGATAATGTTTCCTGGAATTGATGCATATCTGTATATGTGCTCAATCCAGGAGAGACCTTTTACATTTTGTAAGAGGGCAATCAGCTAAGCACTACACTTCCTCTATCTGATCTGTTATCTTAGACACTAAGTTAAGAGTTTGGAATTTTTCAAGAGGTAGCTTTTAAAATGTAAGGTATTCTGAGGAATAAAATAAGTTGTTTTTCTCATTCATTCACTTTCTGAAGTCTTATGAATTAAATAGCTGACATTCCATTCCTTGCCATTCATGAAACTTCAGTTAGTAAGGATTTCTCCCTATGCCTTTACTCAGTGGAGGGTTTCTACGTGAGCAGCATTTAGTCACATGTAGATGTGGATATCATTAATAAACCTCAGTATTTCTGTCCTCAAAGCTGATCCAACACTGCACTGAAGCTAGTCATTCCAGGGCAAAATGATGAAAAACTGTGCATGCTACAAATAATACCATGGCACTATTTTAGATTCCCTTTATACTGCTGTGAATGACTTAATGAAGTGCAAAGAAAGAGGGGATCATTAGCAAAATGGGAAATAGGTTTCCCCACATCTAAAATGGGAATCTAAAATGGGGATAATCATTCTTACTTTTCCTGAAGAATATTAATAGCTGCTAGAAAAATATGCTTTGGTGTTATAATTATTACTGTTAGAAGACAAGCAAAATGAAATGATTTATAATATGTTTTTAAATGGATATCCAGACTATGGAACAAATACTTCCTAGGGCTGTCTGAACACAGTTTGAACACTAATTAACTGGATTAGAATCTGATTTAATTAAATTCTCTTTGTATGAAAAAATTCTTTTCGACGCAGAATGCTCTATTCCTTTAATGTGGGGTTTTTTTGTGATTTTTATTTACTGGTTAAACAAAACTGAAGAAGGAAATAGTGAATTTAAAGTAAGAATGCTTGTGGGAGCAATATATAAAACTTAAATTAAATTGGTCTCTGGACCAATTCAAGCTGTAAAAATAAGGTCATCTAGCTCTGTTACCTAGGTGTCGACTGAGCTGTGACTGTTTATGCGCATATACCCACAGAGAAACTAGAGTGGACTCCTCAGTCTAGATTACTGTCAGTCTCTTCTATAAACAAGTCTTTTGCTGAGGTGTTGATTGGGAAGAGAAAGGAAGATTTTTAGCAGAATAAAGACCCTCATTTCAGTAAACCTGATTGAAGGATTGTTCACATGTTATGAAAGGCTAAAGCATCTATGCATTAATATTTACATAATAAAATCTATAGAGGTCTACCTTGATGGTGCAGATACTACTAATGTATTTACTTGGCCTGTGCTTCAATGCAGGACACTTTGGCCTTGGAAGCCATTCCACCATGGTATCATGATAGTATATCTAAATTAGTAACCCCGGTGAGAGGCAGTAGGTCCAAAGTAGCTCTGACGTGTCTGCAGGGCTTCTGACCTCCTCCTGGTCCCCACTGAGGCCAGGTACTATGAGGACGGTGGTGGGGCACTTCTGCATCAGGCATCCCAACACCCACGTGGCCCTGGACAGTTAGTCCCTAGCGATGTTTCGATGAGGTGTCTTGTAAGTGTTTCATGACCGATATACATGCAGTGCAACTGCTGCCCATTGATCATGGTATTTATCACAGAGATGTAAACTAACTGTTAAATAGACAACCTGAGTATTTCTTAGGGTCTTAAAAGCTTGCCTGTAACATCTAAAAATGCTTTCAGATTTCCTTCTTCCTTTTTATTTTTGAAGTGCTGTATGAAAAAAAGGTGTGGATCTTCATTTTTCCCGACTGCAATAGGCTTTGAAGTGGCCACGTTCTCTTCTAAAATGTTTAAGTTCCCTCCTCCACTGACTTGCCCTGGATCTGAAAATACTCTGCATCTTGAGTGCCCTGAGACTTAGTAAAAGCTTATTCATTATTGCATGAAAGCTCAAGTACTTTGATAACTTTAAAAAGTCTCATGTAAGTATGTATTTACATGTATATACACATAGGTACACATGCACTCATGAGCATAAGAGGTTCTGTATTGCTTTCTTAATTACTTTGGGATTTTGAGCAATAATCTTTATATAGGTTTTATTTTGAACTTTCCTCATCCAGAAAAGAAAATGAGAATGTTAAGCATATGATCTAAAGAATTACAAGGGCATTTGGAAGTGCTGTTTTTACCATATAAGGCCTGTGATTTACAGTATTCTAATCATGAAGTGCATTTCAAATTACAGAAGGCTTTAGTGGGAGATGAGAGAGATTGAAGTAAAAAGGAAGCTGCGAAAATACACTACTTTGCTTAGTTAGGTAATTTCCCAGTGTGTTTGAATTGTATTGTAGTGTTCCAATCCAAATTGCATTTGTAAGTGTTATCATGTATTAATTCACATCATAGTTATTTGTGTAATTATATTTACTGGCTTTGTAGTAAATTGCTTTTGGAGTGACCTAGTGATTAAAATATAGTTTCTAAAAAGCACTGTTCATTAAGCTTAGTAAATACTCTAGATGTGTTGACTTCAACTGATTAACTAGTCATTCATATCACAGGAGAAAGAACTTTTATTTGGAACTGGTTATAAAATACTCAGCTTGTGGCATACTAACAATTTACCCCAAAGAGACACCCATGGTAATATTTTAAAAAAACGTGAATAATGATGAAAAATCTTATGTCCTCTAGCTATAAGTGAGACATTTCACTTGCTTATTTAAAAAGTACAATACTCTGAACATTATCATTTGTGCTACAATGCTCTTTAACCACATGTTCTTGTTTATAGAAAACCAAGTGTTGCTGAGTTTACCATCTGATAGTCATATTGAATTAAGTGGAAACTCTAGAATTAGGAATATTTCTGCAGTAGAGGTAAGAGGCACAAGGTAACAGTGACCCTTTCTAAGGAAGAATGTGATGCTTACCTGGCTGTGGGCCCCAGCTGTAAACACAATGGTCTGGTTTTCAGAATATTCTCACAAAAGGTTGGGCTTTTCTCTGGTGAGAGTCCATGGGAATGCGGAGTCCTGGTGTATTGACATGACCCTAGGGACCCTGGCCAAGAGCTGAAGGGGACACACTTGGACCTGGTCTTCTGAAGAGTCATCCTGTGCTCAAAGAAAGACAGAAGAGTCCTCCAGGAGACCTGGCACTATGCAGCGGTCAGAGTGACCAGGCTGGCTCAATGCAAAGACCTGCCACGGGAACCTTCTGCTCTAAGTAGTCTCAAAGGCCACATCTGTATTAGTGAATGAAGCGTACTTGAGAACAGCCCTGGATATGGTGGCCAAGGGGAGGGGGACAGCCCACATCCCTGCAGCCAAACGCCTCCAAGGTGCCTCCTGGAAATGACTCTGGGAAAGCTCAGCTCTGCCTCTTGAACTGTGCCCAGGAACTATTTGGGAAATTGCTATCTGGCAGAGAAGAAGTATGCCAAGAACCATGCTAGCAATTTATTAGTACATGTAATTGTGTTCCTGTGTCTGGGAAAGTTTCTGGGCTTTAGCTGAGCCAACTAGTGTAGGACGGCCTACTTTCTTAGCAAAGGTTCTGCTTCTTAGGAGCTGATAAGTAGAGAAAGGAGGTGCTTTTGCTCAATTTGTGTACCTGCATCTGAAATACAAAGTAGATCATGGATATGTTTAATTAAGCTTTTGCAAACACTGTCTTTTATGGGGCTGTTTTCTGAGAATGTTTCACTTCTGATTCAAAGGCAGTGCAGCCATACTTACTGAGCCAGCAGATGCAAGCTAATAAATCCTGCTTATTAGGAGGAATGTCTTTAAATCATGGAGATTTTGAAGTAAAGAGTCTTATTGAAATGTATTGGGCTGATGCTCATGGCAAAATTTTGGTCTCTCTGAAGCCATTATAACTCCAGTGGAAGTGGGGTTTGGCCCTGCCGCAACTTACTGTAATTAAACCTCTAATCTTCCAATGAAAGAGGTTAAAGGCTTTTATGTAAAGACTTTTTTTTTTTCTTTTTTTTTTTTTTTTTTCTTTTTGGTAACTGTAGTTCCCTGCTGTGAGAGTTCTGCAATTTAATTTAAGCATGAACTACCTCAAGCCTTTCTGAAATAGCAGCTTGGCTGCAGTTTAGCTCTGGGATCCCTGCAGACAAGGCTCCCAGGAGAAAAGGCCTGAAATATCTTGAGGAAAGATTAAAAGATTCAGTAATGTTCCATTAAACCTTGCTGCTTTTAAAATAAATGGACACTTCATTGCTATAAGACATTTTACCTGTAGACATTCGTTTCGTGTCTCATGTTTTTAAATGACTTTGCCCCCATATTGCAGTCAAACCTTAAGATATTACAGGCAAGAAGGATTAAGGAGAAATATATATAATGACTGGTAAGATCAGTAATGATAAGCAGAATGACTCAAGCTCAAATTTTAATTTCATGTGATGCTTGATGTGGTTTCAGGATGTTATTGTGGTTGTTGCTTCATAGTATCAATTCATTAAAATAATTAGATGTGGCCTGGAAGCTAAAACCATTCCACCTATGTCTTTTAGAGATGGTCAGATTAAAGTGTGTGGGTTTTTTAATAAGCACAAATGGATATGTGCTAAGTATTTTAATGGAAACCTGAAACCACAAACCATTTTCCTGCCTGTATGTTTTATAAGCAAAGCACTAAAACTTGCAATGGAGTTCAAACTCCCAGATCTTTCACTCTAACCTGATTCCTGTTTTAAATGAATTTAGGTGAATGTATGGTTTTAACCTCAGGACTAAATCTATTACAGTAACCCTCTATTTCATCAATATTTGTGTTACTTATTAGTGCTGTGGTAGCAGCAGTTAATATATCTTTGTTACAGGTAGCGTGCACCTGTATAAGAAGGGGGCGGGGGCTCTATTCCACAAAAAGTTAAAGTATGTTGTCTTAGCAGTTTTAGTAATACGGAAATAAGTAAAGTTTGGAAGTCCCACTTCAGCTGTTGCTCTGAAGCTTTGGGCTCATATGAGCCTGACATTCAGAAACAGGGATGACTGAAATCACAACAGGAGTTTTGCAGGAGGTTATAATATACTCTTGTATTACTAACTGTATAGTCTGTCTTACAAGGCTTGCTTCTGTATGTTTGAGTCACTCTAGTAATATTCAGGAGTCATTTTTTCTTCCTCTATATTGCTTTTTCTACAGGCCTCAGTCAGTTATTTTTTTAAGTTTCAAGTAACTGATTTGGGGGAATGTGGAAGGCAATATCATTTCTGAAAGTCCTGTGACTACTTTCATTTTCTTCAGAAATTATTTCCTCGTGTTCCATAAAATTTTGTCCTCATCGTGGCAGGTTTGTGTCTTGTCAACTATTGGCTTGTGGTTCTGGTGGGAAGGAGCAGCTACAGAAAGCAGTAGTCACGGACAGAGAGGTGATCTCAGAGATTGTAAAGGTCAGTCCCGTCACAGAGTCCAATTAGCTGGGGTGCACCGTGCATTTGCCTATTTTTAATGGGGAGTCAGTGCAGAGATTGGAGCCATGCTGTGGTGTGTTCATGGTGGCCTCAGCTGGTGGGCAGTCAGATGGGGCTTTCTAAGGAACATGCAGTTTCTTCCCTGCTTACCTGTTGCAGTAATCTAGCACAGGAATCAAATACGCGGGTATTCATACCAGTCAAACTGTTTCTAAAACTGACCAGCAAAGAGCTGTAGTGAGGCCTCAAGCGGAAAAGGCAGTGTGTTTGGATATTCAGTTACAAATGGACTTGAAAAGCTTTTAGGAGAAGCCCCTAATAGAAAGAGGCATTGTGAAGAAGGTAGTTGGAACCAGGTGTTTTCCACTTTGCCTTTATTGCCTTTACTGGTCCAGCTGCTGACCTCTGCTAGGCACTGAGGAACCCAAGAGATGGCTCTGTATACCACAGGTGGGTATGGACAATCAGTGATAAGACGAAAACAATATTTTTGCTCTTTAAGAAGAATCTGCCCCCCAGATAAGTGATAAAAGTTCGGCGATGAATAACTGATCTGATAAAATCTTCATAGCAATAGCTGATGGACTCTGCCTGGCGTCTGTGGGTAGGTGCTGTATCTAACATTTTAACATACTTACCCTCTTTTTTTTCTTTTCTTCTTTTTTTTAATTTAGAACAGGGATGTACAATGGACTCATGCTGACCTTTCCAAATTCAGCCTTTCATTTGGTTTTTTGTTTTCCTATGTTTTTCTTTTGTCCTAAAACTAAGACAAAATGTCGGAAGTGGAAATATTTATGAGAGCTATTTAGAAATACAGAAGAATTCAGCACAAATGAGTTGTGATTGAATAGTCTTCACAATTGCTGTAGCAGGGAAACTTAATACAGAGTTGCCATGGAGACCGGTTCTTTGGCCACTGGTCTAACACATTAAAGCCTTTTAGTTCAGCAATATGCTATTTGCAGATGATGCCATACATGATATTAACAAGTGGTTCGCCTCCATTAAGAGGAAAATATCTCTAAAATTACAGCACTTCTCTTGAAAGAGGAGATATGCAAAACTCCTTGAAGTCATGTGAATACTCAGTGACCTGCATGATATCAGTTCATGAAAATACTGTGTTCATATAGGAGCAAAACATGTTTACTGCATCAAAACTTAACCAGTCGTCCCAGTCAGTGCTATTGAAATGTAAGTGAGATTGAATGGAGGCTGGCAAGGTGTAAGTCTGGCAAACCAACCTTCTTCCAGGTGAACTCTTTGGTCAGTTTTGGGGTGATCTGACCTTTTTTTCCCCATCAGCTTTATTCCAAGTAATTCTTCTTTTGAGGGCAAGGGTGCTTTGAATACCAGGCATGCTCTGTAGCATGAACAGTTCCTTTCCCTCCAAAAGGTTTATATTTATCACTGTTCAATGAAATCTTTTTTTAATAAATGGAATGCTGTATTTTTAACATGTAGCCATCACACACAGTTCTGTAGAGTGCATTTAATGGAATAAATGGGAGCACACTACACAGACATGCAGAAACTCAGCAGAGGTAAACCACCTAATAGCAGTGCCTGTAATGAATTTCCTAACTAACTGGCCCCCTTCATGAACTGATAACATAGACAGAGACTCAGCTATAAAGGCCCTTGATCAAGAAATGGGCAGAAACAAAATGAGAGGCAGAGCTGTAGCTAGCAAAACCCATTCTGGTCAGGCAAGAGCCTGGGGCACTCCCTGTAATGGCCTATTTGCTGGCTAAGTCAATATTTCATTCCAGCAGTCCAGCTGGACTGGAATGCTAAAATACAGAGTTCCTTGGTCCACCAATGCTGTTTCAAATAGAGCCCAAATAACATTGGGATCCTTTAACTTTTGCAGAGGTTTAGCATGAAGCTCTCTATAGAACAGCTCTATCAGACACGAAGGTGACCCAGAGAGGCCAGAGGCTAGATCAGGACATAGTGTTGTCATGGTATGCCATTATTTCACTGGTATCTTGTACTCGTCATTCCTGCTAGAGTGTAACAGCATCCACACAAGTTAGTATTTTTTAGGAAGAAAGATTTATTCTCCATGCAGAAATCGAGTCTCCAAATATTACTCGCTGTTGTGATATTTTTAAAAATGTCCTGTGGTTCCTGGCAGAGATTTTGGGTTCAAGAGTTTGGGAAAGCATGTCAGTATCAGTATGAAATTTATATATATTCCAGTATCCACAGATCTTGCTGCTGTTACAGGGACCAAATTCATATTACGGTCAATGATACAGCTATATGCTCTTGTTTGGTCAGTTACGTTATTAAGGTTGTTTGGCATAAGAGGGCTGTGGGTTAAGGATGTATAGCAATGCTTTTGGAACTTCTCTTTGCAGAGGGACATCATCTTCCCTCCCTGGGAGCGATGTGGTTCAGCTCACCCCTCTTCCCACTATGCAGAGTACTCTGTACAAGGGCCCCATTTTAATTTTCATTTTCCACATTTGTCTGCAGTTCGTTTAAACCCACCAAAATGTATAAATAATTCAAAATGCTCCTTTCACTTTGTCCTACACTACACTAATTAATAGAGCTAGTTAATGTATTTTCAGTTTGTCACAATACGTCATTTTGCTGAAGTCAAACAAGAATGGGAGTCTGAGCCTCACTACAATGCATGAGGATTAGCAAATTATTAATGTGAGACACCTACATTCAAATCGTGACGTTGTGAATAACGTGGGGTGTAAGATTCTGATATAAAATAAACAGATTGCAGCTATGGATGATTTTTCAAAAAATGTGAAAAATAAATATAATTTTTCCAGAAAATGTTTTCTTTACTATGGTCTGTCTTTGAAAGAAAGCAAGACTTTCAAAATCTTTAGATGTGGGGAAAAAACCCCAGAGCGGTCACCTTCTTCTCAGCTCTAGTAATCTGCAATGAATTCCATTGCCATACTGATTTTTATTTTCCTAGTTACATGAGACTTCTCTGAAATGCCCTGAAATTTTCCCTTATATTCCTTAATATAAATATAATTTATATTTTCAGGGGTATATTCCCAGTAAGCAAAATATGCTAGTACTCTGGGCTTTAAATTGGGACTCAAAACACAGAAAAATGATCAATTTTTAAAATGAGGTCCTTCTCCTGAAAAAAATCACAGAAAAAATGGTCCATTGCCGCTATTGTGAGGCACAAAGAGCAAAGAAATAAAATTTTTCCTTTGATACCCTTTATCTTATCTGAAGTCTTCAATTCCAATAAAGGTGATACGCTCATTCATTTAAATATTACTGCATTGGACACAGTTTCTTAAAAAGACATGATACTTCTTATCTGTTAGCATCTTTGGAATGTGCTGCAAAGCCTGTTTAATCAGTAGCAGTACAAAGATTTTAGTAACACATGGAGATAAATGAAGTTCATGGTCGTAATTTGGCATGGAGCTGGATGGGTGTCCTGGTTTCGGCTGGAATAGAGTTAACTTTCTTCCTAGTAGCTGGTATAGTGTTGTCTTGGATTTAGTATGAGAAGAATATTGATAACACACTGATGTTTTCAGTTGTTGCCAAGTAGTGTATACTAAGTCAAGGATTTTTCAGCTTCTGATGCCCAGCCAGCAAGACGGCTGGAGGGGCACAAGTTGTTGGGAGGGGACACAGCCAGGGCAGCTGACCCAAACTGGCCAACGGGGTATTCCATACCATGTGACATCACGCCCAGTATATAAACTGGGGGAGTTGGCCAGGGGGGTGGATCTCTGCTTGGGAACTAACTGGGCATCAGGTGAGCAATTCGATTATGCATCACTTGTTTTCTATATTCTGATTCTTTTATTATTATTATTATTGTCATTTTATTATTGTTGTTATTATTATTATTAGTTTCTTCCTTTCTGTTCTATTAAGCTGTTCTTATCTCAACTCCTAAGTCTCACTTTTTTTTTCCGATTCTCTCCCCCATCCCACTCGGGGGGGGGGAGGGAGGGGCGAAGTGAGTGAGTGTCTGTGTGGTGCTTAGTTGCTGGCTGGGTTAAACCATGACAATGGAAAAAATGCCTGGGTGGTGTGTGGCCAAGGTGAGAGGGATGAGGATCAGAAGCAATGTATCGCCTCCACTGCAGCTGGCTGCAGCATCGCCCCAGGCGTCCCGAGGGCCTGGGGGAAAAGGAGGTTTTGTCTTACTGCTCAACACATGCAAACAGCAAAGGGAACTTCTGCTTCCCAGTATCGCCCCAGCTGACAATTGAAAAGGAGGGTGGGCTTCAAGACTGGTGGTTAGCTCTGGTTGCTCTTTATAGAGCACTTACTGCTGCAAAGGACTATGACACCCAGGAGGGACATCTCTGGTATCTTAATCAAAGAGATGTAACACAAGTGCCTAGCCCTCTGGATATTGGGACCCAATCCTGCAAATTGCTGTCCACTTGCTAGGGAGCACTCAGCACTTCCCTGACAGCTGGCATCAATGAGAGTTGGGGCAAGGGACCCCAGCAGCCCAAGGGACCTCAGTAGTCCCAAGAGATGCTGAGCAACTGGCTGGCTGGCTACCTCCCTCTTCAGGCCCAAGAGACTATTGAACAAGTCAAACCAGTGCAGGGAAGATCAAAACCTTCAGACGGAAGAGAAAAAATTATTCAGCTGCCTAGGAAAAAAGACAACCTTGAATGATTAAGAACTGTGTGTGTGAGAGAGATAGATATTAATAATCACATGACTGAGCATAGTATCCGATACGATACATAATTCATGAACTCACAGAAAAGAATGATTCACCTCTCCTTGAAAAATAATTAAGAAAGATGCCTGGTGATGCTAAGAATTCACCAAAGTCCATCATTCTGAAAGAGAATGAAAACATGTCTTTATTTGTATGTACTAAAGGATTCCAAGATCCTTATAGAAAGGGGAATGAAACACAACGTTTCAAAGAAATATTCCTCCTATGTAATTATCAGAAAATCAGTTTCCAAAAAAACCCAGTTTCCAAAAAATCTAAATTTACATAAGAAATAATATAGCCATAAAGCAATCCACAAATCAGGCAAGAAAAATTCACCAAATACTCATCAAATAAAGCTTACAGTTTTGTTTTTCAAAAGAAGCTGAAGAGGTTCAGTCTTTTGTCAGGAATGGTTGGCCAGTGCTGTGTTCCTTGTACTGAATTGCTTTGCTTCTTCCCAGAAGGACAGGAAACGTGTTTCCTTATCAGGTTATAAAACAATACTGGAAAATTTGCAATTGTAATTAATGTTGGCTGAGGTCAGTAGTTCAGTAATGTGAAAAGCTAAATTTGAGATGTGTTGGAAGCATTTTGCAATGCACTTGCCCCAGAATATTTTCATTTTCTTCTGTGCCAAAACAAATTAATCTGAGAAAACTCTCTCCCAGATTATATACTGAATGAAATACATAATTTGGAAGTATTAGGGATAAAACACAATGTTTTTCTTATTAGCTAAAACGTTTGTTCTGTGCTGAATTTCAGCGTAATGCACCAACTTTGTCAGAAAGCAAAACATACCCGTGTGATTCCATGGTCTTTGCAAGGGCCAAGCAAAAGAGAATCGCAAACGAGTCGGAAGCACCCAGTGCTGGGAGAAGGTCCTTTCTTTGTAGACCATGCTTGCTAACAATAGGAATTTTGTGGCATTTTACACCTGGTCAGGATTGCATTATTTCAAGGAGAGGGACTGTCTGTACAGGCCATTCTCAGCCTTGGCATTTCAAGTGGGACCGTGCTGGAAGTGCAGTAGTTGCCAGGTGTAGGATGACGTTCTGAGAAGTGCCTTTAAAGGCAACTGAGAGATGTATAAAAAGATGATAACATGACCATGTGTGGGATGTTGTCCTTCCACGGGCAGCAAAACATCTCCCTATAGCTCTGGAGGCACGCTTATTAAATGGCAACAAAGCTTTCAGGTAATTAGCTCTTTTCTCACCAGTTAGTATCATAGGGGACAGCAGATTAAATGCAGTGTGTTCTTCGGGTGAGGGAGAGAAACATTTCACCTGCATGAAATTAAAATTTCCTAGGGATTTTTTTTCTAATATTTGTTCTAATAATCTTGTTTGTGTGAGTTTGTACATGTGTGTTATTATTATTTCACAATAATAGTGGAAAATTGGTTATAGCACTCACCTAATTTATTTTATATGATAGCAGCTTAAATAATTGCTTCATTATGAAACAACAGATGAAGGTCCCCTTAACAATATCATGCAGATGAGATACTTAGGTGCATATAGGTAATACTCACAGAGGAATTGTGTATGTGCTAAAGAGCAGGTGCTTTTCCTTCAAATTTGTGGTTAATGAGAGACATCAAACATATGATGTTTGCCCTGCTAAGCATTGTTTGTTAAGAAAGAAAAGGTTACTAAATATTCACACATGCTCTAGCCTAGCTGTGTGACTACACAGAGGTCAAGACCGTTGTCTTAACAAAAGAGCACATCTCTTGTGGGGAGCGAAGACCAGCTCTAGTATTGTTGTATTTCCTCCTGATAATGGTAATTACTTTGCTTTGTCCGCTTTGCATTGCTTTTTCCGAATTTAACTAGATGAAAGCCTTCAGCCAGTAATGATAGCGAGCTTTCTTTGGATCTCTGCCAGCAGCAGAGATTAAATTAAAGTGTTTTCTTGAGAGAGGACCACTGTATAGTACCTATTGTGCATTATGTCCTTGGAACTTGACTGCAGTAATTGAAAAAAAATCTCCAATTTATACCTCTTTTTGTAGCTAGTCACCTCATGGGACTCTTGCAAGTGAAATTTTATAACTGTGTTTCATGGGAATGTAAAAATAGACATAATAAAATATCTTACAGTGAATTAAGCTAACTAGAATGAAGGGACTGGTTCCAGAATAGAAGTGTTCACACATGGAATTATCAGGCGTGCCTACTGAGCTTTAAGCACACACCCAACATTAATCTTTTTAAGTTTTCTGGCATAGATAAGACCTAAAAGTTCAAGTCTTTTTTGTTATGTAAGTTGATATTGCTGAGCAAAAGGATATCATAGTGTCTTCGGTCAGAGACCTTTGAGAAGCTGCTGTGTATGCTCAGCTCCATCAGGCAGATGGAATGGCTCTTTGTTTACTAAGAGCTGAACCAGAAGAAACCGTCATCCAATGCCTGGGCTGTCATGGTAAAGCTGGAAAGATTTCCATGGCTGACAGTTGTGGGGTGCGGGGTTTTGACGACTTCCGTCTTCTGCCAAAACCAGATATACCTGGAAGTCAAGAACGAACCAGCAGAAAGCATTATTATTTTTCTTTAGATAGAAGAGAAACAGTGCATTTCAGGTACATGGGTTCTGAAAAAAGAAAAGTGTAAAGACTATGAAAAAGAAAGTTGTCTTTTACATTAATTCCTACCAATCTTACTGTTGGTATTTTTTTTTTTTTTGGGTTATATGAAACAATACTGTTGTATAGTTTAAGAGTAAATGGACTGCTTTACCCTGCTTGTGCCAAAGACATACCTGGGTTATTTGTAACAACAATCAAGTCAGGATCCCTACCTAGAAATTTTTCAGCAAGCTCTGAACATTCACTAAATTGCTGAGGTCAAGGGCCAAAAATATCCGTAGAATATTGCTCCATACTTGGTACGCCTCAGTAGAGATGCAGCTATAATTAACTGCTACTGAAGCAGAAACTACTAAGTATTCATGACTTAGTTCTTTTCCCAGTGAAAGCTGGGAAATTTGATGCAGACTCTGTTTAAAACCTTAAGCCTCTTTTTTAGTTTCTTATTTAAAGAAAGACAGTAAAAGCAAATCTATCAAGTTACAGGATGTGTACTTTAGAGTTGTGTACTTTATTTTTGTGTTATCTCGGCCACATATCTATGGTAAGACAGCTTAAACACCTTTCTCCTGGTGGCTTTCTGATCATCTCTGTATCAAAGACACTTGCAGAAGTGCAAAGTCAGACTATGCTTCAGGAACTGTGGGGAAATAGAAATTACTTTTTCAATGGGAAGAAGTATTCAGAAGCTTTCTATACATTTTCTGACACGAGCAATACATTTTCTGACGTGAGCAAGAGTCTAGACAGAAGCACATTTTGATAAAATTCTTGGATGAAAGTCTGGCTGCATTTGGATTAACAAAGTCCAGCTTTTTACATGGAATTTACACACTGTTCCTTGCAATGTTATTACTGAAATGAACCTCAGTATACTGATGATCTACATAAAGTTTATACACTTTGTTGTTTGGGAATTTCTTAATATATACATGCAAAATCTGCAGTGAATACTGTACTTGTCTTGAATTCATCTTAGTTTCTTTTTTGTTGTGTTTCATTACAATTCCAAGTGATGGTGACATATGAATGATGTTAAACTCTGAGGATCTTTTATTCACATGGAAGCTGCTTTAACAGAGAATTACTTATTCTCTTGAGTAAATCAGGATTTCAAGTGTCATTATGCTGGAAGAGTCTATATATAGGATCTGCCAACATCCCATTTGTTTCCAGCAGCAATGCCAAATAACCATAAGTGATGGCAGAACTCTTCAGTTTGTTTAAAAAAAATAAAGAAGAAAAATTATCAGAGAAATTAGTTTAAGACCTATATAATTAATATCTCCTGTATAATCCTCAGTAGGATGTTGTGCATTCCAGATTACATGGTGATCTAAGGTATTGGTAGGGCCAACAGTGTGGTTCCTTTGCCCAGAGGAAAAACAGATCCAGGAAACAAGAAACTTGGAAGCGAAGCTGGAGAAGAAAGGCATTTTGGAGTATGTTTTAAAAAAACCCCAAACACAAAAAAACTTTGTACAAACTAGTTTGTTTGTACAACTTGGAGTACATTATGAACTTACTCCTTCTGTGTACCAAAACATATGGTAGAAAACTTTCATGGACAGCTAGAATCCTTGGAAATATGAGGCCTCTAAGATCAGCAAGTTTAGTTTTACAGCAGAGGCTTTTCCTCGAGATCCTCCCCTTTGCCAGTTACTGATTCTGCAAGGCCAGCCTGTTCAATACACCACAAGCAGATGAGCTCACTGTCTTAACTTCTAATGCTCTGTCCAAATCACACTGGCAGACTGCTGCCAGGCATAATCAGGTCTGAAATAACTCTGCTCCGCAGGTGGGGGCGAGGGACTCCTGGCTGGCTCTCTAGTCTTCTTTAAGTATGGCTATTCATTTTCTTATCAAGGAAATTTGCTCTTTATTGTTACTGCTACAACGGGAGAGGAGACCAGAGATTTTTTCCCTCAACTGTAGATGAGTGCATTGGGGTTAGGGGATCTCTCCTACCTTTTTGAAGTCTGAAAGATGGTGTTTAGATGCCTTTCCCCTTGCCTGAGCTAATGCAATGCAAACCAGAGTGAAACACAGAGACCTTCACTGAATGTGTGATTCCTCTTTGCCCTTTTCTTCAAGCAAGTATTCACCAGTCTATAATCTCATCAGTTTCTTTTGTACTAAATCATTGTACTTACTTAGTATTTTAACCAGCTGCTTATACATTTCTGTTATGGTTATCAATTTTAGACTTCTATATTATAGTAACATAGTTAAGAGGCCATTTCAGACAGCTTTTGTGTGATCTTTTTCCCAGCTAATAACTGTACCTGGGCCCATTGCTTATCCAATTTTTTATCCTGTGTTTGTTTTACAGTTCATTTAACTGATTTTTTTTTCCTGTTGTCCACAATCAGATGCACTTCTGAATGCTTAAAGAGGTTTTGCCTTACGAAAGAAAACCATAATCCAAATAATTTTCTGGAAATCAGACATTAGTACAAAGGTTTGTTTAAGCCAGAGATATTAATGATATAGGAGTTAAAGTAAGCAAGTTTGGAAGTTCAAGATTCCCTCTGGAGATTAGTATTTCAAAATTTTTCTAACTCCGTATCACTGATCCAATGGAATTTGGAATTGAAGTTTGTAAGTTCTTTAACTGTAGTATCCAAGTGAAAGTGGTACAGGAATGAGATAACATTTGCAAAATGTAATTTTGATCCAATTCCAGGGAGAACATCTTGTTTTGCTACAGATGTGCTTTAGTACTAATTGATTATTGCTTTAGCAGAAAAGCTATTTAGAAGTGTTCCAAGATACAAAACTGACACTGCAACACAAATGGTATGGCATTGAGCTATACTGTGTTTTCTCTTCGTTCATCTCGCTGAAATTAAATATGGCCAGAAGGAGTGATACAGCTTCAGTGAATCTTATGCTAATGCTTTCCCAGAAAATGTTTTCTTTTCTCCTTAAATTATTGATTGAGCTATTAGAGGTCTGAAATAAAACTTTAATTAGTTGTTAGAGGCTTCACAAAGTATGACCTGCTGGAACGTATGAATGGAGTTGAAAGAGAGCCATCTGACTACAGGAATTGCAGCCAGCAGAACAAGACACATGGGCAGAAACTTAACATCTGTTGCAGATTTCTAGTGTTTTGGGCAAAGTGATTTTTAGCTGAAAGTTGACTGTGTTATGAAGTATAACAAAATATATAAAATACTGTCTTGAATCACGTGTACTGTCATTTTGAACTGGTAATTTCACATTGGAGTGTCCTTGTCTGTCCACAACCTAAAATTCATCAGTCTAAGGGTATGTAAAACTGTGCCCATTGTCTGCTCCTGAAATTGTTATATTCAGATGCTCTCCACTCTGTATTCTATAGCTTTTTGCCTGAGACAGAGAGAGAAAAGTGAGCTGAAGTTTTGAAAGCAACAGAAGGAACCTACATGCCTACCTGTCACTAAAACCCACCCCTGTAATATACTTGAAATAGAAAAAAAATTTCCTACTTTATGTGAATTCAGATGACAGTGAGGATCAATAATTTGATGATCTGTCTTCCCGGCTGTCTACTTAGACAGGAACATCTCTTTGCCCCATCCTATTTAAGTTTGTCATAGTTGCATTATGTGCACCCATCTCAGACTGTAGCGTTGCTCTGGTGATTTAATTTCAGGATAAAAGCTTGGACTTAATTATCAGTATAATTGTTTCAGGAAAAGTGACTTTCAGCAGATGGGAAAATAACAGTATTAGCAATTATCATGATTTTATTGCAGGATTTGCAAAGTTTGGGAAGGTTTATTAATGATTCTGAAGTCAGATATATTGTCATATCCAAAATACCCACCACTTATTATTGTCATTGGGACTTAATATTTTCTCATGGAGTACAGGGGTTCCAAAAAACCCTGGTGAAAAGTTGAGAGCATGAAATCCTGTGTAATAATAATAAACTTTGTGATAAGTGAGTAAGGGTTTATGTGCCACGTCAACAAAGAGGGACGGGGCTGCTTTTCTCCAGACAGGTAAAGGAAGACACAGATAAAAATAAAGCAATCCTCATTAATGATTGTGCGGTCTTCTGCTTTTCTCCCCAGTGAGGTTGGGGTTAGTTTACAAAATACAGGACACCAAAGAACAACCAGGGCAGCAGAAAGTGGTTAAGAGAATAGAAAGCTGCCTAATATCAAACTTCAAGAGTAGTAAGAAGGGGAAAAAGTCTTGTTGAATGAAACAGGAAGACTCAAGAGAAAGGAAGAAATAGGAATCAGATCATGGTGGCACTAGAGTGTTCAGAAAAAACCAGTATGCCACAGCAATAGAGCTGGCTGTATTGCAGGCTTTACAGTTCACAGATTTATATCTTTTTTTTCTTTTCAATTTGGCTTAGTTTCAAATTGGAACAAATCCATTTTTTTAAGAAAAATTTCTTCAGAAAAAAAATTCCAGGAAAATGTTTTGGAAACACTGACATACTGTGTTTCCAAAACCACACATTTCCCCCTGACCCTACAGCTGCTAAATGGAACTGGCATTCATGGAGCAGCTCCGTGGGAAGGCGAGGTCTGCGGCTGGGCTTAGGACATTCTGGTTTCGGGTCAGTCACCATGGGCAGGCAACAAATAATGGGTTTAAACTGAACTATGAGATGCTTTAGGTTAGGATTTATCTTAAAAAATATTTTTCTGTTTTATATGTATTTTACATGTGTTTATATAACTATTTTTATATATATGTATACATTTACCTATTTTCTTGGAAAAGTTTGTCTAGAAGGAATTGTGGAATTGGTTGTAGAGGGTTTGTATGTGCTTTTTGACTTTTTCACATCCCTGCATAGCAATTCTAAGCATAACAACAGTTGACTTGCTTTTGTTATTTTGCTTTTCACAATCCATTTTAAAAGAAAAGCATAGGTCGTCAAACATTTGCAACCCAAAAACTAAAAAACTGAAGTAGATAGATGACACTCTGCAATCTCTTCCACTCATATTTATTGTGATTATTTGAGTTACCTGAGACATGTTGATGTAGACTGGAAAGATAATGGTTAATTTTTTTGTACCCTACTTTTTTGCAATCTTTCTCTAAACACTTCCTTTCCCAAAAAGTTTGGCTTCTTCAAACCACTCTATGATTATACTTTTAAGATCCAAGAATAGAAACAACAGCCTTTTTCTTTCTTTTTTTGTGGCATAGCAACTAAGCAACACAGTTTGAATTTTTGAAATGTTAAGTGTCCAATACTCACACTTTTGTCATCTACTTGTACAGAAAACCCCCGAAAAACAAAGAAGCCAACAACTTGCAAAACCATAGCTAGTTTAAAATGACAAATAAATTACAATCTGCTGGTGGATACCAGCATGCAGCTAAAGTATGAATAGCTCATGTCAATTATTGGTAATGAATCATTCACTCAGACTAACAGTGAAAGAAAAAAAAACTGGCAAAAGATATGAAAGAATAGAAGCAGGAAAACCACAGAAATTAGAGAAAATACAGAAGGCCTAGATTTTTGTCTAGGTGTGAAATTACTTAGAGCTCTTATAAATGTTGGCATGTATATTTTTGATTAAAAGCTTTAGTGTGATTTGCTATCTGAAAAACTAACTGAATGTCTTGTACTTCAGCTAGCAAAAGTCTTCTTCTTGCATATGAAATTTGCAGTTCTTAGCTGATCAGTATTTCCAGAACATCTCCTAATACATTCACATTATGTGCAGAGTGTTTGTTTTGTGATCTGAAGTCTGAACAGTTAAAATTGGGAATCCAAAGAAGTTAAACTTCCGATATGACTCGGTATGTTTAGGAAAGTTTGCCCAGCTTTGTTGCTCTTTTCTATAAATAATAAGGTTCTTTATTAGTACTTCATTGATTAGATTAGGTAACTGAAATAAGTTACATATCAGCTTTTCCAATGAGTTAGCTGTAACATAAGCTCTTGATAATGACCGAGATATGTTTCCCTTGAACAATGATGTCTTTGCTGGCAATGGAGGCCCAAATGCAAATGAAAGATGCTTCACAGCTCTCGCTGAAATGGGCTTAAGTATTATTGTAATTAAAAAATTAAGACAGGAGGATGAATTCCAAATTACTACATTTTGAAATTTGCAAAATATTTGAAGACACAACTGAACCCACATTTAGGATGCTTTCATTTAGGTATTTATGAATGTCTTTATGTTTAGGAGGCGAACATACTTTAATGAAAATTTTATAGCTTTAAAACATTCCTGCAGACAAATTTCTGAGGTGAACAAATACACAATTACACATAGGATTTTGCTCTCCCATTTTCAAAAATGTGTGAACAGTCAGTATTTGTAAATGTGTTCTTTTTCTATTTTTATTTTTTTTTTAATAATTCACTCTTACAGCTCAAATAAGTTTGGCTTACTGCTTGAAATTTGAGCTCTGTTTCTTCTTTACAGGATTGAATATGACACTTAAAAGTTATTTCCTTAGATTTCTGGTTAGATTGATGTAAATCTTATAATCCAGTTTATGCTGAATATGTTTATAGGAAAAGAATAGTACATTTATCTTACACAAGTTTTTGAATGCATTGTATGAAAACTTGCTTTTCTTGAGCGTTCATACTGAGAATTTATGAAAATTTTTGAAAGCAAAACCATAAGAAATTAAAATGCATTTGAGACAAATTGTCTACAATGCCAATGAAAAGATTTCTTTGCCTCTAGCAGCAAGTCAGTAACATACTTGGGAGCAGAATTCTGGTGTTTTAAAATCTTTATCCCAAGTTTAAATGAGGTTCAAATGAATAGCTAATGCCAACTACCAAATATAATTGTATTAAAATCACTTAAATAAGCAGATTCAAGAGTTCTTGTATTTCTGTGTATCTCTATAAATAGATAAATATATATTAAGGAATTGAACACAGATTAGTTTTCAGGGTTTGATTCTACTTTTAACATGCTTTAATATTCACTTTAAAATAGGTGATTCCTCTCTATTGAGGGAACTCACTACAGTTTTACGGCCTACAAACTCTTCTACAACACACTTTGCTCTGTATTCTGAGAGACTTTGTACATTTTCAGCAGTTGGCCCTTGGCAATTTTTGCTTACTGAAATATAAAACTGAACAGTTAATCTTGCATAAATATTTATAGATAATAAAACTGGCATGTAATTCGATACTTTTCTCAATTTAAAGGAAAACATTTGGTGAACTCTTGGTTATATTAATTGTGAATAACTTGGCAGCGTTCCCATTTTTTAAGGTGTCAGTTTACAGTTGCATTGTAACATAATCTTATCTGAACTCTGTACAATCTGTTCTAAGGCTAGGGAGATGAAAGAAGAGAAAAAAGAAAGGGAAAAAAGTGTTTTCAATCAATAGCTAATATATACATGCAAGAGATTATTTTTAGTTTCAAATACATGTTGTTGTATTTGGAAATTCTTAGTTTAAAATGAAATGTTAGAGTGTAAGAGCATGCAAGGATATCTCATTACATTAAACAGAAATAATGTTCAAGGCCTTCATTTTCAGTGGTTGCCTTTTCTATAGTTTCACCCACCTTGTTCTGAAAAGTCTTTTGGTAGTACTTATTGTAATAAGCTGGATTCTTGAGAATCCATTCAGGGAATTATAGTTGGGCTATTTTACCCTAATATCCCCAAATACTATGGAATACAATAAACCCCAATGTGATTAGAAAATGGTTGTAGAGGTTGTGCTGTACTGCAGTTTGACATGAGTTTTACTGCTCTCTCCCTCAACTGGGATACATGGCCTGGGACACAGTGATTAAAACCAAGGAAGGGCCTTCAACTGAACCAGAATCAGTCTTCCTACTGAAAGAACACTTCCTCATTGCCACTAAAATTTGGAAAAGGCAAAGCACATGGACTGGACATAGTGTGTATCTTTAACTGCATTTACTGGTTGTAAGTGTACTGGTTGAAATTCTGGGATAATTAATAGATAAAAACCCTCTAAGTTCTTTGGCTCGGTTTTCTTACTTTTAGTTTTCAGGATGTCTTGTCCAGGTGCTTACACATTTTCAAATATTTGATTTTCTTTTAGGTGCAGTCTTAACTCAGAATTTCCTGGCATTGGCAAATAAACATTGGAGGCAACCTTCCATTTTATATAGATGGAGAAACCAAGTTGTATCTCAAGTTTTGTACTGCTTGGGCCTCAGACTAGTAATCCTTCTTAAAAATCAATATTGACTTGGTAATCTTAATTAAAAATAATCCTGTTTATCCTCTTTCGTGTTTTTGTATACAGCTGTATAACTTTACAATACTAGCTTTAGTCACCTATAACATATTGTGTTAAACCAAATACTGAGTACTAACCTTCCTTTCCCCTCTTCACTCCTCCCAAGCCTTCAGGTAGCTAGCAGTTGATAAATCTAGTTTCTAGGTTACCAGCGAACCAGATGGTAACACACAGAAAAGAAAAAAAAAAGAGAAAAACATGGGTTTTTTCTTCACTTATTTAATTATGTTTTCATATTGTTCAGTAGATAAGTTAACTTGTGCTAAACCCACATTTCATTCCAGGAAAAAGATGCTGCTTTTCAAAATGTGACTAAAGTACCTATAAGGGTTTTGAGATGTAAGTTCCTAACTGTTAAAACATGCTGTCGTGCAATATAACAACATTTAATACATACAACCATGTAATTATGCATAATAAGCAGTGATCATTGAGTATGCTGATAGGAAGGATAAGGGGGGGCTGTTGTGTATTTAGCCGGTCATCTGCACCTGCAGAAAGCAGACAACTCTTCTCACTGTGGAGGAAACAAGATAATGACAGTATGATACTAAATGCAAACATTAATTCTTTGGAATAAAATACTAGGAAGAAGTCTAACAATTAAGGTTTGTTATTGTGAACAGCAAAATTACGTTGCCTGTCAGCTTAAAGACAAATAAAAGACTAGTGGAATGAAATCCTTAATTCTCTGTTTACCACATAGCTGCTAAATCCATTATTACTACTTTGGAGAAGATTTATATTGGCCATTTAAGCTTCTGTTTGTGATAAACTCTCTCTCCATATTAAACTCTACTTGGTTTCTGAAGTAAATAATGAAATCGTCAGCCTGCGTGATCTAATATTTTAGACTAAAAGAAAAACAAGCTGCTGTGAAAACATAATTGTACTAATACTGGGACTCTCAGCAGGTCTTATTAGCTCAGGCGTAGTCCTGCATTAATGTAGCTAAATGGCTTTTGGACACAAGGTGGCTTGCATCCAGCCAATTTGGAGTGTGGGTGGGGCTAGCCCACAGCTTTCTACATCCAACAGTATTAGCACACCCTAAGCTGATCGGTTATTTATAAAAAACAACTTAATGTGTTTGGGAAAGATTACATTCTGCTGAGATATTTGTGCTAGCATAGGGACGTGGATACCTGCCATCTGGGGCTGATGAAAGCTGGTAAAGACTGCTCCCAGAGATAAAACCCACTGCTTTCAGAGAGGGAAGCACCCCACAATGCTGTAGCTGTCAAGAAACCAGTACATGTTACCAGCGTTTTCTCCATGACTTTCTCCAGTAAAGGTCTTTGGAAGAAGAGTAATTGGAAACTATTCTCTCTCACTAACAAGATTTATCTGATCTTTAAATTATTAAGGATATTGTGTCGCATCGTTTGTACTCTGAGCCTTGGACCAGGATCTCAAGTAAGAGATGATTCAACAGCGCTGGTGGGCAGGTTCCTTGTGGCATCTCAGAAGCCCCTTCTGTTGTTGGTTCCACAAGTAGAGCTGTTGCGTGGTGATGTTAAAGTATAGCAGATAGAAATATGAGGTGGAGAAGGCGGTCCTCAGTCCTCGTAGTTGGACTTCAGTCAGTCACGATAGCTAATCTTTCCTTTTTGAGGGAAACATCTCCCTGGGACTTGTTAACAAATTAACTACTCTTCAGTAGTTAGCTTGGCTTCCTTACGTACCAAACCTTTTTAAAAGGAAAATGGACCCTACACTGTAGCACTGGCAATGGATAGCGTTAACAAGTTTTTGTAGTGGTTGGTATCAGTACTGTCACATAATTGTCACAGTAGCTATCTGAACAGAGTCCTTCGTTTCAGCATAGTGCAGATAAGAAGGCAATGAACTTAAATGCACAGGTTAAATAAACGCTTTGAAAGTAAGGTCAGATGAAGTTGGCTCCGGAGAAATACTGATATTGTAAGGTTAGATTGAAGCAGAGAGTCTTACTGTAGTTACTGTTTAAGAGTTAGGCTGCTGAGCATATACCAACAAGTGCATCAACAAGATAATTGCTTGTTTGCTGTTCAGGTCTTAGAACATTCCTGCAAATCCAGAATTCTCCCACTGCGGCCAACTACATTGTGTCGGATTTAAATCAGTAGCTACATGCAGAACCTCAACAATGCAGTCCTAACTCATTGTCATAGTCTGGATTGCTGTGATAGGTGCAGGGACACAGTACAAAAATGCTCCTATGGAACAGCCCATCTGCTTCTAATAAAGAATATATTAACAATAATTAAATACAGTAGAACCAAGAGGGAGAACACAACTCATGTTTATATCATACTAGAGGAACATTACTATATACTTAGCATTAATGTGCAATAATCATATTCGCAAACTGACAATTCCAATCAGCACTGTAGAACTATACAATTAAAGACTCGGTATTATTAAGAGCAAAGCTTTCTGATAGCCCACATTACAAACAAATGACTATAAATTTGAATAATGTGTTCATCATGTAATTGGCTGTTAATCACATTGTAATCAGCATTATAGCCAATTATAAAAGAAATGCATTATCTGGCTTAAGAACAGAACAATGCCCTTCAGTTCATCTACAGTACAGTTTATATGTGTGAGTGCATATTATATCTTGGAGTCCTGGTTTCCGGAGCCTCTGATTTCCTCTGTCTATGATTTTGTGAGTTTTGTGTACATTTGAGGTAATACATCTCAGAGTTGGGTAAATGGAAGTGAGACAGTAGTCACTCAGTCACTCTAAATCCTTCAAAATGAAGAAACTGTAAAGAAGTACAAATGAAGGCTATGAACATTGTTTATTTTTTTTTCCCTTCAGGAAAGCCATTTTCAACTGTGCAGATTCCATTAGCATGAACAGAGTTATTGGTGATATCAATTTCAAGCTTACTGTTAACAGAATATTTTCACAAATGGCTTAAGAGACGTAAGTGTCACAGATGACTTCTAAAACTCTATTACTCCTAAAAGGAGAGTGGATGTACTTGCCTACTTTTTCCTTGGCATTATCTTCAGCCCTTGTGTGGTGAGTTGTATTAGTTTCTTGGTCTGACTGGAAGCTGATTTTCCCAGCAAAATGTTTTCATTTGGACAAATCGGCTGAGCTCGTTCACCCTAGAATCACCACAGCCCAAACAAAGCAGTGGGGCAGGGAGGCAAGATGGGGCCAGAGATTTAGAGCAGCTTAAGCAAACCTTGAAACTCATTCTGAGGGTGGTCATTTTGATGATTTCTGACTTGCGCCAAAGCCTCAGAAATCAGCTAGAGTAGTTTAATGGAGTGCAGTAGGCTTTGAATTGAAATAAACACCAGGTAGTTTCTCTGGGAGCTTTCAGTTACTTGTATAAAAGAAGATTGTAAGGCTTGCAACTCCAAATGCTATTTTATTACAAATAAATAAAATATTACTGATATAATAATTGTAATGATGATGGATTTTGACTGCTTTTTTGGACCTAACAATCTAAAGACTAATTAACAATCTGGAAACTAATTCTCCTAGCTTGAAAGTGTGAATTAGTGCTTCATGGTATTTATCTATTAATAATATTATTGTTGTTTTACCTGTGATAATAAAAACAAAGAAATAAGATTAATTTTCTTGAACAAAGATATGTTGCTATTAGACCCACTTGGTACAGCTGTAAAAGATTTTTTTAGTTATGTAAAGCTTTCTTCCAAGGCTGAAATTGAAGCAAAATTTTTCAAGCTGAATATGGTTGGAGAATAATTGCTTTTAGTTTATGTAATTTCATTAAATAATTAGACAATCTGAAAGAAAATGTGACTGGGTTGGTACCTGTGAAGCAAAGGGTAACGTTTCCAAGCAGAGAAGTGATAAGCCTATTGGCTGGAATGGAACAATAACCTAATACGTTAAGGTAATTATTATGTTAGAGCAATTGTGAGTCCCTAGAAATCTCATTCCCTGGAAAAATCATGCAGCTATTGGGATTCAGTCCCAAGCACCTGAAGGGCAAAGACATTAATCAAGAAACTCAACACAGATTTGCTAGGCCATATAATGCTTGACCAAGCTGATTGCCGCCTTTTATGGTATGACTGGTTCTGTGCATGAGAGGAGAATGGTGAATGTGATATATCTTGACTTTCATGAAGTTTTGGACACCATCTCCCACAGCATTTTTCTTTGTAAGCTGAGGGAGTGTGGGCTGGATGATGGGACTGTTAGGAGAAAATTGGCTGGACCAACAAGGCTGAAGGGCAGTAATCCACAGTTTGAGATCTGGCTGGTGGTCAGTAATGACCATAACACCCTGGGCTCGATATTGGGCCTGATATTGTTCAGTGACCTTCAACAGTGTTGTGAGTGATGACACAGAGTGTACCCTCAGCAAGTCGGTAATGGGAAAGCAGCTGACTGAGAATGTCAACACCTCAGTCTGGAGAGACTTGAATAAATCTGAGGATTGTGTCTACAGAAATCTTGTAAGCTTCAACATGGAAAAGTGGAAAGTTCTTTTTCAGGGGAAGAATCACCCTGTGCAGACTGGGAAGTGAATGGCTGAGAGATCTGCAGAAAAGGGCTGAGATGTTATGGGTAATGTCAGGCTGTATGAGCCAACGGCATGTTCTCGCTGGGAATAAATTGTGCAAACAGTGAACTGAGCTGAATTTTGAGAAGATGGCCACCAGCTAGAAAACTTATTATCTTCTTTACTTGTCATTGGCAAGGCCACTCAGGAAAGGTTCATCCCATTTGGGCCCCAGACATTCAAAACATACATAAAGAAATGGGAGAAGATCCAACTGTGGGGCTACCAAGATGCTCTAGTGCCTGGAGAATATCTCCAAAGAGAAGCTGAAGGATCTGGGTTTGTTAGTCTGGTGGAAAGGACACTAAGGGCCAAGCTAACATCTGCTTACAACTATTTCAAGGGCAGATATGGGGCTACATTCTTCTTGGTAGGACAGATAGTGTAGCAAGGGCAATGGCCGCATGTATCAGGCATTATGAAAAACATTTTCGCTAGCAGGGAGATACAGTACTGGAGCAAGTTTACCAGACAAGGCTAGACCAAGCCTTGGCCTACCTGATCAAGTGCTGGCTGTAGTTCTGCTTGGAGCAGGATGTTGTACTAGATGATCTTCAGAGCTCCTGCCCACCAACACAATTCTGTGCTTCTCAGCTTTGAAGGCTGATGCTTCCATTTCAGACTTAAAGAAGGCATTGCGTGCTGCAAAGCTTTTTTTCTTATACAATCAGGTGAGCAAAAAAAAAGATACCACTTCCACAGCCTTTCCTTTATTGACAAGGTTAAGCTTGTGCCTGCTGTCATCAGTATCCTGACACACCAAACCCCTCTTCCAATAGTTTCACTTTTGATTACTGTCTTCTTTTGGGACTCATGTCAGTCAGAATGTTGTAAATGTATATGAAACTCCAGTGGTTTCCTCCAGTGGTTTATTCAGTGACTTCTAGTTTATGCTGCTATAGATGATAACTGTAGAGATTTGCCCTGAGTTGATGAGAACTCAGTGGGTGTAAAATCAGTATTAATGTGTCAACAATAATGATTGCATTGATTGCATAGATTCTATGATCATGCTTTCTATTACATAGGACTGCAAGGTTATCATGAGGTTAGAATTCAAGATTTATGCTTTTTAAACTCATGTTATAAAGACCAAATACTTGGAAGGTGATAATATTTTAGGAATGCTGGTGGAAATACTTTCTGTGTGTAAGCAATAGATATAATTTCTTCTTAACTTCTGACAGTCAATAGATATTTTAAACTCTTGTTTGAAAGAAAGGAGATAAACCCCACCTATGCTCCTAACCCACTGCATACCTTGTTCTAAATCATTAAATTTTTTTAGAGAGAGACTGTATGTGATATATATATAAAACATACTGTATGTGAAGTTTAACACACAATTATTATAAGCAACAGGAATCGACACTATGACAAGACAAGAATGTAATTCATGGCAAAAGAGAGAGAGAGAGGTATATTCTGATGATCTCTTCCACAAACTTTTTTTTTTAATATTTAATGTAATTGTACAAAACAGTGAGCTTTTTTCCTTCCTAGTTGTGTAATTTCAAGGCAATAAAAAGAAGCATAATAAGAACATATGGAACATAGACTTTCAAAAAGAAACAGTTGGCAAAACTGTGCTTCAGATTGCTGTCAGAATATCAGCCTTACGGCAAGCTTGGAGTAGAACAGATGGGAAAAGTCAAAACTGGTAATAGTTTTCCACGCTTAACACAGGAGAGCAAGTTAACAGTCTAATTCATCCTTGGCATAAGATAATTGCCTCTTCATTTTTTCTTTTAACACTATTTATGGCCAGGGTCTTTTTGTTCTCTCTATTTCTATACTAGGGCCACAGAATCACTATGGATCACACATATGTGCTGAGGCTTATGCATTAGACTATGAAGACTGAGGTAGGACATGAGAACTATCTGTCAGTGGAGCACTGGACTCCATTTCATCCACACTGCATGAAATGAAAGCAATATGATGAATGGGAATGGGATGAATGGCTGTGCCTTGCTCCAGGACCTGTTTCCACAGGGTGCCTAGGTTTGAAAGGCTTCATTTTAACCACTTGGATAATCCCTTTGGTTTCAGAAGATTTGGGTTTTTTTGAGACTTCAGTGGAACTTTGCATGGACTAAAAGCTATGCATATGCTTAGGTTTCTTGGGGCTCGTGCTTTACTGGAATGATGATGTATCTCTGTATTGAAGTGACTTTACAGGTTCTCAGCACTTTACAAATACAACTTGAATATATTTAACCTCAAAAATAATAACGACACAGTTGCTTCTTGCTCAGATATAGATAATATCATACAACAGCAGATACAGGACTACATTCTTGGTTCTTGGTTTAGGGGAGAATCTGTTCTCTACACACATTTAAATGCTAAACCAAAGGCCAGATGAAGAACCCAGGTTTTTTGACCTCCAGTGTCTGTACCAAATTTTCTCCTTAATAGCTGGCAATAGGCTGATTTGCATATGTCAGTTGCTCTGAAAAAAATAACTATGCAAATATTACTCAGGTGAACTGTGCACCCTAGAGGACTGCAAGTCTTCAGTTACAAGCAGCTTATGTGTGAGACACAAAGGTCATTCATGCTCTGAATTCAAGTTTAAAGTGTTGAAAGACTCTGGTGTCTCCATATACTGGTATCCGCTGTACCATGCCTTAAAGTGGGTAGTGTAAGGAAAGTGGGTGACAAGAGCTGTGAACCTGATTGCATATGTAATACCACAGTATAGAGACAATAATGATAAACTTCGCAAAATATCACTTTGCAATTCAGCTTCTGATAACTTGTATCCAAAATAATTTAGGGATCCAGCTGGGGCTTCCCATCTCAAAAGTAGATGGAGGATGTCTTTGAAGGACTGCTGAAGATCTGACTGCCTTGCAAGGTAACCAGGGTCCACCTTTGCAGTGATGTCAATGAAAGCTGGGGAAAATAAGTATCTTGTAAAATTAGGTGTTCTTGAATAGATGGAAGCCTTCTGGAACAGAGATGGCTTTCAGGATAGGGGTTATTATGATAATCAGTCAGCAATCAGGGTCATACGCTGACTTTGCGAAAGGTATCCTCTACTTACTTATTTCACAGCAGCCTAGATTTTATGTAATTTGAAAGCCAGTCTTCCCTGGTACCCTTGCTTCACCTCAATGTTACTGTTCCTAAGAAGAACATTTTTCAAACTCTTCACCATGCATGGGTTTGATACCTACTTTTGTAAATTTTACACTTGGAAGGTAAGAATTGCACCTATAACCCTTGGATAATGTGCAACTTTTGGAGGAATAAAACTTTAAGTGGAATAGCACTTGAACTGCATTAAATTTATGTATGAAATTTGAACTTAATAAAAACACATAGAAACTACATAATTCCATTTGTTTGCTCTTTCTGATTATTTTTTTCCCCAAAAAACATTGGAGTCTTCTTAAATGGCTGCAGAGATACATGCAGGCTAATAGAAGTAAAGCTGCTGAGCTTTATTGAAACTTGGATCATGAAACATACTATCAGCTTAAACCAGCTGATTATAACAACTAAAAGGATAATGTATACTACAAGCCTTCTTAATTTTGAAGCGGGAGAAAGACTGTGTATTCAGCAGCAGTTAGGATGAGAAAATGAAAATACTTAAGCAATATAGTTTAATATTTATTATCTCAGAACAACAATGAGATTTCAACCAATGCACTGTTCCACATGTACACATATGCCTTCTGATTTGAGCCTTTCTACCATGGTGGCTCATATGATGTTTTCAGACTCACATGAGGAGAAAGTATTTTTAGGAGAAAGAGGGATAGAGGGAAATACAGTGATACCTTTTGCTTTTCTCTTGGCAAAAGGAGTTGTTGAATTGTCTAATTAATTGATAATTTGTCTCAGCCAGAGATGGTTAATTTTAATTTTTATACCTGTATGAGAGAGAGTACATAGAATGCCATATCAAAGGTGGAAGGTAACTGATAAGAATTTCTTGGTGTTCTTCCTGGCATTGTCCTATTACTTCCTGTGATAACTCTGAGGACAGTTAGATTTGACACAAATTCTAATCACTTCCCATTGGAAGCCCTTATGAAGCAGCACTACCTCTGTATACTGTGTAGCTGTAACCATTAAAACATCTAATGTGAACTAGTAAATAGTAGGACAGATCAGTACATAATGTCTTCTGCACTCTCTCTGCTTATGTTCTTTTCTTAAATGTCTGTGGAATCAGCAGGCATGCTGTGGTCGCTATGAATATCGTGGTGCAACTTGGAAAAATGGGAAGCATGTCCTTTTCCTTCTCTACCTTGCTATGTTGCTGCATCACATATTGCTTTTAAAATTTTCCCGTCAGTGATGCAATATGGCCAATTATGATGTAGTTCCTAGGAAAAAAGATTGGTAGGACTAGGCAAAAAGTGCTTTATTTAGCTCAGTACATCTTTCACAGTGATTTCTACTAAACAGGTTGAATTTCAGAAATGCCACTTACCAGGTAAATGTCAGAAGATTTTATGAGAAATCTGTGATTTTGGAAACATGAATAGTTGTAATGTCATCCCAAAGAAATAAGGCCACCTGGCAATGTGTAAATTGAAGGAAACTCAGAAGCTGATGGCTTTGTGAAACAACCAAGAACATATTGCATCATGCTCTTAGGGAGGGTTCACACTTTATCTGCGCTTGACCTTGAAAACAAAGTGGTTCAAACTGTTCCAGGATTTCTAAAAGACATAAAAGGAAAACACAGATCAGTAAGAGTCCAAATATGCTTCAATAACTAAGTTTATAATGCTATGTTTATTTAATATATTACATTATGCTTGGTTCTTTTGGGAACATTTTACTTAGTTTACTGTTCCATTACTGTGTAGACTATTTTCTTGTAATTTATTTAACTGAGAAGCTCTTGCAAAGTACATGAGCAATGACTTGCTAAACAGTCCCAGAAAAATAATTCTCAAAATATTTCTGTGCCCAAAGTCTTGTTGCTGAAATGGATGTAGGAACAAATAGAATTCTCTGATTTTCTACATCAAAGTCAGACTTGAGGTGTGGAAAAAATCTAAATGCTCTGCATGACTACTTAAATGATAGGAATTGTTTTTCCTGTTTTTCCTTTGGAGTTTGAAGATAAAAATACCTTTAATTCATGCTGGAAGCAACTATAATAGCAACTGTGCACAAACTGTGGTTCATGCATTTTTACCTTCATATGACATTTCAAACTCTTGCATTTTAACTCAGTTTCTTGTAGAACAAACTGAAATGAACAGATCTCAAAGGAAATGAAATATTAACTGAAAAAATAGATCTGTGCCAGATGATAACATATGCCACGGAACAGGTAAGTTAATAATTGACAAAAGAGTCATTTCTTTAACACACTGAATCATATACAGTGTACAGTTAAGAAGGAAATGTTCTAGTTTCAGGCAGTACTGACAGGTGACCTTGGTACTATTAATTTAAAAAATGAAATTAGATAGATGTGTAACCAGAGTCCATTAGTGACTTAAGTCTCCAGAAGTTAATATCGAATGAAAAACACAGAGAAATGTTGTTGTTGGTTTGGGGTTCTTTTTGCCATAGGTTTTGAGATTTGATATGAGTAATTGGTATAATTTATTGTCTTGGTGATTGGTGAGGCAACATTTGGAAAAAACAGGTAGAAAACCAGGATCTATTTTTGGATATGCTGGAGGCTTACTTGTTCTGAAAGATAAGAAATGAATTTTCTGTTCATAAATATGAGCTAATAAAAGGTCTTGTAGACCACTTCAATGCTATTAAACACTTACAAAATTTATCTGGTCTTATGTTGATCCTATAAAATGGGTTTAGTTCCAGTCTTAATGGGGATCACCCATCGCGATGGATCCATTTCAGGTGTTGATTGCATAATAACTTGCTAAAAATCAGGCTTGAATTCTTTAGGTAGTTTCTGTCATGTATATATTTTATTTTGCTCTGCAGTAATCAAAACCATTAGTTTTTCAGTGCGAATTTTAGCTCAGTAAAGATTCTTGAATGTCCACTTTCTGTCTTAACAGAATTTGCTGTTGTCTGGCCATAGCCCTTGTAATAAGAACTGCTAAAGGTATTATATTCTACAGTAATATGGCACAAATGAGTATACTGATTACTTCCTAAGAAAAGATAACTGCTTTTGCAATATCCCCACCAACAACCTCAACTGTTTGCTCCCTTCAATATCACGTGCAGTATCATCTATTTGCTCTCATCAGTAAGGGCTCTTTTGTGTGTAAATCCAACTTTGGACTGTCATTTACTCTAAGAATCTGTTTACTCATATACTCTGAAAATCTCTTTAATTGTGGCTGAGTTTAAGATCATGGCAGCCATACATGTAGCCTAAAATGCAAACATTCTTGCCAGGTCAACAGGACTCAGATCTGTCAATGTAATTAGAAAGGAAATGGGCAAACATACATATTTATATTTCTGTGATGCCTTCTGTGGGGACTGCATCAAGGGTGACAACTGGCAATGCATAGGTGGATGAAGCTCCTCATTACACTAAAGAAAGGGCAAATCGCGATCAAGCCAAATAGTTTTGAGTCTTTCAGTTTTAGTTCAGCGCATGACTCAACCTCCTCTCTTCAGAAAAGCTGAAAATAATTCCATTTTGTTATCTTTTCCTTAATGGAAGGACTTAGTGGGACTCAGCTATTGTTTTGGACAGGGCATCTGAGCAAAAGCTATTCACATTTTTATTCTAATGTTTACAAAAAGCCAAGTGTGATTAAGACAGGTTTTAACTCTTCTTATTTAATAAGTTTGGTGATTAGAATAATGTAACTTCGGATCTTTGAATTTTCTTTCAAAAGACCTTTTCCTCTATTGGATTTCTCTAAGATGATTGAAGAATTACTAGCAGCATTGTGAATCTTTCATGGTGGATGATTATTCTCTACCTTAGAGTGAATAAGAAAGGCTTTATTTCTTCTTTAACTTACTTGGCTGAGGAGCAAAGCAATTTTTGTACTACAAGACTCTGTCACCTGAAGTTATCCTCACAGATCAACAGTAGGCTTGACAGATCTATAGTTCAATTAATAACCTTAATGTGTTGATTTGGGTCTTTGATTAACACCTATTACCTGTGTGAAATGTTTGTTCTTTGAAACTATCTGCACTTTCAGACTTGAGGAAAAGCATGTAATAGAGGGATATGCTCTAAATCTATGGACATGATTGCCTAAAAGTAATGTTTTGCTTTGCACATGACTCCCGGATTATTCTAGCCTTCTTTGCTTGCAGTCACCTACCACTGCACCATGAGTTGGTGGGTACCTCTCTGTAAAAGGAAAGATACAGAGACTGGAGTCTATGGTGATTTTAACCTCCTAGCCATCAGCTGAAACCCAGCACAGGTTGACACTAGCTGGCACTTGTTTTCAACAATTTCAGTATTTTAGATGACTGTGTGATAGCCTATGTAAAATTAGTTTGCCATCCTAGACCTGTAGATAAGAAAATGGGCTCCAGTCAGGACTCTGAGGAGGAACAGAAAAGGGTTTCAATTCACATTTTCAGGAGGAAGAAAGGGAAAAAGAAAAAGAGGAGGTCACAAATCACACCTCACACTCATGATCAGAACTTTGACACTGTTCTGGCAGCAGCAATTGCTATATTTTGGGGTTTTCTTTTTGCGGGCAAAGGAATCCTGTCTCCAGGACTTTCTTTCAAAAACTTTCCATTGGCATGAAATTAGTTTAATATTTGGGATTTTTAAAACTAAAATCTACCCTAAACTAAAAGTCACTCTGGTTTCTTCTTGTCAAGGCCTGGAGTACGACAAGTGGCTATAATTGCCCTGGCCACCCTCATCTGTAGTCTTGACACATGTACTCTGCTTTTTGGTCTGGGGGATGCCATTAAGCTCAGGCCTTTGCCCCTAGTCCTTGCCAGAGCTACATTGTACTCCTGTACCCCACTCGGCTTTCACTTTCTGACTTGACCTTGGATTTGCCTTGTCACTGCAAACTTCACTGAACTGTGGGTTGAACCTCGTTACCCTCATCAGATGTGCTCTTGTTTTGTTGTTTGGGTCTGTGGGACTGTGCCCCTTGTCTCCGTCCCTGTCTGCCTTGCAGTCACCTGTAGCTCCTGGCTTGCCTTCCATTGTGGAGCAGCCCACTTACTTTGTCACAGGAGGCATCTGAACCCAAGGTGTGGCTCAGAACCACTGCCACTAAAAGGAAGCAATGGGTGATGATGATCAGAGGCATCCTTCTACATGGATCGAAATGCCCAGGACTTGCTGTGTTAGGTCTGCTGCTTGCCTGGGGTCCAGGTCTGGGATGTTGCAGAGAGACTGCTGGACTTTCTCCATCCCTTGGAGTTACTGTCCTTTGCTGCTCAGCCGTGTGGGCACCAATGACACTGACAAGGGAAACCTTGAGCAGGCAAGGGTAGTAACAGTCTAGGTGATGTTCTCCTTGATCCTGAGAGTCAAGGAGAAGGGCTTGTCTGAGCAAGAGCAAACATGTCCTGCGAGTAAATATCTTGCTGGACAGCTGGTGTTGCAGGTAGGAATGAGGACTGCTGGGGACAGAAGGGATCCATTTGACAAGGAGTGGCAAAAGTCCTTTTGCCAGCAGGTTTGTTAACCTAGAGAAGACAACTTTTAACTAGGCTTGCTAAGGAATGGAGACTAAAATCTGAAGAGAAGCAGGAAAAAGGGTAGAGAGAACTGGGTGGGGGACAGCGTATGTGGGAGGCTCTCCCTGTTCTCCTGAGAAAGCAGTGTGATTGGAGGCCCATCCCAAATGTCTGTACATGAACGCATGCAGCATGGGAAACAAGCAGGAGGAATGAGAAGCTGATGTGCAGAACTGCGAACTCATTGGGGTGACAGAGATGTGGTGAGATAGTCCACTGGAGCACTGCAGTGGATGGATACAAGCTTTTTAAGAGGGAGATGTCATTCCCCACATCTCCCCTTCCAATCTCCCCTGGAAGGACAGGAGGGTTACATATTTTATAAAGGAGGGTCCCGAATGCACAGAACTTTTCTATGGAAAGGCTGGTCAAGAGTTTATGTGTCAGGATCAGAGCAGAGACCAAAAAGGAGGAAATCATGTTGGTCATCTTCTACAGATACCAAATCAAGAGAAAGTGTGTGAAACTTTGTTTAAAATACTGGAAGAAGCCGTAGTTTTCCCAAGGGACTTCAGCCATCCTGTCACCTACTGGAAAAGTAACACTGCAGGGTGCAAGCAATCCAGAAGATTTCTGGGGTGCTTTGAGGACAATTTTTGATGGTGATGGCAGACAAGCTGAATAGGGGAGGCTCTCTGATTGACTTGTTACTCATGAATCAGAACTGATTGGGGATGTGATGACTGACAGCGGTCTGGGCTGTCATGAGATGGTAAGGTTTAACATCGTGAGAGAAGTGAGGAAGGTGAACAGCTGTATAATGAATCTGGGTTGTGGGAAACAAGACTTTGGCTTGTTCTGGAAACTATAGAATATGATCTCATTGCCTTGGGGGAGCCAGGGGGAAAGTAAGTACTGGCGTACTTCACGAACAAGGATAGCTTGCTGATCTTCAAGGAAAACCACAAGCACTTCAAAGCACAAGACTGCATTGCAATGTGAAGGAAGTAAGCAACACCCCAGCCTGGCTGATTAGGAGACTCCTGATTAAGCTTAAACTCAAAATGGAAGATGGAATAGGCTATAGGCTACCAGAAGAAATATATTGCCTGGAAACACAGGGTTGAATTTCAAAAGCCAAAGCTCAGGTGGAAATGAAATTGGTGAGGGATGAAGACAGTAACAAGACAGGCTTCTGTAGGTACATGTATTGGGTTTACATGGCAAGCTTTTGGTAGTGGGGAGTCTAGAGGGGTGGATTCTGTGAGAAAATGCCAGAAGGTCCCCCTGTGTCCGACATAGCCAACGCCAGCCGGCTCCGATACAGGCCTGCCACAGGCCAAGGCTGAGCCCATCAGCGATGGTGGTAGCACCTCATATTTAAGAAGGGGAAAAACCAGCTGCACAACAGCAGCCGGAAGAGACGAGTGAAAATATGTGAGCAAAACAGCTCTGCAGACACCAAGGTCAGTGAAGAAAGAGGGGGAGGAGGTGCTCCAGGGGCCAGAGCAGAGATTCCCCTGCAGCCTGTGGGGAAGACCGTGGTGAAGCAGGCTGTCCCCCTGCAGCTCATGGATGTCCATGGTGGACCAGATAGCCACCTGCAGCCCGTGGAGGACACCACACTGGAGCAGGTGGATGTGCCCAAAGGAGGCTGTGACCCCGTGGGAAGCTCGCGCTGGAGCAGGCTCCTAGCATGACCTGTGCACCAGGGAGAGAGGAGCCCACGCTGGAGCAGGTTTTCTGGCAGGACTTGTGACCCTGCGGGGGACCCACGCTGGAGTAGTCTGTTCCTGAAGGACTGCACCCTGTGGAAGGGATCCATGCTGGAGCAGTTCGTGAAGAACTGCAGCCCATGAGAAGGACTCATGTTGGAGAAGTTTGTGAAGGACTGTCTCCCATGGGAGGGACCCCACGCTGGAGCACAGGAAGAGAGTGAGGAGGAAGGAGCAGCAGGAACTGACCGCAAGACCCATTCCCCATCCTCCTGCACTGCTGGGGGATGAGGGAGGAAGTAGATAAATTGGGAGTGAAGTTGAGCCTGGGAAGAAGGGAGGAGTGGAGGGAAGGTGTTTTTAAGATTTGGTTTTATTTCTCATTACTCTACTCTGAATATTGATTGGTAATAAATCAATTTCCCTGAGTCAAGTCCGTTTTGCCCATGACAGTAGCTGCTGAGTGATATCTTCCTCTCCTTACCTCGACCCATGACCCTGTTGTTGTATTCTTCTCCTCCTGTCCAGTTGAGGACGGGGAGTGACAGAGTGGCTTGGTGGGCACCTGGCGTCCAGCCAGGGTCAACCCACCACAGTACAGCAGCAACAAATGGAAGACCAAGGAAAATAGAGGACCCTTGTGAAAAAGGACATAAAAAAAGCTGAAGTACTCCATGTTTTCTGGCACTGATTTTTTTTATATATATAGGTTAAACCATGACAATATATTTATATTTATATATGTATATATATACATATATAAAGTGCCTATCACCATATTGATAAATGTTCATTGGAACCACTCTGATGGCAGAGGTAAGTAAGAAGAGAGTCAGCCTGTCAGTACATCTGCACTTCTTTTTCCAACCAATTTAAAAAAAAACAACCCAAAACCCAAGAGACCTTTCTGCCAGCCTGTCTGGCTGGTGTTTAATACTCCATCAGTGTTGGAAGGAGACCTATTGTGAATTGCAACAGTTTGCACTGTGACTTCAACTATGCTGCAGAAGAGCGCAGGTGTTGCAGAAGGCTTTCAGGCCTTCTGTGTCCCTGCGGCAGACTGGCAGACTCTGGGGGAGTGAAGTACTACCCATGCTAGAGGAAAATCAAGTTAGGGAGCACTTCAGCAAAAAGAAAAGGAAGAGACTAAGGGACATAAGTTGTATCATGGAAAATTCTAATTAGATAGGAGGAAAAAACCTGTCTCATTATGCTGGTTCAAACACTGCGAGCAGGTTGTCTTCGGACACATCCAAAACTCACCTTGACATCTTGGCAACCTGGTCATACTGCAAAAATGGACGACGCTATGATCCCACATGGTCGGCTGAGGCCAGACACTGGAATTAGGATCTTTCTGTCTCATTCTGCTGTCAAGAAGTTCAGAGTAGCTGCTTGATTTTTATCTATTTGAGACAAAAGACCTCATGGGAGAAGGTGATGAGGGCAAGAAGTGTGGTGAGACTGGAAGGAGACTGTATTGAGAGCAAGCAAGAGAATCAATTAGATGCCAGGGTGGGACCAAAGACGGGAACAGTTTGGGGAAAAGACACACAGTGATGTGCTTTTCTGGTCCTCACAGCATGGTGTGCTGAGGAAGGTGTTGGGACTAGTGAGGAATAATATGTGATCAAGTAATTAAAAATCTATCTATCTTAAAGCCTATTCAAAAGGGAGATGAAATTAATTTTTCAGATTAAGCTAATTCTGGAATTTTTAGTTGTTTACTCAATGTTGCAGCTTTATTTTTCTTTTCGCGTACTTTGTGCGCGTGTCTCATTTGAAGTATTCTTCAGTATATAGAAAGGTTATCTGAAATTGTTTTTAATTCAGATTACAGTGGAGCTGGGTTGAGGGTCCGGTTTCAATTGAAGGGGAGTAAAAGATAGTAAACAGATCTAATTTAAATATACATTTTAGTGGAATTGCTTTCCTGGTAAGGATTAATTCACACATTACTATTCCCCTAACTTTTAAAAATAACATAAACAGACAAACCACACAGTAAGGGAAATTTGCCCTTAAAAATAAGCAAAAAAATCTTTCCTCAGCAGGCTTGCAAAATTGGTATTTAAAACCCTCACTTCTTCCCCACTATTTTAAAGGCTAAAACACCGGGCACAGATCTGTTTCTGATCATTTATGAGCTAATTACTGCACTTTGTACTGAAATAGCTCTCTGAGATTAAAAATTCTGGTTGCAGCTGTGGAAAGAGAAATTCAGAATATTAATGAAGCAAAGATTTTTGTTATCCTGAGTATTTTTATTCAATTTTTTGTATTCTATCCTTTTCCAGTATAAACTGCAAGCAAAATATAGAACAACAGCAAAAACTGACAATGGTTATTTGATTATTTTTTAAACTTTCATAACAGAGAGAAGAGAAAGACATATACTTTATATTAATACTTTATGTTACTGTACATTAAATACAACTTCACGACCTTAATATCACTGGAATAATAAGAACATATAAGGGGGAACAGCAGAAGAGGACAAAAGCTCTGCAAAGGTGAGACTAACTTTTCATATTTTGTCCTTTTTAAGATTACAAGATATAATGCAAATTGAGACAATTATTTGAAAAGATATGCAAAGAATTAAACTTGATCTCTTTTTTTTCCTGCAAACTATTCATTGGTTCAACACTGCTACCTAAAATCTCTGGACATTTGTATTTTTTGGGGGCATGTGTGCCTGAGGAGAGACAATGACCCTGGGGCTTTAGGCTTCCAGTGCTAGATTTCAGCCTCAGCAACCACCCACGTGCAAAGTAACCATCTGCCTTCAACTGGACATGCTGCTGCTGCTGAGACACTTTGATTAAAATTGGTGGAACATGGCTAAGCTACCTTGCAGGAAGAAGCAGACCACTGAAATCTAGTATTTCCTCTGAACCTTATTCCTGTGGTAGAGGAAGTTCTTCCTCTCAGCACCATGACTCGTCTGTGTGGCATTTAACATACAGCTGGTTCATGAATCTGCAGATAAATACATGTACACTCTGACCAGCCACTTCTCCAAGGTGCTCCTCACACCCATGCAGGACCAGCCAGGAGCAGGTTGTCCTGCCAGTGCAGGTCCTGCCTCTGGCAAAGCATTTTCCCGGGGCCTCCTCCCATCAGGGCAGGAGCAGGATCTGTGCTGGCTGATCTTGGCATTCCACACCCGGCAGACAACCTCCTAGTTCCTAAAACATTTTTCTCTTAGAAGTGGAATGAAATTGCCACTAGACTGCTTTTTACTTCTGCCACTTGACTTAAAAGAAAGCTTTCTGGAAACATACTTTTCAAAGGATAAAAAGGAAAAAGACCATTATTTCAAATTTGTGACTCACAGTGCTGTTGGTGTGAGTCTTAAACTGTCAATAAAACTCAGGCTGACAAATACAGTTCTGCGTTTGTTGATAATGGAGGGAGCTGTAAAATATTTATTGAGTAAATAAACATATTTGAAAGGCCATTATTTTTGTCTGCATGTTTTCTTAAAAATAAAAAGGAAGAAATATTTTTAGTGGCATTAACTATTATGGTTTTGCTTGGGAATCACAGCTTTTCTTCTAGGAAGAGGCTTGTATGAGGTGCAGTGATTTACCTGCTCAAATGCATATAATTTCTCTGGATCTCTTTGGGCTTTTAATATTGACAGAAATGAGTTGGGCTGAGCCAGAATTATGTAATGAATACAACAGAATAGCCCAACTAGCCCAGGAAAAGTGTTTTGAGCAGCTGGACCACATGCTTGCAGAAAGCTTACCCATTGTGCGGCAGCAGAGCATTACACATCAAAAGTTACAAAATAGAGGCCTTGTCCATGCATGCAGTTATTAGAAAACTCACAGAAACAGTTCAACCACAGCACTCTGATTAAACATGAATTAAACAAAATGGTTTAAAAACTGCTTTGGAATGCCATTTTTCCAGAGTAAAGCACTTTTTGCATGTATTTAACTTCACTATGAATACTCCCATTGATTCCAATGGGACTGCTCTTAGAAATAAACACTTGTAAAAATTTGCAAGATTAGCCCTTTCCCGCTGGAATTATTTTGAATATATATTGGCTCAATAGTGATGGGAGTAGGTCTAGTTTATCTAAGAAGTATTTTTCAGATAAGGTGATTTATAGAAGTGTATCTCTAACATAGAGTTCTGAGACTCCAAACTTCAGTCTAAATTTGGGATAGGTGTGCTCCACACTGTGCTTCAAAGTCCACAGGTCTGGTGTCCTGAATGTTAGATTCAGATCCTAAATTATTTAAGAAGTAGTGATGATCAGGCTGTAGTTCCATTATTTGGGATATGAGAGCTTTGGAAGCAATGCTATTTTAAGGAAGACCTGCCTCTCTCCATCATATCAGTGTGTGTATATGCATGGGTATCTACATATATCTATGTATAAATACATATATGCATGGTTTGACTCAGAGAACAGCTCTTCAAACACCTGTACTGCACAATATAGATGTGGTATGGTGGGAATGCCGTAAACTCAAAATGTAGCCACAGCCTGTCCATTATAGAATTACTGCTTCAGTCTGTCCATGCCTAGCTTTGAGGGGCTGAGCCCAGGGGTGAAACCATAATGTTTAGCAAAGAGCCTCAGGCCTCTAGAAGATGGGAGTTAGATGGTTAGGATTGTAACGTGGAACACCCACTGCTAGGATCATACCGAGGTCACCCATTGTGAAATGGAAAGGAGAAGGGTTTCTGCATTTTGTTGGAGGCAAGTCTTTTTGTGAAAGAATAGTAGCAGAACATACAATGCCAACAGAGAAAGTAAATTGTTTTAGGGCAAACTGCTTAATATCTGAACCCAGAGCAGAGAATCAGGTAATAATAACTTACCACCTCCAACTTTTAGATATAAAGAAGTAGAAGATAAAAAGTGAATGTGATTTCGTGTGTTTTATGGAAATACACTAAAAGGATATCAGAAAGAAAATGAACCAGTGGGGAAAAAAAAGTTTCTGTGTACTCTGCAATTGGCCTTTAAAAAGCAACAAAATCAAAAGTGGCATGGCAGTAATTAAAAATATATCGTATCATCTTTCTCTGTAAAGCATTGCTATCAGAGTCAGTGAAAGTCTGTACAGGGATCATTGACAATTTGTGACTTTTGAGGAACAAAGAATACCTTTAAATATTCCTTAGTTGCTGATAAAAATCAGGTAAAGGGATACTTGGAAATTAGTACCTATTCTCTTTCCCTGCAGACAGAGAGGCAGAATTTCTTGTACCTATCTGCTGTCAGTTTGATTGATACAACTGTGGAGAGGGAGTTCATGCTTAGTTTGCTTAGCAGTTGTTGTTTATTAAGAATGGAAAATGGTACCCCATGACAGATCTAGCTCTGTTGTGGTAGTCGCAGTCCTTCCCAAAGAACTGACATTTACACAATAATAAATAACTATAAACAATGAACAACTATTGTATGGCTGGAACCTAAAGAACATTTATTGTTTGCTTCTTTCCTGGAGTCTGTTGGTGCTTTTGTGCTTGTGACTTTCCCAGGTACGGCATTTTGCACTTGTTTCAAAGAAACTGTTTCGAGACATCAACTGCTTAAAAGCCATTGTGCTGCTAATGTAAGAAATTGCATCTTCAAAATATCATTACCCTGTTGTTGACAGTAGTTGAGTTACACTCTGTTCTGTCTTTAGCTTGCAATTGCAATTAGGAACTGCTTAGAATCACAACAGAAAATGTTTAGCAAAAAATGACAGACCGAGTAGATTTCTGAACAGCAATTTTTTCTCTTTTGTTAACATAAACTTAAAAATTATAAGCTGCAATATAATATTGAAGTAATCAAATCCTAAAATATATTTTAATGTAAAGAACATCCATTAAAATAAAGGAAAACAAATAGCAAAGATCTATTAACAACTGCGTGTATAACAAATCTACCATGGAGGAATGAATGATCCTACTCTCACACATACACTTCCACTCTCACACATACTGGTTTGCATTATAAATTAATGTAGAAGCCTTTCATTGGTGAAATGGGAGAGCCAGTTGTTTCCAATCACATGCACAAGTGAAAGCATGGGTGTAACTAATTATGCAGTCACTTGTGTCTCAGATGGAAAAAAGATTAACTCTCCATGTGCTGCCTTTTTCCTCTCCAAATGCAGAATAGTGTCAACTAACATTTTAAGTCTTCAGATATGTAATAAAAGACTCTTAAACTAGAAATGTGAAAGAAAAGGCTTGTGAAATGTTACTTTTAAAAATGTGGTTACACTATGAATGGATTTCTTTGTTGTAAATTGCAACTATCCACTGGATTAGATTGATGTAAATACAAAAAGTAGTATTTTAGAATGTTTTGTAAGTGTCAAAATATTTACATGTATTTGTATAATCATAAACTTGATCTTGGAAATGTTGTACTTTTAGATTGTTGTATACGGTTTCCTTAGCAATGTATAAACATTACAAATGAAAATCTGAGCTCTCCTTTCTTCTTTCAGCCTGACTTCAGTTTTGGAATGAGCAGAAATCATCCTTTCACTGTGTGGGGGTTTTTTTTCCCCATATTTAGTAAGGTTTTATTTAATATGCAGTTCTAATATGTATTTGCTTCACTATGCCTTAATTTCTTTATATCTCATACTAATATATATATTAGGAATGTATAAGGAAATTATTCTATACGGGTCATTAAATATAGTGTGAAGATTTCCCCTGAAATGATTTTATTTAAATTGGACCATTTCTGTTTGTTTGTTTGGGTGGTCACGACTAACAAAAGCACACTTACACTCTGTGGTGCACGCTTCTTCGCATTTAAATAAATAGGCTGGAATCTCCTTTTGTGTCAAATGATGTATTTGCCACAATGTAATATTTTGTTAGAGAAACTAGTAAGAAAAACAAAGAAAATTAAAGGCCAGTTCGCACATGTTATATTGGTTACATTTAGCATCTTCACGAGTTTGAGAAAGTAGGCATAAACTGAAAGTGAATTTGAATGTGCTTTCTCATGTGTTACAGTCACTGGGCTACAGGGTATCAACCGTGTATCTCCTCAAGTCTCTCTCTCCTGTGTGGTACTTTCCGGTTTGCACACAATAATGTTCATTAAAGCAGGCAGTGTGAGATGTGAGTAACATTTTAGCCTGTGGGTTAAGACACCTGGGTTCCAGTCCCCGGTCTGGAAAACATTTAATAATTTATGCAAAAGGAACAGCCTCAAAAGGAAATACTGAGGAAGCCCATTGAAGGGGCTTTGCAGCTTCTACTTCCAGGCTTAGCAGCCGTCTTTGTATGGACATTTGGTATGGCAGCTGTAAGCACTCCTTGCTCCTGAAAATCAGGTCTCTAGAGCTGTAAGCAGATTTCTAGAAATTCATACACAATTACTGAAGCTTTTCAGTCTTGATCTAAGAGGAGGAAAGAGTTTATGCTGCTTGTGTTTATGCACTGCCTCAGTCAGATAACTGTACTCTGTCTTTTTTTTTTTATAGTGAATGGAAGAAGAGTAAGAGATACTTCTCTGTAGGGTGATCTGGAACGTGAATCTAAAGCAGGTGCTCTGATTTTTCTCTTTAGAACTGTCTATCTTTATTAAATATCAGATTGGTTCTTGAGAGTCTGTGCCTCAAGTTAGGCAGTATGACTACCCCTGCTACTGTAGTAACCATCCTCTCCCTATCATGGGAAGCAGTTGCACATTTAGGTGCCTAAGAACCGAGCAGGATAAATGCCCAGTGGGCACATACAGTAGTATGTACATGAAGTTTCTAGGCATTTGAAAAGTCTCTCTTATTAAACTGTTTGTTTTTTTCTAGCTCTAAAGAAATCATTATCTTCTCTATGCGTGAACATAAGTACTTGAAGAGGAAAGGGAAAAAAAAAAAAAAAAAAAAAAAAAAGACAGAGGAGACAGGAAAAGAGAGAGAGATGACCTTCCTACTTTCCTGAGTCAGTGCCTCTACTAGAAATGCACATGGGCTATTTACTGGTAAATTTGACCTCTCAGTTACAGTAAAACCTTTCTGGTGCTTTTATTTCAATAGTTGTTGTTGAACCAGCTTTTGTGACTGACCTTTTCAGGGAGATCATGAACATAAGACTGAAGAAGAGCAGAAGGAACAGGGGAGAGGACAGAAGTGTTTCTCACAGTGAATATGTTTCTCTGAAGTTACTCTTACAGTATTTACTGAAAGGCTTTCCTTTTTAACTGCTTCTCTGCTATGAAGAACTATGATAAACTCCTGCTATAACAGATACCAAAACATACTTGAGGGAGTACAGGAAGGCAGGGATTTTATGATTAGCATCACTTCCATACCCATTCCCTCTGAAGCATCCAGCAGTTCTCAAATGGGAATTGCTTCGGCTTTGCTGAAGAATGTTTCCAAACAGCAAGAATTGGAAAACACTGCTATCTTGTGGCCGAAGGGCGAGTAACAACTGGAAAAGACAAAAGGGTTTACTTCCTCATCTGCCTATTAGATTTGGCTTTGTATCTATAATAATAAAAATATCTTCAGTAAAAACTGAAGTCTTGAAAAAAATAGATAATTTGTGAGACTTCGGACCTGGGAGGACTGAAGAACTTCTCCAGATAAACTGAGTTTTCCTCTGGCTATGATTTATGTTACACTCCTAAATTCAAAATATCAGTCTCAGGTTTTTAATTCTGGAGTTTGCAAGCCCATCTGGTCAAATACAGTTTGAGCATGCTGACTTGACAGAAACAATGCCACTGGTGCATGTTATCTGGAATTCTCTGAGAAAGTTTGTGAATGCTAGTGCATTGCAGGGTTTAGGTGAGACAAATAGGTGGTTCAAGTTTTTAGAAGTTCTTTGCACTTTATTTTAGAAAGTTCAGGCATTTGGTTTCTGACTTCCAGTGCTTCAACTGACTCTAATAATGCAGGGCTGAGGCCTTTGTGCTGAATTTCCATTGACTTCAGTGGAGTTCTGTGCAGTTTGGAAGAATCAAAAAATGTAGGTGTTAATTTTGTTTGTTAGTTAACACTTAACAATATCCTATCAAGGAAAAATGTGCTTCCAATTTCTGTCTATTCTTTCCAATTTTATCTGTGAATTTTATTTCCAGGATATGATTCTGCCTTAATTACAGCTATTGGATTTCTCTTTGTAACATCTGTCTTCTGTGACTGATAATCTGTTCTCTGTCCAAATCCCAGTGAAGGCTTCAATCCATAAAGTTACTTGCTTAGTTCATTAATATCTTAAAATTGGGAGAAAACTAGAGACTTTGGGTACAGACATATCTTTTAAAATAAGATGTTCTAATTTACTAGTATCTTTACTACAACATAAAACATAATGTTATTTGTTTGGGAATACTCTCGCTGTAATGTTGGAGTTCCTAACATTTAAATGTAAATGTTAATCTTTTTTCTTCCCATACAGCTGACATCCTTTTTTTCCCCTAGATATACTAATAAAATTCTTGAAGCAAAGAAGACAACTTCTGATTCGGTCTTTATACTGATCACAATAATCCACAAAAAGTGACATTAATAAGACATGAATTCAAGTCATCAAGGACTAAAACTTTCAAATGGTAGACCTCAGATCAAACTTTAACCCTCCAACACTAAACTTAAAATATTATTCTCAGGCTGTTGACATATCAAGTCAAAAAGGAAACAAGAACTGTATTGCCAGAAAGGAAGTAGCATGCCAGGAGTAAGGAGTGCCTGCTTTGCATTTAATCCTTCAGCATGGACCCCATCTAAAAAGTGATGATTTGACAGAATTGGTGGTGGCATGGTTAATTGCACATGATTCTTAGTGCTGTATGGTTGAAAGATGGCCGTGATCCCTAAATACACAGAGAAGGAATAACTAATCGAAGAAACAGGAAAATGTGCGACCACGTGTAACATTGTGATAGGAGGTAGGATAGGAAGTTGGGAGTGGACTGGAAGACTGACTCAAGGTTGAAGAACCCTTTCTGCTCACGTACATTTCTCTGCTTTTATTCCTCTGAGCTCCACATTTTGTCATCACAAGAAGAATGTTCAGTCATCTCAGAATTTGAGACCTGTGGTAACAATGGATGGAAATCTCTTTCAAAAAACCCAAATGCCTTGCCTTTATTTAGCTGCAGCAATTCTTCATGTGTGCTGGAGAGCACCCTAAGTCAGTAGGAACAGCCATGCACACATTCTGTGCTCTAGTACTGCACAACAGAGCACTTAGTTTGAATAAAGTTTGTATGATTATCTGAAAGGCATCCAGCTGCTTTTCTTCCTTCCTCATTCCTCAGTATCTAAACTATGTCAAACCTTACCCTCCAATCTTAATTTCTTTTATATCCCTTAATTCTTAACACCTCTTCAAAGCATTGGTCATTCTGGGCGCTGGACATTGTGATGTGGATGGGTCAACAGTGGGCATCTAGCAGTCCTGTTCAGCAAAATGAGTTAATGACAGGCTTTGGCCCAGATTAGTGAATTATGACCTATGCAATGTATCGCAACAGATACAAAAGTCATTTCTTGATAGAAACATTGGCAATACTTTCTTACGAATTATTCTTGTATGGTATTTAAGTGGAATGCATATGACATAGTGCTTAATGAAGGTTGACTTCCCCCTTTAAAATAGCCTAACAGATTCTCTTGGTCTGTTTAATCTTTGTAACAAATTAAAATATTTGATTAATATACTATTTTTTTTGCCTCTGGACTCATTAGTTAGAATGTTTTTATTTCAGGCCCTGGAAAAATAATTCTCTTTCTCCTAGAGCTTAGTTGCCTGAATGTACTGCATTTCAGATTAAATATTCTCTAAATTTGTCTTTGTCCAAAGAAGCAAACCGATCTACATGGTTACTGGTACAATACTTTGTAAGAATTTAAAAGATCTCTAGGTAATGTTTACTGTATGAGTACTGTTTCTACGGTAGCAGTCTTTCAGCTGTTTCATTGTTGCTTTCCAGACTAGATATGTATAAACCAGATGGCAAGTGGGTTAGCATTTCAGTTTGAGTCATGTCAATGGAAATCGACAACCTCATGTTAAGTATGCTAATCCTTAATTGGAAAGTATATCACATTTGGACTACTGAATTTGCTGAGCTTTCATTGAAGAAGTCTCCCTGCAAATCTCTGCTGAAATCTGCTAGGATAAAGCAGACTATACAAGCAGGACAAATACCATCTTCCCTTGAAAAAGATTCATTGGGAGGACCTGATGCAATACTTAAGATTAGACAGTGGTTGTTGGGTGTTTTTTTCTTTGTTTGTTTGTTTTAAGGAAAAATGCCTTTTTTTGGACTTGGGGACAGCATTTAATGAAGCCATAGGAGTGCTGGATGAACTGCAAAATCCCCGAATTTTGGCTTACGTTGACACCTTGGGTTTTTTAAATTGGGCTCAAAGCCATACATCCAGAAGGCTAAGGGATCCTACAGGGGCTGCTCCTGCTGCTAAAAGAACTGATAATTTCCAGGGGTTCCCATTACTCCAGTTAGATTCTCAGGGAATGGGGCAGAAAGCAAGCAGCAGGGATACCAAAGGAAAAATAGGTGCTCTTGATGAGCTCAGCTGGTGACCTGAAAGGCAGGCAGCATCCTGTCTTCACATATCATCACTAAGGGAAATGTAATACTTGTTTATGTTGAACACACCATTTTCTATGGTAGTATAGCTGGTTGACAAAAAAAAAAAAAAAAAAAGTGTGTTTTTTTTTCTTTTCTTTTTTTTTCCTTTCCTTTCTTTCTTTTGAAATCAGAGAAATTGACTCAAGTGTTTGGGGGAGGATGGAATCATACATTTTAATGAAATTTCTTTTCTGTATTTTGAATGAGAGATTCATGCAAAGGTCGAGGTTTTCTTTTTAAGGACTAACCTTCAAGGATCAGGTCATCTCCTGCAGTTTTACCTTCTTAAGTTCTTGTCCTTTGCTCCTCACATTTAGCATCTTGTCCAAATGAGAGGCAGGAAAAGATGAGGGAATATTTTCAAAGCACTTGACTTTCCCCATTTGAAATGAAATATTTCTTTTGAAAGTTCAGCCAATTTAATAATTTGTAATGATGTAACTTTATTTGGTTGAAAAGATACTTTCTGTAATGTTGGTCCCTAAAATGAATTTAATTGCATTTCTTCTCTTATATATTTCTTCATTTTTTTTAAGAAAAAAGAGGAGGAGAAAAAAAAATTCCCTTACACATCCCTGGTAAATTAACTCTCAGGTTTCATAGCCATTAGGTTTGTGGTGTTCATGTTTTACCTTGGAAGATCTGACATTTGAGAGAATCCAGCACTGAAGATTGAGTAAAAGAAACAGCAACAAATTTCATAAGATACATGATAAACTCCAAGAGTTTAAATCTCTGAAATAATTCATGGGGGAGGATAGGAACACTGGAAACGGTATGAGCCATGTTTTGGCTAAAGACTGAATATGGTCTTTATTGAAGGAGTTTCACATTATCTAGGAGTTTTGCATAATCAGCATTCAGTTTTCTACAGATTTCTGCTAACGCAGCTGCAGAGGGAGGGTGTCACCTAACTGACATGGCTAAGGTATAAAAAGTCCTTTGTTAAAATGCTGTGGCAAAATTTGACTTGTTACTTGCGCAGGCTTAGCAAAGGGTTTTAAAAGGTCTACAACTCCCCATTAACATCTCCTACTGTAGAGTGTGTATTTTCTGATTTTTCTGATGCTGTGATTATTGCACACCTAGCAAATTTTTCTCATGCATGCTTTGGCTGTATCCATGCTGGTTCTGCATAGCTTGTTTCTCTTCTGTGTGGCTAGAATAAGCCATATGGATTAAAGCATGTAGTTTAGCAGATAGAACCTATGTCTGTTGCTAGTGTTTTGCCAATGCATTATAGTATGTCTATAAAGTAGTCCTGGTGTTGGATAAAAGAAGGGCAGAGTAAAACCCCTTTCATCTCAGATTGTGTAATGAAGATATGCTTCAAGTTTTCTCCGGTGCCTGTAACTGCTGCATGGGAACAGGGAGTCAGAGAAGTCATGGTGTTACTCAGGGACCATTTGAATTCCCACTTTTTAGGCAGTCTAACAGTTGTTGGGTCTGTAGATAAAGAGGCGGGTCAGGTTATTTTCTTAGCATTTCTTCTACAGAGTCTGCATCTGTAGGTAGCCTTGAAGATTGTGACTAGACCATGTAAGCATCTCAGCCTGCCATAGTCTGGCTAACAGACATGGAACTCTGAGTGCGGACAGGGACAAACTGTCAGATGGGAAACAGCAAAGATGCAAATCAAAAGACATGCATTTTTTTATTAGGCAAATAAAGCTTGTACCCCCGTGACTACATTTCTTGAGTTCAATCTCAACATTTAACAATCGACCAAAGAGAATTAAATTACATATGTGCTATGCATCACTTACAGATGAACAGAATGAGTCGTCCTGTACAAAAGTATTTACCATTGTGATGGCAGCTGCAGAATTGGGCAGATTTTCAGCTTTCAGATGAGAAGAAACATGGCTGGAAAAATAAATGTGGTTGAAGCCCCTTTAAGTTTTGCTCTACTTTGTAGACATTTGCTGGAGAAGAAATTAAGAATTCCTTATTAACAGAAAGATTTGGTATCCTACTTCAGTCTATTTTAATTGTTTTGAGTACAATCTCATCCTACAGGTGCTATGTGAACAAAAATAATAGATAAGGAGTAAGTAGTATTATTAAATTGCCTGAAAATGGCAAACTCTTTTACTTAATCTTGTTCCACTACATAGAATGAAATTCTTTAAATATTATATTCATATAGGTTCATAGACCAGTCAATGTTTAAGCTTTCAGAAGATCTCTATTTTTGATGAATCAGTATTACATGTTAAACTAGTTCTGAATGCAAATTGTTCTATTCACTTACAAATGTAGTAGCTACATCATTTTGCAGCTTGTGGAAGTGTTAGGGATCCAAGGGAATCATGGTGTTCAAAATCTCATTACTTATCTTGAATTTCAGCCCTGCCTATAGTCACATTTGTCATCTTGTAATTACTATTTGGGTTATAGCCCAGTAAATTCTAAGAAATATTTAGTGGCTTAACTTTTCTATTCTCTATGCAGGTGCATAACTTTGGCTCCCTAAAATAAGTTTTGCCAAAGACTGATGACTTTTATACAGTCAAGAAGTGGAGTCTGAAGTAATCAGCTGCACCTACTAGCAATAACATAAAAGTCTGGGACTCAAGCAGCACATGTAAAATTAGTTTAAAAACACTGCGCATATATATATATGTATATGATTTGATTTACCCATTTTGTTCCGTTAGACATTGGTTTTTTAGAACCTCCAGTAAATGCATTTTTTATATAGCTTAAGGGGAAATTTTGAAATAAAGGCACACATCTTAATTCAGAGGTGTAAGTCCACAAAGACTTTAGTATACGGAAGCTGCATGACAAGTGATGTCAGTGGAACTGATGCCAGATTTGTATACAGAAGACCAAAACTAAAAAAGATGACAAGAACAAAAGTCCAATGATCACTCTAAACTTAACACTTTGGACTTAAAGGAACTGTTTCTTCATGGCCCTCTGAAGAGCCCAAGGCTCTCAGGATACGGACTGGTGAGATTCTGTTAGCAAGATGATGCATCACTGCTCAGTTTTCCCTATCTGTATATGCACTCAGCAAAGCTCAACTGTTAGAAGACAGATTATATTTATCTTGCTTGCTGAATATTCAGTTGTCTGGTATTCTGATGTAGGACTCTGGCAATAGCCAAAAGTCTGTTCCAGCTTTAGCTTAAAGTAAGTATATTAAAAGATATCAAACACAGGCATCTGAACTTCAATGGCGAAATATCTTACACTAAAGACAGATTGCATCTGTTGAGTGGAAAAGTTTAAAACCAAAGTTTTGAAGACAAATCCCTTATCTGCTCTGCTCTGCTCACTCCTGGTAGAGTGTATTTTTTTTTTCCCCTCTGGTCTGACTTTGTAGTTCAACAACTTTCTCTGACTTCCTTGGTTGCAGCAAACTATATCCAGCCCTGTCTGGGGCCCCAGGAAAGTTTCCTTCTTTCTGTCTTCTCTTGACTCTTGGTTTGCTCAGCTTACAAGCAAGTTCCCTGGTTCACTCAGAGAAACTACAAGTCTTGCCCTCAGCCTTTTGCTGTCTGCCAACAGGGAAATTTCTCTCACCTTAGTATTCTTAGTTGTTTGTGGGGTAGACCCCCTCTAGACAGTCTGCCTGACCTGGGATGAAGTAAACAGAGTAGCTTCTCCCTTGCTGTCCTGTTGTGTCACTTTTAAACAAAACATAAAATGTGAACTGCAAATAAACAAAGACAGCAGTTTTTACACCCCTCAAAATTTTCTGCCACACACAAAGATTTGAACTGAGAAACAATTGGTATCACAGTCAGACAAATTTCAGCATAAATTTGTTCCTTGCAGTGTACTTGTTTCATTATAAATGCAAATGTATTTGTAACCTTTGAAAAATTGTAACCTCTGAAAAAAACACCTTTTTGGAGTCGGCCTGCTCAACAGCAGCACTTGGAATTAAATCACTCAGCTATTTGTTACTTGCCATCGATTAAAGCTATCTTGTGGCCCGGCTGAGGGGACGTATGGCTCTCCAGAGGCGTACTGTGACTGGAGAGGGAAAGCAAGGTGTTACTTAGAGAGAAAGCCTTACTTTAGCATGTTTAAAATACTGTCATGGTCCATGTTTATACCTGTTTTCCCAGATTTCAGACACTGGCGTGTCTTTGAAGAAATGTTTGAGTATGTGCCTGGTCTTAGCATTTCTCTGCCATCCCTGGCTGTCCCTGTCACACCCGCCCCCCCCCGGGCTCTCCACACCCTACCCACAGCCCAGGACCCCATTTCAGCCCCCCACTGGGGCTGTCGGTCTCTGACTCAGCCATGCGGCAGAAGGGCCGGTCTCCAGCTCCTCACAGGCCTGCCTGGCCAAAGGCCCTGCTGAGCCAGGCCCACCTGTGGGCCCATGTCCCAGCTGGGCCTCGGCCCAGCCATCACCACGGGCTTGCCTGATGTCCTGGTCATGGTCACCGGCCTGCCCAGCTCCCTCCTGGTGTGGGGGGACGGGCCCTGGCGAAGGAGCACCTGACGGCTCCCAGCTCCTGCCCTGCGAGGAGCTGCCAGCCATTTCTGCTTCCTCAGCTTCTCGAGGGTAAGTCTGGGGGTGTCTTCAGGTTTTAATTTAAGCCATTTTGGCTTGGGTCTAGAAACGGACTGGTGCAGCCTTCAGTTTTTAAATGCCTGTCATCAGCTCTTGGCTAAACGCGCCTCAGCTGGTTTTGTTTCCCTTTCCTCAGTCACCCGACTGGGAGTGCCTGCGCACCCAGGGCCCCCCAGCAGTGCCAGGCCCGTCTCGGCACAACCCCCACGCCCTCCGAGGCTGTGCGGTAGGTGCCTTTGGAGCGTGCTTGGGGTTGGGGGCAGGACCCCTCCCAAACACGATGGCAGCTGTCTGAGAGGTGACCCCAGCAATGCGGCAGGGCTGCCACATGCAGGATGGAGCCATTCCGGGGGTTCCTCTCACACCTGAGCCGCAGGCTGGGTGATGCCAGGCGGCTGTATAGGGCGGCCCAGATGCTGTGCCTCCCTCCGCCCCATGGGGTCCAGGGAAGGGAAATGCACCTTCTCCGGGGAGCGATTAGCTCAGTAGCTGGTGGGACCCCAGTTTCGGCCCACCTCAGAGCAGCAGTTTCTGAGCATCTTTTACTGCGCTAACCAAGTTGGGCAAAGCCATCCCACTTGGTTGCGTTCTTCCATGCGACTGCCTTCTGTGCCTGGGAGAGCACTAGTCCATGACTGACTGCTTGATGTGGGAGGACGACATGCTCACAGACTGTTTTGTCTCTGTTTTCTATGCAGAAAATGCTGAATGAATGAGATATCCATCATAAGAAGCAAAACATCCTTTTTTTTTTTTTGTCTTCTTTTTTTCTTTCTAGCAACTCTTGCATAAAATATTAAACCTAATGTGCCACCCTAGATTTCTGTTATAAGAAAATGCCATGTTGGCAGGCATACTTTGGATTGCTTCGTAGATTTTGCCTAAGTTATTTCATGTGTTTAATAACTAGGCTTAACTTTTGTTATAGGAAGTGCACAAGTATTATTTATGGCTAGTGATAATCTTGACTATATTCTACTATTTTGTGTGTGCTTTTGTATGTGCATATATGGGCATGTGTATAAAATACACAACATTTTTAGGCATTTTGTAATAGTCATTATATCTTTAACCAACTGATTTAGAAGGGAGATGTTTAAACAACAGCAAACCCTACTATTTTGAACATTAACAGATATTGTTTCCACATGCAGCTCAAATATTGGGACATACTTCAATGCTTTGGGTATTTCTGTGTGTCAGCACATGAAACAATACTCCTAAGAATATTTATTGTCTTGTCAAAAGCTGCAGTTTCACCAACTAAAACTGAACAGCACTTAAGACAATTCATTCCTGCGGTGGAAATATTTTGCACAGTAACTATAGCATGTTACAAATGCATCCTTAATACTTTGTCAGTTGCTGCCATGTAGAAGTTGGATAGCTCCACCAGGAATGTACTGGAATTCAGATCCGTATGGAAGAAACATTACCTTGTATGGGAAAAAAGAATTCTGATAGAAAAAAACCAAAAAATCTATTAGTGGTTTTGTTTGTAGCCAGGAAGCTGGTTTCATACTAAGGGGATCCTCTGTGTGCCAATTAGATTTAAAGCAATGTCTTAAGCCTGCTGCTGCTTCATTATCATTCTTGGATTTGATTAAACTTATTCAAATAAAGGCACCATGGATTAACATATTAGCTGCAAAACAATACAGTAGCATCAAAGTTCTTTTGTCACAGTGGAAAGGATGGAAATCAAAGAGAGCATGAAACAAAACATGAACTAGGGGAGAAAGTCATAACAGAAATCATAGAAAATATATGAGGTACCTAACTGGTATGAAAGCTTGTCACCAGGAACAAATGCTCACCATAGCAATTTTTTCTATAGTTGTTTATGCTTTCAAGGTTATTTCCTTAGTCCATTGTTCAAGTTTGTATCAGTAAACATTATTTTAATTTGTATCCATTTACCTTTAACTTCTGGAGAAAGCTTTATTTAAATAACATCCCTACTATTGAAATTGTGTAGGTGTGTGCGCCTCGCATAGAAGACATGGAAGAAGATGACCCCTGATCTTTAAGTGTTTTATTTCTATAAGCTTTCAGGGAGAATCGGAGAGAAAGGAAGGGGAAGATGCTTAGATTGAAAAATTGATTTAGTATTGAGACTACAATTCAGGGTAAAATATATTACAGTACATTTCGCTTCATCTTTGACCAAGATCATAAATCCAAGAAACTTCAGAGTAGAGCTTTCAAATTTTGGGTATCTTAAAGTCTGACATTTCAGTTTACATTTCTTGTGTTAATAAAGTTGACTGATGACAAAGCTGAACATTGCTGCAATAGATTTGACATTTTGGATAAACAGTTTCCTTAAAAAAACCAAAACCCTGATTGTCCTCTGGAACTTGTAGTGGCATTAGTGTGAACACTCTGGCTATACTTTATCATAATAAGTTTTTAACTCTGCTGTTAGTGAAACAATGAAATATCCATGGAGGATTTATAAAGCACTTCCTCTTTGAACCCTTTCCTTGTGTCTTTTCAGGCAAAGTTAAGGTTAAAGGGATTAGGTGAGAACCTGGAAGGTGAGCAAGAGGGAGGACAGGACGAACATAGTAAAGGGCAGAAGTTTGATTTATAAACTGGAGTGGCAGAGAATAAATACTAGCAGAAAACTACTTCAGGTTAACTGGATGAGCTACCCACATAAGAAATGCAGCAGCCTTTCAGTACTGAAAGGGGGCTTATAAGAAAAATGAGGACAAACTTTTTAGCAGGGCCTGTTGTGATAGGACAAGGGGTAATCATTTTATACTAAAAGAGGGTAGATTCAAGCTCTATATAAGGAAGAAATTTTTTACAATGAGGGTGGTGAAACACTGGAACCTGTTGCCCAGAGAGGTGGTAGATGCGCCATCCCTGGAAACATTCAAAGTCAGGTTGGATGGGGCTCTGAGCAACCTGACCTAGTTGAAGGTGTCCTTGCTCATTGCAGGGTGGGATTGGACTAGATGACCATTAAAGGTCCCTTTCAACCCAAACTATTATGTGATTCTATGATTCTCTTGTATTTCAGGCTACCATGTTGACTAGCAAATGGTTACATGACTGAAATTGAGAGATGTCTGGCAATGCACTGCCTGGAGCAACTACATTGGCTTGAGGGTGTTACTGTTCACCTAATAATTTGCCATCATGGACAAAATAGGTGTATTATTTGCCTGGTTTTTGAGGTGTCTGTATTCAGTAAAACATTGTCTCTATTGTTTGGACTACCCCTAGGATTGAATCTTCACCTAAAAGGAGATTTGGTACATAGTGAAGCAACTGGGGTCTGTATCAGTATAAAGTACTGGTTTGGGTTTTCTCTTATGCTGTGTTTCCAGGAGTTTAAACAGGAAAAAGCATTCTCATTCTAAACTATGTCTGTCCACAAATGGAGATTATATATTTATAATTATCTATTTGGCTGTGCTAACATTATTAATGGTAGTAAATTCCATTGTAAGTAATAGCTATTCAGCATAAACCTGAAGAATAAGGGTTGCCCAGTAGTATGGGAATGGCTTTTATTCTCCATCCAGCTGTATTGAAGAAGGCTATATGTCTTCTCTTTGACATGGTCTTGGTTTTGGAATGCTTCCTACACTCTGAGAAATACCTGGTGCTGTGAATGAGGTTGGGTAGACAATGAAGTCATTTTTTTCTTTTATCAGGATTCTCAGATGTCTTCAATGTCTCTCAGGAAAAAAAAAAAAAAGTTCTGCTTTTTGTGGAGTTCTAGAGAAATTTACCATCTGCAGTCCCTTAAACTTCCAAACAATTTCAAGTGGTGGCAGTAGCAAGCTCGATGCTTTTAATTGGATACGTTAACACAGGAAATCAGTAAGCCAGTTTGAAGAGTCAGATGACCTCCACTGAGATTTTGCAATTTGAAATGGTTCTCCAGATCCCACTGCTTCATTCTTCACTTGGCAACTGCCAAGACTCTGAAGATGTCCATGTAGAGTTCAGGAGCTGTAGTGACCTTCCTCCTACACCCCAGTTAGCCATGCCTTTCACAGCCTGAACCGTTACTGGCCAGTAGCCACCACTGTGTCTCATGATGTTCTGGAGTTATAATAGCTCCCAGCTGTTAAGGACCCCTTTTCTTACCTGGCCACATCTGGCCATCTAGGCAAAGCTGAAAGATCAGGAGGTCAGCATGGAAGTTCAAATTACCCTTACTGAGTCTTTGGAGCCTCTCAGGTCCCAAATGTCTGGGATCTCAGCCAGTGCAGAACCCCTCTGGGCATTTTCTGCCCAGTGCAAAAGCCAAAGGCAGAAACATGCTGTGTCCTGATTGATCTCCTGATAATTCAAAAGGTAGATGGAAAAACCAAATTACTTGTACATATAAAAGAAAAAAACACTAGTTTCTAGATTAGTCATAGCTCATGGGAGGTCTGACTCATGAACACTTAAGGCTTGGGGACGGTAATACTGCATTCAGTGTGCTTTCTATTTCATACATAAAACTTGTATTCATGCAAAGTGATGGTTGAAAAATTACCCAGCTTGCAGTCCAAATTCAGAGTTACAGTTGAAAGCTCAGCTTGAACACTGGCAATTGTTTTATGCCTTAAAACGAAGTGTTAGAGATTACAGGGTAACACGAACTCTGCTATTTTCCTCCTCAGAATGTGACAATCTGGTAAACCTCTGCGGTTCCCATCTAGGGCTTCTTAAAAGTGAGGGACAGACTGGGATGCTATGAGATGGCAAGACTGAGTGGCCATTGTGCAATGCATGGACCATAACGCAGAGGGATATAAACTAGTACCACCAGCAGTTGTTAAGTAGGGCGGTTAACGTGCACAGACTAGTGTGAGCCCATTTGTGTGGCCTTGAGCTGACAAAGACTGCCTCTCAGCCTTGCCGCACTGCCACTACTGCATCACCTGTGTGACCTTTGCAGCTCTTACCATACCCACTGTGCCCCATTGTAGAGTATTGGTAAATGCAGACTCTTCCCTGCAAAATTGCTATGGAAAAACTTCCTGGATGAGGATGCGTGGAAAGAACTGAGGAATCAGACACCAGTTTTCCTTCTCAAAGAAAGGTTTGAACTTCTTTCCTTTCTGTCTCCTCCTGAGTCCTCTTCGTGTCTGTGTATTTATCTGAGGCTGTCTACGCTTTGCAATATGGTGCCATTTAAAGACACCTAAGCTGCCTCAGAATAACTGGTCTGGAACAGGAAGAGGCTGACCCTGTTCAGAAGAGCTTTCTGTGGGAGCCCAAGAGCAGTGCTTTTCTGTTGCATTTCACCATTTCCAGGACCCATGCTTACCCTTACAGCTGGACATGGGAGCTAGATATTTTGCAGTATCTGTTGTTGCTCCTCACCCCATTGGCTGTATGTGATAGAGCACTAGAGCTCGAGACAACATGCCTTTTAATTGCCTAGAAGGATGACAGTTGTGGCTAATACCCCACCTATGTTCTTAAATATACTCAAAGGTATTTGAGTATAGTCTATGAATTTACTCAATTAAAAAAAAAAAATATACATAAAATTTTGCTTCTTTTTAGCACCTTTCTCTAGTATGAGATAGACTATCTTTTAGAAGTGCCCACCTCTGCTTATTGACTTCAGAGCTGACTATTAGCTGTGAGTAAATGTCTCAACTTTAGGGCAAGAGATGAAACCTGCCCTGAACTGGGAGATGAAAAGCAGTGAAACCGTGTGATATAGAGTATCAATCTTCATCTCTCTTTTTTTTTTTTTTTTTTAACATGTAATTTCCTAGGTTTTATTCACTACTAAGCAAAAGAGTGTGGAGCAGTGAATGCTGCCCACCACAGATTGTTTTCTGGCTATGTAGATCATCAGAGTGATATTGAGCTGCTAGAATAGGCAGGCAAATGACAGCTTGAATATCCAGTAAGCCCAGTGGCATTTGTTTTGTTTTATTTTCCTCCTGGGTTCCTTCTCACTTCATGAGTAGAGACAGAAATTCTACAAAAAATTTGCAAGCATGAAGGCAAAAAAGGAAACTACAGATGCAAGAGAGAATGGACAATTGGTCCATATAGGTCTTCAGTCTTGACATTCATCTGATCTCTTTCATTATGCAAATTCACTACAACTTGAAGAATAACTACTTGGAAATTAGTTATTCAGGAAGGTAGAAGCCTACCTGAACTACATCTGATATCACACTATGCCTAGGTAACTAAGCTATTCTGTCTTTTAAAAGAATAATTAAAAATTCCTGGATATTCATAATCATTAGAATACAACTGTTGTTAGCTTAATGTCTGGTGGGTTGTTTTTTCGGTGTGGGTTTTTTCAAGTGTACCCAGTACCCAATATTTCAATTTATTTAGTGATATGAAAAGGATCAAGGATCTATATTATCTCTGCACTAAAATATTTGGGATAAAGAAAAGAGTGACTCTGATGCTAAACTTAAGTTTTAATTATTTTTATCTCTTATTAATGGCTTTGCTTTTTAATGCTTGTAAAACTCATTGTGTGCTTGAAAAAATGAACACTGATTTTTTGAAAGAATACAATACAGTTTTTAAATAAATCCCCAAATCTGAATTTCTGCTTTAGTTGCTGAATAAAATCTTGATTCAACTGTGCAGCTCCAAAACACTGCTAGTGTATTAAGAATTAATGAAACAGTAGATGGCGCTCAATAATTTGCAGGATTTTTAATAGCTTTTTAGAAACAGTAAAACCTGTTCTCTTCAAATTAAAGTAAGGATAAATTTAGTGGCAGCAATACTATAATTTACATCATTCTAATCTCCAGTGAAGGAGTCTGCTACACAAGCAGCAGGCTGATTAAGGGATTAGAGGCCCACTCAAACTGTGAATTTTTCCTTGTTTCACAGTGCAAATGATGCTTGGTAGTATACTCGTCAGATTATTGCTAAATGTCCTCCGTTATAGTCTTGTTTATGAATCTGTTCAAGCATTTGATTACTTATTGTTCATTGGCCTTGTTATCAACAGCCATGATATTCTCAACTAGTAGATTTGTATAAAGACGTAGACCACTTTGGCTTCACTGCAGAATGGCATCTAATTTTGATTTACTGTGTTTTGATGTGGTAACACTGATTTTTAAGATGTTGTCTTTTTTATTTTTCATGTTAAAAATACGTTTCTGCTGGACAATCTGTTACTTGGTCTCTCTCTACATGAAATGTGGGGAGATGAAATCCATCCCCCATGGTGCTTTCCAGAGGCAAAACAATTCTCATGTACAGTCTACTGTAGTCTTGTGGAGAAAGTCTCCTTTGTGACATGGAGGATTAGGTGCTACTCAGCTTTGTAGCTCTTAACATAACTGTTAAAACTTCTGAGCCTAAAGTCAGGACTTAAGAGGGAAGGTAGGTGAAAGGTAAAGATTCTAGCCTGGTCTTCAGAAGATCAAGCTCAGTTCCTTTCTGCCCTGAAAGACGTCCTGTGTGGTCTTGCACAACTTAAATCCTCAAAGAATGCAGTGTCAACAGCAAGGCATCTCAGCCTGTGCTGAAGATAGGTACCTTAATCCCTCTGTTCCCGAGTTCTCTGTTTGTAAAATGGGAAGAGTAATACTGTTCTACTTGCAAGGATAAACGTATTGTCTGTTACTGTGCTATGGGGTAGGAGGTGGAGCAAAAAAGTACCTAAAATTGATATCTAAATCAATACACTTGGAGAAGTGGTGATGGAAGGAAGCTCTGTACTGTAGAGCACAATGATTGTACATCTATATGTTTATTCTAATCAATCTTCCTAAAAACACAAGCAACATGGACAAGAGGAATAAAAAAGCTGAGTTCTGTGCAGTAGGGGTGATTTTTTTGAAAGAGAATATACAAAGTCATAGTTCACTGAAATTCAATGGGAACTAAATTCTGTTACTCCTCTTTGAAAATTCTCTGAATATACAAAGAATCAGCAAAAAGCTGGTAAACACAACATTTTTTTTTGTGCATTTTCAAAATTCCTATGTATTCTCGTAATTCCTATGCATTCTCTTTTCCATGATGAATCAAAAGCTATTTATTGTAATCAGTGAAATGAAATCTTGATGGGAACTATATTGGGTACTGATGGCTACTTATGTAAGTCTGCATCCAGTCTAATGTGTTACAAAAGGTTTTCTAGCTGTGGTAATTTCTATTTAAGATTGCCCCAGTTCCCTTTCCGTTTTTATATTCCACCCAATTTCAACTGCATTGCAGAATCTTAGAAGTCTACCAAATTCAGAATGGTTTAACTTTGTGCATGGTTAGTGCCAGTTCTTCCTCCTCTGAGATACCATCAATCAGTTTGTGTTCTGTAGTGGTGTCATTTTCTTGGTTATTTCTCATGTGAGATGTTTGCTTTGCAGGCTCCTGGTAATGTCCAAGGTGTCTGTTTTCTTTCTTCAATCAATGCTTTCATTGCAAAAACAGCTGGGCTGGCCCACTGCTTCAGCTTACAGCTAGAAGCAGTTGAAGCATGACTGTCAGACCTGTCATAAACTGGAAATGCTCCTGTCTTTATGTTGACATTGGCACTGAAACTGCTGCACTGAAACAATAAAAAATGGACCCAAAGGAAACAGGAAGTAAAACAGAGTATTAGAGCAAAATGAGAAAAGCTCATTTCTAAGAAACAGAGAATTTATTATAAAATGTCTACAGTTGTGGTTTTTTGGGGGGAAGAAAGCCCTATATGAAACTCTCTGTTCTCTCAGTGCAAAGCCTTGCCAACCTTGGCAGAGAACAGAATGTCAAATTCTGTGGTGAGTTTCCTTTCTCTAAAAGCCAAACCACTGTGCTACTAAACACTGAATTACCATAACAGGGCCTATCACCTCCTTGACCACTCTGTACCTCCTTTCTTACCTCTTGTTTGTCTTGTCATTTTTGGATTAGAAAGTATCTTTCCTTTTACACCTTTCTGATGCCTAACTCCTTCTGGGTAGTACTGGAAAAAACAACAACAAAAATATTGGGAAATAAAAGAAGACAGAAAAATCTGTTATTGTAGTGGTAGTATCAGTTGAGGAATGTTAACTGGTACTCCCTTGGTGCAACTCAGTAAAACAAAACAAATAGCAGTCCGACAAATATACAGAAGCAAGTTTGAACAGTTTTCCTTGTAAGCTCTTAGGGTATATTCTTTTGCAGAAAAAACAGGACAAGCATGGCTGAAATCTTCTCAAACCTGTTCACAGGGGAATATTAATCTCCAGGAAGCACAATAAACACAGGCTTTGATTTCCTTTTCCTTCCTTATATAGACAACCCAAGAAATGCTGCAGAAAATGAGGAAACCAGAAGCCAGACAGCAAGCAATATACAGAATCTGAAGCACTGCAGGTCTTGTTAGCATTAGATAACCATATAGCTCTGTCATGGTTTAACCCCAGCCGGCAACTAAGCACCACACAGCCACTCGCTCACTCCCATGTGGAGGGATGGGGGAGAGAATCAGAAGAGTAAAAGTGAGAAAACTCATGGGTTCAGATAAGGACAGTTTAACAGGTAAAGCAAAAGCTGTGCATGCAAGCAAAGCAAAACAAGGAATTCATTCACTACTTCCCATTAACAGTCAGGTGGTCAGCCATCTCCAGGAAAGCAGGACTCCATCATGTGTAACAGCCACCTGGGAAGGCAAATGCCATCACTCTGAACATCCCCCCCTTCCTTCTTCTTCCCCTAGCTTTTTGTTGCTGAGCATGATATCATATGGTCTGGAATATCCCTTGGGTCAGTTGGGGTCAGCTGTCCCATCTGTGCCCCCTCCCAACTCCTTGTGCCCCCCCAGCCTGCTCCCTGGTGGGGTGCGGTGAGGAGCAGAACAGGCCTGGACTCTGCGTGAGCACTGCTCAGCAGTAACGAACACATCCCTGTGTTATCAGCACTGTTTCCAGCACAAATCCAAAACATAGCCTCATACTAGCTACTATGAAAAAAAATAACTCTATCCCAGCCAAAACCAGTACAGGCTCTACAGAAATGATAGAATAACAGCCATCCTAACTATAGATCAATGATGAAAGCAAACTTAACATTAACCCCATTAAAACAGCAGCTGAGGAGATCTCATCACAATGGAAAAATGCAGTAGAGTGAAAAGGATGCCCTGAGATTGATATCCAAAGAACCATGGTAACAATTTCTGTATGGTCTTAGAACAGTTGTGCTAACTTGATTTGCTTTTAACATGTACTATCTTTGTTGCAACTCTTGTCATAGTAATGAAGATCCTGGTTCCTTGCCTTGGGCTGTTCATGAGAATTCCCTTAATTTTGCTGATGTGTGCTTTATGTTTTTTGTTGTTGTTGGATTTGGTTTTGGTTTTGGTTTTTTTTTTTTTTTTTTTCAGTTATGACATTAGCCAGCTCATTGAAATTCCAGACAGTCAAAATTTAAGCTGTGCATACCTTTATGCATGAGGCAATTCCCTTCCTTCTAGGCTATTTCCTGGGTCTAGCCACCATTTCGGTGTCTGCAGTAACTGAGCTCCTGGTGTCCTCTCTGCTGACAGTATTCCTCTACTGTAGCTGATCATTGTTTGACAGGGCTGAAGATCTTTTGTTTCAAGGGAACTGGGGGAACATACTGGTGGAAACTATCATGTGCTTTCAGTGACTTCCACTTCTTGACTTTGACTCTTCACCAATCCAGTTCTGCATTGACTTTGTCTGAAGGAAAAGCCTCTGGCCCACAATACAGACTAAAGTTATACAAGATGTTTCAGACATATATAGAAATACTTCCAATCTTTCCAGTAGAAGAGCCTTAAAATTTTAGCCAAGAAGTTATAACTTATGTTAGGGATCTTATTTTTGTTCTTTTCATGACAATTTTGTTTGTTTTATGGTAGAAATCTGGACAATGGATGAATTTACCTTCTAGTGTAAATCTGCTGTATGGAAATCCTTATAGTTACCCCAGTGTATATTCATAAAAAATGGAACCCAACATTCCTTCAAAGAAAGTCCACTGGCTCTGACTGTTTAGAAATGTAACTTGTGCTTTGCTAACCTTTCTGTCATATTCCTCACACTTCTTTTCATATTCTGCTACAAAGATATTACCAGCTATCACATGCTCTTACCATACTCTAAATTTGTTTATTTTTCTAAAAAACTTCATCCTTTCTGATTTCATTTTTATCAGTATGTAACAGGCCATCCAGTAATATTGCTGAAATACAAACTGGAGTTGCACTGATGTGATGACATTTGGATCTAGATCAGGTCCACAATAAATTGTTATTCATGTTATATTAGAGAATGAGCCAGTACTTCAGATTTGACAGGATTAATTCCCTAAGAGGTTTTACATTTTGGCTGCAAAATACCTAGAGAAAAAAAAATAACCTGAAAATCTTTTGTGTGTACTATCTAGCATCAGTGGTCATGAAATATGCAGATTCACTTGTTGTGAAGTTAAAAAAGAAAAAAGAAATTTTAAGCACTTCTATTTCTCCTTTAATCAAATCCTGCTGTGAAATAGTTTACGTTTTGAAGTAAGATTCAACTTTGATTAGCTAATGACTTTTTGAGTTGGTTTGCTGGAATAGGAAGTGGGTCAGAGTATCTGTGTGATGTCATAACAGATCTCTGATTTCAGAGAGATACATTTGGCCTTGTAAAATGAGTTGAGCTAATACCTGAAGTCATAGTAAATGGGTGTTTGAGTACTTCAGGGAATGACTAGAATGTTTAGACCTCTGCCAGGAATACAGAGACTAGCCTTCAACTCTGGTGCAAGAGTTATCTCAAAGAAATATTCCAGTCTGTATTTGTGTGCCAAAATGTAAAATAATGAGCTAATTCCCAGGAACTAGGGAAATTACTGAAGGTAATATAGTACTTGATTGCTGCCTGCTGCAATGTAACAGAGGTGGGGTCTTGCACAGGGTTTTCCTCCAGGAATTTTCCATCCAATATACCTACCAAAGGAATCCTCACTTTCAGAGAAAACAAGAAAATAATTCCTTCAGTACTCTCATGCCCCTTGCAGTCATACAAAAGAAACTAACCAAAATTAAAGGGTTAAGATACTGTGATCAACATCACATGATGACATGATGCATTTCAGCAGGATCACACTTGACCTTCAAAAAATTCCATAAACAGTGCCTGAAAAATGTTAGCGGGTGTTCCATAACAGAAAAAAGAAAGTTCATTAAAGGTTCGTACAAACAGTTTGGACATAGAAAACAAGTGAGCAACTGCTTGGTTGTGGAGGCCATCCGAATCTGAATCTGTCTGGTTTTCGGAAACCTTGGGTGGGTCTGTGCAACAGTGGTAATATTGAGTGAATTGCTGCTTCTTTTTCTTTCTGTTTGGTCTTTTAATAATTTTTATACTGAAATTAATATTATGAGTTTGAATAAGATATACTTATTGTGTGGACCCTGAGGGTACTAGTGGGCCTGGTGTCCCCACCTGCACCTGGGACCTCTATCCACAACCACTGCCTGTGGGACCAGGGGGTCTATTTCAGCTCTGCATTTGGTGCAAGAGCTACTGAATTAGGCATTTCTTTTTAGGAGGACCTAACCTATTACATGAAATAAAATTAAGTTAAATGAAAATATCCATCCATCCTCAAAACAATCTTCTTTCCTTAATGTTGGGGAATTTTTGAAGCTTTTTACCATTCCAGCTTCATAGAATCATAGAATCATAGAATATCTCTATTTAGAAGGGAGCCATAAGGATCATGGAGACCAACTCCTTGCTCCTTGCAGGACAAAATAAAACATAGAATACAGCTTCACTGCATGCTCACTTATACTACTGCAATTCAGGTACTTTATCTGTATCAGGTTCAGTTTCCAATGTTGTGGTGGGTTGACCGTGCTGGACGGCAGGTGCCCACCAAGCCACTCTGTCACTCCCCATCCTCAGCTGGACAGGGGGAGAAAAATATGATGACAGGCTCGTGGGTTGAGGTAAGGACAGCGATATCACTCAGCAGCTACTGTCATGGGCAAAACAGACTTGACTCAGGGAAATTGATTTAATTTATTACCAATCAAAAGTCAGAGTAGGGTAATCAGAAATAAACCCAAATGTTAAAAACACCCCCCGTCCCCCCTTCTTCCTAGGCTTAATTTTACTCCTCATTTTCTCTACCTCCTCCCTCCCAGCGGCGCAGGGGGATGGGAGTGGTGGTTGCGGTCAGTTCATCACACATTGTCCCTGCTGCTCCTTCCTCCTCACTCTCTTCCCCTGCTCCAGCATGGTGTCCCTCCCATGGGAGACAGTCCTTCACAAACTTCTCCAAGTCCTTCACAAACTTCTCCAATGTGAGTCCTTCCCATGGGCTGCAGTTCTTCATGAACTACTCCAGCGTCTATCCCTTCTATGAGGTACAGTCCTTCAGGAACAGACTACTCCAGCGTGGGTCCCCCGCAGGGTCACAAGTCCTGCCAGAAAACCTGCTCCAGCGTGGGCTCCTCTCTCCCTGGTGCACAGATCCTGCCAGGAGCCTGCTCCAGCGCGGGCTTCCCACGGGGTCACAGCCTCCTTTGGGCACATCCACCCGCTCTGGTGTGGGGTCCTCCACGGGCAGGAGGGTGGGTATCTGCTCCACAGTTAACCTCCAGGGGGACAGCCTGCCTCACCAGTCTTCACAAGGGTCAACCCACCACACATTACCACCGTCGCCGATTGACTCGGCCTTGGCCAGCGGTGGGTCTATCTTGGGGCTGGCTGGCATTGGCTCTATCGGACATAGGGGAAGCTTCTAGCAGCTTCTCACAGAAGCCACCCCTGCAGCCCCCCTGCTACCAAAACCTTGCCATGCAAACCCAATACAAATGTTCCTTGCTTATTTGTAGATGACCTGTGTTTCTGGTCAGAGGATCATGATTTTTCTCAAGTGAACAATAAGGGTAGTTTGGAAGATATCATGAAGTGTTACCTGACTTTCATTGGAAGTTTTTCATTAAGTACTCCAACTCAGACAAAGTAGAGATGTCATCATCAGCTGCCTGTGCACTACTGCCAAAATTTTCTCCATGACAGCCTTGTTTTCCTTATATCAGTGGGTCTTTGCAACTTTCATACAAAGCATTTTGGAGTACTCCACAAATATTAATTACTCTTTGATTACTTTATTTCATTACCCATACCACTTGACAGGTGAAACAAAGCTCAAGGCAAAACTTAAGAGCAGAGTGCCCCACAACAGCTGCATACAAAGGAGAAGGCTATGTGTTTCCAAAACAGTGACAAATGAGCAAGCAACAAGAAATAAGAAATTTGGACTAGATTTCTCTGGAGTTGTATCATGTGTTGGCAACTTTTTTAAAAATCAGGACAGATTGGCTTGCGTCAGGTGTCCTCAACATGAGAACAGAATTTAAGTATCCTGGCTGCTGCTATTCACTTCCTTTGGACACTTCCTTTGGAAATTTTCCTGCTGAAATAAAACTGGAAATTATTTCAATATTGCCAGATATAGCCAAGTTTTTATTCAACCTCTTAACAGAAGTGCAAGACAAAAAAACCCACCCCGTTGCCCCACTGCCATTTTTTTCAATGTATGCATCGGTACAATGCATTGTTAGATACAGCGAATCTTTCCAATTTGCTTCATACACAGTTGCCATCAAGAGACAATTATCTAGAGTGTGAAGATGGGCTGAACATACATTTTCTTTCACTGTCCAGACTGATTCATTGAGTGAAGTTAGACACTGCTACAGTTTCCCATCTTTACTAATCAGACTAAGATTGGACTTCATGTGACTTTCCTTAAATTCATGAAAGGTCATAAGATTCTAAGCTATTTTAGAAGATTTCAACAGTGCTTTCTTCCCAAATAGGGGCTGTGAGTTGAAATTTTGACATTTATTAAAAAATTGTTCAAAAAACAATTCAGAAATGTCATGATAAGTCCTTAGGAAGTAGGAAGGAACAAACCTACTATTTCAAGGACTTATTTATAGGGCCCTGGTTATGTGTCAGGTACAGTTCTCTCTCTCTGCAGCATTTTTGCATAGTATTATATATTCCTATCTGAGTAAGGACTATTTCCTTAAGTGTGTTCCACTGTACTGCATGCTTTTTGGCATATGGGTTTTGATTTGTTATTTAAACTTTACTACATTTCATTCATTATACTGCTAATATTATGAAACACATCATTATACTCATACTGAGTGTCACAGCTCTGCAAGATCAAATCTCACTAGTCTTGTGTCTGAAAATCAGTTTTGAGTGAAACCAACATGAAAAGTATTTCTCCTACCTTCCTGCCCTTCCCATGACTGCCACAAAAGATGCTAATATGGTTCTGCTTTTTTTTCCATTCTTTCATCAGTGGGAGAAATTTCACATTTGGTTTCTACATTTGCCTGCTGGATTCTTTTCTGTGGCATACAGCTCAGTAAACGTCACTTCCATGTGTCTCTGGGTTCCTCTCTGTTTGAAAAAAACCCAACAAACAAAGCATCTTCTTAATCTTCAGCATTGCTGAATTTCACCTCTATACAGGATTTTCCTTAATTGACACATAAATATTTATGTATAATTTTAATGAATACTGAAGTGAACACTTAAACTTTTCATAGTATTGTTGTGAAGGGCAGTATTGCTATACCACTAATTTGTTTTCTATTGAACACACTTGAAGGATTCATGATAATTATTGTATTTTAATTATTTAATTTTTTGAATAATGCCTTTAAAAAACCCAGCTTGCTTTCCATTCTACATTTGTATTCTCATTCCAGAATATAGTCATGCTGCCAGTGAGTTATGAGAGTTGTTGATGATACGTACTTAGAATCATGTTAATAGCATGATGCTGCCAACACACCATCTATTGCTACATTAAAGAGAAGCTGGTGCTCCTATGCACCTGTTAGAGTGAGGAGTGTGGATTTTTTTTTGCAACAATATGAATTGTGTGAAGAATGCTACCTTTAGTGGTTATACCTATATTGCAGTGGTGGCAGCTGATGTCTCCTGAACTAGCTTTACATTATCTACTGGAATAAACACAGTACAGTGTAGAACAGCTGGATGCTCAGTGTGAGCCAGCCACCCCAATTTCTACTCAGTATGTCAATTGTTTCTTACAGCCCAAGCTGAGCTCTATGCTCTTGCAGGCTCATGCACATTTATCAGCAGAATTGATACCCAAGCACTTGTGAAAGTGGGCCACCTGGCTTTTGGGGGCCTTTCAGGAACATTTCAGAGCCTTTCAGGGTCATTCACCATATGACTAGCAACACATGCAAAGAGTGGGTTGTGGGTCACTGGAAAAAAGTCACAGAGTTTATCTTGAGAATCCTTTAACAACCACAAGAACTGAGGAAGTGATTTCTATGAACTGGCCTATGTATCTGAAAGAGGAGGGATGGATTCACTAGTTTATATCTAGCATCAGTATACCATTGAGTCTGAAATGACTAAACTGTTTGAAAAATCTTGAAATTTGAAAAATAATACTTCTGAGGAGATTTTTTTTTTTTGGGGGGGGGGGGAGGGGGCGCGGGGAGGAGTTCTTCCATTTCACTGCAGTCTGCAATCCTACAGGTTTCTGTAGGAGGAAATAACAGCAGAAACTCACAGCCAAACTGAGTAATAACTCTGAGAAAAAGGAGTAAGTAAATGGAGAAAGGGAGTAAAAAGAAACCTACAGTCACTCCTTCGAACAAGTAAAAGGCTGACAGTCCTGTTGTAAGTATCGAAAGCAAATATAGCACCAGATAGAAAGAGATGGAAAAGTCAAAGGAGAAAGCTCATGTGGCATTTCAACCTGTCAGCTTCCATCAACTAGACACCATCTGAGATTTCAACCTCCACCCCAGGAAACCTTTCTAGAGAGCTGGAAGGCTCATTCCTCTTCCCTGTGGCTAAACCTTAGGAAAGAACATGAACAGATCAAAGTGCTGAGAGATCATGGCAGCTGTCCCTTTTGGGTCAGTTCTTCCTTCTGCCTGTGCAGGTGGGTAGCTGCTGCTTGCTTTGCACTGTAAGCTGTTCGAATGAGTGCCAGTGTGGAAGGACTTGAACCTCCTGCGAAGGCCATCAGATGGACAGAGAAACCTTAGCAGGCTTCATTTCTAACTGTTTCCTAGTTGCTTAGCCTGCTCTATAGGAAAGATGCAAGTGCTGGAACAGAAAGGCAGGATGTAAACTTCTCTGTGTATAGCATGTTATGGTGGACCTTGTCTGACCTGCAGCACATGGCTTGGCCACGCCCCTTTTACAGGGTGGAATCCTGAAAAACAGGACTTTTTATATGTAGCAATTGTTTTAAGTTGTCTTTCCCGAGCCATATGTAAACACTACTTTATGATGAGAATGCAAGGTATTTCAAATGTTATTTGTGGAAAATGTTGCAACTGAGTTTATTTCAGTATTTCTGACATTCTTGCAAGCAATACTGAACAGGTCCTTGCACAAGTAAGTCTAGAGAAAACGTTGTCTAACCAGAACAGACTCTCCTGCAAACAACTCCTGGAGTCATGATTACTTGCTGTACTTCAGCTTTCAGTAAACTGCATGAGTTGAAGGTGCTCAGCCTTACTCAGGGTTATGGCCAATAACTGAAGAACAGTCATCTGAAGATGCATGCCACTGTATCCATCCCATAATTAATAACATTCAGATGACCTCACCCACTTCCTTTAATGAATAATTTAACATCCCAAGCACTTGCAACTACTTAGCACTTGAAATATGTTAATGTTCTGAACATTTGATGGGAGAAGAACATTTGAATAATTTACCACAAATATTTTTCAAACATTTTATTGTTGTTACCAAATCTGGCGTGGCCCATTTGCTTCATCATATTGCCTAAAACTGCAGCTGCATACCACAAACAGAAAAGGATTAAAGCCAGAGTAGCACATTTCTGGATTTGCATATAATCTGTTTCACTTGCTGTCAAAGACCATGCAGCTGATATGTCTTTTGGGAAAGGTGTACAGTTTCCTTGTAAACTAACATGCAGATTAAAGCATTAGAAGTTATTTATTTAGTAGTTTATGTTGGCACCCAGACACTGCATTACTATATGTCTGAAAAACAAATAATCTACAAACTACTGATGAAATCTGTAGACCCTCCTGCATGTTAAATCTTATTTTCTGTTTCCCATGAATGCAGAAGTAAATTAAAAGTTTCTGAAATCAGATAGGTTTTTATCCTTTAACATGATGCTCTGATGGACTACTGACAGGAACCTTGGCCTGCCACGAAAAATGCTTTATCAGACACCTGGAAAATTCAAGCCTAGTGTCACAAGGGTGACATGGTAGATCTAAATCCTACTATAGGAGATAGAAAAGGAAGTGATCTCACACATAAATGGAATTTTTTTAACAAACGAAAGAATCATAAAATACACAAGGGGAAAATAGTTACACTCTTCAGACACACAAACCAGAAGATATCTCTACAGCTTTTGACACTTTGAAGGTAATCTGATACTTATGCAATGTAGCATTCAACCTCACTGCAAAACGTTAAGAGAAAATTGAGGAATTCAAATTTTTTTTTTTATAGTTCCTTAAAATCATTCAGTTCATTCACTCAGTGTCTATAGGTCCTTAAAGAAATGAAAATAATATAGAAATGAACTGATATTCTGGAAAAAGCTGATCTTTGGTATGTTTTGGTAAAAGAATTGTGCAGCTCTTTTCAGGGAAAATTTATGGCACAGACACAGAGTCATTAGAGTATGCAAAAGGTAGGGCAGAAACCTGCTTCATAGTAATTTTTTTTTCAGGAATATTTCTGGTTTAAGTGGTACCCAGGTGCTTAAAATTGAAAATATACTGACAAATGATGACCTGTATCATGGAAATTAAGTGTTTTAATGTGCTCTCTTCATTTTCTAACACTTCTGTATATACTGTGCTGTCTTTAGCTACTGAATGGGTGTATGAGGGCGTGTTGGACAGAAGAGGGGAGGCAGTGCAAATCTGTATAATTTCTGAATGTTTTAAGGCCATTTTAGGTGTCCAGTCTGTCCTGTTACATAGCAGACCATAAAATTCCATTTACTGTATCCAGACTGACAATGTGCAGTGAATGAGAATATTTTTGTTGTCTGCTGCTATTTTTCAAAAAAGAATCCAACTTTGGTTGAAAGTCCTCAGTTATGGCAAATTTGTTACGGTCAGTTAATAAGCTCTTCCATGATGTAGAATGGTTTCAATTCCATTTTGAAATCTATTGACTTCAGCTACTCATTATGAAATGTTTTTGGTGTTTTGCAGATTAGAGAGTCCTCACACATTAATGTAGTCATCAGAATGCAGGTTCTGCCATGGTAAAGACCTTTTCCCCTAAAGACTTCCCCTGATGGAGCAGGTGAGTGCTAATGTGGATTCAGACCTAGAATGATGTAGCAATGTTGGAAGAGGAAAAAGAGAGAAGAATCCTGACCTTTGCCTCCTGCTACTTCCTCCCATTCCAGATAGTAAAATGATAACACAAAATCAGACAAGAATCTTACCTCTTTAAGGAAGGACTAGATTTTAAGGACTTGACCATCATAAAATGCAGTCTTGTTCCTCTTTACATTTTTGACAACAGCAGGATGATTTATGCATTTTCACTCATTGGTTTTGTCTGGCAAGGTTTTGGTAGCGGGGGGGGGGGGGGTGGATTACAGGGGTGGCTTCTGTAAGAAGCTGCTGGAAGCTTCCCCTGTGTTCGAGAGAGAGCGAGCCCATACCAGCCGGCTCTAAGATGGACCCGCTGCCGGCCAAGTCCGAGCCAATCAGTGATAGTGGTAACGCCTCTGTGATAACATTTTTAGGAAGGAAAAAAAGTTGGGATGAAAGAAAACAGGCACCGGAGTGAGGAGTGAGAACATGTAAGAGAAACAAGCCTGCGGACACCAAGGTCTGTGAAGAAGGAGGGGGAGGAGATGCTCCAGGCGCCGGAGCGAAGATTCCCCTGCAGCCTGTGGTGAAGACCCTGGTGAGGCAGGCTGTCCCCCTGCAGCCCAGGGAGGTCCACGGTGGGGCAGATCTCCACCTGTAGCCCGTGGAGAACCCCACGCTGGAGCAGGTGGGTTCCCGAAGGAGGCTGTGACCCTGTGGGAACCTCGTGCTGGAGCAGGTTCCTGGCAGGACCTGCGGATCTGTGGAGAGAGGAGCCCACGGAGCAGGTTTTTCTGGCAGGACTTGTGACCCCGTGGGGGACCCACGCTGGAGCAGTGTGCTCCTGAAGGACTGCACACCGTGGAATGGACCCATGCTGGAGCAGTTCGTGAAGAACTGCAGCCCGTGGGAATGGCCCACGTTGGAGGAGTTCGTGGAGGACTGTCTCCCGTGGGTGGGACCCCACGCTGGAGCAGGGGAAGAGTGTGATCAGCCCTCGTCCTGAGGAGGTGAAGCAGCAGAAAATAACGTGTGATGACCATAAACCCCATCCCTGTCCCCCCGTGCCGCTGGGGGGGCTTGGTGGTGAAATCCGGGAGTGTGGTTGTGCCCGGGAAGAAGGGAGGGGTGGTGGGAAGGTGTTCTGAGATTTCGTTTTATTTCTCATTACCTTGCTCTGGTTGATTTGTAATAAATTGAGTTAATTTTTACCAAATTGAGTCTGTTTTGCCCGTGACGGTAATAGTGAATGATCTCTTCTGTCCTTATCTCGACCCGCAAGCCTTTTGTTATATTTTCTCTCCCCTGTCCAGCTGAGGATGGGGGAGTGATAGAACGGCTTTGGTGGGCACCTGGTGTTCAGCCAGGGTCAACCCATCACAGGTGAATATGTAGGCCTATCGTGCATCCCAAGTGCCCTGATCTTCCGCACGAAATAAGCATAATTTTGCATAGACGCAAATGCAAATAGAGTTGAAATTCAGTATTAGAATCTAGCAGGCAATTAGGACATTGTGGTCAGGAAAGAAAGGGATGTTTCATGATTCCCTGTTTAGGTAGGTCTATGAAGCTAGAGACCTACTTTGGAAAAACAAAACAAAACTAAACAAAACAGAAAATTTCATCTTTCATCTATGATAATTGCCTGACAGCATTTCCTCTCCAATAGGTAAAAGCAAACTAACTATAATCAACTAAATTTGGGTGCTCTGTCACAGTGAGATAAGATACCAGGCCTGAAGGTAAGATTTAAAAGTTCCTTGTTTTTTACAGACTTTGTCTTATAAATTAGTCAGAAGGGTTAGGTTTCATTTTGAGCCATTTTATTTTTCTACTTTTTTGTCTTTTGTCATATCCAGGTGTAACCTAGAGATTCTTAAGAAAGAGAGAGAAAATCAATTAATATTCTATCATCAAATAGCTGCTCTTTCAATATAAAACATTGCACAGAAGACAAGTAAACTAGATAGGAAACAGAAAATGTTTCTCTTTGTAATGTTTTAGGTGAAGTTGCAAATTGAATGAGAAGTCTAACTACATGATTATATTCAGATGCTAAGCAAACAGACTTTAAGTGCCTTTGAATTGTGTTTGGAAACTCCCTAAACTTGTTTCCCATATCCCAAGGTAAAGATGTATGGTAGATATTCTAGCAGTGTGATTTTTCTGGCAAGAAAAACATCATAAATGCTAACAAAAGCCAGGAGTTATACTAAACATTAAGTTCCTGTACACGGTGAGTCCAAGATCACTGGAGATGCTTTCAGCTTTTCTGTGTGCTGAAGGTGTGTAATGAAACATACAGAAAAAAGAATCCCTCTTTAATCACTGAATTGCAACTATATATATGGAAAGTGCCAAGTTCTTTGACCATAGGAGAAAATATTTGATTTGCCTACTGGTTGATATATCTCAAGCAATGTCAACTCCCTATGTTAAACAGCAAATGTACCTCGATCTGACAAGCTGGAACATCTCTTTGGGAAGGAATATCTATTTGGCTCTTACACTTCTGAGAAACTTTTTACAAATCTAGAAACTATTCACAGACTATGAATGTTCTACTCTGGAGCAGGTATTTCTTCAAAATCTTAAATAATGTTAATGAAAATAAGGGAAATCCATGCTTCAGGCTGTCATCTCATCCTTGTATTGTTATATTTTGTAGAAGAATTAGTAGGATTTGAGAAGAATATCTATGTATGATGCTAAGCACATCCCATGAGACATATTGTGCAGAAATATTCCTGAAAGCCAACAATACTCCACAGGAAATTTTATTGGGCATTTGTAGTAGACTCGAGTCTCTTCGAAGACTCCATGGTTTGACTTATGACAGTGCATGAGGGGGTAGTTTCTGAAGTACTTGAATGCCACATCAATCAAATATTTAGAGGTGAGATTACTAGCATATGCCTCTCAAATGGAGGCTAGCCAATGGGTGATTTTTCCCCTTTTTATTAGTAACTGCTTCAAATAGTCTTTCAGGATTAAAAAAAGAAACCATAGCTCAGCCTGCATCAGCTAATTACTTTTATTGACATGCTATGTATGAACATGCTGTGACCTGACTCTACCATTTGCCCTGTGTACTGATTTCACTGCTTCCAAAATGTCAGGGAAACATTTCCCCTGAATGTTTTTTTTCATTTTCTTATGTGTGTGGGGATAAGAGCATCCCTTGAGATATAAAGTGAGCTTAAAGCATTATTATCTAGAAGTACTTAAGATTTTCTGGAGTTGTGGTAGTGGTTCTAGTTAAAACAAACAGCAATTTTCAGTTGTCATCTGCATTTTCTTGGGAAAAAAATATTCCTTTTCAAGTTGAGAATTTCCATGTTTGCTGTCTGGTTGAAAAAGAATTTTTGGAAAGTCTGAGGTTTCATAAATGAACATGGTACTCCATCTACCATTATAATTTGTGCTGGTAAATGTTTCCCACTATGTCTGTTGCTCAGCCAGAAAGCTGCATTTCTTCATCCATCATGAGGGCAGAGTTGAGGTTAGGTCAAATGGTGCGTGCAAAGTGTTTCTCAGCTGTTGTTTAAGCAAGCTTTAGCTATTTCTGCAGCTGATTTAGAGTTCTTTGATCTGTCTCATTCACTATAAATATAGTGAAGATGTAACCATGATCAAGGCTGAAAGCAAAATATACTGACCTTAGTTACCTCTGTGCTAAAATAATGATGGGGGGCAGGAAGGGGAAGAAAGTAGGAACAATGAATTAAAGTATAAAGAACCTGATTCTTCATTTACTTATACCACTTTGTTCCAGTGGATTCCACCTAATTCAGTAAATTTACTTCTGATTTACAATGGTGTGTGACAGGGCAAAAGCAAGTTTCATATAATTGCAGAGAAAACTAAAAGGAGACATGATTAATGTTCTGCATTTCTCACGGACCACAAATAAATTAGATTAAATACATTACAATAGATTGGACCAAGGAAATGTTTGGATAAAAGGCTTCTTCAGGAAACCTAGGCTCTATAGAATAATTTGTGATTTAGGAAAAAAACAGTCTTCCGTTAGCACTGAACCTGTTTGTTGTCCACTGCAATGCTCACAGCCTTTTGCTATCAGACAGAGAACAGTCCAGCACTGTGGTAAATTTTTAACATGACAATTTTACTTTCTTCCATTTCTCTATGTAGTTTTTCACTCCCAAAGCTAATTTGCTAATGCTACTATGTTTCAGCCAAGAGGCAAAATGTACATTTGTTAGAAAAGCACTTCTTATAACTTTGGGGTGTCTGGCAATAAATACTGTAGAAAGAGTTTTAATAAAAGACACAGTGGCCTTATGGAAAAAGAAAAAAAAACAACAATAAAAGCTTGAAAACATCAGAAACATGTTTGAAACTGATCAGACTCTATTACTATAGAAATCAATGATATAAAATCAGGTATTTCTAATGCAGTTGACTTTTTTAATACCATACATGAGCTATTCAGATCTTATGGGGCGGGAAAAGGGCACACAATATGCTTTTCAGTTTATTTAATGCCATCCAGTCACTGGTGTGGTTCTTTTCGTTTACTTCCCTCCATATCTTTTTTTAGATGGGTCACATTCCTCTTCCTTTAATGCTAACAGTTTTTTCTAAAACTGTTTTACCTTTTTGTTCAAGACTTTCTCCTTTATACTCATGTGACCTCTAGACCAAGACTCCTGCAATAACCATATTTATGCCTTGCAGAAATCACTTTATAACACGTGCCCAACAGAAACATCAGAATTATGAGCCAAGTACTTCAAAATTTAGAGAGTGAATTAAATTTTGGTATTTTAAAAGTAAAAAATATTTTTTTTTGTTGTTGGGTTTTTTTGGAGCTGAGAAAGTCATCTCTGCAAGCAATTCTTTGTCAAGTAAGAGCATCAAAAATAAAAACTGAGCTTAGATAATCTTATGAGTTCAGAATGTGAAGTGTTAAAAAAACCTGAACCTTTTAAACATCATAAGTAGGCAATACTACATTAAATCTGTCTTGAATTAGCCTTTTTCTTAGCTATTAGATTCTGTAAAGATTTAAATGATTTATATTTAAAATATTTTGCATATCAAAGCTAATTAAAATAGTAGAAAAAAAATACAAGAGGAAATATTTTCCAAATGCCAGTTTCTTAAATACAGAAGAGGCATAAACAGTTTCAGCACACAATAAAAGGCAAGTGTGGGTCCTCAGTATGCATCTTCAGAAAAAAAAAATAATCAAAGATTCCCAGTAATTCTTGTTTATTTGCACTGGTTATAGAGATTAAACAATAACGTTTTAAATGGTAGGAGTTGGATTCATTAGCTTTTCCACATATTAAAGTTAGGCATCTACTTAAAATTAGTCATGTAAGCTGCCTGTCTAGTCAGGCAATATGTATGGTTGTGATATGATATCTATAATCTGAGTAATAATAACATTGTGTTAATCTGTGAAGCACCCACAAGTTGTGTTTGAACTACGATGGTAACTACCGTATTAATAAAATAAAACACAGTAAATGGAAAGTAGTGAGGAAAAGTTTGTGGTATAGATATTTTCTAAAGAATTGGCTTCTTGCCATGTGCATGTTCAAAATACGTAAGTAACAGAGAAGAGTTTTGAATGTATCATGTATGCTTTGAGCAATGACCACAACATCTTGCTTTGTTAAGTGTGATGTGGAAAAGGACAATTTTTTTCTTAGCTAGTTAATAGTTCTTTCAGGCTCTGAATAAGAAAAATATTCAAGAGCTTCTCATGCATTCTTAAAGTTCTTGGAGCACATTGCACTCTGCAGAGTCAGGAGTCACTGAAAGAAGAGGAAATGAGAGACACTGAGATTTTGACCATGATCACTGTTGAATGTCCACAGTTCTTGGAGACATTCTTCATACTGTTGTATGTAGGGACTTGTGCATTAACCCTGTCTCAATCTGGCATTACACGCATGATAGAAACTCTCCCAGTAAATATAAAATTCAAGATACCTCTGTGAGATAGCTTATCTTTTGGAAAGATGTTTAGTCTTGAAGAAAGGCTTTCAGGTGATAATGAAAATGTTACTTTCCTAAGTCATTCTAAAGGATAAATGCCACTGGGACTTTCAAAAAAGGAACACTTTATTTTGAATTTGCTTAGCTTCAGCATACACTTCCAATGTACCTTTTCCTACAAGATCAAAGCTGGTTGCTGTCAGAGATCTCCTCCTGTTATATATGGTTGGGAGTTTTTCGCAGAACTTTGCAGATTTGCGTGGAAATAAAAGAATTACGTTTGTTTTCAGAAAGCGCTGATATTGACTCTGTCTAGACTGTGAAGCAAGTACTTTCTGCCCTTAGGCCATGTTCCAAATACAAATAGAAAATGAAAGTTGGGTGCATAGCCAAAGAGAAACCTACAGTGTGCTTCAATATGTCCCCCAGACTGGCTCAATCAAAACTAAGACTGCTGGGCACACTGCAGAGCATACTTACCCTGTGGAATGGTTGCAATCAATAAATCCTAAGCCTTGTTTTTAGTATTCACTGGGGAGGAACCGCTTAAGAACGCTAATTTGTTCCTTCATGGAATATTAGAGTTGCATGATGAAAAAAGCCACTGGGATGTTTACTTCTGCAATCTATCAGCTTTGTTTCACTCGAAATGCTGATGCTTTTGTTTTCATTATTGAAGTGTTCCAGTTTATATATACCACGTACCTACCAAACCTAGTTTCTGAATAGAATTGATGTCTGCTTTTCATATTCAGTATCTCTTATGTTGTCTAAACTGTAGGCAGACTTACATCTTTAAAGCATCTGTGAACTCAGCTATAAGTTCTTTAGCTATATCTGTCTGGGGAAGATTTTGGTATGTCATTGTAATTTTAAGGGAGTTGATACCAATCTAATTTCAAGATACAGTTAATCTGTTTAATAGAAACTAAAATTTTCTAATCATAATAAATCATGAAAAAAGATTTTCTGTAATAAAAGTTATAGATTAAATATTTTACCAGAGAGAATACAGCTTTAAGATATAGGTAGATGAAACAATAGTTTTGCCTGAAGATGAAGAAGAGAGTTATAAATCAAAATGTCTAGAATACTAAACAGAGTCTATCTCCATATAGCCTCTTAAATCCTGATTTAGTTTTCTATAAGTTTTAAAATATATTCAGATATAGTACCCAGTCCAGAAAAAGTACATACTCTTCAGCTTTTCTGAAAATCAGACCATTACTTCAGTGTAAGAAAAAAGAACTTAACAACTTAACTTTAAATACTGGGGTTTTTTTTTGTTTTGTTTTTTGTTTGGTTTGCTTTGGTGATCTTGGAATATTTTTTCTTATTCTGAGGCAATATTAATACTATAAGCCTGAGCAACCAACACCTTATGTGGCATGAAAGCTGAATTCTGGGCTGAGAGCCAGAGTATTTTTTTGACAGCTCCTGGGGATGTTTAATGGTCTAACCTGTTCTCCTCTTTATCCATCAATAGTCAATTAAAAGTTTATCCCCGAAAAAGAGCTGTTTCGGAAAGAAGGTACAGAAACAAAACTGATTTTAGTTGCCAATAACTTTCAGAACAAACCTACAGCCTAAGTTGATTCTTTTTATATTGTTCTGTGTTGTTGGAAAAACAAGAAAAAAAGATCATCAGGTTCTCTTTGTCTTCCAGCATGGCTCTCTTTTACCCAGGAATGTCACATGGCTACTCTATGAATTTCATTTTTTTCTGATCTTGTGCTCTAAAACCACAAGAGTGGTCAAAAGGTTTATCATTATAAACCCTGTTGACCAACATTATTTACTTGCCATACCTGCACACTTTTCTAGGGGCAAATCAGTTTGGATAGAAGATACTGCTAAGTAGTGATTTCCCTGCAAGTCACTTACTAATTTTATCTGAGTAAATCTCAAGTGTAGTATTTGTGACTTGGTGCAACAGAAGGAATACAATTTATAGATGAAATGCATTAATCTTGGGCAAAGTACAGCCATGGGCAACCACATAGTTGGTTGGAATTCAGTAGTTAAATAGAGGAAATAGTTCTGTTTGAGTACGGCTAGGACAGGGACTATTGCATTATGTTTGTGAGCAGAGCTATTTGGAAAATTAAATGCTTCTAAATATTCATAGTATCAGTTTAATATTGCATCAAAGGATGGCAGACAGTGGCTGATTTACCTAAGAAATACTACAGACATTGCTAAGGTTAAAACAAATTTAGTTCTTGTTCATTTACTAAGTGAAAAGTATGTGACTTTGATGTTAATGCAGTGCAATAAAAAGGAAATCTGTGACAGTTTCCTATACTCCCAAATGGACTACTCTGCAAACACTATGGAACCATCAACCAGGGCAAAAAAAAAAAAAAATCAGTTTCTTATCTTTAAGAAAAATACATTGACCTTTTTGATTCTGTAACAATTAAATGATGTATGAAATGCTTATAGTGTGCAGACAGAATATACACAATGCATCTCTCTATTATTTGCAGTAATGTCCTAAGAAGTGGCTAGAAAACCTATCAAGCATGGAAATGCCAGCTGAAAGAAGGGAAGGACTATATGTATGAGGGAATTGGATTAGAAATAGCATACAGCTCTTTTACCTTTTTTTTTATTTCCTACCTCAGATGCCCAAACAAGCCACTGTAATAAGTTTTTAGGGTCATTAAAAGGACTTTGAAAAGTCTAGCTAAAGTAAGAAGATAAACAAGGACACCACTGTGTCTAAAATTTGCTGAAGTCCTTGTTAATATAGAAATCTCTTTTTTTCAAATAAAATATTGTCAAATTAAAATCTTTGTCTCTATTTTGTATAGGACTAGGAGCAATCAAACAAGGTGAGGCCAGGAGGAAATAGCTTGGGGGTTTCAGGAAAGGTGAGTTCCAGGTAGAGGACTGTATTGGATGCATTGAAACATCAAGCTGATGGAATAAGGCAGAAATAGGTAGGAGTTACCTGCTAGGTGTGAATGTGGCCCCACACAGACATTGACTTGGAAAGCTGGAGTAATCATCTGGAAAGATGATTAACAAACAAGGAGTCTGACAGCAACAGGAAAAAAATTGCATCCAGTGAGCACAGCAAATCAAGATGAGGGCCCTGATCCGGCAATATTACATGCATGTTTAACTATACCCTTGGGACTTGTTGGATTTATAGGAAGTACTCACATAAATAAGGTAAACCGTCTGCAGAGTTGAGGCAAAGGGCCAAAGCATCTGTCCTCAATCTTATAATACAGTGATGCAAAATACATTACCTGAAAAATAATGGAACCTTTAATTCCAGTACTCTGAGCCTTTAATTCCTCAGTGTATTATATGTGGATTCATTACAGTATATGCATTGAGTCTATTTAAACAGCTAATATAGCATGTAAAATAAACTTTTCTGATGTAGGAAATACATTCTCATCTAAGTGAAAACTGAACTCATTTTATTTCATAATCTGGTTTATGTCTTCCACATGATCCAAGTGATTAAGGTCAAGTGGAATCTATTTTTTTTGGTAATACTTGCTGTAATAGTCATGGTTTTAGTTGTATAAAACTGAAATGTCATTACTAATGAGGAAAAAGGATTTTGTTTTTAAGCAGAAATTGTCCTTTTAAGTTAAGGTTGAAGAAACTGTGTAATAATTTTTGCATGATCATAATAACTAATCTTGGTTTCTCTTGTTGGTCTGTAGTGTTTCATACATAAAACATTGGGGATCATATCTATGGCTAACAAAGATGATGTAGTTTATTATAGCTTATTAGTGTAGAGATAATATCTAGTATCAGGTACAAATCTACTTGAAGGTCAACCCTGGAATAAAGTTTAAGGAAGGTTATTGGTGAGAAATCCATCAGTTAACTTTTGATTAATTATTTAGGAAAGATTCAAAACATGCTTTCTGGAAAAAAACAAAAGTTGAACGCTAGACAGGTATCTCATGTAGTTGTGTTAATGCATACTGTGACTGGCTTTTTCAGTGAGATTGAGAACTATAGAAGTCAGAACAACGGTCAGAAAAATGACATGTCTTTTCCTGGACAGCAGGTGTAAAAGGGGCTTGAGCTGCCTGGATATCTTAAAGTGGGCTAAACTCCAAAGTTTAGCAGGAGTTTGAAAAATCATCAGATTATTCCAGTGTATGTGCTGTTCCATTGTTGTTGAATACAATGGAAAATTCTGGTCCAGAGAGAAAGTGGGGTATAGTAGGCTAAGCTTAACAGTATTTGTCTATAATAAATCATCCTTTCTAAACAGATTTTGACATTGTTGCTAAGAATGTAGTCTTCAATGTCCAAGTTTAAACCTCTTCAATAGTGTCAGAGATACAAGTGTATGCATTTCAGTTGTCTTTACTCTTTGCAGTTCCTGGACCTTTGAAGCTTCCATTTTCTGCTCGCTTCTTTATTTTTATTACTTTTTTTTTAGTGTGTATTAGGCTAGAGTTATTGCTAGTTTACTCCCTCACCTCATCGCTTACCTCAGGCCTTTGCAATCCTTGTGGTCTTTTAAAATTTTATTTCCATTTTCATCAGGTGCTGGCTTTTCTCCATACTCTGGCATTTTAGTTATTCAGGGATGCACACTGTAAGCCAGCTTAATAGTTTGGTGCCACAGCCTGATATTCAGAACTTGCAAACACATGAACTGTTTACATTCATTTTTAGCAAATGCTGATTGTTAATATCTGTTCTTCTGTTAAAGGGTGAGAAAATTGATGCTTTACTTTTCCCTTACTAATTTTTATCCTGAATCCCAAAGGCTCTGCTTTATGTCCTGGGTTAATAGCCCTTCAAAATTTTAATTTAGAAATCATCTGGGCATTTGGACAGAAACCTAATATAATTCATTCTGAACGGGCATGTCTCATGCAGTGGAATACCTGCCCTAGAAACATTCTGCAAGACAGGCTACCTGGTCCCACAATTGAGAAGGTGGTATTGGTCAGCACAGAGGAAGGAGTAGGAGATAGTCTTACACATAGAGACTCCCATGGAGATATTTTTGAGACCTTGAGGCACTTCAGGTAAAATTTTAGCTTTGTGAAGACAGTGGAAAAAACTCTCTGTGGCTTAGGGTAGATTTGACCTGTGTTGTGGTTTAACCCTAGCCAGCAGCTAAACCCCACACAGCCACTCGCTCACTCTCCCCCAGGGGGATGGGGAAGAGAATCGGAAGAGTAAAAGTGAGAAAACTCATGGATTCAGATAAGGACAATTTAACGGGTAAAGCAAAAGCTACATGTGCAAACAACCAAAATAAGGAATTCATTCACTACTTCCCATTGACAGGCAGATGTTCAGCAATCCCCGGGAAAGCAGGGCTCCATCATATGTAATGGTTACTTGGGAAGACAAATGCCATCACTCCAAACGCCCTCTTTTCTTCTTCTTCACCTGGCTTTTATTGCTGAGCATGATGTCATGTGGTGTGGGATATCCCTTGGGTCAGTTGGGGTCAGCTGTCCCAGCTGTGTCCCCTCCCAAATCCTTGTGCACCCCCAGCCTACTCACTGGTGGGGCAGGGTGAGAAGCAGAAAAAGCCTTGACTCTGTGTAAGCCCTGCTCAGCAATAACTAAAATATCCCTGCATTATCAACACTGTTTTCAGCACAAATCAGAAACATAGCACTATATGAGCTACTGTGGGGAATATTAACTCTTGTCCCAGCCAAAATCAGTAAAACCTGTCATTAGAAGACTTAACATGAACTTTACATTAATTAGATGGAGCACATATTGCTATGATGTCTGCTAGCCTCACAACAAATTACCTTTCTTAGTCAATCATCTAAGGTAGGAAATGCTGTTTTCCTTATCTAACATACTAAGAACAGAAACACTGATTAAAGTTCACTCTAACATGAGGTTCGTAGCTGGCTGTGGGCAAGTCACTTGTATGGTGTTTTGCAAGGTACAGTCAAAGGCTCCTTTGCTTGCATTGGGATCAGAAGCAGAGCGCTGACTTTACGGCGGCATTCTGCCTAGGCTTGTTTGACTTGAACTCATTCCTTCTGAGTTAGCTTTTGATATGTAAACAAATCCTAGGCTTTTGACCAATGTCATTCACCAAGTCTCTGGCAAATCAAAATTTAAATCTGGGTCCTGTCAGTCTTCTCACTTATGACTGAAAACATTCACATTGAGTTTCTTATTTTAATTTTTCACAAATTAGGTGTAATGTCTTTTTTTCCCCTCCTCTACCTAAGGCTAGGAGGAATAGAGCATCTTAACTTAGGAAAAGGTATTAGACTTTTAATTTCACACTATGAAAAAGTATCTCTGTGAGGTATTCTATTATCAGATTCTGGGCAGCTCTGATAATTAACATCTGACTTCCCTTAAACTTCACTACTACCGCCAAGCAGTTTAAAAACATTGTTGATACAGAGGCTTATTAATTACTAGTAGAGTCTTTGTAATTGCCTAGTCTAGAAATTGATGAACAAAGTCATTTCAGAAAGCAATCAATTTGAAATCTAATTTGTTGGCGAAATGAACCATATAAACAAAATGCCACTTGCAGTTTGACTAAAATGAGATGTGCTTAACGAGCCTATCATCATCTGTGATATTCATCATGATGGGTCACAGTTACATAAAATGTTATAAATCTGAATCAATGCACATAAAGCTGAAATATAATATTGTATTCTGAAAAGAATAAAACATAAAACAGATGGCTGCCCCATGGAAACCTCCTTAAATCTCACACGTTCTACTCATTGACTTTTGGGCAGATGAACTGAAACTCAGTAGGGGGAAAAAAAACCCAAATAACAGGTGTCCTTTACACATTGCATATTACCTTATTAACCATATTGGAAGTTGAGACTGGGGAGGCAGAGGTTCTAGATTTGAGCAGCCAAACATAGGCCCTTTTAGAGTAACATGTTGAACAACTTTTCCTTCTTTATCTGGCACAGCTCCAGAGCCACTTGTTTGAGGCAAAAAATAGATTATTGCGGGCAACATGGTGGAAGCTTGAGGACTTGCCAGAATGGTGCTTTTTTTTTTTTTTTGTAATTAGTAGTGAGAATAAGGGTTATAAGTAAAGTTGTAAGTAAAAATGATGAGATGGATGGATACTAAAAAGACTCTCAAGGGGCTAAGGAACTGACCTGCCTGAGATAATATGAAGTCTAGTTTCTATTTCTTCAATGCTTAGCTAACCAGACAGCATGTCTCCTCCCTTCTGACTCACGACCCTATCTTTCTTTGGAATGTCTAAAACAAGAAATCTGCACTTACAGCTTTCCCATTTAATATCAGATGATTGGATGTTTCCCAGCAATCCCTTTTTAGTGACTTATTCATTAAAATGTATCTGGAAGTCCAGGAAAAAAGGCGATTTGCTTAAATATGAAAATGCTCTCTTTTAAATAGTGAGGAAGCAAAGTCATGTGTGCAAAGACAATTTTGAAATTTGCATGGAGCTCCAGAAGAGGGAAAAAAGTATTCAAAAAGATGGCAGGAAATAGAGAACAGGAGAGCAAACATATTTGCTATATATTAATTGTCCTCTACAACAGATATTTTTATGGGATGCTTATATATCTATGAATGTATGCTTATGTATGTGTGTAAACATATCTATATGTATGTATAAATGTCATATATACTTACATATGTATGCATGTGTTGAAAGAGAGAGGTGAGATCAGTGTGCTGAAGCTTTTTGTTCTGTGGAAACACACGTTCTGCTGTACAAGCTACATAAAACATATGCAATGTTGATGAAACAATTGCTGGTAAAAAAAAAGTTCTTAATGATTTCAAAAGAGAAAAGTGATAATTTTTTGAGAGCTTTTTACCTCCCCTTCCTTTTTTTACCTTTTTTTTTTTTTTTTTTTTTTCTTATTATAAGATTGGGAAGCAAAGTGGATCATCTTAGGTAAGAGAATGGATTGTGATCTTACTTACAACAATATAAATTCATTGGTTTCTGTTCAATTATTCCAGACTGACAACAGCACAACAGAGAGCAGAATCAATCCCCTAATCACTGAAGAGTTACCTGATGGTTTTTAAGATATGAAGGGTCTATTGATCTCTGCTGTCAGAAGACGGTATCTCAAAGTAATGTGTGTATATGTGAGAGAGTCAGAATAGCAAATTAAAATCAGTATTGCAAAAACATCTTTACTTTTGCCCAGAGAAATTTTTTTCAAGGAGAAAAAAAATACCAAAATACAGGGGAAAACTTTTTTTTGGCTGAAATTATTCTTTTCTTCTGTCTCCACTGACAAAAAAAAAAAAAGGGGGGGGGGGGGTCGGGGGTTGGGAACATACTGAGTAATATGTGGATTAACACAGCAGAGAAGGAATAACTCCCATCAGATTAGCTCTGGCAGAAAGCTGCAGGAGCAACACCACCCTGGTACCTGAGCTAGCCAAGGGGCCCTGGAGGTATCTTATCCCACTATGGGCCCCATGGAATAGAGGCTGCTTGAATCTGTCCACTTAGGAGATGGATTTGATACAGGTCCTGGTGAACTTCCCCAGCCCTGGCAGTTGAGACCAATTAGGATGTTCTCAATAGAGACAGTCCTTAGGTAACAAACTGTGTGGGGACTGCAACAGGTCACCCATTAACCCACAAACCCCTGCTGTGTCCTTTTGGAAGAAAGTGTTAGTTTTCTTCATTCAAGGGACACTGCCAGCCTTACTTATGTAGCCAGATTTATTTGAAGGAAGTGGTGTGATTAGCTCAGGTCCCTTTTTAATTTGGAGGGGAGTTCTTGAGGAGACAGATTTGTAAATTGTTTAATCGATTAGCTTTTCATAGGAAAACTGAGCTTTGTAAATTTAATGAAATCAATGAGCAGCTATAATGATTTTTTTCAAAAATTGTTTTTTCTAAGAGGAAGCAAAGAAATTTCTAAAAATCATTATGTCTAGTTAATATTCCAATAAGACCTCACTGACATATAACACTGAAATCGCCTATGTGTGTCTTAGCTACTTTATTGTCTAGCACAGTACTGGGAAAAGGTATGCCTTTACTTTCCTTAGGGTTTCTGCCTCACATCTTTTGAAATGTAGTCTTTTCAGAGACTAGGGAGAAATTTGTTTTCCAAAGAAAAAATAATAATGTAACACTCTGCCTAGTAGGGTTGGGGCCAAAGAAGATCCTGCTTGAAAAGCTGAGTTAACATCATCTTGGATAGGAAAGTTTAAAAGTGAGTTGACAAAAATAATCTGTCTTTACAGCTGTGATCCTTTACTATCACATCCCTGGGATCTGTGCATTTTCTGCAGGTACAGCTAGCTTCTCAGCTGCAAATCCTCAAGGAAGCTGGCAGGCAGCTGGAGGCTCAACTGAAGCCCAACCATAAATAAGTACAGCTTTAAATGGTTTCAGCAGCATTGTCTCTCCTGTTGTGTTTATTGCACGCTGTAAGCAGCACTGCTTGGCTAAGCCTGCAAATACCAAATGGTAAACCTGAGAACTCAAGGCTACTGTAGTTCTGTATTTTCTGCTGAAACTGAGAAGGTTTTATAATGAGGGTATAGTAATAGAACAGTGAAGCAGAATTGATCATTTTGTATTCCTCAAATGATTCAGCTAAGGGAAGACTAAATAGAGGAATTTCCTGTCTTAAGAGTAGGAACTTAATTAGACTCATGGCTGTACCTAGCCTCCTTGAGCAAGTTCTCTAATTTTCAAGTAATAAATATGCTGAAATTATTTCTTGCATGGGCTGGTTCATAATTATAACAACTATGGGAATAAACAGTTCTGTTTAATTTATGCTAAGAACAAGGGCATCAGTGGCAGATAGACAGATATCAGAAATACACCATCACCCTGGTATAGACAATTAATGCTTTTCCTAAAGTACACGAGAGCAATTTATGTGCATTAGTCCATCCTTTCCTAATTTAAGGTTTATGATCCTTGTAATATCAAGATATATGAATTTCAAGGATTATGCATGTCCTTGGATCGAATTTCTCAATAGTCAATGAAGTGTAACAATTAATTATAATAAATAATGCAAGTAGAACTCATGACAAAAGGCTGAGTCAGTAACTGAACAAAATGGACAAGGCTTCTACTCAGTTTATTTAATATGCAGAAATACAAGAACAAGGAATTTACTACAAAGAATTATAGGTCCATCTGGCATGAGAATGAGGAAAGGAAACATATTTTCACAGTGTCCTTCCTTAGATATTGACAAGGTTATACAGCATGTCTAGAAAATTCTGTTCTTTGACTAGCTCCAACTCTAGTATCTCATGCATCAAAGGACGGCATAACCCTTGCTTTGCTGTTTGGTAGTACTGGGTATGAAGTGAACTTTAACATCTGCTTGCAGTGTGTGATCTGTGTAAGCCCTGAGGTTCAGTTACCCTAGTCATTTAGCTTGCATTCAGATCATGGTGATGGGGCTTCACATATTAGAACATGTGTCTTAATGATAGAAGAACTCTACACATCATCCATAATGGCAAAAATCCAAACTTCCTCTTATAATTTATTTTCTTTGCCCATCACTTCTTGTGTTTGTACAGAATACTTAAAAAGCCTGTCAATGGAGGTGCTTGACCCATCTGTACATGTAAAAAGGCCTACAGAACTACAGCATCACAATGTGAATAACAGTATGAATGCGAAAGACAGCTCATTCTGTTGTTAATGCACTTTAATTAAAACAAAGCCTGAAGATACACATCCAGATTTCCAGTCACTCTTGTATATTACTACATACTAATGCCTCATATACCAGTGGCAACGTATCTAACACCTGATGTATCAGTGCTGGGGGGAGAGTTCCTGGATGAAGTCTTTACTGAGACCAACAAAACACAGCTGGTACCTAAGTGAAATAATATTTGTTGTTATTTTTAGTTTTCTGATTGACCTCAGTATTCACTTCAGATACTCTTCTTCCATATGGTAATTGCATGTTTCAAGTAAGTAAAAATCTGGATAGGAAGCAAGCACACGTTTTCTAGAGATCAAAGGCTGTTTTTCTAGCTTATTACTAATCCTTCCAACCCATTTAGCCTTATGCCCCTTCACTTGTAGACTGTAACTAGAATAAAGACACTGTCATAGCTATCAGCAACTTAAAATTTTGAGATACTAAGTATGCTTTAAAACAACTGTTAATTCATTGCAGTCATGAATGCCTTTTTATTGTTTTATTTATTTTCTAATAGTTCTAAGCAGTCCCCCAAAAGATTAAAATTCTCTGATTTCTTCCTTTTAACTGAGGGAGTCATGAACCACATCCTTACACCAAGGATAAGACATTTAAAGGCAAAATCAACTAGAACAGTAATACAAAAGTATAATGTCCCTTTCCTTCTCCAAGCACTATGCTCTGAAGAGTTCACAGTGGAAACCTTTGCAATAAGACTAAATTTCATGGAAGCCTTTGTGCTCTGGCAGTGTTAGAGAGATTGGAATGCCTCAGTGAAATTTATCTCCTTTTTAATGGAGAAGGTTTATTAGCCTGTGGTGTCCTGGAAAGAAGGCTTATTCTGGAGACAAGTCTTCTCTCATGCAGGAGTGCTGTGTGATGGGTGGAGTTTGCAACTAGCACCTGGAATTTGTTGGTTCTAATTCTGGCTTATCTTCTGTTTTATCTCTGGACACTAAAACTGGCTAAATCACAGTTATTTCTCTGGTCCTTCTGTGTCACTTGTTTAATGGATATTATGCTACTCCCTGTTTTGATGCTGTGGGTATTCATGACAATGAATGTTTGTATGGAATTTTGTTCTCTAGGAATGTGAAACCTTCTGTATTATTCCACTGTAAAGCATCACTGTCATGTTCCTAACCCATACAGATAAACACGATACTCAATGCTTTTGAAGCTGGCAGTATCATGTATATGCATAAATGTTTTAAGCATAAAGAAAATAAAACTGTGGAGTTCTGTCTGAAGGCATATATTGGCCTTCTGGGACTAATATTCCAGGCTTTGTCTACAAAATATCAGTCTGTTGATCTCAAGTCCTTCTTGAAATCTGATTTTTCACTTGCCAAAGCAGAGCCACTGTTCTGTTTTATTTATAGACTCCAGGGAAGGCCACAAAAAATACAACTGGGGGGAAAAATAAAGAAAAACCTTTCTACTTGCAAGTCACATTTGGTTAATTTCCCCCCTGTTCAGGTGCAAATCAATGTCAGTATTTGTTTATTGAAAATATAAGAAACTAATTACTGTGCTTTGAAATCTTCATTTCAGAGTAAGATTTCTGGGTGTCTTCTGTAAACACACACACATAGATATGATGCTTCCTAAACTGAAAAACATGAAACCAAATTTTCAGACTGTGTTTGTGTAGTTAAGAGTAGCTACAAATGACCTGAGCTTAAAGCTCTTCAAATCTATAACTTTGGCATCAAAAAACAAAAAATGTGCTGGCTTTCATGCTTGTGAGGTACATGTCTAAGGAAATCTAGCTATGTTGTCTTCAGTTCACAGCCAATCTATTCTTTACCTGTTACCTAAGTGTATTCTGGATTAATGAAATATTTTGGAGTTGGATAAATTTATTCCTTTGAGTGTCCCTCAGCATTCATTATAATGTAGCTGACTTTTAAGCATCAAGGTGCTCCATAAGATATTATGGTAAGAAAAAACCCAGTGGTATCTGGTAAGTAATATATTGTATTCCTTGAAATACTTTGTGCTTTGGGATCTATTTTGAAAGGGTTTAAAAAAAGGACTCAGCATTCTAAAGAGAAGTGCTCACATTTTGCTCACTTTGTGTTCACGTTTTGTGTATGCACAAACACATGCATCTGTATCTATGCACATAAATATATATATATACACATACGTATATATGTATATGTAGATTATTTGCTCAAGCCCCAAAACTGACTCAGTAGCAAAGCCAGGAAAAGATCTGATGTCTCCTAATTTTAATGCCACTTCTCTCTTCAGTGAACTACACATAGTAACCTCTGGCTTAGCTTCAATTTTTGATATTAAGCAGACAGCGTTGAACAAGATTACTCAGTCTAAATTAGATCTGATTCCCTAACATGTCCTGTCATTAGATACTATTGCATAAATAGCCAGTTGCACTTTTACCCACAAAGATGATTCAAAGTGTACAGATATTAAATGCTCATGAATGTTTCATAATGGGGAGAAGAGACAAGTCTTCTATTAAAAAATTTATCATAGTAAAGAGGTGGGGTTTTTTTTGTTTTTTTTTGTTTTGTTTTTTTTTTTTTTTTACTGGTTCTCTTAATCATTTCTATTCCAGGGTACATTTCTGGCTTGATTTAATGTAAGGCAAAATATAGTTTCAATGTTTTACCTCATAGATTCTGCTAGCTCTCTATTTTCTTTCAAAACATGTTCCAAGGTTTCTGAAGTGGTTTGGCTGATGTACCTATACTGTTATTTTGAAATCTGTTCTTCACCCCACTGCAACGTCTAAAGCATGTAAGTGAATACATTTACTCTAATAGGCACATTTAGCAGATAATAGGCTTGACATGATGTCCTTAAGTAGAAGATGTTCAGAGTTGGTTATTCAACAACATGACCTCATAAGACACAATTTAAAAGCAACATTTTTACCTCAGTTGAGCATGCATTCATAATTTAGCTTGGTTTTGGTACAAATGCTAATGCTAGTCTCTAATAATCTGACATGGTAAGAATATTTAGTTTCTGAATTGCTTTGCATATGTATTACAGCTAACCCTGAGGTTTGGTTGCTTGCAATTTTTAATAATCTTTCTGGAAGCTGTTTTATAAATATTAGTTTTAGAAAATTGATTTTCCACAAAGTAAGTATTTTATGACTATGTTGCATTATCGATCACTTTTCACTAGCATGTAAACAAGGAAAATTTTGCTTTTCCCAGTTTATTCTTTATTTTGAGTTCAGCTTACAAGTAGGAATTTGTGTCACTTCACTCAATGCCAATACAGGATTTTTATTGAATGGTTTGTCTATCCACATGTCAAATTGATGAGAAATCTGTCATGACCTGTATACAGCTAGGGTGTACTGTAATCAAAGCTTGTTATTTCAGTATTTGTCTTAACATCCAGTAGAAATAATTTGGTTAAATTCTCTTCCTTTCTTAAATGGGATTTTGTTTTTAAAGCAGCCTGAAAACTATGACTTTTACTAGGCACATATAAATTACAGCATGTGCAGAAGATATCTAAATTTGCTTATTCTCAGCTAGTGTGAGTGATGGTGGCAGAGTAGCTACACAGATATTCAATAATTACCCAAAGTTCATGAGCAGGATTGTGCAGACTCTTCTGAAGCCTATGCCACTTTGTTATCACGATACCGTTATTGGAGATAATTGGTCATAACCTATGGTAGCAAAGTAGGGAAATGTTTGCAGTCACCAGATTTTCTCTATATGTGTGTGAGTCTGTGGATGTACATCCAAATCTATCTAGTAGATTGTATCTATTTAGTGAGGAAAAAAAGTGCTAGTTTTTACTGTTTGCTGCTTCTGTTCACAGATAAAGGTATACAAAAAATGAAATTAAGTCTATCTGGAATTTCTTTTCAGTTTCTTTTCATCTCAACTTAAAGCACAGGGTAAATTCTTCCTTTAACAATTGCATTAAAAGCAATGGATAAACAATGAGAATATAAAGATTCAAGAACAGCATCTTGACATCACGTAACAGAAAATTGATTATTTTGCCTGATGTATGAGGAGGAAGTAACAACAAGGAATTGGCTGAAAGAAATGGTGTTTGGAGGCTTAAAAGAGCAGTGCTGAATTTGAAGTGACCAGATTTTCAAATGAATAATGAGGATACATGCCAAGAATGGACTTGGGCTGTGGTATAGGGTTTATCTGGAGGCAGATAGGAAGGCTCATGTGGAGGGATATAAGAAGCTGAGTTATGAGATGAGGAATGAAAGAGTTTCTCTCATCACCTTCCTGAACCAAGTCCTCATTCCTTTTCAGCTTCCTGCCTTTTCATATAGAAACTATATTATTTTAAAGAAAGGCGTGAATGTGTCATTCATGTTCTGGTTTCCTTTTTTAATCTTCTGTTTATACGGTTTGTATTACTGTAGTATTTCCTAGTTCAAGTCCTTTGCTATTATTTTTATTTGGGCCTGGTGGCTTTTTGTGTTTTAAAGACTTTCATTCCAGTTTGAATTCCCTCTCTTCCCTTTCCCAAGTTTCCATCAAAACCTTCCTGAGTAGGTTTGTTTCTTTGTCCTTTTTCTTCACAGTGTTTCTTAATTGTTCTTTACTTCACTCCTTCAGCTTAGCTACGATTGTTCATTCCTCATCCACCCACTTGCTTGCTTTACTTTTCTCCTCATGCTAACAATCACCCACGTACATGGTTTTATTTCATTCACTATTCTGTTTCTTTCCTGTTCAGCTCAGTCACCCACTAATTCATGCCTTATTCTGCCTCACACTTGCAGTTGCTCATTCACTCCATTTTAGGAATCTGGGGTAAATGTAAAAAGGAGGCATAAAGAGTGAGACATGGGCTGTGAAAAGGGTGGAAGTGAACTGCTGAGAAAGAGGTAGAAAAGGAAATCTGCTGGAGTCAGAAATTCTCGGGGTGTCAGGAAAGCAATTACCATTGGGGTGAGTGTGTTTGGGGGAGCAGGTGGTGGAAAGGAGAGTCTTGGAGAATGGGTAGATGGAGCGGAAAATTGCTGTTCCAAAGAACTTAGTCGTCTCTGGTATGAACTTGATGTGTGAACTTTGTGTGGCTGATCAAGTTCAAAAGCCTTTATTTTAAAGGTGATGACTGACTTCTAGCTTTTACCTCAGAACTTTAAGTGGTCATTTTAAAAAAACCTGTCACAAGACTATCATGGTGAACACCAGAAGAGGCACCAGGTGTTTCTGTTCATCACCCCATGTAGACCTTAATTATGACTGTATGTTCCCTTGGAGCAGTACTGAAACATATTGCACTATATCAAACCAGTCAATGATAATTCTCAAATCTTACTGCAATTTGAACTCATAGGCTATAATCATCATCACTTATTGTATCTCAAATCAGAGCCACCTTCTCACAGAGAAGCAGGCTTAGAAGTTTGCAACTTGCATGCTAGTAAATTATAAATAACTGGCAAATATACACAAAACTGAGGCATGTCTCATTGAATACACAGAAAAGTACAGTGAAAGACTTTCATGTAGTGAACATTAAATAAATAAAAATTACATATCCTCTAAATGTGTAAAGTAAACAGGCAAGAAAGATAAACTTATCTTCATAGGTAACATGCTGTGCAAAATTTCACTGAGCTGAAGGCCTTAGTATGACTAGGTAATATTTCATATTTATCAAGTAATCCTAGAGCTGCTAAAGCATGAATTTATTTTTTAATGAGTCTTTCAAAAGCTATGTGTATTTATATTCAACGTTAATTTGCTGGAGTATTGTAGAAAAAACTGTGACCACGAGATGGCAGAATTCCCATTCAAACCTAAGAAGTTTTTAACCAAACTGCACATAGAATTAAAAAAGCTTACCCTGAACTTTGTTTATTTCTACAACTATAATATGGCACTTCTGATCCAAATTTCCATTTAATTTTGAAAAACATAGGAATTTATGAGAAGGCTGTTGTTGTGTTTCAACTGTCTTGTGTATTTTTGAGCCATTCTACTCCCCGCCACTGGTAATACTGCTGTTTTTCTGACACATGTATTAAACTATTGGAAATGCTGTTTTAAAACATGAATATATTTCTTCAAAACAACTGACATCAGCCTATGTTGTTTTAATAAACTGAGAAATGTGGAGAAGACACAAATTTTCTCAAATTTACAAAAAACATTAATCGAAATATTTCTCAAGGATGCTATCCTGCAGACAGTTTGATGAGTATTAAAGAACTTCCATTTTCACATGGATCTGGACCTTTCCTTCTGTAAAGTGGAGAATCCAAGATTCTTTTGTTGGACACTTTTCAAAACATCTCTTTTAGAGATAGTTCATCAAGGTGGGATTTTTTAAGAAGGTTTGGTGTTGGCTGACCTCTCTGTCCCGGGAAGCAAGGTTGGCAACTCTAGTTTTTTGGGGATGGGAATCATAATATTGTGTGTTTCTGTTATGGCTCACCTCCTTTGTTTATAGAAATACGCAGAAATCTCAGTTTTCATTTAAAATAAATTTTTCTAGCCCTGAAGGACTATGAGGGAAAATACTTGGAAAACAGATCTGTAAATGAACTAAGGCACAAAACAAAAAGATCCACATATTTATGATTTAAAAAAATAATTATTTTAAGGGCAGTCAATTATTTTGTGGCCTGACTCATAAGCTTTTCTTTTTTTTTAATGGTATGATTTAAAGCAGTTATTGACATCAATTAGTTTTGCCATTGACATCCAAAAAATTTAGGCCAAAACTGAGGGTTTTGGAAACCTCCCCAAGTACATTTTTAGAACAAAGAGAAATCTTCCTGCCTCATGTTTAACTTAAAAAATAACTACAAGTGCTAATGCACTGATTATAGGTGGAAGAAAATATTTTTTTCTGTGAATACAGGGGGTATATTTCCCCTTGCAAGGAAGAAACACACTTGTTATACAATAAACAATACAAAGAAAAAGACTTTGAAAATCCATTGTCTGTTCAGTTCTAAAATAGTGAACTTGAAGAATTTACACTAAACTTTTAACTTAAGAAATGACGATGTGGATGCTCAGGTTCTTTTTGTTTGTGGACATTTATATCACATAACTGTAATAATATAAAGAAGAATATTAAATTCTTTGAGCAGTGGTTCACTTGTCTCTACTGTCGTCTATACCATGTAAGAACATCTCTAATCTGAGAAAATTCCATGGCTGATATCTTGGTTTATCATTTTAATGTATCCAAAGTGCATGATTATGCATTTGAGAAGATATAAAAAGGGACCTAGTAACAAGCTCTGCGTTAACACCACTTTCATGGTTCTGACCAGTCATTGCAACCCAGCATATATACAAGAAAAAGAACCCTAACTATACTAAAATCTTAGCTCAGATTTTAAACCCAGACAATGATACTAGACTCAGAACCTCACTAAACAAGTGTCCTTTGTCCTATTAGTTCTTCCTGTGAAAACAGGGTTTCCATTAGCACTTAACTAGCAAATCAGTGCCAAGGAGCACAAAACACAGCTGAGTTCTCTTGTAGTCACTGCTGAATAATCCTCTTTGTACTCACATTGTAATATCATCATTAGTTTCAGTTGCTAGTGACAGGGTTAGTTCCTCTATAGATGCCAGTGTTTACCACAGTAGTATCTGATACGGGTTTTTTTCATAGTACTAAGAGTGCAAAATAAGTTAGTTTTCCCAGGCAGATCTCTTAAAATCCCCTCAGTGTCTGCATGCAGTCAGAACAACAAACTCATTGGACTGTGACTGATAAATTAATCTTCATAATTTTTCATGGTTTTTAAAAACTGTATTGCTGGAGTATTTTAATATGGGAATTTCAGTAACTGATATATGTTAAGAATCATCAGTAAACTAGGAACTGAGCTGCAACAGGTAAGAAAATGGTTTTGCTTAATATCTTTTATCAAATGTAGTCTTTTTGATACAGGCCTATTTCAGTCATGGAAATACGAAACTGCATTCAGAAACAGTCATAAATATTCATGTATATCTATGTACATGTCTAGATATGTGTATGGACTACCTTCGAATTGTAGTTTTCCTTATGGTACTTCTCAGGATTTCCAATAAAATCAGAATCAGAAAACAAGAGGAATGTGACTGTTAGAGATACACAGACATCCTTATCATCTCTTACATGGTGAGATTTAAAATTAGCCTCTTTTTTTCTGTGCATTCCACACTGCTGATCCAAAATATGGTTAGTCAGAAAAATGAGCTGACATGGGATGTTCCTCAAGGAACTAGTTCATTCCTAAGGAAACTAATGGCATGAACAACTGCTTTAGAAGAACGTTAATTCTTGATTCAGGTATCTGCTGAAGAAAGTTGTACTTTATTTAATTTGACATGTGGAAGTCAAAAGTTTATGAGCCTGTATAGGTCATTCTTCTTGTTGACCTTGTTTATTTGCTTCTCTTCTCTCAGTGGAAGAAATATTTACATAATTCTTTCTGGAAACAACAAAAATTTCAGGAACACTTGGAAGATGAATCTTACATTAAACTTCATGATTTAAAACACTATTTCCGAAAGCTGGTCCAGAAGAATACCCAAAGTTTGCATATGATAGGTAAAATGAATTATGATTCCCTGTGATGGCAGTTGCTGCACTTCTACTGAAGTATGCAAGGATAAGAGAAAGATTTCACTAGTTAACTGGTAATAGGTGTGAAGATATCTGCATTGCCTGTTTTGAACTGCAGGGAGAAGGTACAGGAAGATCAGGGACAAAAGCTTTAGCATACAAAAGGAGCCATTCCAGAACAGACTAACAGCTTTCTTATGCTATTATTCCATCTGACAATGGCCGTTGCCAGATGCTTTAGAGGAAAGTGCAAGAAACCCTGCAGTGAGCACTTATGAAATATTCTGCCCGTAGAGGAAATTTCTTGTTAATCTCTGTCAGTGATGATTGGTTTATATCCTAGAGCATGATGGCTTGAAGGTTAAGTATAAAATAACTTTAGGACTAGTACAACTCGTACTACTGTAAAAGAAGCTGTTTTTTTCCTGAGATACTTTAGTTTTATAATGTGATAACAGGCGCTGACCAAATGATGTTAAGCAAATTCCTTAGAATGTTTTGACATTTATTGTAGAGGTTGGATAATGAAGGAGATCTGGGATAAAACCAAGAGATTAAGTCTGTGTGATTTACAAAGAATTCATGAAAACAGGCAGTCTTTTTTTTTAATGACTTTTTGCTATCTTACATACATTCAATGGTAACATGGAAAATCTTACCTAATTTTATTAGACACTTTTATGAAGTCTGTAACTTGTTACATGCCTTCAGATGATTCTTAAGGAGGAGAAGTTTTTTAAGCTTTAATAAACCCTTTTTTATCAAAAATATTAAAATACTAGCTTTTGCACTGAAAATGCTTTCTGTTCTCTGGTCACGTTCCTGACTTCTGTGAAACCATTGTTTTACTATTCCTGCTAGTCACAGAATATTCTACAGGCAAAGATTGAATTTCCTTGTTTTAAAAGAAGAGAGAAAAGAAAAAAAATCTTCAGGCTTTCTTCTCATATCACGAAGGAGCAAAAAAGCACACATGCAAACAGCTTTCCTCCCTTTAAAATCTGTTTTAAAAAAGGTGATATCCTTTTATTTTTCAATCATTCACAGGCTTTTTTTCTTTCTTTTTTTTTTGTGACCTTGTGGTGAAAAAAAAGAAAGGAAGCCTCTAAATAATTTAGACAGTCTAATCTAAATAAGGTCACAAGAAGATCTCTTCTAGATCTAGCAGCGCTGCATGAAGATGTTTCTATGCTCGGCCCTCTAAAACTGTAATCCACCAAGTAGAAGCTGCCATTCCCACAGCTCTGCTGGACGAAGGAATCTAAGAGCTTTGCCTTGTCCACTTCGGGAAAAGTCAGTTCTCTTTCCAAACTGCCTTCATCAGCGGATTAATACTACTCCATGACACATGGAGTTGTCATACGACCCGTTCTGCCAACAAGCTGCGGAACTGGCAGCCTCTCGTGAAGAGACAGAAAGACAACCTGAGCGCTGCTCATATCCTCAATTGTCACTGCTCTTTGCTAGATGAACATTTTTCTGCAGCCTAAAGATGAGCTCTGTATGAGCACTCTGCTTAGAACATTGCTATTATTATGCCTGTGTTTTTGTGCACTGCTAGTGAACTTTTCATCTTCATGCTAGCCTGGCTACCTTAATCTTGCTGGATATCTTGAGCTTAACCCACTGTTGTATAGTTCAGGTTCTGCATATCCTCAGTGCAGGTTTAGGCCTAAAAATTGCCCTGCATGCCAAAGGAGAAAAACACGGGAGACAAACAGCTAATGAACCAAAAAATCCAAAATTGTTCATGATTGCAAAATAGTCAAAATTACAGACAATATTCTTTCTACTCACTTTAGATCCAGGCTTTCTCTGAGGTGTCATAGTAATATACAGGAACTAGAGCAGGTAGCAGAAAGTCCTCAGTATTTTAAGTTACGGAGATTTTTTTTCTTCTGCTTTATATGTCACTTACATGTCTGAAAGGATTGTAGAGGAAGGGGCAAGTTAGGTAAGGCAATGTCTGAAATCATTAAACTCTTTCCCCAAGGATATTCAGTAAGACTTCCTAGAAATTTTGCCATAGGTAGTAATCAAGATCAGTTATCCAAGTAGCCAAAAGCACTTCTTGGAAGACTGATGTACGTAAGCATGCACACATGGTGTGTAAAACAGTGATATCTATTCCCATGTTATGGGACTAAGAGGAAAGGAGAGATGTTAAATACAAAATAGACATCAACAGGCAGTTGGTGTGCCGCTTTGCCTAGTGCTCTTCTAAGGGGAGTTTGGTTACTGAAGGTCTGCTGACTTTGGTACTTGCTGTATTGGGCAGGAATCTGCTGCTGTTCCCAAGGAAATTCTGACTGTATTTTACAGATTGAAGAGAGTCCTACATGGAATAAAAATCAGATGACCACATAACAGAAAATTGAGTGTGGTCTTTGTAGAAAGAGCACCCTGTCAAGACTGAGGTGTTCTTACTGGAATATCTAACCTGTTCTAAGACATAGTATTTTTTTTACTGCCTTTTTGTATTTGACTCATTCATTGACACCTTCATCTCACTGATTTGGTTTACTTTTTCATGATCTGTAGAACTTTGAAAGTATGGCTCATCAGTAGGAAAATGCACTTGAACAAGCATTTTCAAGATTGAAATTAAGGGCATAACGTTTGATCAACAGATACCTAATGTTATATAAGTCCTTGTTGGCTTCCAGCTGGACTGATGCTTAGATGTAAATCTGAATGTAAGGACAGTTAATTTTTTATATCTGTGAGACATATATAAATAATTTATAGTAGGAAGTAATAATAATTATTTTAATCTTTTTTAAATGCACATAATAAGTTCAAAAGCAACCCAAATTTGATAAAAAGAGTAATATTCACGTGTGCTTAAAATCGAATGTTATAGATCGAAGAAGCGGTAGTGTGTTAATAAAATTAATAAATGTAAGTGATTAAAAGCAAACATTAGAAGAAATTGGAGGTCTAATTTAACATTTTTTCAAAGTGATATAAAGTTGAACTGAAATTCTAATTTTATTTTTTTTTTATTATTTTTTTTTTTAGAATTTAGATGCTGTGTATTCTATAGAGAAAACAACTTAGGGAATGTAGAATAAATTAGCATGAATTCGTTGGAGGTGTGCCAGCTACTATCTGCTGAAGTTCTGCTCCTGGTTTTATTTCGATAACATAAGGTTAGATGAAATGAGATTTTTGCCTTTTTCCTACTAATGGCAATCAATATAACTAGACCAGAACATTTACAGTATTTGCATCTTTCTTTAATGGTTAGGGAAAGTCATCAGAAACAGTGACTGGAGAGAAATTAATGACTTGGTAAGGCCTGGCTGCCAACGTACCTTCTCATGTTGATCACAAAAATCATTTGCTATCACACTCAGGTGTACGTGAATTTAATTTCTAAGTGGATTTTCAGTTTCAGCAAGGCAAAGTTAGTACCTCTAAGTAGGAGGAGTTTGTCTAACATATGGCATGACTCAGACTTTCGTTCTGGAGTTTATTGCTGTAGTAGAAGAAGCTCTGAATCCATTTTTGTTTACATGAGAGCAGGAAGGTTTTCACTGTGTCAATGGTCCCTGCTGCTCGTGTGTACTAGCACAGATCTGACTCAACTGGAGGTTGATATCAACTGTTTTTCATTTGTACTTTTTGCTGCTGTCATTATGCTGCTTGGTTTTAAAGGCCATGAAGTGCTTTTTAGAGACATCACTTTCTGGAGATGATGCTTTGAAGTTGTGGCTTCTTATATATTCATATGCATAAACAAACTGGCATACATAAATCCTGCAACTGGTCTCTCTGCATTGGACCCTGCCCTTGGCAATCTATCAGTATAGGTTGTAGCTGTTCTAGTAAAGACTTGCAAGATTTTTTTTGTCTTTACCACTATAATTAGAAACTAATAGCAAAGATGGCAGTGGGTTTCACTCGTGTCATTTATACACATATAATTTCATTGCTTAAAATACAGTTGCTTTAGAGGGGTATAGGCTCTGAATTATTTGTTCTTATTCCCTCCACTTAGTAGCAGAGTCCTGAAATTAAGAGACCACCCACATGCCTCTTTGGAGGGCAGTGACCAAAGTCTGGAAAATCAAGAATTGATGTAGATAATGTTTTATTTCTAGAATGCATAGAAGCACTTAAATGAAGAAAAAGGAGTCGAGACTGTAAATAATTTAATAACAGTGCGTTGCAGAAAGTCTTAGCAGCTTAAAATGGCACCAGAAACAGTTTTCAGATCAGCATAGGTAACAGAGCAGAGCTGCAATGTGTTCTTTGTGTGTATTGCTAAATAAGCAAAGTCTGCGAAGTCACTGTATGCAATAGTACAGACTGGATTTCCTGAAATCATTCACTTGAGAACAAACCACGTAAGTTATCTGAGTTTTATTTCTAGTCAGTGTCTCAGTGCTGCTTGGGGTAGCAGCTACCTTCAGATGTCCCACATTGTCAGGTTTGTATTGATTTAAGAGCTCTGGTGTGCTACTCGAGCAAGACATGTTATAATATCTTTCTGGGAGGAAATAGCCTCGAAGCATCCTGGTAACAGTACTTTTATTAATCAGGTGATCAAATATAAAAGGATGAATTCTAACATGTATTGTCAGGCTAATGACCCTGAGTTGCATCCTCTCTAAGTGCAAATGGTGTAGTTCCGTAATATGGATTATTTCTGATTTATATCAACTGAATACTGGCCCATGCTATGTAATGCTACTCTGGCATAAGATAGGTTTGCTCTAACATCTGAGAAAAACCTTAGAAATCATACTCTTTCATAAGGTTTGTTGCTAAACAAGTATTGGTAAAGTGTTTTGAATTTCATACCAAAAGTGGTCTTTTGTGAAACATATGCAAATTAACTGTGAGTTTCATTAACTGTAACCTCTCTTGGGAAATCTGTGGAAGCCTAGCAATACCAGGTGACAATAACTGCTTTTTTTAAAGGCCAGCCATGGAGTTTTATAGCTTTATTTTTTAACGGAAAAATGACAGTTCATTGAGCTCAAGAGAGAAATACTTAATAAGGCTCAACTGTTTACTGTCAGCTCAGAAAGCATGTGAATACAGTAATCCTGAAAGTTCTTCAGGAGTTGGGGGCTGCTCCCTCAGAACAGCTGTCTTTATTTAAACTCATGCTTATCAGCTGGAGTTCCCAGACTGTTCGAAAATTCTTCATTGTAAAACAAGGAGTCAGTGTCTGGAGGTGCACCTAGAAGCAGACTGCAGAAAAAATGCAGGTTACAGGCTACAGGGGCAATAACAACTATTTAGTACAGATTGTTAGATAAAGCTGTTTTGAGACTGCCATGAATGATAATGGTGTTCACTGCAAATTAGGATAGACATTTAATTTGGGTAAAAGACTGCTTCACCAAGCATCTATAGGAAAAATACGTTTACAGAGTAGTCATTGCTCTTCTTTTAGTAAGTTTACTTCTTATCAAGTCATTAACACAAAGATCAAAGGCAACCCCCTGTGAAACAAAGTGATGAGCATAAATATAAGAACATGTTTAAAAATTTGAATAGACCAGTATACTGGCAGTGGCCAATAGCTAAAGCTTTGAGAGAGAATAACAGGGCAAGTAGAAAGTAAAACTTTTCCTGCTATTGCTTCTAACTTCTGTCAAACCATAGCTCAGGGACTTTGAGTGTGAAACTTTTTGTGTGTATGTGTGTGTGTGCGTGTGCGTGTGTGTGTTATATAATAGCCTTTGATGAATTTTTTCTTCCATAAGTTTTTCTAATTGCTTGTTAACCCACCTAAGCTTTTGACATCTCCAACATCCTGTAGCTATGAGTTCTACAGTTTAATTACGTGCTTTGTGAAAAGCGTTTCCTTTTGTTTGCTTTAAGCCTGCCACTTGATAACTAAGTCTCCTAAGTTCCTTCACAGTGGGAACTAGGGAACAGTTCTCTGTGTACTTTCTTTATTCCACTCAATATTTTATAGGATTTCATCATATTAATCTCATGGGTGTTTCTTTTCTACCTAGTCTTTTTTCATCTCTCCTTGTGAAATAACAAACTCTTTTCATCCTAGGTACTCTTTTCTGTATCTTCTCTAGTTCTCCAGGGTCCACTTTCAGATGTGGGGAAGTAGAACCGCACTCAACATTCAACAAGATTTATTCTTTTCCAACTATGTCTACTATTCTGCTGCTTTCATGATCTCTTGTGAGTATTGAGCTGAAGCTCGTATAGATGTGTTCATAAAGACTCCCAAAACTCTGTTTTGAGTGAACTTAGCCAATTTAGACTCATCATAGTAAGAGTTGTTTTGTATTAATGGATGTTGATATCTGTTAGATATTTTCTTGTCCAGACACTCATTATTATGATAACCTTCTGTAACTTGTTGCACCTGGCTTTTGTTTTCATAATCCTAAATAATTTAGCATTGCCAGCAAAATTTGTCACCTCTTCATTAGCATCCCCAGCTCCTGCATATAAACTGTGAATAGAAGAGACATCCACATCCTTGTTGGGCTTTTCTGGAAAACTCCTTTCACAGAAGAATTTTTTAAAAAAATTATTATTCATTATTTCTTATCAATTAACAAATCAAGAATCTTAGGGAATATTTTACCTATTATTCCAAGTAATTTACTGTCTATAAGATCCCTTGGTGAGGATCGTTGTTAAAAGCTTTCTTAAAATTCAATACATTATGTCAGCTACATCTCCCATGCAACTATGCTCTTGAATTTTTCAAAGAGGTCCAATAGGTTTGTGAGGCACAATAATACACTACAAGAGCTGAGTTAACTTTTATTATTATATCATATTTATCTGTAGGTCTATTAATTTTAAACTTTAGTTTCCTTTTTTTTTCCTGATAAAGAAGTCAGATTTACTCATGCATATTTTCTTCTGGTCCAGCTGAAACCTGCCAATTGAACCGGCTTACTTTTGTTACTATTGATTCTCTCAGCACTGAGGTCCCTTTTAGTAGTATTAATCGTCTAGCAATTTCATATTTGACTTTCTTTGACTCATAGGTGAATATCATGTCATTGTGGTGATTTGTTACTATTCGTTTTATTGATTTGTTCTAAGAATTTTTTGACTGAGAGACCAATTGCAGGTAATTCCTACAATTCTCCCTCTATAAAAAAGGTTCCTATGTGGAAACCAGTCTAATCTCATCTATAGAGAACACCAATATGAAGAATTAACTTAACTGTTCAGCTTTGGCCTTATCTTCTTTTACAACTCCTCAATCATCTATTGGTCCTACAGAGTCGTTGGCAGACTGCCTGCTTTTGATACTGAAAAGATTTTATTATTAGTTTTTATATCTTTATAAAAAGTTTCTTAAAACATTTTTTAGATTTTTTTTAATAGCTTTATATTTCACTTTCTAGGCTTACACTCTTTTTTACTTTCCACATTTGCACAAAAATTTTAATTTCTGAAAGTTGCCTTTATATGAGCAACAATTTAATAAAATTCTTTTTTTAAACCTATTCCACAACTGGGTGTGGTGTTTTTTTTAATAGCATCTTCAAAGTGATTTGAATAATTTTATTTTCTCATGACAAAAAGGCAAGGACACATTCTTTTGTGTGATAGTGAACTGTACTGCAAGTGTACCCATGGCATATATAGTTGTACTGATGGCCCTTAACTTCAGTATCAGTGTGTTTGAATTTAAGTTTTGCTTTGCTGCTGCTGGAACTACTTAGTGTAATTTCTGCATTTTCTCCAAATCTTTGGAGGCACAAAATTAAGATCTGAGGTATGATGCCAGAACTGTTAATTTGGAGAGAAAACCTAAGGACACAGTTTTATAATAATTGTTGTAATCATGCAAAAGCTAGATTTAATTTTATAAGAAATGCACTTCTTCATTTCAGGGTGCTGTTTTATTCCAATGAAGTAAAATCAAGCATATGATTTTATTACCGTTTCAAATAAGATCTGCTTATGTTCTCACAATTTATATGATTTAAATGGTTTGGAGACCTATTGCTGTTCTGTACTCTGTTTTGTTGTCCTGTAGGAAATCTATAAGAAAGATTATTATTAATGTAAGCAAGTCAACACACATGTACACAGAGAAACTAAGTGTTCTGATGTAATATTGCAAACCTCAGTGTATTCAAGTATACCTAGGACCTCAAGGAGCAAAATGAGTAATTATGCACCTGAGAAATCTGTATTTCCTGGTTTTGACAAAGATAGAATTGATTATTTTTTTTTCTTTTCTTTTTTTCCCCAGTATTATTTGCTTATTTTACTAGCACTCATGCAGACAGTATATGTGACTGACTTTCTCTTTTTTTACGCTGATTTCATTTCTCTCCTGGAGAAAAACATTTTAAACAATTCAGGACTTTGACATAAAGTTTTGTGGTTGCTAATCTGTCAGGTCTTATTAATGCAATCTCTGGTAACATGAGATAGAGATGACTTTGCCACTGCCATAGTGATGAATATCTTCAAAATATTCTGCTTCATTTCCTATTCATTATGTAAATGAAATCATATTTACATAAATGGAGGTGTTCTTCCCCTGGTGTTCAAACTGCCTCTCAATACCATCACAGCCACCTCGCCCACCCACAGATGAACATTCTCCAACAGTCATTACTAACTGCAGAGACATTTCCAATGTCCTTATTGGAAACTTACCACAGACCAAGTCTGGCACATCTGGACACTATTCCACCTCTTGGAGATGAACACCCCACCCCTTTCAGGTATTGAAATTACCATTCAGTTTCACTATTTCTGTTATGATTTAAATGTCCAGCAATCCCTGTGACATTGCCTAGGGGGATGCAAACACTGTACCATGATATATGCAAAAAATCAGTCTGCAGACCTTGGTCTTACTATGGACTAGGACAAAGACAATTATTCATGTTGTATTTTAGTAGCATAACTCAGAAAAATAGCAGAATTTGTTTGATAAAAAACATAGTTCACTGGAATCACATTTAAACAGGCAGCTATTTTCTATCTACAGAACTAAATCCAACTGCAGATGTGGAGAATTTATCAGTGCATCCAAATCTAGGATGTTAACATACAGTTTCGTACTTAAGCTCCAGAGTGGTGTCTGGTTACTGCAGAAATTTCTTCCATCTTTTCTAGCCCCCTGCTTTCCTCCATACGATGTATTGGAAGCAAAGGTGGGTTTAAAGGACAATAGTTTGAATAGTTTGCTGAGCAAATGGGAGGCATAGGGCAATGAGAAAAGAGAGGTGCAAGTCCCATTTGTTCCCTGGGTGCTTATGCACCTTTGACCACTGCTAACAGGGCTATTAGTACAGGTCGAATGAGAATTTGTCTGCTTTCAGAGTGTCTACTGTGGTAGCTGCACTGTGCAAAGTATTATCTGTTTTGTGTGTCCAAATCGTTGAAACTTACTTGCTGGGGGATGTTTCTTCCTTTTCTGTTCCTTGTTATCTGCATATGCCAATAGAATTTCAGCTTCCTGCCTGCCTGTTCTTACATTTATCATCAGTGGCTGCCATTTTATAGCAAAACACCTTCATTCAGATAAGGGAATACCATTTTTTTTATTGGTTCAAAAGATGAAGTGGAATTTCCAAGGGGAGGAGGAGACATGCTGCTTGCTTCTAGTTCTCTTTCCACCCACTATAAAAAAAATGAGAGGATGTGTTTAGTCCTCTTACCTAAATATCTTGAAGAATTGGAAAAGCAAATGGATTTTGAGCTTAAATTCAGATAATAATGAAACCAAAAACTTTACTACTGCTGAGCCACTTTGGACATAGGTCAGGTGCCCCAGTTTATTTCCAATCTGCCTTAACCTACCTGTGTTACTTGATTTCTGAAGAGGAAGATCTATGGTGGTTATGATGTTTAAATCAAGCAGCTGATACAGCAACATTATTATTTAAAGTGTACCATAAATTTCTAATAAGGATTTGAAGCATCTGTATCTGTCATTGCATTATCATACCTGTATCATTGCAGTTATGGGGCCTAGATTAATTTAGTTCAGTTAGAAGAAGAAAGAAATGAGAAGTTTGTGAATCACCAGAAATAAAATATTTTCTATATTTACAAATAATGAACGTTCATAAACATTGTACAGAGGAGCTCAGTATTGGTATTGACCTAACAGTAATGTGGCTTTATGCAAGCTGTTTCATCCAAACTCTTGCCTGCACTGAAATGTGACCCAAACTTATTTTTCTAGGCCTTAAAGCCATAGCTTTGAAGGTGAGTTCCTTAGGTCTATTTTCTTTTTTTACAACTTATCAACCCCCCTACAAATCTTCCTTATCAGAAGGACTGTTTTATCCTATATGGGATAAGATACAGTGCTAAAAAAGAAAGAACAAAGAAATGAATATTTCAGTGTCTCCTGGAAGAAAGCTGCCATGTTTTTTTTTGCCATCACATCACATTTACCCCTTATTTTTACAGGTCAATATACATACTGTGAAATAAGATTTATTTCAGTGAGGCTTTACCTGAAAATTTGAACTGGTTAACAAAACAGGCAGTTGTTTTTAAATTTTGTAGTTCCCTTGAACTTTCCAGCATGGTTTTGGTGAAGATCCTCAGTGCCATTAGAATATGTTACTGCAATATACCATTTTTTTGTCCTGCCATGGCCCTTCTGAAGTGACTTTTCCTCCAGACTGCCAAAAAATTATAGTATTCCAATGTCCCCTTCAGGCATTCCTTCTTGTATTGTGTCCTTGGAAGTTTGGAAAAATCTCCATACCTTAACATTTCTCCTTCACTTGTCTCATTAGCAAGCATTTGGCTGTTGAGAACAATCAGTAGCAGAGATGTTGGGGTAGGCCTCATGCTAGCTGTATGTTTAAAATATCAAAACAGAGCTTTCTAAGCTGCCTAGAAAGTTGGGCTTTTTATATATAATTTCATCAGTCAGTGGAATTATGAAGAAATGCTCATTGGAAAACTCCGAATTTAGATGTAATTTATTATAATACCAGCCTTAATGATGCCTTCTTTTGTTACTCATTTAGTACAATATTCAGTTTCTCTGATAACACTGCAAATGGTATACAAGTCATTATAGTGTCCTGATGAAGAACCATGTAAGCATATTTTCTTCCAGTCTTATTTGGAGACTGTGTATGTAGGCTTGGAGTTGACTCGCTGTTTGTGGGATGACAAATTAAAGTAGCTAGAGCGTGAACATTATTGTATCCATTTCTGATTCCTTCAGAATGTCTCTTCAGATTTCTGCAAGTTTTCTGACAACTATGAATCTTGCCTCACTGCTAGAATTTGACTTTACAATTTGTCTTCTTGTATGTTAATGTTGATCCTCCAGTAAGCTGAGGTGTTTAAAAAGACCTTTATGCCACTTTCCACTGTAAGCTGACAAAGGGGAGAAAAGGTCCATAGCTATTTAAGATCTGTGTAGAAGGTCTTGAGGGCAATGAGTTGATCCTTCAAATTTTATGTGGCTTTCAGATATTCACAGATGAATATAGGAGAGCTGGAGCACAAAGGAGGAGCTCTATACATAATTCTGAGCTATGCAATGACCAGGCATGCTGGAGGATCTGGGCCAGTACGTTAACAAATATTTCTCCAGAGTGTTGGTTTTGGGTACACCAAAGTCATAAATAATCAGTCATAAAATAATATGACTGTTGTAAATTTTTTACCTAATGAATTGAGAATAAGATCTGATGGATTATTATGAAGATTACCACCATAGATATTTACATTCATACAAAGCATTTTTTAAATACAGAACACCTTTATTACCGCTGAAATCTTAGGAATATATAAACTTCCGTAAAAGATTTTTCCAAATATAGTGTTTGTTCATTCACAGTTTTAGTGAATCATATGATAAAAGCTTTGATTCAATACTATAGAATGTGCTTCTAGTTTTGCCAAAAATGCAACAGGTCATTTTTCTTTAGAATACTGACTATTTATTATGTGTATATAGTATAACTTTTCTCCTTCTTTCATGTACAGTTAAAGTAATAAGTCACTATGGAAGGCCAAATAATTTTAAACTTTGGAAAAAAATCCCCCAAACCCTTTCTATCTGTAGTTATTCTAATAATTTTGGTTTTTATATCTAATCATGCAGTAACATCTCACAAACATGATTATTGTGTTTATCAGTGTGGTATAGATAGTTAACTTCCAATGATCAACAGTTTTTCAATGATAACTTTTTTCTTCCAAGTTTAGCTGTTTTAAACTTTTAATGTCTGTAGACTGATAATATCTTAATATTTGTTTCATTTTGAAGGTGTTGGTGGATTTACTATCACTGAGAAGCAAATGTGACACAAATGTATTATATACTAACATAATACATCTTCTAATATTACTGTCTATTGATATTTTCCATGATTGTTGGATTAAATTTGAAAAATAAACCTCTTTGCAAGCAGGACAAGAGCTAAACAGCTGTGATTGTGTTAAGTGTTTCTAAAAATGATCACAGTGCATGGTGCACTGTTATTTCTTTTGTGTTTAAAATTGTGTTAGGCCTATAAAACTCAGTATGTCAAATTTGTCATGAAATAATTTGGAACTTAAGGGGCTGTGTGCCTCAGGGTTATGTGTTACAGAAATGAGAATTTTATTAACATTGGAAAATGGCCACACTGATTCAAGAAAGCTGTATTGTCCTTCTCAATTTGAAATGGTATAAAGTATTTTGTTAGGATTTCACTTCAAAGTGTTCAGAATGTACAGTGTCAGCCTGGTATGCAATCACTGCAGGTGTGGGCACAAGCTGAAAAATATCTGGCTCCAGGGATTATGGCCTTGGGTATCAGTGCATTTTCTTGGTGCTCTGTAACGTGTGAAAATGTTGATTAGAGTATAGATAATATTGCAAAGGGGTAAAGATCACTTAATGTTTGCTCAGTGCTTTATAAATATAAATGCTTATATAAATTATTATTAAAAATAGTGAATGCATCCTGTGGAATTTTATTTATCTGCGTGTGCACAGAAGGTACTAGGAGCTCCAGAGTGCTAAAAATGAATTTAAACAAATAGCTTTTTAAATTATTATTATTATTATTATTACTACAAACGTGCTTACAACAGGCAGCATACAAAGTTTAAATGAATGCTTACTATAACCTGATACAAAAAAGATAAGATGTGCACCATCCTGTCATGGAAATGGACAATGACATGACATTGGAAAGTCCATGACAATGAAAAAGTCAAAACACACTTCCATTAGTGTAAATACTAATGGAATTCTTGATCTGGAAAAGCCTTTTTGTGCAGCCTTTACTTGTGTCTAAGCAAACATTTAAATATTTTTCTGATTTACTACTATTCAGAGATTTTATTTAGGATGCTTCTCTGCAGTTATGTGCAGAGAGGTGTATGAGCTCCTGTAACGCTAATTGCATGGTTGTCCAGCTTGGGAGACTGTTCTGCTGTGCTCCTCTTTCTGGCTTTCACGCTCAGGTCTCATCCTAACACAGACCTGGGATGTGGCTGAGTGGGCACATTGGCTGAGAGCTTAGGAACAATCCTGGATCCTGGAGGACTGGTATGCTCTAATTTGTTACATTTTTGGTCACTTTGATTTTAAAATGTATTCTAAAGAGCAGCTGTAAGTTATGTTTTTATTCAGGTATGGCTCAAAATTCCTTCAGGCTAAAGTAGTTTAATCTTCCAGTAAGATACAGGCAAATAATGTTGACGCGGTTAATAAAAATGGTTTTAAACCTAAGCTGGAACCTTCTTCTGAGCTCAGAACTAAATACAGCTCAAGTGCAGTTTGCTGTCATCCATAATGGCTAGTTAAACATTGTTATACTCATTTTATTCTGAAGACACCTCTTGTAACATGTTTTAATATAAGTATATCTGGCCTGCAGTATCGGTCAGAAAGCAACTGCTGTTGGCAGTTGTTTCATTTCTAATGTGCAATAACACAGCAGAAGCAATTCAGTGAATCACAGAAGTAGCTTCAGGGAGCCCATAGGCCATAGAACTAATTTCAGCCTGTGAGTAAATAAAAGATGTGAAAATACAGTTCCCACTTTCTCAGTGGAATCAGAATGACAAGGTCAATAGACGCGGATTGCTGAACTGTACACATTTACAATATTGGTACTTGTACCACACAGAGTATAAATATACAAATCCTTCCCACCCTGTCAGTCTAATGAGAATTATGTTGTTTACAAAACAGTGATACAGTACTTCAGAGAAAAGCATCATCATTTGCTTTTGTTTTAATATACAAATAATTTTGGTGATTCAAATGAATTGGAATAATTTTGGAATATATCCTGGTAATGGCCACAGAGACTGCTTTTTTTTTTCTGATTCAGAGTGACAAAAATATCAGGATTTGTAGTGAAGTTGCCAGTATGAAAGTAAGAAATAAAATATTCCATCCGTTTCCCCATTTTTACTGTGTTTTAGTGATACTTTAATTATAAAAAAAATATTTCACAACATTAGGAACAAATGGGGGGGGCGGGGGGGGGGGGGAAGCCCAAGCAATTAAATGAAAAAAATCAGTTTTGTGGAGTTCTGGTGCCAGTTACTGTCTGAGTTATGAGAGTTAGCTGGAATCTGTAGTAATATTTTCTTTGGTGGCCATTTTCCAGCTATATGAGATTAGAATATCTTTCTTTTTTTCGAACAACCTGAGAATTTTAATATTCTGAGTATGTAAGTTGTAACAGTGCATCTAATATAACACAGCTGGAGCCATGACATTTGCAATTGGCCTGAATTTTGTCCTGGGTTATCATTTTGTTCTGTTCCTACATCAATGAGTCTTTTCTCCTTGGTGAGAGAACAGTCCTTTCCTCCTCTTCACAGCTCCCAGACAAAGAGAAAACTTTTCTGCCCAGCAAAAAGAACAGGCAAAAGCCATTCAGACCAATTAATTCGTACAGCCCCCGCATATTTACTGGCAGTGATTTCTGTTTCTAATTTATCTAGGCAATTAACTTAACAACCCTACTGTCTCCTCCCTTGCCCCACATATCTTGCTATCTGTTTAGACACTGAAACCTGTGCAAAGTCCAACAACAATGAAATCAAGAAATTAGATTGTAATAAGTTACAACCTCTACACTTGACCTATATTACCTAACTGTTTGATAATGTCATTTAATTGCATTTCTCTGATGAAATCTTGTGACAGGACTACTTATTAGCATTGACTATCTTGGAAATCAATCTTTAGTGCTTATGAAACACCTTTTGATGGATTTGAAACGAAAATCTATGCCATTACAGTATATATCACACAGAGAGTTCCTCTAACTGTCCAAAATTTTACATGTCATACACTTTGTATCATCATCAATTGACTTAATAATTAATTTTTTCCTCCTGCCTCACCGGATGAAGATTCTCTGCAGTTTAGTAGAGGTCATGAAGTGAAAGGAGCTGTTGTCTGTATAATGTCTGCCTGATTTACTGCAGAAATGGGTAGATTTGCCATGACTGAAGGAGAAATCCAGTGGAACAGAAAGGAAATCTTCAGTGTTGAAGCAAATGAATATGCTGCCGTGAAAAAAATAAATTCTAACTATGGATTTTTGCAATGGTAAGTGAGCCAATTAAACCAAAATCATCACATATTAATTTTCATTTTCTAGAACATGTCATGTTTGCTTTGAAAACATTCTATCTTGCACACTCAGCTACAGCTAAATCCAAGGAGCTTCTACCTTAAAAATATATGGTGCTATCTAAGGTTCAGTACTGTGAGAAAATCAGATATAGGTATGTCAGAATAGGCATTTGATGTAATGGATGCTTTTACCTTACATTTTCTCACTTCCCTATTTGTTAATTGGAGAGTGTAATCCTCTTTTCTCACAGGATTGTGCAACAATACATTAATTAAGGTTTGGAAAGCATTCAGATTCTAGAGTACTGAGACCCTGACTGAAAAGCCCTTGAGAAAACGAGTGATTCGGTCCACAAGGAGGATTTGAATACTGTCCAATAAATAAGGCCTATAGATACATATTGAAAAGCACAGAGAAAGTATTGAAGAACTGCATGTCAAGTAACCACTGTCTGTCTGCTGTTCTGTGCAAAGGTATAGTATGTGATTCCAATCCATATACAACACAATGGGTTTGCAGCTTGCAAAGAGGGATGTGTGTGGGTGAGTTTGTGTGAAAATGTAAACTCGTGACAATTGGATAACCAGTTTAAAGAATTTTTTGAAAACAAGCAAACAAAGGAACAAAAACTTTAACTGAACTGTAAGAGCTAGAAAGGCAGAAACCAACTGAAATATTGTCACTATCAAACCATGAATTAAAAAAAAAAACAACAAACTGTTCTGAATTTGTCTTCCCAGATTTTTATGGTTATATGTTGATAATTACTTTCTGCTTCCTTTTTTTTTGTTTTCTCTTCTTCTGTACCTGTGTGGAAGACCATCAGAAATAATTTCTTTTGCCTTCCCTCTAATGAAGCTGTCAGGCAGTTACTTAAGTAAGTTTAAGCATGTGAGTGATCTGGAAGGCTTCAGCAGAACTGCATACATCCTTAAGGTTAAACGTATGTTTTAGTGTTGCCTTGTAGATGACATCTAGGAAAACCTAAATGCTCGGATGAAGAATGATTTGAGCTAATACGATATTCCACAAAGTGCTGTGAGTTTTCTTGTATGGCATTTATGGAGAAAAGAGCCTACAGCTGTGTTGCTAAGAGCTGCTCCGCACAGGTAGAGAAAGGCAGTTCCCAAACAGAATCAATTTTCTTGGGCAAAGCCATAAGCTTCCTCTCAGTTTCCATTGCAGCCCAGGGAGAAGTCAGTTGAATTTCACACAAAAATAGAATTGCTTTACATTTGTGTTATATACAAGACACTGGAGTTGTTCTTTTATTCATTACGTTAAATATGTGATCTCCAAGTTATCAGTTGTACACTGTGAGCTGATAGCTGTCTTCTGTTTTTCAGCACATTAAGTGCGTTATTTTTTAAATAAACTGGACTTGATTCTATTGTCATTGACTTTCAAAGAAAAACTTCCAAATTATTATAATGATTACAAAGAGGCTTGAAAAAAGTTCTCCATGACTTCTTAGTTGCAAATAGGATAGCATCAAATGGACTTATAGTGTATGTTGTTCAACTGTATGTAATTCAATCATTGATTAACTACTATGGGGACTGATAGGAGCTCTATTATTATTAAGAATTTACAATTTTTTGAGAAATCATAGGATACAAGGTTTGTAAGGAAGAGGTACCAGATTGCAATTGCCTAACAACTGATTTGATTAATTCGTTAAACCTAACCTGTACATTTGAATAAGTCACATGTGAAATCAAGACTTGTAAGATGATCATGAGCCTTATATTCTTATTTACCTACCATGTGCACTAGTCAAAAAAGACACACACCATTTTTATCACTGAAAGAGAAAATTAAAAGTGCTTTTTTCAACTGTTCTTGAACACTTAAGAAGGACCAGTGGTGTAAATACAGTTACTGGAGTTACAGGTTAGATTTTCAATGCACAATATTTAAAAAATGAAACCCCAAATACATTTGTAGATAGAGATACATCCAAAGTCCTGCAGAGCTTCCCCAAGATGATGGAATAAAAAAAAAAAAGTCACTATTAGAGGAGGTTGTCCTCTGCCCTTAAGCATAAATGGAGTGAAGATGTCAGCTCACATTCTGCCTTCTCTGTGACTCCAGATATAGAACAACAGCACTGTGGCTAGGCTTTCAATCTCTGTTTTTATAAAAGTGTCAACTTTTGTTTCAAATGCACCAGTTCTTATTTTTGCTTTCGCATTCACCCATGATAGTTCACCAGTCAGTTTAAGAAAAAACAGTTTTAAGAATTCATGCCTTGGTGATATGAACACCTGAGCTCCCTTGTATGTTTCAATGCAGGAGCTAACAAGTGAAGACGGGTGATTTGTAGTGTAGATAATACACAGTTGGGTACCCCAGACGTGTGTCTATTCCTTTGTCAATGATGTTAACAAAAGGCAGGCATGCTGAGTAGTCAACCAGTGATATAAAATATTTGTCAAATGGATAGGTTTATTGGAAAGAAAATACTATTTTTACCTCTCTAATATATTAATAAAATGCACAGGTAAATAAAAATTACAGCTGACTGTATTGGGCACCTTTCCTATGAAATTTAATAATGAATTGATTTGAATTGAAAATGGGAGGCCTAATCTTTCTTTCATTCACATTAAGTTATGTTTAGCTTTCTCTGGAAATGTCTGTGGACCTGAATTTCCCAAAGCTATATTTATGTTTTTAATGTAAGTGAGCCTTAAGCCCTGAGTTTTGGAGATTAGTGGATTTATGTGGGGTGAATATAACAAGTGTTCTTATCTTCGTATCTGCAGAGTATATTGACAAGTCATACTTTGATGTGAGGACCATTTCTCAGTTATAGTACAAGGAAAGCATTAGTATAATAATACATTTGACTTGTAAACATTTACATCAGAAGTATGTAGTGTTAAAAAGGCTAAAAACATAATTTCAAATTACTTTTACTCTACCTTTCCTCGCTTTCAAAGTTTAAGAAATAATATATAACACAAAGCCTGTGAACTTTCAACTGTTACAGAGAAGAAGACAAAGGGAAATTAAGGAATGACTGTAAAAATACTACTGTAAGAAGAGCAAGAATGCCCAGAACACTGGCACCAGCATGTGTAGTCCAGAAGCAGCAGTGCTCAAAGAGCAATTCAAAAGATATAAAACTCATCCCTGTTCCAAAACATGATATTCAGAAGAGAAATTTAAAAAACGTGCTTTCAGATTGAATACTTCATTGGCATTGTTTCCATCTCTTTATCATTGAGACAGAATTTGTTTCCTTGTGTTTCAAGTCTATGAAAACCAGAAACATCACTGTGTTGGATTAAAAATTGTTGAATGAAAGAGACTGTGCCTTTCACAAGATAAGAATCAGGAGTGAATTAGCTAACTGCAGGAAGGACCTAAACTGCTATCAATTAATCTACTGAGATTTTGTTTATTTTTAATATTTGGAGTAACATTTTTCGTCTAGTTTTCAATAGAAGATTTGTTTAACAGAACATGATGCATTACTTATACTGCATTTTCAGTCTTATACACTAATTGTAATCACCATGTGATGAGAGTTCATGGTTTGTTAGGCTCTCGTGAGGGTAGAGGAAAGAAAACAAACTGTTATAAGAAACAATTTAGAAGGCTGATAGGCTTAGCTCTCTAGGTAGGAATAATTTTCCACCTAATACACAGTTGGGACACATATGCAAAGAAGGGATACTGGGGAAAAGAAAAGGCGGACAATTCCATAGCAAATTTTAGTGCATCTATCACCACTATTTCATTCATACTGCTTGTTTGTGGTTCAGGAAAAACACACTATAGGAATTTGAAAAGGAAAGACTTCATTACAAATGCTCTGAAAGCCAGACTCTGCATTGCTTTGAAGTGCTAACTACCTTTAGCTAAAACAACAGTAGACCACTTAGGAAAATATTTGTGATATTTACATATGCCTTTAACAGATGAATGCATTATCCATGAATATAGCTATGTTAGTGAATTCCTAATAACAGGTTATTTAAACCACACTAAAAATGGCTCCAGTCTGAAGACTGATGATACAAGTAAGGCAAAGGGGCATCAGACACAGAGCTTTCTCAGTAGATGAAGCTCTTTTCTTTCTATTGTCTATGGTACTCTGTGATAACCCAGGTGCTATGATGTCAGGAACATACGCTAAACTATTTCTTAAAAATAGAGCAAGTTTTGAATGGTGGCACGTGTGCTGTTTCTAAGAATACTGGCTCTTTCTTGACTAATCTTTTCACTTTCTAACTACCTGTCTGCAAGGCTTTGTATTTGCTGACTGCTTGAGATCTTCTCTAGTCTTCAGGCTTCTGGACAGCTTGGTGTACTTTATAAAAGAAAAGAAAAGGTATTGTTTTCCCATCCATGTTGCTATCTGTGGCGTCGTTCACGGTAGCTGGTCACCTGAGTGAACATGAGGAAAGAATGATGATCAGTTTCTTACTTCAGTTAGTAGAAAAGGGGTGTAGGGCATCTAAGTCATGAACATTTTGTAGTAATGACCTTTTCTGCATGCCACCAGTGTTTGCTGTGCTTCCAAGCTATTGTCTGCAACGTCCATTCTGTAGGGGCCATTACAGCTGGATTCTGTGAAACTGTTGTGTTGAAAACTGTCTGGGTCACAAGCCTTTTCAGGGTGTACATTTTTTGTAATATTTTACTCCTAACAAGCCAGATGACATTCACAACAAAAAAAGTAGAAAAAAAAAAGTATTACACCAAGCATGGGCAAATGTACTAGAGAAGCAATATTAATAAGGTGAATACGTGGGACCCAATCTCCAGCATAAACTGTACTATTTTTGTAGAAACCATGTCTAAAAATAGCCTGAATAGAAATATAGTGGTACTTCTACAGAATGGCTACTAGTACCAACAGATCATTGTATTTAAGGAAACTCACATTTTACACTTTGTGTAAAATCCCTGTGCCTTCAGACTTGCACATTCTGTAGGGAGTCCCACCCGATATACACGAATACCCACCCGTGCAATCAGTTCCCTAGTCTGGAAAAGCATGTGTCCTTCTTTGTTCTTGTTAGTAACTAGTTCCTTCCCTCTCCTGACAGCCCCCAGATTTTTAAAGCTATACTGTTTGGAAGGAGGACTAGCCATGGATTTTGATTCACATTGAATTTGAAAGATGGGATTCTTGACAGTACCCCTAGCACAAACAACATTAGGGTATGGAGTCTTCCGTTCAGCACTGCACTGACTCAGAAGGAAGCATGTCACTTTTTGAGTTGCCAGCACCACCTCCTGCACTATCTGATTTTGCTTTGAAATGGTCTCCTCTTCACTGTCTGGTATTGCTTACCTTATGAAATCTGACAGGATCACAGCCTAAGATAGTACAGCTACAGGCCTGTTTTGCATTACTTAAACAGTGCAGTGGACATAAGGTTTCCTGCCACAAGGGGAGATTTTCAAAGGCAATTTGAACTTAACTCTCATGGAAAATCAAGAGGAAGAACGATCAGTGTCAATACATTTCTGTAGTTTAACTTACATAATAAGTGCTATTTATGTGAGCAGGCTTGGTCTTAAAATACTAACAGAGTTTTCGTTTGGGAAACCTCACTTACATCAACGCTGCCTCATTAGCAAGAGGCAAATCTCTTGAACTTCTGTCTGGTTATGACTCTGACAGATTCATTCTGTTCCTTGCTGTTCTTTGGATTCCAAATTTCTCTCGAGATAACATCTAATTGCAAAGTTAATTCTCTAAGATAACAAAGCTTCCCAAAATCATCTTTTTCTGTGTGGCAGCATTGCTATGCAAATGATTTTGTCAGAGTGTTCATGTCTCATCAGAGAGTACCATCCTTTAAACAACAGTATTATGCTGTCTAGAAGAAATGTGAAGTAGTGCTTATGGATTATTGTAGGCAATTTGATCCAGGAAGATGTCAAGAAGAAACATTTTAAAATATTAAATTCCGAAATAACATAGAGTGCACTGATGATTCAGTATCAATATACATATTTCAAGTGTCAGTATGGCACACTGCTGAAGATTGCAATACCTCTTTTGGAGTGCTAAGTTTTGATTTTGAAAGATGTAAGACTTAAGATTAAATTCATAAGGTATATTCATTTTTCTCCTTTATTAGTTAGTAAACTCAAAAAGCCATGATTCTGCTGGTTGTGGCACTACAGATTCAGAGCATTTCATTAGAAGCTTGCAAAATATACATAGTTAGAAGGCCAGACAGTACATTTGTGTCAACAGCTCATGTCTAAGATGCACAAATGCACATGTGATATGTGTACATTTGCATAAAGGATGTGTGAGCACATGTCTAAAACAGAATAAAATATAACTTTGAACTCTTTGTTCTCAGTGTCTATAGTTTCACTCTGTTCTCATTGATGCTGAAGATGCTCTGGTGCTTAATCAAGCCAGGGGTTGCTAGGCATGCCTTCAGTTTTAATATCCAAGAGTAGCACCTCAGTGTGACAAGTCTACTGCAAAGGATTATAAGTTTTTACCAATTTCCTGAATACTGCTAGGTGGGTTGACATTAAAAACATCTTCTACAACTACATGGATACTGACGAGTGACAGCTCTAGGTTAATACTGAGGGAAGAGGGAAGGTCACTTGCCTTAGTTATCGTGCTATTGAAGTAAATAGCAGGCAGAGCACCTTTGAAAATGGTCCTTTTGTATTGCATTTGTTTGTCTATTTTCATAGGGCATTATAGAAGAACTGCCGTGCAATTTCACCTTTGATATAATTTGAGATCCTTTTCTCCAGCCTGCATTTAGTTGATTCTTTTTGTGCTCTGTTTGGCACTGGGTTTCTCTACTTTACCTGTCACATCTAGATACCTGTCTATTCACTGCAAATGTTCACTAATACGAACCACAGTTTTCTGCATGCTGTTGCTGTTCTTGCATGAAGCAAAAAAAATTAATGAGAGACACCATCACCACCCTTTACGCTCAATTGCATCTTTATTTTGATGTTTTAGACAACGACGGATTTTTGCAAAAAAATAGGATTAAAGGATGTTTTGAATTTTCTAGGCCTCTTCTCAGTAAGGTGACTGCTTCACCAGTAGCACAGCAGAGTTCCCAAACCAGACACTCTGCAGTGGTTGCTTTCTTCTATGCTTTCCATTTAGCTCTTATTTGGAAAAATCTATTTTGTCTTTTTTTTTTTTTTTTTTTTTTGTCCTGTGCAATTCTCTGTAGATCTATAACACATGGAAAAAATATGGGTTCTCTCAACATCTTAGCTCTTGAGTACATCTTCATGTCAATTATTGAGCGATCATATAACTACATCGCTGACTGCTCATTGCTCAGAGTCCAAATTGTGTACATTTTGATAAAGCCTTTCATCTTTGTGAAATATTGATCTCTGGGAAATACCTGTCTTTAATGTCCGTCTGTATCAAAAGAATTGGGCAAATTTAATTCCCAGAAAACTTAAGTAACTTTAGACAAGTTAACACCAATGTAATTTGGCTAATACTATGCACACTAAATATTCAAAGTTTTCTTTCTATATTTTCAGGTATGAGTCTAGAATGCCATTGTTTTCCCTATCTTGGTACACTGACTTCATAAACCCTGTTATCAAATGCTTGTTTTCTGCTCATCATCCTGGTCTCTGCTCCTCATGGATCTCTCACTGGTATTTTCCACATCCTTCTTCAAATGTGGACCACAAATTTCAACACAGAGGTAGTTTCCTCTGCTAAATTGTATCAGAGGTAAAACTTTTCCTACTGATACTTGATGTTCTTCAGGTTATGCTCACAAATGTTACATTAGCTTTCTTTGCCGCAGATTGCTCTGACGACTATGCTGATGTAATTATCTACAGTGACCCATATGTCTTCCTTTGAATCACTGCTTTCCAAGACAATTTTAACCATTCTTTAGGTATAGCTTGCATTCTTGGTTTCCAGATGGAGATCCTTGAATTTGGCTGCATTAAGATTTCTTTAACCAAGTAATTCAGCTCATTATTTATGACCCACTGTACAGCCAAATTTCTGCCATATGTCCAGCCTCCTTTTGGCTTCATTTACTTTAGGCTTGAAACTGATGAACATTTTACTCAATTTTTATTAACTAGCATTTAATTTTTGACAGAAAGTTTTATTAATTCTGTTCAGTTAACATCTCTTCCTAGTCTTTGGTCAGGGTAAAATAATAATAATACCATGTGTCTTGTCCATAAGTGTGTGTCAGCTGTGGAACCCAAATGATAATATTGAGTGACATAATAATATTAATAGTTTTTCACTGGCTATGTTCTTGCACCAAACGTACAATTTGGATATGAAAAATTAGCTGGAAAATAAAGATGTTGATTTTGGTGAAGTTTCGCCAAGGTTATAATAAAGAAAAAAAATGTGAGCAATATGATTTGTATAAAATCAGTAGATAGAATCAATTCAACATATAAATTATGTTTAATGTCTGTATGCCTGTTATCACTGGAGCAACTACTCCAAATTGGCTTGGACAGAAATTCTCTCAAATGAGGGGGAAACAAAAAAATTCCCATGTTTAACAACAGGAATGATTTTAATTATTCTCATTGTTCTGCAAAAGGCTATTAGAAAAACCCCCAAAGAACTTTACACATGAATCAGACAACACCCAGAACAGAAATAAGATCAGGAAAAAAAAAAAAGGAGCAAAATGATAGTAAGGTTGGAGAAATGAACATTATGTAGAAGACAATCCAAAATGCACAGTCAGAAAGCAAAATCAAAGATGCAGTCACCTCAAAAGCCCACAAGGCTCATCGAAGTTACCTGTTAAACTTTTCTTAGTTTTTAAAATGGGAGGTTTTGTGATATATGTATGGGCTGTCTGCCTAATTTGCACTAGAATATTTCCTATCATTCCAGTCTTCACATAGTGTTGCCAAGCAGGAAGCTCAGGGTCCTAAATCAGTGTAGTTTGCCTTTCTTTTAAAAATATGCCTGCAACTATAGACAATGCAGTTTCCCACTATATATATGCACACATACAGGTACTTATGTGTATTACTAATGTTTAGATCATTTACCTAGAAGCGGAAATCTTGAAAGGATTTTCTGTCTCATCATGAGAGGTTTGCTGTCAGTGTTTCCCTTCACAGTAGACTAATCATCAAATCATAAAATAGTCAAAAGGAAAGCAGCCTTTAACATATGAGTTGTTAACCCAATATACTGTCTCTATCTAGACCAATAATGGCTAGCAGTATAGAGGGATCCTCCCATGGTATACTTCTGGCAGTCTGGAAGATTGCATTTCAAAGGTTGTATTTAATAACCACCAGTAAATGTAAAATAATCCATGACTTTGCCTAACCCTCTTTTGAAGCAGTTTGCCCTTTTGGCCTCTACAACATCTTGTTACTAAGAGTTCTACTACTGAACTATATGAATTGTGATTTGATTGATACACACACATTATTTTCACTTAAGGGGTACCTTGTTCTTTTAATGCAAGAAATCACGGAGTCAGTATTACTTCTTATTCTCTGTACTATATCATTCACTAGTTAATCTCTTCCAACGTACTTTGCTCCTGGTGTTCTCTCTCTTCCGAGTTAACTTGTCTGGATGACTTGGTCCTCCTTTGTACAGAATGTAAAATACATACGTGTACACAAGGGTATGTCATTTAGACGTTTAGGGAGTTTTCAGGCAGGTGCCAACTGACTTCTGAGTTTTCCTAAGACTGGTAGTCACAGAAATCGGGACTTCTGTGGTCATTTTCTTAGACTTAGTTAAAGAGCATCCGGTTAAGTTTGGAATTGACACAGACCTCCCATATGTAAAGACACAAAGCCATAAGAAGGAGCAAATACTTTATGTCTGATGTTAGTTCTACTACCCTGTGCATATTATTTTCTGTAAGAGAAGAGGAATTCCATCTTTTCTTGAGCTTTGTCAGCTTATGTTTCTGAGGTCTTTGCTCAGTGTTTCAAATGAAAGCTAGAATGGTTGGTTGCTGTTCTAGCAGTGGGAGTATTGCCCTGCAGCTCTCTACGCACTGTCTCAAGATCTTTTTCCTTTCTCTTTTTTACCCAACTATATTTATCCTTTGTTAATGCTGCAAGTCTTCATTATGCTTTTTAAATCTTCTTTCCTTCTACAGTGCTCCTTTTGTTATGTTATATATAATGGGTCAAAATGATCTCTGGAACAAAGCCACAGTATTAAACCAGGAATTAATATGGACCAGTATTCTTAGGCTGAAAAATGCTCACAGTCATTTGAACACCAAAGATAAGAGAGAAAGGCATATTTCTAAAATCTTTGCAAATGAAGGAGACAGGACTGCTGTTGAAGGGAGTTTCAACTGAGCGCAGAAACAGACTGAATGCAATCAATCAAAAAAGATTTATTCAGGAGTCATAAATTAGGCTCTACCTTAGATTCCTTCCGTCTCCCTTTCTTATATATCATCTCTTGTCCTGACATTCAGTCTGAAGTATTTCCTCCAGTGAGTAAAGAAAGATTTTCCAAACTCAAGAGTCCAATTAGGAAAAATGTTCCCCTGCCTTTCAGCATTGAATTATCTGAACCAGTTCCCTCCAGAGCACCCTCTACAATGGAGGCATTTATAACTGAAAGTATCTCAGTAGGAAAGGGTACTCACATATTGTATGAAAAATTGAAAACTACAGACTGAAAACAGGCACAGCTTGAGTGCTGCAGTATACCTGCTTTGTGTCTGTTTTATGACTGAGGCAGTATTCAACGATTGTGAAGAAAAGACAGGGTAAAGATCGGCTGAAAAGTTTGATAAAAAGTAAGAAAAGTGGTTCCAGACCAGCTGCTATGAGAAGGGTCCACAGTTACAAGTGCTCATTCCAATTTTCAGTAAGGAATTACTTCAGCAGCTTTTGTTTTAAGGATTCCCTAGGCTTTTGAAACTGCCTCCTTCACTGGCACTTCCAGTTCCTGCAACAGCTCCTGTTCTGTGAGTTAGCTGGCATCTCCTGGTCTGTAAAGGGAAGATTTAAAAAATAACAATCTTTAGCCTCTTTCCCTCCATTGTCAAGGTTTTGTCAACAGTCACAAGAGGTAGAAACATTCTCAATTGCTTGTTCATCATGCTGTGATGAATGGGTCTCTTTAGCTGCGCTGGCACAAATGTTTGTGCACCCACATGGTCAGCTTGTGGAAAACTGATTTGGCTTTGAAAACACTTTTCTCTCTCTCCTTCTCCCTCTCTTTTTCCCCAAGTAAACTTTAAACCAGAGCAATTGCCCAGATTTGCTCTCAGCAGAGGCATAGAAGTGGTTCACTGGAAGAACTGAAAGGTTAATATGGTGCACAGACAGGAGTGGTTAACATCTGAGAAGCCAATACTGCTACTGAAACCACAGCCTGAGACACCAAGAACTGATGCTTTATAAATGAGACCAATGGTTGGAAACACAGACGCCATGTATTTTAATTACATGACGTATAATTCAACTGTCTGTTGGAGGTTGTGAGCATATGCTGGAGACATATCACTGTATATTTACCCTGTTTTCAGAGGCAGGTTTCTAGGCTCCATATGCTGTAGTTGTTCCAGAGTGCCTTATAGGTCCTTCTTTAAACATGGTATTTCTATCTAATTATCAATTAAAATAACTAGGCAAGATCTGACTTTGTTATTTCCTTTCAGTTTGTCTGTGCTATTGGTATTCTCCACCTTTCCCATCACTGTAAGTTCATTTGTTTTCCTTGTGACAGCTGATGTCAAGCTGATCTGTATTTATCATCTCACCTTCAATATTTGCTGGGATGTGCCACAATTAGAGCAGCTGACATTTTGCTGTAGGCAGAACAGGAATTATATTGTGTGCGTTCTCTGTGGGTTACTCGTCTGGCTACCCTTTACAAACACACAGTCATTTCGATTCATTGCTAGGCAGTTCCATATTCTGTGTTGACCAACACACCCCTCATTTTGGGTTCTGGGTTTGGTTCCTGCTCCTCCGTATCACAAAGAGGTAATGTGGCTGGGGCAGTAGAGACATAGCGGTGATGAAAGTTAGAAGGGGCAAGACGATAGAAAGCTAAATCAGAAACTGAGCAATGACTAAGACCATTTCTGGCTGGTCAAAATGTTGTGATACACAGCTCTCTGAATTGGTGAGAGGTTGATGGTTGCAGTAACGTCTGAACGATGCATCCCTGATCCAGGCAGACCCTAAAGGTCTGAGTAGAGTAGCTGGGCTGAGCACAAAATACTGTACCTGTTGAGGACACAGAGCTGAGGAGGAGTGCATCAGTGAACTGCGGTTCAGAGAAGAAAAAAAATGGCTTAGAAGAGGATAAAATAGGTAAAGGTGCAAATCTATTTTAGTTTCACTGAAATAATTTAAAAGTGATTTCTATGGCTTCAGGGTAAGAATTTGACTATTTTGGAGACTAATTTAAAGGAAGTATTGCTGACCTGGGATCTGAAGAAGGACCACAAAACCAAAATCATGTTTTTATAACTTCCAAGTAGCTTTGGATAAGCATCTGAACTTAAAGTTCACCTGAACTTTTAGTGTTGACCCTTGACTGGTTTAAACACATCATCACTGTATTTGCAACACTGCCAGATCCACTGTCCAGTCACATTGTGTCACATGGAGTTTCATGCCATCAGGTATTGCAGATAGAGCTATGCCACGTCAATGCCTGTTGGAAGCAGGCAGAATGCGGTACAGTAGTAGGAAAAATGCTCAGCATGTTAGCAACTTCATGAACCAAGTAAAAATCAGGATACAGGTACCTAAGTTTCTTACTTGAAATATCTCTGGTTGAGGAAGCATATACCTTTTCATGTTTCATTTCTTTACAATATATTTGGAAGCACCTCTGCTCTGTTTGAACTGCTGCAGCACTGGTTATCTAATGATGATTTAATGAGGTGGTAGTGGATCAGTTGGCATTGTGGCTGCTAGCAAAGTGGCTCTCAGCAAAGTCTCTGGCTCAGCAGGTTAGAGAATGGAGTCCACAACCTCAACTATCAAAAACTGGTTACTGTAATAAATGAATGGTCTCTTCAGCCTTTAGGGTGCAGTGCTGTCTTAACCTCTGGATATCCTGCTCACCTTCGCAGTTGTTGTTTGTATTCATTTAGCTTGGCTAAGCATTTAGTCACAATTTCTTCCTCAATTGTTTCTCCAGAGCACCTGTAACATCTTCCTTGAAAACATATAAAGACTCTAAATTTTGCTTCAGGCTGTTTTCAAGAAAAGATGAATTGCTTGCGTGAAATGAATCAATTCAAGTATTTAGTCTGTGTACATACTGTGCAGGGAGAATAAAAGCCACACATGAAACCTATTTATGTACATGGGCAACATCGTTCAGAAAGCAGGCTAAAATTTTGAACTCTGAGTTAGACACCAATATTTACTGTCTGAAATTATATTTTCAGTTTCCTTTGAAAAAAGGAAATTCAGGTGCAAAGCAAAAATGCTGTAAGCTATTGATAGCCACAGCTGGGGAGAAGTTAGGGACAGACAATGAAGTCAATAGTTAGAGAGAACAATGGTAATTTTCATCTCTCTCCTAACATTTAGAACTCTATGCAGGTTTTATCTTTTTTTTTTTTTTTAAAAAAAACCCAAAAAAACAAAAAACAAAAGAAAACAAGGGCTTATAAAGAGAAAAAATATCTTCTGTTGAAATAATTGTTAGAACTATGCACACAAGTGCTTCATGTCTGCAGCACAAGCAGCAAATTTCAAAATGAGTACAGTTTGAGAACAATTGCTGCAAATTTAACTTAATTATGATAATTTGCTGGTTTGTTTGTGTTTAGTGCTTAAGGTGACATTCAAAAGCATGTTAAATGGCAAACAAGCATAGGTAAACTTGAAGGTGTATTGTGCCATTGTGAATTAAGAGTATTTAATTAAGAATTCATTAAGAAATTAAGAATAATGCATCCTTCAAGTACCCCACAGAGGTTAGATAAACTAGAGTATCTGGGGCTAGTTAATTTAATTGTATTCTCACTGCACATAAACTCAGTCTTAACCTCAACATCTCACTTTATTGATTCTAGAGGGGCAGGCAGATTTCAGTGGGTTCAAGTGGACTTACACTCCAGATTTGGTCATAAGCTTAACACTAAGGGTAAACATTATACATTAGGTCTCCCTAGGTTGTTTAACCTAACCTAAGAAATAAATCACTCGTTTTGCTTTCCCAGTGCACATTTTTATAGACTTCTAATTAATCATTTTTGGCATATAACTGCTTGTACATTTTAGCCTTTCTTTTTGGTGGGCTTTGCTTGTTGTCTTGTTCATTGTGTGCTTCAACAATCAACAAAAATTGGGTTTGTTTGCTGGCTATTTCAGATTTATTGGTACATGTACAGAAAATGAGAATTTTGTTCCTCAAACAAAAAGTAAGATTTCAACAATTGATTCATCCATTATTAAGAAAAAACCTAGATTTCTTGAGAAAATAAACCATTCCATGATAGCCAAGGTATTAATACCTAGTGGTCTTCTGAAAGGATGCTGGAGACTCAAAGCAGTAATAGTGTTATGTCGTCTAAATATATACATGGGGCAAGGTTTGTCAGGAGAACTACTATCTTGTAGCAAGTCAGCTTATAGACTTAGAGTAGCAGACAACCATCACAACATCACTCTTGTTGGCCCACTGTCTAACCCCAAGCCATAAGCTCTCAGCTGGCTCATCACATGTCCCTAGGCAGGGCACCATGCATCCCTGCTGCTCTGTCACATATAGGGCGACTGCACATCCTTGCCATTCTGGCCTGTTTTTCCTAAAGTGCCTGTATCCAGCTATGGCAACACTCCAGCTATGCGAGCCATCCCACCACATCTCTGTGATCCCAAGGAGATCGTAGTCCTGCAATCGCAGGCAGACCTCTGATTCCTCCTGCTCATTGCCCATGCTGTGTGCATTAGTGTACAGGCACTTTAGATGGGCTCCACTCATGCTGATTTCCCAGGAAAAGTGTAAGCACATTCCCCATCATGCTGTCCTGTCTGCATCTCCTTATTTGTGTGCATACTCTTGGGGTGGTCTCCTTTCAGCCCTCTTTTCTTGATTAGGAGGTCTCTCTTGTCCACAGCACCCTGCCCAGTTTGCTTGTCAATCTATGTATTTTCTTGTGTGTTTTTTAATGAAGGTTCTTATCAATCCTGGTCATTGTGGGTACAAACTGACAGCAGGGCTAAAACTGACGTCCATTTATGCAGTGCATAACTCTCAGCATTGGCAAAATAAATGTGCGTACATCGTTAGACAAACAATACAGGATCTTAAAGACTAATAATAGTCATGTTTCAAGGCTATCTTGGCTATTTTATGGAACCTCTGTGTTACTTTCCCACTGCTCTATCCAATAGCACATGATAAACAAGAACAATATTTTTAAATGGAAAGATCTAATAACTTCTTGTTCTATATGAACTTACAGAGAAAAAAGTTACTATATGTTCATTTTAAGTAAACATTTAGTTTCATTTAATTTTCATTTAGCAGTCTTAGTTCACAGTATAGCACTGTGTTTGTCTCATGCTTTCACTTGTGCCTCACAGACTTCACTACCTTTTAATTCATTAACTGAGTGGTTTAAGATGTTAACCAATGATACTTTAAATCTTTGGGCCATGTTTATCTTAGATTGCATGTTCTTCCCTACAATCCAGGCATGGGATGATCGGGAATAACAGTAATTTAGGGTTGCCTTCAAGATAGATGTTATAGCTAGATACTCAAAAAAAAAAAAAAAAAAAGCCTTGCAATTCATCATGGTTGAATATGCATATTAGATGTAAAACTCTGTCCATTCAAATGAGTTATCTTAGTCCCAAATAATATACCAGTCAAAAGTAGTGATGAAAGAGTTGAGCCACTCCCTAGGTGGTTTTTTTTGTTGTTTTGTTTTGTGGGTTTGGTTGGTTGTTTTTTTTTTTTTTATCCTGCCATTCATTGCAATAACCAGCTGGCAATTTCTGGAATTCTAGCTTTCAAGAAATCTTCTAAGATGGCTGAATGTTAGACACCTACTGAAGTTTTAATCTTGGTCTGAAGAATATTTTAGATGTACCTTTTCCATATATATTCAGTACTTTGACAATAAAAAAAGATACTAGTTGGGTTTAATTCTATTGCAGGCATTCCTGCCATACATCTTCCCACTTTTGCCATGCTGAAGTGAGACGTGGCATAGACGTAGAATAGAGAACTTGAAGAGGGCTGCTGAGAGTCTGAAAGAACCTTAAAGGCTGTTAAATGTTTCCTTTCAGAGCTTCAATATGCATATTACACATACATAACATTTGTATTGTACTCTTGCACCTAATGGCATATTTAGATCCCCAGATTACTGGCATTTAGACCAGGAAGCAGACAACAAGAAATGCTTTTAGCTTAGAGCAGCCTGATGCTTCAAAGGAATCAGAAAAGTTTGCCATGGCAACATTGGAAGGATAATTTTTTGCTTTTGAAAAGGCTTGAGATGTATGCTATCTTGGTGATACACCCTAGAACAGGAAAGGTGCAAGCTAAGTATTTTCTTCATTCCTGAGAAAAAGAATAAAGTGTCCCTTTTCACTGGTACAAATACTGGGTTGCAGTATTTGACAGCATTGTTTTTAGAGTTTGACAAGTATCTAAGTAGTGATAAGGCTAGGTAGCAAGGAGGCAAAGGGGTGATCTGACAGCTTATAGCTGCTCGAAAGGCAGTCACAAAGCTGACACAGTCGTACTCTTCGCAGTAGCACCAGGTGACATAATAAGGGGCAACAGCTTCAGAGACATTTAGGTTGCCTTGCTCTGAGCAGGAGGGCTGCCACAGGTCCCTTCCAACCAACATCTCTACGCTTCTAAGAAGAGGAAATGCACTATACCAAATTAATTATTACATGTTTTAATTTAACACAGATTTACTTTGTTCTATTTTATCAGATGGCTGTATTAAAAGTTTGACCTTTAACCTACTAATGACGTTTCCTATCTTCTCAATATTTCACATAGTAATCTCATGACATAAACCCAAAACTTTGCACCTGTTTTCAAGTACAGCTCTGCAAATGGGAAGAAATAAATATATTAGATTTAGAGATTTATAGGTTGTGATGCTGCAAAGGACAACTGTCAACACCTAATCTAACCTCCTGACTGCAGGACTTTTTCAAATTGTTACTTGTGTGAACTAGACACATCACTTCTTAGGAAAAAAATTCCATTTGTGATGTGAACTTGTAAGATTGGTAATTGCAACAGTGACCACGTCTCTTCAGTCTTTGCATTTCCTGACTCATTAAATTTTTTAGACTTTATTGTCAGTGATGTGACATTTCTTTTTATTGTTCACTGATAAAGGTATCAATTAACATAAATCTGAGATCCTATCCCATACATTCCTTATTAGAAACATAATTTTTTGATAATAATTCACTGCACACAACTCTATATAGACCTATCCATTAATCTTTTAAAATCTTAATGTTTTCTTTTTTTGATTTTTTTTACCTAGCTAAGTGCTTCCTTTTAGACTCACATCTCATTTAGAAAAACTTATCTTACCACGAACAGTTTTTCCATGTATCTTTTTCCCTTTTCTTTCTTCTGATGAGGTTTCCCACAAATTTTATATGTCGTGATTTCATTTTGATCTGCTCAAAAGAAGTGGGCACATTAGCTCAGGGTCAGCCATGAGCTCATCCTCCCATCTCTCCCCAAACTGAAGAACATAGTTAAATCCGATGTCCGCTGAACACACATCAAGTCTCAGACTGATTTTGTCTGAAGCTTTTCTCAATATATCCTGCTTTATCTGAAATAGCACATTCAAATTCTATTTCTAGTAATAAAAAGACACCACCCCCACCCCTGGCCCTGGAATATAGCTTTAAAAGCTATCTAGGAGTTTGAAGGGAGCTTAAGGAAATAAAGGCATATTTTACTTGCATCATGGCAAATGAAGATACAGTTAACTCTGAACAAAATTAGTGAAGAACCAGCTTAATAAAATACTTTCAGATAATTGTGCAAATCAGATGCTTCTGCCTTCCTTCAATTAGTGCTTGATTTTCTCCTGGTTGTCCAGCTCTCATTTTTTAACTGTAGTGGAAAGCTTTTGATTATTTATCACTTTATCTTCTGAATTATGACCAAATGATGGGTTGTGAATTTTCAAAAAATGGTCCTGATGTCTTTAAGTAATGGAGCTTCTCCTTAAAGATGCCTTAAGACATTTGCTGATAGAAATTTAGCTTGATTTTTTTCAAGCTTGATTTTTTAATGGGGAAAAAAAAAATCTAAGAATATTTTCACCTATTCCTAATTACATTTGCATACTCTTCTAATATATTTCTCATAGGAATATGAGGAAAAGTCCAGATACGGATCTCAACTGTACTGTGTAAAGCAAGTAAATTAATGCAGTAAGTGGAATCATTCTGCATTTGTATTGCTCAGTTAAGAATAGAGGGTACTGTTCTTACCGACTAATAACTTTTAAAATCATGCTCAACTGTTTATTTTATATTATCTTTTTCTTGATGTTTGAGACCTCTAAGGCAGTGCTTTAAAAAAGACTGTGTGAGGGAAGCACCATGTGCTTATTCTTTATTGCTGCATCGTATAATACCAGGTCATTAATCATTAGTAGAAAGAGTAAAGGTCCCAATTTAGTGCCCTGGGGAGACATGTCCATTAATCGCTTGCCAATTGGAGGGGACACAATTGACTTTAACCTGCTGGCTATGGTCCATAGGAAAAGCTCTGACCCATTTAATCAGCCTGGAATGTGTTCCATAACCTTTCAAGTTGGCTCATCGAATGTCAAGTTCTGTTGAAGGCTTTATTTAGTCAACCATGACTGGTAACCTCCTTATCTTCTGCTTTTCGTGTCAGAGGTACAATAGTTTTATCAACACATGTGCAGCTATTCTCTTTTAAAGCTGCTAAACTGTGTTCTGTCCAAATGGTTTTGAAAAATTTACAGTAGCTGTGCTGGTATCATATTTTATGCACAAGCTCAATGATAAAGTGAAATTTGTAATTGCTTTCTTTTGTCTGTCATTTAATCTGCACTGTGAATAGTAAGCATAGTGAGCTTCAATCCACAGTAACTTCCTTAGAGACCTGAGAAAAATTAATAAAAGTACCCCTAGTTTCTGATATGCAGTGTATTCTTGCCTTTTCTCTATTGACCATAGTACATGTTAACATGGTACCATCATTACTGCACTTTGTGTCACTGTTAACAAGCCATAATGAATTCAGAACTTCTGATGGCACTGAATGACACAGTGAATCAAGGTGTTACTGTTGTTGGTTGGGTTTATTCCTTTTATTTCTAGGCATCTGCTTCATCTGCCAGTTCAGGTCACCTAAACCATTTGGTGATGTTTTCTGAAAATATCCAGTAATATCTGCTGTTCTGGAAAGAGTAAATCAGAATCCCTTCTGAGGGAAGTACTGACTTTGTATTTTGGCTTATTCAGAAGTAGCAAACCAAGTGCAACTGCAGAATAGTGGCAGTCCCAACAATAAAGCCTCTGTGTTTATTCTGTCTGATGAAACAGCTATCTGACATCTACAGCTACCTCATAAAATGGGACCAGATTGATGAGCTTAAGTTATTGAGTGTTTCTTGGTTCTGCGAGAATTTTGTTGCTTACAGCTGTGTAGGCAGTTTTCTTTCTCTTTTGCTCTCTCTCTCATTCTCCATTTTTTCTGGGAAAGAATGCTTTATGTTTTCAACCTTTTCATTGTACAAATTGGTCTTTAAAATGTCTTGCTGCCTGGATGATAATAACAGTGAAATAATTTTCTCTAACTGTAGGTGCATTCATGAGCCTGACAGAGTGAGTGCAAGGAATAAACTGTACATTTAATTAGTGGCATTTCATTTCATTTTCTAAGTTAGGATCAGCATCAGTCTGTCATTAGGTCTAAAATGGTGTATTTAAGAAACAGTATCACATTTCCTTTAAAAGATCCTTACTAGATTTGAATAACAGCCTACAAACATATTAATGATAATGAGTATGCAAAATGTTCTGTACGAAAAAAGATCTGACAAGCATGAATGGTGACAGATGATAACTGGAATTTTCAAAATTTATGATCATTACAATGTGAAAAAGTAATTATGAATAATATAAATCTTTTGCAATAATTAGCTGTAATGAATGCTCATAGCAAGGTAAATGAACGGGAACAATTTAAGGCAATAACACATGATTTGCATTTTATACTATGTCAGAACATTTTATCATTAGACAAGTCAGCAACATACCCTTATATTGCCACAATTTTCAACTTTTTAGCCATGCACCTCATGTTCAAGTCTGTTGCTAAGCTGTGATCTGTATGTAAAAGAAAAGTGATAAAAAGAATTAATCACTTTAATAAGGCAAGCTTCACTACATTTAAAATAAATATTTTCATGTGAATGTTGGTTTTGTACATATGCTAATAAATCTGTTTGCAATGTGTGACTTCCTACATAGTAGTAAACCATTTATGGTGTTGGGAAGAGTCTGTCTAAAGTGTCAGTGTGTATTTTGTACAAACGAGGACACATCTGTGACGGCCTTGTGGAATTTTCTATGTATATTCATTCATGTTGTTAATTCTGAAAGCAAGACTTGTTTGAAACGGTCAGGTTCCACTTCTCCAAAATTGTATTTTAGCATGTGAGAATGTGCAAGTCCTCAGGGACCCCAGAGCTTGGGTATAGATTTGGAACTACTTTAAAGTTTGCAGCTCTGTCTCTTTCAAATTCTTTCTGGCAGCAAACCATGAATTTCAGGCTGATAAGGTTACAACAGACTGGCTCTCACTGTTGGATCAGAGTAGTCACTCCTGGGTGGACTGTCATCACCAGCATTCAAGGTCACTTTTTTCATTACAGTAGACGTTTTCAAAGGGCTGTAATTCACCATTCCTTAGACATGTGATGTATCAGATCTATGGGGCATCTCTATGATTTACTTCAGTTCTAAGTCTTCTTTGCTGGTACCATTGTTCTGCCAAAACACAAAATAGGAGAGCTTGTTGAAGCCCACGAGGAAAGCTGGGTTTCCTTTTCCTGTTTTGCTATTTTAAGAAAATGATTCTGAGATCACTGAACTGGTAATACTTCTTAACCTTGGCTAATTGTTGGTTTGCCAGAAATGCTGTTCACTCTTGCATAGACAAATTGCTTTTTGAAAAGTTTATTGCTAGTTCCCTGCTACGAATCTAGCTGCCATCGGTTTTATCCCCAAGTCACTGAGTTTCACTACAACTTGCTCTAACACTCATGTTCTCTTGTTCTTGAAGACGTTTATGGCAGAATAGGCATTCAGCAAGTGACATTTCTGAATAAAGTTGTGACCCAACTGATGTTAAAATTTGTGGAAGTCTGTCTGCTAACTATAAAGAGAACTGAATCAGGACTTCCAGAAACACGTGGCAAGCAAGTCCTCTCCTTACTCTCTATTAGGACACAGAAGCTGTCCTGACAAAGGCTTAACAGTAATTTAAAATCTGTTTTTTTAAAAGTACAAATAATAACTTTTAATATCAGAGAAATAATAAATAGCATCATATAATCTTAGGGAGCTGATATCATCACATTTGATGCAATGTTTGTTTTTCTATTATCTGAATCAAGTATTAATGACTACATATTCATACAGAAGAAATATAGGCTGATTCTGCCCTTAGACCATTTTTACCCTACATTAAAAAAAGTTTCCCAGGTATATTGTCACCTAGGAAGCTTGTGCCATATAAATGAATCCCCAGGTAGAGACCTGAAGAAATCCATTCAAGACATCTGGGAGTTAGAGTCCCTTGGTTTTTTTTTTATTACAGAAGTGTTTGGATAGTAGTAGGGGACCAAGAGGATGCATTTTAATTACTTGCTACTGTTTCTTCTTAATCTACTTCAAACGAGAGTGCACTGCAATACTGAGCATATCATAGTCCCAGTCCTTGTTCTGTGTGTGGGTTTTTTTCCCTGTTAACTCTGAACAATTTGGTTTTTCTGGGTCAAATGAATTTCTAGATAGACCAAATACTTTCATGTATGACAAGGACAGTAGGACATCAAAACATATATACCCCAGGGAATGGCTTTAAACTTCTCCTTTTGATAATACTCTTCCTGACATGTTCAATGCATCCATCACATCAAAGCTTTAACTTTTTTTTTTTTTTAAAGAAACAGCCTAAGTCTGTTTTTCTTAGAGAATGCATGGAGGTTGTTTAAATAATAAAAAAAAAAAGAATTATATACTTTCAGAACAGGAATTGCAATATGCTTGAGCGGACACATCTGCTATTTTTATTGTCAGTTCCCCAGGAATAGAAATTTGTTGTAGAAGGTGGTAACTTAATGGGGAAGTCTACAGAATACTGAACGTTAAAACCAGTGGGTATAGAGATAATAAAACATTATATTGGTCTGAGCCTGTAGCTCCGTTCTGGATTAGAGTATGCAAGAACCTGGAACAAGTTTACTCAGAACTAAATTTTGAAAAGGTGCTTACATGAGTGTCCTCTCTGCGCTACACATGACACTAGAGACACTTCTCCCTTCTCATGGTTTTATTTTGAACTAAGTAGAAATCTGTGTTTATGACTGAATAGAGTTTATACGTATACACTGCTCAAATTGGGAAGAAGGATTGCAGATAAAGGGATCACTACTTTGTAAGGAAGCTTATAACGAACACTCTGAGTTGCCACGTGCCTGCTTTTGCAAGCTGGGGGACAACCTACGAAACCACTGAGGGCTACTGCACAGGTGCAGTAACTCTGTAATGTGTTTAAGCACTTGTAAAAGGAAATATGTGGGGAAACTTGTTACATGTAATAACAACTTTTTTTTCTGTTTTTCAATATTTAACAACTTAATACGGCTCATCTTGTTTGTATTGTCTTGATAATGAATAATTCACTCTGTTTCTTATTTTGTTCTCTTATGCCTCTGTTGCCTTACACCGTGACTGCACGTTACTGTTAAGAGAGAACAACAAAGAACAATTTTAATGAGGTTTGTAGAACTCCAGTGGGAATGGAGGCCTCAATTCCCAGGGTGAGAGTCAGCCCTGCCTATAGAAAAGTCAGTAAGACCCACTTGTTCAGCTGAGTCACCTGGGCATTTCCAATAGATGAATCTGGCACCAGCCCCCAAGCTTCTTCAGGCTCGACAGTGGCTCTGCCTTCTTGGTGGAGCCTTAGGACCTGTATCACAGCTCCTAGTGAGCCCTGACCTCAGCAGGAAGGCAGACACCTGCCCGCTCAGGGATGCAAGGCTTGCTTTCTGTGCATGTTGGGATCCCTCAGGTTCTGCTGCATCGAACACCCAGCAGGAGTGAAGAAGCAGGTCGCCTTGCCTCTCCAGGGAGGGATCGCATGACCTTCGTGAGAAACAGCTGCTGCTGGATCCTGATCCCTGCCAAGTTCAGCAGTAGCTCCTGACTTCAGGGCTGAGAATTGTACACCCACGCTTTCTCATGCTCCATGCTGAACACGGTCAAAAGCACATCGCTCGGTAGAAAAAGAGGCCAAGGAACACTGCAAGTAGTAGTTTTCTCTGCAGGTTTTACATGGTATTGATTACAAGTGATCAGTGACTGCGACAAAATTAGGAAAATGAAGCTGTTCGATGTTATAAATAAATTATCTCTCGAGTAATTTATGTTGAGAACCCTTGTTACAGGGTTACTCATGAATTTCTTCATAGAATCGATGCTGCCATATTTGCAAATGCTGTTTGAATAATTGAAGACAATAAGATTTTAATAGTCTGATCCAGATTCAGAAATACAGACTTTGTAGTCCACTTCACTCTGACATATTTAGATTGCTGTCTACAGAAACAGTGTTTTGACCAACATTTCTCTCTACACCATAGACTTATGTTGCTTACATTGTTAAAATTTGTGTAGTTGGAATTTTTTTTATTGCATGCAATGTTATTTAAAAAAGTAGATGTACAAGGATACTGAAGCTAAATAAATTTCATATTGTTTAGAGCAGAAATGCAGTTTGAATAGACAAAGGAGTTCTGTTACATTTGTCTCTGTGCTGGTTTGTTGTACTCACTGCCTTTTTTTCTTGCTGCAGCTTTGTGACTGGACTGAAAAGACATACAAACTTCACAAGATACTTTAAATGCAAAACATCAATTTAGATGCAGTCCTTATTTCTATGTGATGACTCTGTGGTTTGTGTGATCATCTGTGCTTCTGTCACATCTTCTTTTCAGTAATGTTCCATGGACTGTGTTGTGAGGATGAGGGGTGATGGCTGTGTTTTGATGCACATTATGGTATATATTATGGTATGCAATGGCTCTATAAGCATTGAAATATTAAGACTCACAGTCTTCATTAAATCTTATCTAGCTGATAGATATGATACTTTTGATTTTGTTGACATTTCCTGACATAATATTTAGAACTGTGGTTAACCATTTTAAGTGAAGTAGCAGCTCTTCAAGCTGCTCGGTGTTAAGAAAAGCAGGAAGGAGAGGATGAGAACTGACTCAGCACCAGCAGTCTGTGTAGGACAGTATATAAAACAGCAGCTTATTGGTACTTTTTAAAATGAGCAGAATTCTGAGTCCCTGCAGGCCTGTGTGGGATTTACGGCCTCCTGCAGAAGAAGGGAAAATCATCCACTTCTTGCAAGGTCGTGATTCATGCTGAGTGCTGTAGCTTTGGTGGGAACAGCTGAAAGGCAATACTATGTCTCTGTGGATGGCAGGCGTGCCCACCTTCCTCTTTTTGGTCTGCTCTGCAAGCTGTATTCTTCATTTCTATGAATTAGGATACTTTTGGAAGCCTAACCATTGTTCCTGCTGACCGCTTACATGACTAAAATCTTCTCTATTGATAAAGATAATGAGCTCACAGCTCCCAGACATCATAACATCTATTTTGTTTCCTAACTGGACCAAAACATGTATTTGCAGAGATGCAGTGAGAAAGAGAAGTATATCAATGTTTTGGCCACTATGTAATGCCTCTTAGCACTGCCAGTGATAGCAAATCCGTAGAAAAATAGTGTGGCATTCCTTTTCGATGAGCAAAACTCATTTAAACATAAAGCAGTAGGAATCTTCCTACCATAGATTATTGCATCTCATTATGTGCTTTTTACAAGATATATGACTGTGGAAACCAGTATGGTCATAAGCTCATTCTGCAAGACTTTCAGGTATTGACTCAGCTCTTCAAAATGTCTAACAGTGCTTTCTCTCTGCCTGCCTTAGAGTATATAGACATTTAAAATGGGTACAAACTCACCTTTCCATGCACAACTGATGCAAATACATGAGATGGGCTAAGAAATGAAATGCATGCTGTTAGTGTTATACTTGATGAAACACTGGTAGTGTATGTGACACTGAGGGTCTCTCAGTGAGCTTGCAAGCTAAGTCCTTATTCCTGCAGGCCTGGAGCCCATGGGCTCTGTGAGAGCGCGGGGTCTGACCGCACGCAATAGCTTTGCAAGGGACTTTCTGTTCCCTTTACGCTATTCACTGCTGAGTCTATGGGAAGCCAAAGAGATCCAGAATCCCATTGGCACAGAAGTACTGTATTTCCTAGTGTAACCTGTGCTTTTAATCCACATAACGCCTCGTTAGTCAGGCTTTATGGGTGTAATCCAGAGCCCATTGATCTCAGTGGAAAATTGCCCACTGATTCCACTGGGCTTTTGATCACCGCCTGTACATGTGATATTAATTTCACCTTTAAAACTTGCGTAAACCTACCAGGTTTGTGACCAGCCTAATTTTTCATGGTTATACATAACTGAAAGTTAAGTGAAAAACATGCTTCCCCCCATGTACCTGAGACATAAACCTGCCAAGTCCAGCACAAATTGGGAAGAAAAGCAGGAATTTCTGGATGTGAATCTTCCCCTTACCCTGCCCCCGTTTTGAGTCTGGAGGACCCCTGTGCTATGGAGGTTCGCAGACTTGGCTTCAACACCTGGCCATGCTGTCTAGCTCCAAACTTGGCCTGACCTCAGAAGTGTTTTTCCTCAGAACCATGGGTGCCTCCCACAGAGAGCTGAAGGGGATGGAAAGCTTAAGCAGTCCCATGGGGAACTTAAATCCTAATTCAGGAGTACCAAAAATTGATTCTTTGCAGCTGTGGAACAATTTTTTCTTTCCTGAATTGAGGGAAGAAAAGCTCAAAGAGCTCAGATATATTTCTAGGAGCCAAATTTTTTATTGTACTTGGAAATTTTTATTTGATCAGCAGCCTTGAGATTTGAAGAGGATTATTCACCTCCCTTCCTTGTTTTGAGAACTAGCATAAATAATCCATTTAGTGATAATGCTGTGCCTCCCAGTGTGCTTGTTTATCATTAGAGTTCTCCAGCTTTCAGTGGGCTAGTGCACTCTGATTCCTGGCTGGATTTATGATGCAAGTGTCAGGCAGGAACTCCATCCCTCTGTTTTCAAGCCAAACCTCTTTATTTTTACATTGGATTTGAATTATATATTTATGGAATCATTGGGAAAGATTTGAAAATATTAAAATTCTCTCCACATTTAAAACCAGGTTGGAGGTTAGCTCCAACCTGAAAGTTAACTGTAAGTTCATAGGAGTGACATTTATGTATTGTTTCTTTCACTAAATTTTCTCTAAGGGTCATCATGTGGGTTTTCAGCATGCATGTCAAACACATGTCCATTCCTTCCTCACTCTGTAATGTCTTTTCACTTATTTTATTTGTATATTGTAACTGTCTCTAGAAGAATCTGAGAATTTTTCAAGGGTTCTTTGTAGGTGACAAGGCCCTTTTACAGGAGCAGGTACATCAAAATAGGGAACAATGAGTGAAAAAGATTGCAGGAACCAGAAGAAAAAAACTTGTCTTCATTAGTAAGACCTATGGGAATAACTATAGGAAGAACTTGTCTCAAAAAACTTTCACACAGTGCTCAGTGTAGTCCGACTGACGTGATCAAAATCAACATGGCAGGCACTGAACAGATTACAAACTACCTAAATGATAGGTCTTCAAATGCAGTTGTTGGGGATTTAAAAGTGACTGTGTGATTTCAGGACTTCAGTGAAATGCAGGCTTCTAGTATAGAATGATAACTGAAAAGGAGGTACTATCCTCGGAAGCAGTTTAATAGCTTAAACCATTGAACTAAACTATTTAGTTTACTATTTATTATTTTTTAAAACTCTTATTTAAACTACTTAGTTTAGTTTAATAGAAAACCATGAAGTAGGGTTATATTGCTTCTATATTGGCACTGAGGTATGACCTCTACCAGAATTATTATCCAGTCTCATAACAGACCAATAAATATCTTGTTAAATTAGAGAGCCTTCAGACAAGATCTACAAGAATGACACAAGATTTGAAAAATGTACCTGCCAGTGAGAATTGTGAGAAGCTAGATCTGTTTACCTCAGACAGTGACATTTAAGAAGGACCTTGGTGGTAATTAGGGGTAGAAGTATTCTCTGATCCAAGTGCAGGAGGTGCAGAGACACAATCACGTTGCAGGGGATGGATCTGTGCACCCTATCTGCAGTGCTAATGTAGGACATAAAGTCTGCTTTTCTAGTAAAGGAGAGCACAAACTTGATAAAAGGCAGCTGTATGGTCTAACAATGAAGGTGGAAAGACATTAGTTAGAAAGAATATTATAGACATCACAACTAGATGAATTCAGACCAGAAATGAGTCATTGAACTGTAGCCCACTGAAACAATTTACCAGATCTTCCTGTGCATTTTACATTACTTCAGGATTTTCTTTTTTTTTTCATCATCAATTTTGATGTTTTTAAGAGTTATCTTCTACTTCACAAGAGCTAGTCTGAAAAAGCCCAACATTCAATACATTACACTGGAGGACCGTAACAGAAATTCTGGGTTTATTATTTGTGAAAACATACTACTCATGTTTCTTCCAAGTCTGTTTTCAGGAGCCTTTTATTTAATAAATATTTTAATTTCTGTCAGAAGTGGAACATTTTTGCCTACAATACATATGTACAGATAGAAAAAAACTCAAACCCATTTTTTTCATTTTTGTGTGGCACTTTGATTTTTCATAGGTAGAATATTAGGGCTTCCTTAGCCTTTATGTGGGCAGGGTGTTCCCAAGTACTGTTAATTTCAATAAGAATTGTAACTGTTCAGTGTTACTAAATTTGAATTGGGGATTGATTTATTTTTTTGTATCATGACAATGGAATCATCGTACCAAAATAATAATGTTGTACAAGTAAGTGAATGAAGAAGTTCCAAGACAAGAGGATCATGAGCCCTGGGCACATCCTGTGACCCCTTATTTTTATCAGTAATTGCCCACTTGATTGATACATATATATGTATATATATTAGCAAAAAGATTACAATAAACTAAGAAATGTATCTGAGCAACAACATACAAATTTATATTTGACTTAAGAAATGTCAAAGTTTTTGAATGTTCTCCAAAGTAAGAATACATCATAGGATGAGGTAGGATAAACTAAAATCACTGGAAGACTTTTTGTCTGAAATACTACATAGTTTGGAGATAGAAAAAAAATTCTTGTTAGTTAGCTGATGAATTTTTACATTTTTTGCTGCTGTATTTTCCAGTTTGTAATTTACATGGAAGTTGAAATATCCCTGAGAAAGCCTATTCACATGATATTTCAAGCCTGAGAAAAAGTGGGAAGGTGAAATCCTCTCAAGAAAGGTTGAATGAATATTTCCTATCCAATTGTGTAAAATTCCATCAGTTTGAAAAAAAATTAAGGCATTTGTCCAAAGTCAAATTGCTATAATAATTTGTGCTTAAATCTGTCCCCAGTTACCATGATGAAATCTGTAATCAGAATTACATAACAACATCTGAATGGGTCCTTTCTATAACTAAAAATGTTCCCAAAACCTTCTGAAAATGAAAACCTGAAATCTTTATTTTATTTCAGTCCTTGTCTTTCTCTCTTTTGACTTTTAAGCATCATCAACAATGAAGAGATGGAATTACACATGTGACACTTCAATTGATGCTTAGATAGGCAGTATTAAGAACAGGTATAATCTTTGTAAATAACACCTGGGGACAGATAATCACCAGTTACATTGATTTTCCTGCTCAGGATTTTAGTCACTGGCATTAGTCAGAGCTTTATAAAGGAATAAACACTTCTGTATAAATAGATTTTGTACATTTCTATAGAAGAATTTAGTTTTAGAATAAAGGGAGCTTTAGACTGCATTGTGCTGCTATGTTCTTTGGATGAAACCTTTACATATGTCGCTTATTTCAATCTTGAGGCAAATGACAAATGCTGTTTAAGCACCGGCTCACTTTTCTGTTTTCCTTCCAAGTACTGAATGAAAGTTTGCGAGGAGCTCAGATGAAGACTTGTCTCTACAAGTCTCCCTTTCCTATTTTCATCTTGGAGATCCAAATCCTGTGGCATTTATAGCACTGAGTGCTCTTGGACATGTGCATATGTATAGTTACAGTTAAGTAATTGGTGCTTACTTCCATGAACAAGACACTGGGAATGGTTTGAGAAACTGCTTCTCCGGTGAGCTCAGCTGAGCTGGATCCAAGCCTCCAAGGAGCGTATGGTTTGTTCTGCCCTCCATGGCTGAGAGCAGTCTAAATAAACTCAGGAGCTGCTTTCAGGGATGGGATTTGAACCTATGTCTCGTTTGTGGGGGGAGTTCACCGCTGGAGGACAATATGGTGCTATAAAAATCTATTCGTTATTAGGTGACACTACAGCTGTACGTTTCAGGTCAGGAAATGGCATTCATCCCTGGGGATAAGACTGAAACCAAAAAGGTGAAGAACTATGTTACTGAAACAGATTAGCAGTGCCATCAAGAAACTTCCTTTCTTGTCTGTGCTATACCCTTAGGACAGATGAGGAAGTGACTCCAGGCCTCTAGGAGACTGTTTCTCCCTCCGTCCCTGCCTGCCTCCCTCCCTCCCTTTGTGTGCTGGGCCGAGCTTCAGTGAACACTGTGCACTTGAAAAGTCTTGTTAAGAAAAGGCCTTTTCTCATGTAACCTCTCCTGGGTGGATTGCATTCCTTATAAACAGTTTAAACAAAGCCAACACACCTTAATGCCCTTAATGCCCTTCGTAGGCAACAAGAATTTGAGGTGATTGCCTGAAGGCTTTTTTTACTGAAAGCTTACATTTATTCCTCTCCTCTCCTCTCCTCTCCTCTCCTCTCCTCTCCTCTCCTCTCCTCTCCTCTCCTCTCCTCTCCTCTCCTCTCCTCTCCTCTCCTCTCCTCTCCTTTCTTCCCTCATTTATTTTCTTTATTTTTTTCTTTTTTTCTTACACAATTCACATTATTTACCCCAAATCTGCAGATGTTTATCTTTGCAGGCTTTACTTCTGGGACTTTGGAATCCAGTCATCACATCTTTTTCCTCTCACTTAGGCAAATGAGTTTGCACTGAAGTCTGAAGTGTTTGACCTTCATCAAAATCTAAGCCACTTATAGGTTATAACTTCATTTTGCTTAAGTATTATAGCATGTCTCTCATTGGAGGACAAGTTACACCCCTTCTTCATTAATACAAGCTGCATTGCAAGCATGGCTTCAATGAAAAGTTAAATCTATGTAAAGTCAATACTTTTATGACTTTATCAAAATAAGAACAGATACTGAGTTGGAATGGCATTGTTTCTTTTTATATCAGGTCAGTCAAAAGACAATCAGTGAAACCTGTAAAAATGGAAAACATTTTTCTTAAGTCAGAAATCAACTTTCTAAAATTTTATTTTTCAAGATACAAAATTAATTACAATTATATTAAATTGAAATGCTGAAATAAAGATGGATGACTAATCAACTGGCCTCTTCAAGGTATTGTTTGTTGGGAAGGGAAGAGCTTCCCTAGCTGCAGTAATTGGTCACTTTTGTTGACAGATGGAGTGCAATAAATTCTGATCTACAGTGAGACACTCTCAGCTTCTCATGATCCAGCAAATGTCTGTAAGGCTTCTTCTACATGGCCTTTCCAGTGAGCTGAAATATAGATAGTTGCCTGATCACTACATCTTCACTAGAAGTCATCTTGACATTGATCTTCTTTAGCATAGAGTTGCAAATGGATGTTGGGTAGCATGTAAGGAAATGCTTGGAAGTATTATATAACTTGAAAAACTGTTATTAAAATGCTGTTGAAATGCTATGATAGAGATCATGGGAGAAATACGTGCCTTTGATTAGTCAGAACATTTAAGGGCCAGAGGACTAAGGTGGTGTTGTGTTACATATCCCATCTCTACACAGGGAAGGGCGTTTGTGTACTTACAGTACTTTTATATGGACCAGCATTCCAGCTCCGCAGTAACATGAAAGATGAGGTAGGGTGTATCGCCAAGGAATATTTAGCCTTACCACAAAGTCTCATCATATCACACAAATTGACAAACCTTTCATGTCCCGAAAGAGATAGTGGATAAGATGAAGTATTGCAGCTGAACAAAAACACTAAGTAGGACAATTACACCAAACATTTGTCTATTTCGTCATACCTGTCTGCCAGTGTTATTAGTTCATTCCTGAAATATCCATGCATTAAGTTCCAAGAAAGTAAGGGAAGTAGGAAAATAGATTTTATAACCAACAAATGCATATTTTTAGACATTTCTCATAATATATGCTGAAGAGATACAGATGGTCTGTGATACAAACACGACTGTAAAAGTGGCAATGCAGTGCCTGCATGTACTGTGGAAGAGGACTTTCTGAACATGTTAATTTTTTAATGTATCAATCAGTTCATCAGTTTAAATCAGAAACTGAAGTGATATCTGTTGATATTCAGTTTGGTCCATAACACAGAATTTCTTAGTCAATGACATTTACAATGTTAATTTCTAAACAGATTAATATTTTCAATGAGAATGACATCCAGACAGAAAAACAATGAAACAGGTAATCTTCTAATTCAGTTGAAGAACTGTTTGGTTAAAGTAGGAGCCCCAAAGCAGTGGGAGCTGAAGAGTACAAGTCAGGAAGAAAAGACAGCATGATTGCATAGTACTGCATAGTTTTCCTTTCCAGAAGGAAACAAAATAAGAGTTATAGTCATAAGGTGCAGGGAAGAAAGTTACGTACTGCAATACTATGTAGGTTAAAATTAGAAAAACCCAGGTCATAAATAAAAAAAAAATATATCAAGATTAGTCATGGGAAATACCCATTTACAACTTGTATTAACCTCATGGCCAGACTGTCAACTGCAGTTTTCATGTTTTGTAACTGCAGTAAAGGATGGACTATGTGCATTAAGTGATACTTTATTACTTCTGTCAAAGTAAAAAATTAAAAGGGAAATGTATGCTTTCTCCAGAAACATCCAGACTCTCTTAAATTAGAAAAGATGCCTGTGCAGAATGATGCTGGTGATGTGCAGTGTTAGAATAGTCACGAGGAAAAAATTATTTCACTAACAACTGAGGTTGTTTTCTCTTCCCCCCCTGCAGTGTTCATCACAGTAGCCTCCAGCTGTTTTCCTTGGGATACAGCCCTATTGCTCTGGGATATCCAACCTCCAGGGTACAGAGAGTAGTAATTTTTAATTTCAATCTCCAACACCTGCATGAGGGAGGGAGCTCTGGTCCTTGATACCATTTAGTCACTGACTTCCCTGAAAATAGGATTGAGCCATAATACGTCCCTGGACAGCTAAGAGACATTAGGGGCTAATAAGTCTTATGATAGATCCACACTATTGATTTACCATTCTAGCTTTTAAAATCTGAATACCAATGGCATTTACCCAGGGATACATATTAAGCAGGTCCATATGGAAATATTTTCCATGCATCAAACCCATGTACTTAGAGTTTTTGCATTGCATAGTTTGTCAAAATCACTCAGATTGTTCTCAGGTACATATATACACACGCATATATAAAAATAGATATAAAGACTTATTGGACTAAAAAGCTTTAAATAAAAACCAAGTGTTCATAGCTCTTCTCCTTTGTTAAATTCTCAAAGTGAAATTTCACTTTCTCCTTGAAATACAGGTTTAGCAGATAAGGGAACTGAAGATCTGATCTAGAGACAAGCCAAGTGCCCCTTGGTGCTGCACTTGAAAAGACAGGCCTCTAACCATGCAGAAGTTTAACCTTGTGAGGAAAGATTTGCAGGGACATGAAATCTAGAACTTTCTACTGAGTTTGTATGCATTATGCTATCCCAGTAGAGCTGTTTTGTTAACTATTACAGCCAAGGCACGCAGCTTACCATTTCCTAATGAGCATTTTAATTTCCGTTGAAAAGACCTGCACTTTAGGATGTGGCCCTGCTGCCATATCCTTTCAAATGTATACATTTTACTCATTTAAAAGCTTTGCTTTAATTTCCAAACCTGTCTTACAACAGCAGAAAATTACGTTAGGGTGCTATCCTTGGGAACATTAAAGCCAGGAAGGCATCAAGAGAAAGTCTGAAGATAATACCTTTCAGTGAAAAAGCTCTCCAACACCTGGGCACAGATCCAGCTAAAGAAAGGACAGCCCTGTTACATGTTAGTCTGCTCCTACTGGTATTAAGGACTTTTTTCAAGCCGTAAAAGATATATCCCAGCAGAGAATACCCAGCTAACTATCTAATGTTAGAAGAAAGATTTTTTTATATGATCAGATTAGTTAAACAGATTTTTCTGCAAGGGAAAGAACTATTAAAATATGTATTTTTTATTGCTGACAATCAGCAGAATGAGTGTTTCATATAAAATCTATTTTCCTTTTGGGACACAATTTGTTCCTGATCTTTCTCCCTAGCAGATCAGTTTCCAAGGAGGCTAAAAATAAATAGCCTCCTTTAGAAACAAAACGGTGACTGAATTAGTATGCTCCTGTGAAACAGCAATTATTTCTGACAGGTGAAAAGGCCATTAGACATGAATTGATTTTCAGAGGTACTGTGAACTCTTAGTCTAGTCGACAGGAGCTGTGTGCGCTCAGCACCTCTGAAAATCAGGGTCAGTCTTGCAAGGTGCTGAATGACCTCAACCCACAGAAAGTTTTCCACACATTTCAGGAACTGGCCTTTAGAAATGAGACAAGAAACCTGTAAGCCCAAATACGTACTGTGAAAATTCTGAAACACAATCTCTGAGCTGTCATGTTGTCTGCTTTAAACGGCATTGAACTTGGCAATATGAGGTCCTGAGAAAGCCACTTAGCTTCCCTGTACTGTTTCCACTTTTAGACCTTCTGTGTCTTGTCCTAAATAGTACCAAGACCTGGATCGTTGTCTTCTGCTCATGAATACGGTACCTAACACTACTGGGCTCTAGTATCAGTTGGAACCACTTATTGCTATGAAATGGCTGTTCATAAATATGAGAATTATGAAATATAACTGTGTAGAGAAGGGACTCTAACTTTGCTAAACCTATGCAGTATCTCAGTGGAAATCCATGACTGAGAATACAGGTGTGTGGGGCTCTTAGTTAGCCCTCCATATTCTTCTAGAATAAAAATGAATTCTGAAATTGTCATCAAAACATTGAAATCTAATTAATATATGAAAAAGCCAATACAAAACAGGAAAACAGCGATTTGAATGAGAGACAACAACCAAGTACTAACACAGTTGAGACAAAGTTATGCACAGCAGTATGTATAAGGAATAAGGGTTTTCTTCTAATGTCTTAATTTTCTTCTGTTTTTGTGCAGAATCAGATTAGATCTGCTTCTCAAAGATCTGTGAACACTTGAGGCCAAACATATGTGAATTTGGGGGAAGTTCAGACTGAGGTGTGATTCCAGAACTTTATGATGTGAGCATCTCTTGTTATGTCACGATTGCTTTTTCTTTCATCCTTTCCATACATCATCATAAATGTCATATGTGCTATGGCCAGTTAATTTTATAGTAACAGAAAAAAGCTATGCAAACAATATCAATATAAATATGCTGGCTGTATTTATGGGTCAAGTTTTCCACCTAAAAAGGACTTAGAAAATTGACTCTGTTCTGACTGCTGCCAAAGATTCTCTAGTGAAGTCCTTCATTTGCACTTTATTTCCTGACCATATAAAAAGAGGTTAACAGAATTTGATTAAAAAAAAAAAATATTATGGTGGGACAAAGTTATGTTTGTAGACAACTTTGGTATTCTCAGACAGCAGGTGGTTTGAACAGTGACATGTGCTGCTTACTTACATGGCTGCATCTTCAGGGATTTTTACTTGTGGTTGTCCAGTGACGTTCATTGACCATTTTAGTGTTCTGGTACCATAAATGTAGCTGGAAAACAGCAATGTTTAGCATTATGATTGCAACAGGATTTTGTTTGGTACAGTGTATTAGATTTTACTCCTTTTTCCATCAGATGGGTAAAGGGAATATATACATTTTTGGTAAGGCATTTAATAAAACAGTGACCAGAATGGTATTGCGAAAATGATGACATTTTCCTAGATTTATGTTTCCTGGATTATAAGGGAAAAACTTGGTGCTATACTTGTGTCTTGGCTTTTGCAACATTCCTCTACAGTCTAGACTAGAAGTATGTCTTCTCCCAAGTACCAATATTTGGAAATTGTCCTAAAATGAAACTCCTTTATCAAATCCTTTTCACCACAGCCCCTAGACAGGAAATACCAACATGGAAAACCTTGATTTGAAACCTTTGGAAAGCTTGACTAAATTCATACTTTGACTCTTTGAAAAGGTCCCTCGAGAGCTGAAATGTACGCACTGAGCATTTAAGACCTATAGCTCACAAAATGAAACTTGACTCCAGACAGGTTTCATTAATTGGGAGAAGTTATGATGATAAGCATTGCTTTACTTTTCTTTCTTCCTAGCAATAGTTTGCTAAGATTACAATGAGCTCTGTCTTAACTGCCGGAGTAGAGAGACTTCATGTTACTAAAGTTTTCACTTTGTATAGTCATAGTGAAACTGTACTAAATAATTTCTGTGAGTGCTTGGAGTATTCTCACAACTGTCACATGGCATAACAGGTCACATGAATCAGTTAAGGTCTGAGATCAGTACAGCCACTGGTATGCCTTCACCTAAGTTCCTGTCAAGCTATGCAGAGCTAGCTATGCTTTTTCAATGAAATGGAGCCTCCGTTCATTGAGGGGAGGGCCACAGCCATGGTTTTATTACTGTCATCTATGATGCTCACATTTCATCCGCAAGCTGTCTCTATAAGAAATTGCATTTTGAAAGAAAGAAACCTTATACTTTAAGGATTTGGGACAAAAATACTATATAGCAGTGCTCACTGTTTTTTTAAATTATTTTTTATTTTTATTTATTGCCTTAGTTCATTATCCTGCATATTGTTTGTATTTTGGACTAATACTTCTTGGTTAGAGCATGACTGTCTGAAAAGCAGGAGAGAGCTTCTAATTTTTAGATCCATTTATTGTGAGACGTTTTCTTCCCATGATCTAACCCACCTGGTGTTCTGTGTTCGTTTTCTTAGACCTTTGCAGTACCAGATTGTGAGAAGCTGCTGATTTTTTTTTAATCAGTTCCTCAAAGGATTGGATAGGTAGTTGATGGATGCCACTCCTAGGAACCTTTAAGTGTGAACATTATGTGAGAACAAGCAAGAACTAAGGAGAGAAACAAATTCGGAGACATTGCTCTACCTTTTGCTGCTAAACACTAGATAAAAATTTCTGTATTAATCTTTCAGTTGCTTCCTTAAACTTTTTTAATGTTCTACTTATGGATTTTTTTTTTTTTTTTTTGGTCAGAGGTCAAAAATAGACAACTAACAAATTTGATATAGGTACAGCAAACAAACACACTTATACATCTAATGTCTATGATAAAGAAGAATAACAGAATTTAACAAATCTTTTGGCAGTCAATAGGTGAATGAGGTTGTCTCCAGCATTCCAGAAGTGTTTAACTTCAGAGCTATAAATACCCGAGTCGTTGTCCTGCCGTGTAAGAGCCAACCAGAGGCTGCTATATTGTTCTCTTTCTCCCCACCATCGGGGAGCCAGGAGGGGAAACTATGTCAGAAGCTGTCTCAGTGCTGTCAGAGAGCTTCCCCACTCCTGGTAACTTCTGCTAGCCTGTCCTGATTCGCCTCCAGTTGTCTCTGAATCACATGAATGACTTTGATTTCAGTCGGTTCTAACTCTAACCTTAACTACCTGTTTGCTCTTGATTATGAACTAGCAAAGCAATAGATATGAAAGGGTACAAAAAATCTGAGATTAAATGAAACATAGGTAGCGCTTTGACCTAGCTCTAACCCTAATGAGATGATAAACAGTCATCAGAAAGTGAAAGAATTGTGGGGCTTTTTTAAGTGGGGTTTTGTGTTTGTGGATTAATATTCCCAGTGCAGTAGACTGGAGTTATTTACAGAAATCTCAGCCAAATAGGTTATTTTATCTATGAATAAAGTTGTTTTAATTTTAGATATTGCAAGAAGCATTTTGTGTTTGTTAATACAATTAGGAGGGTTGATGGACTAATTTATAGGGTTGCATTTTGCTTTCATCTGTAGGAAATGAAAGAAGGAATAGAAATAAGACAGTGCATTTTAGGTAACAGATGCCTTGCAATATTAAAACAAGAAGCAAAAACATTTAAGCAAAAAATGTCTGATACATTCTGTCCTTCATAATACAGTTACTTTTTTCCTGGTCTGACTTTGCAAACTCATGCTTTTGTGTGTATTGTGGTTTTCTTAGCATTAACTGATGGATAGGCCAAAAGTTTCTACTATGACCTAAGTTTCAAAGAATAGTTCTTCCTCACACTCATCAGAGGAAATGTCAGTGCCCAAAGAGCAAAGGTCCTCTTTTTAAAGGAAATGGGTTACATGTTACCTTAGAGCTCCGAGGAAGTTTAGGGAAGAAAATTCTCAGTATAAGTAAATAAATAAACAGGTTAGCTATTTAGAAATACGAAACTCATCCTATGCAGGCAAAACAGATTAATCATCACAGAGAATTAGAGTAGCAATGAAGCTAAATATCTGTGGTAGGTATTCACAAGGTATTTTTCCCAAGCTTTCTTCCTTTCATCACCTCCCCCCAAAATGACTCATTGAATACACATGGAGTTGTACAACTAGTGAAGTCAAACACAATCCATTTGTTTTAAGCAGGAAAACTTTATAATGTGTGGGTCTTAATCTTGCTTACTCAGACTAATTTAATTTTGTACTGGGAATATAAGGCACCTTTATAAAATGAGAAAAACACCCATTGGATGCTTACTGCACAAAGGTGCTCCCTGGCTGAATGGGAATCGGGACTTAACGAATGCTTCTAATTGGAAAATTTCAGCTCCGCGGAGTGACCAGGAAAAATAGGAATGTGTCATAGATGGGGTGGGATGGGCTACATTGCATTCCGGTTACTGCCTACTATGTAGGACCCATAAGAGGTCCCAGGAGTTAGGCAACTGTGAGATCCTGACCTGAACGCAAGTACAGCAAAGATACTTCAAAATATAATGGTTTCTCCTTCCAGCCTTTGGTCAAACATAGGAATAATTGGAAGTTAAGCTTCTTATATTTCATCTTGGGTTTTCTGACATTCAGTCTTCCCTAAAATGGAGAAGGAGGTATTCTATAAGAGCTTGTGTTCTGTGTATCTGCATTGATCATGCCCCTTTTATAGAACTGTTAGAGACAGGGGCACATGGGAAGAGAGGTGTTTCTTTTGAGCTAAGTCAGGCAGGGAGAGACAGAAAGACATGATTATTAAATCATGATTCTTTTGAAACTGGATTGAAAATATGGAAATACAGTAAAAAATATTACAGAGTGTTTAAATAAGGTAAAAACCTAGATATGAAGAAACAGCACCGTTCTTTACCTCCACTGCAGGGAAATAATGCAAAGACATATCTAGTTGAGCCTGGTTGACTAATTGAGAAAATGCAGTTAGGGCATCCTATTTTCCAGAAGAAACATCACACAAGTAATGTGACTAGTATCATCTGTGGCTACTCTTAATTGGTGACCTGTAGTGGCCAGGTGCCCACTTACTTCTGGGTGGGTAGTTGGTGATCAGCCTTGGCAGGTGGGTGGAACAAGGCCCACTCTCATCAGTCTCTGGATTCACAGTGAGTCCTCTTAAATGCTTTACCATTGCTTCTCCTTTTCTGTCAAGTAAAAAGCTGCTTTCAAACTAATGAGGGGTAGGAAAAGAAAGAAAAAAATCTTTCTTGTGATTACACTGTTCTTTAAGTACCTGTTGTGGGATTTACTTTACATACTCTATATTTTTCCAAGTCCCCTGACATAAGCCTGCATCAGGGATGGAATACAGATCTAGAGGAAGCAACGACTGGCAGAAAAAAGCAGTTGTTCTCCTGTCTGGGAAGAGAAAAGGTAAAAGTAGTGTCACTGTCCCTCTGGTTGTCACTACATCCATGATATTTAAGTGTTTGTTACTGGTGCCATAAAAACTTCACCCAGGATAAACTTATGAAAATTCTGATTAAATTCACTCGCTATTAGCCTTTCTTCTCAACTTTACTAGTGAAAGATATAGCCTCTCTTGACCATGGTCCAAATTCACTGACAGTAGTGGAAAGAATATTTAGGATTTCAATGGATGTATAATCAAGCTGTTATACTGTCCAGCATATTTTTTCTCGTATATGCTTTGGTATATATGAAATTTTTTGCCTTCTTTGTTGTTTCCCTGACAACACTTTTCTCTTTGGTTGTTGCTATTAGGATGTTTTATTTAGGTGGCAAATACCTCTATAGCACAAATGTATCACAAGAAGGTGCTCACACAGTGTGCTTTATCCTGCTATAAGTACAGGAGAAATATATGTCATAACACGTAGCAGAAATAATTGCTAGTGAGATTCAATTCTAAGGGTATCATGCATTTAGCCTTTACTATAAATGGATATAATATTGTAGCACAATTTATTGTGAATTAGGTTCGCAAGTTCTTTTAATGATACCAGAAGCTAGAGAACCGATTTCTAGCATACTGCTTTGAACATTTACCATGTAGCACGTACTATCCTAGGTTTTCAAGGACATGTTTTAGCTTTCACCTGGTACAGGGAATAAGGGGATTGGAAGGGAATAAGATATCTATAATTTATAACAGGGTTTTCTATTTTTATATAATAGTAATTTAATCCTAGATTAAACTCAATAAATATACAAAACTGTTTCACCGCATTCCATTGCGTCAGGATACAAACAATTAATTTTGATGTTGTGTCCTACACAAAAGAAGAGATTGATTAAAGTGTTTTTATTAGTTCATGTGACAAAAAAAAAGTGTATCTCTTTCTACCTAGTATTCTTGGCTGATTTAAAGAAACAATACATCAGCATCAGACAAAAAAAAGGAAAATGTAATTCATGTAAAAGTTATTCAGATCAGACTGATGTTTGTTCATATAATAATAAAGTAATACTTTGTCTAATCTACTTATCAACACAGCGTTATCTGACACTTTGATAATAGACTAGTATGACCTTAGAGGTTAGCAATGACATTGCTTTCTGAACATGACAGTCCTTACCATGCCTTTCTAAGCCTGTTTGAAATGTTTTCATTTACATAATAATGTGGGTACAGTGGCTGCAGTATGACAAAATGAAGCTTGCTAGTCTTTAGAAGTCTGAAATCTTACCTGCCATCTGAAACACAGTGTGCCTGCTCTGCTTGCAGTGAAGAGCTTGCCTACAGGATTCCAAACTTGCCCTTTTACATCTGAGACGTGGCAGTTATACCAAAAATGGACACAGGGAAAAAAAGAACACTCTTGCCATATCAAAATCCATTGCTTAAAGCTTTAAAAAAAAAACCAAACAAAAAAACCTTATATAAGTAAGTAAACATCTTTGTTATTCTTTCCCAAAATAAACTTTTCTATGGTGAAAAACTTGGAAAAATCAAACATCAAACCAAAATTTTAACTTTGTTACTGCAAATACTTATTTTATTTTCCTCACCATTAGATATGTGTCTAGAGATGTTTCTAGGAGCATATTTTTCAGAAGCAGGTAAATAAAAATTTAAAAGTACAGTAGAAACAGAGTTTTAATAGTTTTTTTTGGCAGTTGATGATCAAAATATACATCTCTTGAGATTTTCAAACAGACAAATCTTTTAAAATCACTAAGTTTTGGTTGCCTAACCTGATTAAATGCTTTTGACACTCCTAGATACCTATTCACAACCTTCAGCAGTTAAAAGCATTTGGGAATGTGATTTTTAGATGTGAAAATTTTGAGAGTGGAACTTAGCATCCTAAGTTGCTTAGTTTATTCCTATCTATTGAAGGTAAAGCATCTGGTAAGTCACAAGTGCTATATATTTTAAGCTAACACTTGAAAATTCTCATGTGTTTTATTTAGGGAAGATAATTTTTCACTGAAACATCATCTTATTTATTTTTATTTTTACAAACTATTAAGTTCCTAAACCACTCAGAATTGTAATTATATTTGAGGGAACAATTTTAACAACATTTAGACAATTTAACAACAATTATTTAGAATACTTTTATCTAAAACTTAAATTTCCTATATATAGTTTCACTGTTGGTATAGACAATGTTGGATCTATGCTTCTTTCTTTGTATCTTGCTAAATACTCTCTTTAGTTCAGTTTTTGACTTCTGGGTCTCTAGACAAGACTCTCATGCGAAGGATCCTATCACTGCTGCCAAAATATTTGGTTCTTTGTAGTCTATTTTTAATACAGTTCAAGATTTCTCTAGAAGTCTGCAAAACATAAATTCATTAATGTATTTTAGCTGACATTTCTTGTTATATGTCTCACTTCCTTTTCTGGATAGCTCAGCTTCCATTAGTTTAGAGCTTCTTTTTCCTATAATTCTTTTTAAAAATACTTCAATTCTAAACTCCCTTTATATGAGATATAAACTAGCTTTATGTCTCATGTAAAAAGGTTTTGTTCTTTTTATTTTGGCATTAGTTATTAGTTAATCCTATTATTCCTCATCCTAAAATTATACCTTTCTGTTCTCCTCTTACTGTAACTCTTCTATGTGACAGTTCAGAGTATTAAAGCAGCTGTAGTACCAGCCCTTGTGTCCTGTAGGAGAGCTGTGGGAAGCAAACAGGCTCACGGTAGCTGTTCCCAGTGAGAGATCCTTCATTGGAACATGTGTTCTGGGTCTGAGAGAGGCCGAAACTCGCAGAAAACTAGGAAGAGAATAATTTAGGAGAAGAAAGTCTCCACTGTAACACACTATGGGAAGATGTTTACTGACTTGCAAAATCAGCTGCAAGACCTGTTCCTTGCTCTGACAGGTTTTCAGGTGTTTAGTTTGAGACATCCTCAGAAACAAACTTGCATTGCATCAGCTCTGAAGCTGTGTTCTTCAGCTCTCATTTTCACTTAGGACTGTCTGGCAGGGACAATGTCAGCTATGTTTGGGGGCTAAAGAAAGCACAGTGTGTCTGTCTCATCCAGCCACCTCCTGGCAAGTGTGGCAAATCAGTGTCTTGCTCTTCTGTAGGGGAACTTCTGTGTCATCTGCTACAGCTGCTGGAGTGATGATCCCAGGCTTTCCTTATCCAGAAGGTGATTCAGGGCAACTAAAATGTCATGAATACTTCTCCCACCGAGGCACTGTGTGTGGTGTCCAATAGACAGGGAAGATAGCATCACAGAGGAGAGGAGTACCCTGTCTCAAATGTTGTCCTTTATGCACAGATGTGAGTAGAATTGATGCTGGTAGAAACACTTGGAAATCAGAATGACTGAATTCTGATTTCACAGAATGAATTGGTGAATATTTGTAACTACTTTTTTTTTTTTTCCTTGCCTTATTGTCTCAAACGTGATAGAAAAAGGCTTAAAAATACAAACACATTAAATTAATATTAACTGTGTTTGTATCCCTTGTCTGATATCTAAGTTTATTCCCACTTCTTTTTCTTTTCCTGTACACGGTCCAGTTTTTATTTTACTGTAAGATTATGCATCAGTGATGCCTAGCTCTGAGAAGCAATATATGACCAACAAAGCCACCTGGTGACATCCAGTTTTGATGGAGTTAGATAAGCGTTGGCTTGAGATACGTGATGTACGGTGGCCTGAATTTCTTCTGAAGCGATTACATTTATACTACTAAAGTGGAACCGGTTTCATAGAATGTACACTCTTAGGGAAAACTAATGAATTTTATTGTGTTTCAAGGGGATTTTGGAAACTAAACTGGTTATAAATGGTATGGGCTAGGCTGTCCATGTAAATCCAAGCAGTTGTATTGAATCAGTGGAGATACATTCTTTGATACTGTTAAGGAACTGGTTCTATAATTCCATTTGTTAAAAGAAGTACTGGTCTGACTGATTATAACAATTTTATGGCAATATTGTATCAAGTTATAGTTCCTGCTCACAGAAGGCTGGACTGATTTATCAGGTTCAGCCCTGAGAAAGCTGCAAATTTAGCCGCTTTTCAGAGGAGGTACAGCTGCCTTCCCTACTGCTTTGTCTTGACTTGGAGCAGAGGTATAGTTGTTGAAAACTATTCAAAGGAAAATATTGGTTTTTGTCAAAACCAAATTCTCTTATATCTAGCAAGTGTTGACCATAATTCTTTGATGTGAGAAAGTCAAAACATCTCAGTCTTCTTGCTCCATTTTAAATATGCTTTGCTCTGATTGTGCATTGATTACTCTTGTTGAACATTCTTTACAAATTTATCGTTTTGATTTTTAGGCCAAATCATATCAGTACATTTAATTGTATATATTTTCATACTTTTTTTCAAATTACCGAATGAATATTTTAATCCCATTCTGCAATGAAACCAACTCAAAATTTTCAAAATAAAATTATTTATATTTTAAAAAGTCCTATGGAACGGTATCTCTATGGGGAATTTCAAGTAGTTTTCCTGATTTGGTAGGAAGTAATTTTTTTGACCTTGGACTTTTCCATGACATTCACTTGTTGAACAGCTGTGACCTAACTTGTATTTCCAGAACCTAGGAGGTAGGCTTGCACCACAGGGTCAGGGTGGTCCTTCTCATCCAGAAGTACACTGAGCCTACAGCCATATAATAGAAAAAAAAGAAGTTAATTGAGTTTACTGACCTGCAGGGTGACTTTCAATATGTCTTTGAATGGGAAAAATGTCAGTAGAGTAGGCAGCATAGTGATAATGTTATTTTTCTTCATGTAAACCGTAATACAAGTTGTTGCCTCGTAATTTTCCCATGAATAATTTGTACTCTCCAGTATAATGGCTGGTTTCAATACTTAAAGCAAAGTATATAATATACAAGTGATAAGCCAGCTTTTGAAAGTTCTGCAAAAAAGCACATTTTATAAGATCAGACTTTATATTTGTGTGTGCCTAATTTTGTTGTTAAACAGGAGATTTTGCTTAAAGGAGATTTATTTTTTTAGAGTGATCTAAGGTATGTTTTCCATGTTACTTAGTTAATCTGCTTTGAAACAACTCACATTTAAAGTAGTAAATTTTGAATTAATATGACATCTAATTCTCAGACTGACAATTAATTTTCATTCAATGAGAGTGGTGTTTGTTCCCTCTAGACTATAATATTCTTCCCTTTTCATTTACTATTTCTGGAACAAAACTTGTACTTTTAAGGACAAGTTTTACTCCAGGTGAATTTCAAGAATTAATTAATTCTAATCCTGAAACTAATGTCTCTATAAGAAAAAAAGTTTAGGCTGATTTTAATTACTGTCATCAGTTTCCAAGACAGTAGCTGTCATGAAGGTTTTGGCTGCATTAAAGCTTCCACTATTGTTTAAGTCACATATAGATTATGAGGCCAAGTGAAAATTTAACAGAGCAGTATTGGTGATCTGGTTTTGCAAAAAGCTATGTTATCTGATGAGGAGAAAGGCAGATTAAGTACATCTAATAAAAAGGGAAAGAAAGAAGGAAAGGATGAGAAAGTTTAGATTAAAGATTGCCTTGATAACATTTTTGGGGACTTGAATTAAATCGTTGCAGCAGGTCTTCACTCAACAAATCTTTTAGTGGTTTACCTTGACTACAGGATGTGTATCACCATCTGTTACTGTTAGAAACAAGTAAAAATAAATGACTTTTTATATTAATTTTAAAGTATTGTAAACAATTCCCTCAAATTTCTGATGGTCTGAGTTAAAAGAATACGGGAATAACAAACACATATATGTATGTAATATATTTACACAGTTTTTGATGTTTGTGTGTATGTGTGTTCATATATACATACGCAAACACATACACACACATATGCACATGCTCATATGTTTCTGTGTGTGTATATATGTCCTAGGAGCTGCTAGCCTATTAGTTCAGTTGGAAGTGTGTGGTGCTTTCAAAGTTTTAAAACACTTTAAATAAACTTCATCTTACATTTCCAATGTCATGTTTCTCACGAAAGCAATTAATTCTTTAATTTTATCCTCTCTTATTCATGGAGGCAGATAAGAAGAAACCTGTGCTGATTTCTCACAGGGATGACTATAAGGAAGAAACAAAACTACTATTGCTCTATTAACCTGAAGTTTATGAGGGGATTCATACCAAAGAGCTGATGGTGAATTAAGTTTATAACTACCTATATTAATCTTAAAATTAATAAATTACCATCATACTGAATTGCAGCCCATCTTGTCTTCTGTCTCCTTCAATACTCTTGCGTACATGTAGCTTAAGAAAGCATTCCATGTAGATAAACAATTGAATGAGACTACCTTTTTATGATCCCTTGGAGGTAAAAGAAAAGTCAGTTTAGAATAATATAATTTATTTGAGGTAGATAGAGCAGGTAAATTGACTGGAGCCCATAATGCTGATGTATAAAAACATGCTTTCATCTTTTGATATTAAGAGAGTGTCTAAAACTACCTTAAAAATAACAGGGAAGGATTATGGCTTCCGACCATGCCAGAATTGCCCTTCCGCTTTCTTCCCATTTTTCTTTCACTAGTTGAATAGTTAATAGGAGATGTATTATAATCACTTGGCAAAATAACGTGTTTGATTTTGAACGTTAAAACTTAACATTATCTCCCTGCTGACCCTATTAATGAAAAAATCTGTCACTGAGGAAAACTGAAACCAATTACTCCTTACCTGAAGTACATAGACCACTAGCAGAACCATTTTTAAACAGTAGCTGAGAAGAAATCTCTGTAAAAATGTAGTGTTCAGTACTGATCCTAAAACTGGCATAGGTGATCCAACTGTAGATTCTCTACCAATTTACCAAACATGAACAGAGCAGGTAGACATTTTATTTATGAAATAGAAAGGACAGGCTATGCCAAAAGAAAAAAAAAAAAAGACAAAAAGGATCTCTTTTGGATAAGAGTGATCTAGACAGAGAAAATACAATAGAACTAAGTTGTCTGGATTTCAATGAAGCATTTTTTATGGTCGTACATAGGAAATTCACAGTCAACTGTGTAATGTACCAGAGGTTTAAAGCAAGTAGACATCATTTTAGGACAATCTAGTTTCGTTAGTCACCTTGACAGAAAAGGAAAGAGAGTTCTATTAAAATATGTTGTGACAAGTAGTTGGGAATCAATATAGAAAAGAATGTGAGAAGAGCTGAATGTGCTTGCAGATTAGAACGATAGGAATAAAGAAAATACATGAAATGCAAATAGTGATTAATTTAGGACTTCTGGTGTTTCACTTTCTTCTGAAGGGAATCTGGATCCTGAAATCAAATTCTTGAACAAGACAACAAATTTTAGTGAGATTAGTACTCTTAGGAACTAAGATGGAGAATTGCACCTATGTGACACAGGAGAAGGACCTCAATATGAGTGAACAGTGTGCTGCTGCAGCAAAGAAAGCCAACACGATGCTGGCTTGCATCAATAAGATGTGGACAGGCTGGACAGGGTCCGGAGGAGGGCCACAAAGATGATCAAAGAACTGGGAAGTCTGCCGTATGAGGAAAGGCTGGGAGAACTGAGTTTGTTCAGCCTTGAGAAAAGAAGACTTAGGAGACACCTTATCACCATATAACAATATTTAAAGGGTAGCTACAAAGATCTGGACTCCCTTTTTACAAGAAATCACATGGAAAAGACAAGGGGTAATGGGTACAAGTTACTCCTCAGGACATTCCAATTGGACACAAGAGGAAAATTTTTCACAACGAGAACAATCAGCCATTGGAATAGTCTCCCCAGGGAAGTGGTGGATTCCCCAACATTGGACACTTTTAAGATTCAGCTGGACGGGGTACTGGGCCATCTTGTCTAGATGGTGCTTTTGCCAAGAAAGGTTGGAGCAGGTGATCCTTGAGGTCCCTTCCAACCTGGTATTCTATGATTCTATGATTTATGGTATTAATAAGAAATGTGATATAAATGTCAGGAAGGCTAACGTGTTTTGTATATGTATCGGAAGGTAATCCCAACAGGTCAGTGTTAATGTCATTGTACAGAGGCCCTACGGGTAGAGGAAGATCTACTTTTAAATTTTGCTCAGGCATTTTGTGAAGGCATACATAGAGAGTGTATAGTAGTAGATTTTGCCTGGCATTCTTGAATTTTGTGAAATATGATCTTTGAGTTTGCTGCAATCGGCTGGGAAGTAGTCGTCTCACTATTGTTGAGAAATGGACTTAGTGAGTCCTGAGAGTTTTTTATTAGTTGTTGTTTCTAAGTAAATTCAAATTGAAAAGATGAGGCTGAGTAACTGAAGATGGGAAAAGCTAACTTGATTTCTCCCCCCCAGATATGTATGTGTGAATTAAAATCCATAAGACTCGGTGACTCTGTAAAGTTTAAGCACTGAGACACAAGAAATACGTCCATTTATAGTTTTGAAGGAACAGTGCAGAATGTCAGTAATGCTACAGCTTAGTGCTAAGCTTGCTACAGCACTCAGGAAATTCTTTTTCTCAGCAGTTTAGAGTAGTAGCATTGATCTAGTCTATATAGAATATGCAAGATAATTTAATCTTGAATTCTTATAATTGACATCAATTACTTCCCTCATTGCTTGGAAATATGCAGCTGTACTTTCCATGCAGATATATGCTATCATACACAAAATACTGAGAAAATGATAAAGAGTGGGACTTCTGATTCAAAGACCAGACACCCCAGCTGAAATATGTTATATTTATTCACAGTTTGGGTGCCAGACTCTCTGTTGTGCCACCTGAACCCTGACCTAGAGTGACCAAACACTAGTCATGCAAGAAAAGTCTTTTATCACCCCAGCTTCTTCAGTTCTTTGAACAAATGTTGTCAATTATGTCATTTAAATATGTTGGGCATGGTGAGTAATTGCCTGCTAAGACTAGTCTTTAAGGTGAGAAATAGTCATCTCTGAACTCAGAAGACAGAAAATGAGACTCCCAGTCCCAATCTCCTTTAATTTACAATGCTCTTATTGCCCCCCAACCCCCCAACTTCCACAAGGGCTTTCAGCTACATTATCAGGACATGCACACTTCTGGTAGTGAAAGGTCACTGATTAATTCACTCTACAACACAGTGCTTTGTGAACTTTTCAGATGTAAATTCTGTTGTAACGCTTGTTGGGGAACATGTAACTGGAAAACACAAGCCTGTTCCAACCTAAACCATCAATGCGAAAGGACAAAAAAGAAGGATTCTTTCAAGAAGCATCACTAATTAGGTGAATGAAATTAATCAGCAAAGGCCCTGATCTGCAAAGCTGCTTTGCTCCTAACATGCTGAAGAGCTTCCACTTAGCGGTTCTCAGTGAATCATGTTTTTCTAAGTATAAGAATTGCAGCTTGTGCTCACAATCAGAATTATTTCGGTTTTATGAAAGGCAAACAAAAAAAAAGGAGAAAAAAAGTCTGATGAAAACTAACATGTGCAACTGTACTCATTTCATAGGTGTTGGCTTTAATTGCCTTGTCCCATTTTGGGGGGGGGGGGGGGGCGGGGGGCAGATGGCAACAGTAATGCTTTGCATTTAAAAGGCAATATACTGAAAATATTCGCTGAACTTTCAATTCTGGACAGATGCATGATAGGCTCTTTTGTGCAGGTCATATCACATTAAACCCAAATGTTTTTAAGCTTCCCCAGACCAATGTAGTTTCTCTTTTCTGACCTCTTCATCATATTTCTGGGTACAGACTCTTAACTTAAGCCAGAACAGGGACATTTTAATTTCTAGTAAATATCTCAAAAAATAAGTGCTGGATCAAGCATGTAATATATTTCAAGAACAGCACCAAAATTACAGGGTTTTTCCTTAGACAGCACAGGAAATAAACAAAACCTAGATAAATCAATAAAACACCTCTATGTAATTCCCTTCATCAGTTTCCTTGCTTCTCAACGTCCTACAGCATTTGGATCTGTGTCATTTCAGAATTCCAAGTGAAGCCTTCTGCAAAGAAAGTGTATCTAGATTACAGGCAGGGCTAGATTTTTAATCATGTTTAGATAACTAAAGAGATAAGAAAATTAGAAGACTGTTTACCTTAAAAAAGGTTAGTTTAATTCCTTCCTTCTCAGCTGAAGCCTAATCACATGATTAAAACCATGATGATGGCCTACAAATGCTGTTCTCAAACACTTTAGGCCAAGGGCTAAACATGGGACTAAGATTACAGAAAGATGATCAAAATTGTACAATCTTCTGGATAGAATTCAAATGCTGTATGAACTGTACAGTTTCACTAATCTGGCACACACAGTGTCTCTTCTGCTTTTCTATTCCACATAAGACAGGACTTAAACTCATGTAGGAGGAGTTCTTGTAGATTCCCATGAAAATTGCTTTTAAGAACACTTTCTGGTGAACAGATTCTAAACCAGTGATCAGTGAGAAAAAAGCTCCAGTACTGAGGACACACCTGATTCAGCATGGAAAATGAAAGGAGGAATTTACAAAGGAATAGAGCTGTTTCATGTATTAGACTGTATATGTGTGTATTGACTTGCAAGAGATGTCTACACACACATGACAGTAACAATTTAAAGTATATGAACGCACAACGGAATCTCTAGACTCAGTTTAATGTGGTTCCTAAAAAACAGTCGAACAACTGATGGTTGTCTTTTCTGCAGTTGGAGCTCAGTGATTTCATTAGTTTGAATTAATGTTTTTTGAAACTATACAATTACTATCTTGTTAAACCACTGAAGATTTTTCATGAAATCAATGTGACCTTTTATTTCCTCTTTTTGTGGCAAGCACGTTTGCGTCTTATCATAGATGAAATTCTAAAGGGTAGAGAAGCTGTCATATAAATGAGTAGCCAGAAGAAAGGGGCTTGGATCCTCTGAATCTTTATTTTATACTGCAACAATGTAAATGCATTTTAATTAATTGGATTAATCGGAAGTTAGGTTTAGGGCAGCTAGTTCAATGTTTTTCACTGGTCATAGTAAGTCAATTTATAACTTTTGTTTATGAGTGGGTTTTTTCCATTAAAATTAGTGAATTTAAGAGCGGGGAAAGAGCTGTGATACAGGATGAAAGAAAGGATTTCAGACTAACACAGCATTTGTTTAGTGCTGAAAGGCATTAGCTGCTAATGGGCAAAAATGGTGGGACCTGATAAGTAAAAATCGGCATAAAAAACAGCTACAACATCAGCCACATTCTCATGTGATGTTCCAAAAATCCCAGCACACCTTCACCACACCAAGGCCATGGGACATTGAGGTATGGGTGAACTTTCGACTTCTAGGAACAAAGAAAGATTAAAAGAAATAAAATGGTTCTTATTTTTAGAATAGGATACTATTCTTTATGTTAAACTGTTATACCTGAAATCTCTGACATTAGAAGTACTTTCCAGTTTATAAGTATGTAGCTAAGTAATCTGCATGTGAGCAAGCAGGAATCTCCCACCTCTCTTTTCACGCTGGTGACCAGCTTCCTCATTTCTGTGTTGCAGGAGTCTTTACTTTAGACATTATTCTGTTATGTTACATTGACTTCAAAATATGTCTTTAAAAACCGCAATGTAATATCCAGCACCTGCAAAATATTGTGAAGTATTAGGAACAGTTGTAATGAAAACTGACTGCAAGCGTCATAACAACAGGTGACATTATTCATAACCTAAAGTTATAACAAGGTTATGATGTAAACTCAGTGATCATAGATGAAATAAGCCAGCTACAAATGTGAAAATATCCTGAACTTTAGAAGTAATACAACCAAATATAATAAATCTTGCCTGCAAATGTAATAAGGCCCTTAACTGAAATGTAATAAAATCTATCAACAGCTGCAATGTATATGGAACATATTATATAGCTTTACCATGAATTATACCCCCTGCTGTTTATGGACTCCACAATGTCATGCTTTGTCTTCTTCCAGAAAATCAAGTGCTATGGGACTAAGTGTCTTCCAATTTATATTAAGTATGACAGTGTGTTAATACAAAAATGTTGAGGGTGAAAATGAAATTTTGAATCCAGATGTGCTCCTTCGTCATCCTGCTAGCATAAGAGAAAGGATGTGGTCTACCACATGTGGCTCAAACACTTCCTCAGCTAGACAAGGTAGGAACCAAAATGGATGTTCTGGGTAACTAATATGTTCCTCTACTGCTAGCAATATAAATACATACAAAAAGAAAGAAGGAATTTTGATGAGTGACGCGGCAGGGGGAAAGTTCAATCTGCCTGATCTTTATGTGCATCTCTTTTTTTGGCTTCTGAAATTTCATTTGAGGACAATATATATCATCTCCTAGCAAGCACCAGTTGTGATTTCTCTACTGGACTACTGTCCCAAGAAATGAACAGGAAGGACTGATGTGCTGTGGCTGAGTGGTTGCCATCTGTTTGTGATAATCTCATGCACCTCTACAGTTCCTGAAATGACAAAACACCCAGTGCTGTAACTCAGAGGAAACCTAGAGGGTTCTACATTAAAATATCAAAGGGAAGCTTTTGATGGTTTCTTTCTGTGTGGAGGTGACCTGATCTTCAGTAATGCTAAATCCTTTGCTATAGAGACTTACCTCTGGATATCATCATGATTTTACACCAGCCCATTCCAAACAAGAATGTCTCCATTGAGAATGCAATATACACAAATAAAACACTATATAATTCAAAAAGCTGTTTATATGGTGCCATATCCAGCCATGCCACTGTCCCTGATTTTCTTTCTGTCACTTTGTGTTATGCATATTAATATGGTGTCATATGAAAGCAAAATGTTAAATGTAGTCTACTGACACTTCCAGTAGCACACACCTCACTACAGATTTCACAATAAATAAGCCTAACAGTGTTATATCTTAAAAACAAGTTATTAGAGAGCACTTTTGGTAGAACTTAATGGTGGATTAAAGTATCTTGCATATCCCAAGAAGGAATTAATACCTGCAATACCTATCTTTTAATGTTGTTGTAAAGAATATTGCTGCAGCTCTGTAAGTACAGAGGGGCAAATGAAGATATTAAGTAAAATTTGAACTATGAACTTCTACAGGACATTGTCTTTTTTTAAAAAATAATTATGGGCCTGAATCTCATTAGGCACATCTGTATATGTATTAAGGTGTTTATGTAAGTCCCACTGGATCTCAGTATGTAGAATTTGAAATTAGGAAAATAAAATAAAATAATGTTAAGTTATTGTAGAGAAGAAACAGTAAAAATGACTATTCAGAAATTTACAAAAAAGAAAATGATAGGAAAATTAAGAAAAGTAATTTATTTTATATTTTTAAAGTTAATATCATGGTTACTTGCAACAAAAGGAGATAAGACATTTTCAGTTGTTTCATGTTTTTTTAAGTTGACAGTGCCCTTTAAAGGTTGTCTTTACCATAGGTCTTGCTTTCATTTAAAGATCCATCCGTATTTAATAACCATTTTAAATTTTATTGTATTTTAATTTCCAATTTGGAGTTGTGGAAGACAAATGACTACTTTAAATAGCCCATGTCTATTTATTTCACAAATGGTATTCCAAAATAACTCTAAATCATTTGTGAGCAAGTCACATACAGTACACTGGTTATTTGGATAGTATTTCAATGAAATTTACTCAATGCTTTCAGTGTAGTTCTTAATTTTTAACATATTTTTAATTCTCAAACATTTATGTGGTATGAGATAGGGCTGAGAAGATAGGTGGTGGGGTTTTTTTATAACTGAAAGAGACAGAATTATCCTTGCACAAAGACTGGTGGAGACATGAGCTCAGTGAAATCATCTATCAAAAGTTCAAATTCAAAGGTCATGTCTATCACTACTGTTCTAGGATTCTTCTAACTTTATTGCTCAACATAGATGTGTCCTGTGTGAGTTGTCATGATTGCAGTCACATTTTACCTTTCTAGTTAATACTTGACTAACAAAGGACTTGGTGCTCTGAAAGAATAGTGATCTAAACTTCACAGCCTTTTTGGGATATAATCCAGGTATTATGAAACTCATTTTGTAGATGACATAGATTAATGCACAGAGAGTAAAGACCATGAAACAAAATCCACTGAAACCTTTAGATCAGTGACTAATCATTTCCCAAAGACGCTGATCAGCACGTTGAAAATGCTAAAAATGGCATCCAGAAATGTTGATTTCAGTATCCCATTTTCCAATAATAAAACTTCTTTGGATAAATTTTGCAATTACAATTCACTATATTCAGGAGCAATGGCACACCTTAAACAGTGTAGACCATGGGTGGGAAAAGGGGGCTGCCTCTAGTAATGGTCTGATACAAAATATTCCCTCCTAGAACAGAACAGGAGCTCCAAAGGCACTGCAATTCCAGGAATACATTTATTTTCTTCCAATCCAAAAGAAAAAGAAAAAGCACAGCTGCACCAAGTGCAATGCGCTCCAGAAGTTCAGGGGTGTCCTCAGGAGATGTTGCTTTTTCCTAGAGCTCTTTGGGGAGGTGTAACTACTCACCACTCCTGACTCCCAGCTGACACGAAACATAGTGGAGCATTAAATGAATGCACAGCACTGACATTTCAAACCTTCTTTGTGCCAGAAAATGGAACACCTGCACTGGACAATAGGAAGTGGACGATTAGAGTCAAGCAAATTTGTCAATTTTTAAGCATGACACTTTACTCCAGATCCTACAAATGAAAGCCATAAATGAAAGACCATGGCAGTGAAAATCCCTCCAAAACTTATGTGTATGTAACAACTTAGTTATACTCTGTAGTCACCTGGGTTTTTTTGATTAATATGTTGGGGTGTTTTTAATGAGGTGAAAATATGAAAGAATTTGAAAACTCATACCACTTAAAGCTCCTCCTAAAGATAAATGATACTTAAATACATCCAAAGGAGACAGATTATGAAAATTCCCTTATGGCAGAGTTTCTATATCTACTGTCAATAGTAATTGTTGAAGTATTATGATTCAACATTTAAATTTAAACCAGGAATCCCCAAACACTTATAACAACAAAGAATAACCTGACAATGAAACTTGGTTAGTATCGTTGTCAAAGAATAACACCTAAAATGTAAATTTTACCGCACAAGTTCAGTGAAGGGATGGTAATGGCAATCTAATAATGAATTATTGTAGTAAGCGTGGGGTTTTATTAACTTAACTGACATTCGCTGGAGACCAATTTTAGCACAACAAGCCATTCCATTAGGTTCTTTGTTTCTTATTCTTAAAGTTACAATGTGTCTGTACTGTGGTGATAATATGAAATTCTTCAATATAAGAAAAGTTTTTTTGATACATTTCAGTTTTGCAATTATAAAAAAAAATGGGAACTGTCTTTTGCTCCTAACTGGAAAGCTGTTATTATTACTAAGTTAAGCAGGTACTTGCTATAGTTGCTGTGATCTAGAGCAATTCTGAAATATTTCTGTTTTGTATTATTTTTAAGGATTTATATTTGTCAAATCCTGTTGGAACCTTACAGGAAATTAATTTTACAGTTTGTTCCTTGGGATCATAGTAGTGACTTCTTTTGCTTTTAACAGGTGGCACTATATTATAGATAGAAGTTGTAATGCGGAAAGGCAAAGATCTTTCTAAATTTCCTATAGTATTGTCAGTGTATGATCATATTTCAGAAGGATAGTGCTAGTACTGTCCTGTGTGAGAGGCACACTACACATAAATACTCAGTGTATCACCTGATGGCAGGTGATTTCTTCTTTCCCTTGCTCTGGCAGTGACTCTTACAATGTAGCAAGGTACTCTTCTCTGCCATTAATTAATCCTTTATATTTAAATTTATGTGTGTATATGTATTTATATGTATATGTATGCATATATATGTATGTGTATGTAAATACGCACAGCAATACTTACACACCACTGCATATATATCCAAGTACATTTACATGTTGTTGCTATGGCAGAATCCTGCTAACATCTGAGAAATAAAAAAATAAATACCACCGGAGGTCTCACAAGCTATTTTATTTTTGATGTCAACAGCTGTCTAAACCAATGAGCACTGAGACTTACACCTAACCTGGGATTCAATCTCCCATGTTTTTAATGTTTCTGTGCAGACATCAAGGTGTCCAGATACCAAGGTAAGGGTGCATTATCCCTTCTTCTGACACGAGAATCTCATTTCAATATTACTATCATTTTTCTGCAGAGTAAAAGTGTTCATTCTCAGCCCAGAGAGTTTAAATCTCTGTGGAAAAGCAATTGCTGCCTCGAGTTTAGATGTGCTTTAAGTGTAATATACTTAACAGGTTTATAGCCTATATATTGTGTGTGCTTGCTTACAAGCTTATGGACACAGAAGATAGTCTTGTAATCTGTTCAAAGATGGACATGGGTGTAGGTACATAAGTTGCCTAAATTAAACAATCTTTTTAAAAGAGGTATTCAGATGACATACCACCTCCTCTTTTATGAACTGCATATGTATTTCATTGCACAGGTCAGCCACCTCTGCCTTAAGAAATAATTCTGATCACAGAGATTTTCTGTGGCAGAGAGCTCGCTGCCTCTCTAAATCCCTCTTAGGGATGCCTGTGTAGAAGTAGGCTGGCAGCAAAAATGCAAACAATACAGTATATTGACCATATGCTGAAAAGTAGGAACAAGCAAGACTGTACTTAAGAGAATGACACTGTTGTAAAAATAAAGGCCTTAGCCACTAGGTTTGAGAGAGAAAAAGCAAGGAAAAAAGAATCTAAAATCAGATAGACTGACAGAACTGGCTGCATATATGCACAGATCAACAGTGGTCATAAACCCCTCTCTTCAGGGCATAACGTGGGAAAGTCTGAGAGATTCATCTTCACTCGTTGAAATCTAGCCCCAAATTATCTTCAGTCCCTTTATTTCTTCCCCATAACCACCAGTATCCCTCCCTCAGTAGCTCTTATTCTCCCTTCCTTCTCGGTTTTATTCTTTCCTTGTGATCTCTACCGAAGCTGGCTTTGCTCTTAAACCTCCCTTTCATTTCTCTGCTTCTCTAATTCCTTTCCTTCACTCTTTGTTTTCATTCCCTTTGCTTGATGCCAGAGCCTGTAGTTTCAATTCTTCCCACCCTTGTGCTCTCAGCTCCTCACTCGCCTCTCAGTCCTCTCCACCTGACTAATCCTCGGTACTGGCTCCTTACCAAAAGCACTACTTCCACTTCTGTTCTCATGCTGTCAAACACATCTGGAATAAACTCACTTCCTCAGCTTAAACATAATTCTCTTATCTGAGCTTGTCTGAAGATTTTTACTTCTCCTCCTGAATGAACTCTTAAGCTGCAAATTGCCTATCGTTGCTCTCCACCTTATAGTTCACCCTAAAATCTTCTGCCCTCGGCACCTCGGTCTCCTTTCACAACACGCCCCCTCAATCTTTTCCACCTCCTCCTTCAGTCACTGCCTTATTCTGTGTCCACACTCCATACGGCCACAGTTATCTGTAACTAAGGATCCACGACCCACGTAGTGCAGGACAGTTGTGCCACCCAACATGTTTGTTCCCTGTAGGACAGTTGCAAAACATTGGCCAGTATATGGGGTGCCACTGCATCCCCAGATCCCTGGGCAAACTCCAGTGGACCGAAGACGGGTCATTTCTACCATGCTGCCGCCTTGTGTAAACCCTCTGCAAGGTCTGAGTGTGCAGCATCCTTCAACACCATTAGTAAATTCTGCTCTTAGTGACCAAATCCAGTGATCAGACCTTTAGAATCTGTAAGTAACAAAGAGATACAAATATTAACCCCCAAATGATGTTTGACCTCCTTAACACTTTCAGTAGGTTTAATTAACAATTAAGAAAAAAATAATTCTCTATACAAATACTCCTATTTGTTATCTTTAAATGTTCAGTTTCCATCTGCTTTTCTTTTACAGCAGACATAACAAGAAGGTGCTTAAAACTTGCTTCTACTAAGAGTATGTAATTGAAACCACTTCAAAGCGAGACTTAGGAAAATATAAACTAGGTGATGACCATTGACTATAATTTCATTTGAGTTGAAAGACTTAATTGCTATATATGTTAAATGGAGAGTACTCAACCCTAACAACTGATTTTATTTTATTTATTTTTTTTTAAAACTCTGATTGGGTTTAGCTCAAATTCCTTGGTTTCCATAGGTGCTTTAGTTCACAAGGTAAAAATTTTCACACGAACAGAGTATATGAAGTTGTTTTTCTAAATGTCCGTGGCATTTGTAGGCATAAGACTTTGGTACTGTGTGTTGTTGCTACTTAACTCTCTTACACCTCCCAATGAAAATAAAAACATTGATCCAGGGAAGAATAATATTTGATTGGGAGGAAAAATATTGAATGCATTTACAACTGAACAGTGATATGAAGCAATAAATAGTGATTTCATCTGCATTGGCTTCAAAGAGGGATATATTTATTTCCTTTCCTTTCCTCCAGAAGTGACTGTATCTTTAGTCTAAATTTTCACATTGTTTGTGACATCTAGATTTTCCACAAGGCTTCTGTCTAACTTCTATTCTTATATTGTACCAGTTAGTTTTTGAATGTAATTCTGGTTAAAATGGTGGTCTGTCTTTGTTTACATTACTGTAGTGGTATTTATTTAAAAGTATCACTATTAACAGAAAAGATGAAGAAATTGGATCCTAGGGAGAGAAAGATTTTTCTCTAAACTTGGAGTTAGTCCAATTTTAGCTGCTATCCATGTTCAAATTAAATTATAATAGATGTGAAAAAAAATACCGATGAATGGAGGCTAGGTGGAAACCTTTTTGTCCAGGGCTCCTTTGCTGCAAACATCATCCAGCAATCAGTTTGCTGTTGTTCTTTTAATCATGTTCTAGCATGCATACACTTTTAGCAGCCAAGTGTTACACCAAAAATCCACTTGGCATATAAAAGATGGATGCATAACCTAGTAAAGGAGCAAGTGCAAAAAGTTGTGGAAAAGAAAGTGGAGTAAAAATTGCAACACATGGTGTGCATTGGATGACACTGAACTAACAGTGAAGTGTGTGACAGTAATTTGCTGGTCTGATCCCTTAGCTTAACTTCTTAATCCGTTGCCTTTTTTTCAGACAGACTTTGTGGTCTCTGGAGCTCAGTGTATTAAAAATACCTTGGTCTTGATTCAGTCCGTTGTTTAAGATAATGTCAAATATAAGCACATAGTCATGAAGAAGTCAGTTCAAAGCTTTAGCTCCTTTGCTTATACCACACCACATCTCAGCTGAGTTGGTTAGCTCGCTGAACTTCCAGTATGACCTAAGATATTGACCATTTGCTTTTTAGGTCCACCAAAAAAGCTAAGGCACTTTTTCACCACATTGATATATGCTCTTACATCAACTCCCATTGATCTGATAGAGTGAAATTCCAAGGGTAAACATCAGTATAGATGAGAACAGAAACTGGAGAAGGAAATAAAAATGGATAGAGGAGAGTAACATGCACAGGACATGACAATGGTCAGTGACAGATTTACCAGAGGGCTTCCTTTTTCTTTCCCTTGCGTTTCTGCTTCTTCTTGTAGTATGTCCTCTGTGTCACTTGGCTGGGATACAGCCATATCCCTGGGCAGCCACTTGTCACTGTCAGTGTCTGCATCCAGCTCCATAGTCATCAAGTGATAAGCAGCACTGCTTTTTAAGCCTAAATAAAACAATTCCAGAGCACACACTTTTGTAAAATACTTTTTCTCGGTATACTTATATTAGTATATGTAAAACTTATCATTAGGCATCAGATTTTTTTTTTGTTTGTTTATAGGTACATTAGAAACCATTTTGATAGTGAATAAATAAGAAAAAAATATGACTGAAACAATAGTAACAGTCTAGTCCTTTCAGAGCTACAGGTATTTTCAGTGCCATCTGTATACTTTCTAAGGAAACAACACTAAATATTTTCTCATTTTTTTTAACTTTTGTATCAGTAGGATGGTTACTTCTTTTTAAAGGAAGAAATCACACTTCAATTGATAACCAGTCTTACAGAGAGTTCTGCAACTGAGGAATGCTGGAAACAGTGTGTTCAAGTGACTTGACATTGTAAGTTTCAGAAGTTTACCTGAATTCAGACTTTACACTAAATTAGTTATATTTGCTGCTTCCTTTGTAAATTAAACTATGGAATGGTCTCCTGGCTGCTTCTTTCAAATATCGTATGTGATTTTTGCATCTTGGGAGCCACTACCACTACCATTGGAAAAACAGATTCCAAGTCTGTAATTTAAGAGGCAAAGTTCAATTAAATCTTCACTTTTGAGTTTTGACACCTGAGACTAACTGAATGTTTTTATCAACTTTATTGTCAGCAGAAAAGCTTGAAATGATTTGATTTAGAGGATGGCATATGAAGAAGGAAAACAAAAGATTCTGAGATCAAGATAATAATGAGCATGGTTTTGCATCACATATTTTTATGTCTAGGGCTCTGAGATAAAATTTATTTTATACAGCACTGTATTGTTAATTGAAAAGTATTAGTGATCTTCTGTTTATCCTGCTTTTGAATCTAGAATGAGTAAATTGGAAATGCAAAATTATTAATTCTTCATGTCACCTGAGCTCCTAAAACCCAAGTATCTTTGAATATAATTCTCCAAGGATATTGTTGATTTGTGTGATTTAATTAAAATCTCATAGCTTGCAAAACACCTTATCAAAGCAATTCCACTTTTTTGTTATACTTAAACGTCTGTCAGCCAGTTCCAATTAATTTCACTTTTGATGGTGAATTTGCATCACCATGTGTGATTTGTGAAAATTACTTTTGTCATCCCTGCATGCCTGCAAACCTGACTGATGTGCAAACATTCCAAAGTTTTAGTATTTCCTCTGAATGGTTTGGGTTATGGCAATGTTTCAGGATTTAGACTGTAAACTCCCTGGTTTACGGGGCTGGTGTGAGTTTCACACTTGCGTAGTGTGTAACTCCAGTAGGCCCTATTTGGATATTTTAGGCATGATCACAAGGGAAATATTCATAGTACTTGCTGCTTGCAGGCATAACCTAAGGACATGAGAATAAATGCAATGCCCTCAGTGCTCTGTGGCAGCAGGCAAGTCTGAGGAGAGCACGCGAGCCTGGCTGCTCTCTGCAGTGCACTCTTCCCTTCCTGCCCCAGCACCCACAGCTGGTGGGTTAAGGATTGTAGAGGATACCTGCTGTTGTTTGCTTTAGTGTCTCTCTGTTGTGGATCTGGTTTGAAGTCCTTCCCCAACCTGCAGCGGAAGCAGCTTCTACAAGTTCACCGTTGGCTGCACAAGGAAGTACATTCCTTTAGCTATGATACAGTCAATCTGCTAGTTTAACCGAGTGCTGTTCAATTCTATTGCCATGGGCTTCAGTGAGTAACAGTTTCACATTTGCCATGTTCACTACTCATTTACTGGCTGATGACATTATGATGCTGATTGTATAAAACCTAAGGTGGGAAATTACAGTGCAGCGCGCACACAGCCCAACAGTGTCTCTTCCCCTAATCTAGCTGCTCAATATCTCTCATCCCTTTGCATATGCTTAACTATTTGAGATGACTAGTTCAATACCAAACTTCAGTGGTTAGTTCATTTAAGAGAGGGTAGCTTGGGCATTCTTAAGTTTGGGCTGAATGGAGCTAACCGAGAGGTTGGTACCATGGAGGATCTGGAACCTTGCCACAAATGTTGTTGGTTCAGATAACATAGATCGTCAGCATTGTATTTCAGTCCTCGCCGAGTGTGTGCCTTCTAGAAGTGTATGCCAGGTACCCTTTCACTTTTCTTGAAAAATATTACTATCTCTAGGTCTATGTCCATCTGCTTGTAAGTTACTAAGTGAGTGGGCATTCAAGGAGTCACATAAGGCTTGATAAGGAGACATGTGGGAGTAGGCGTCCCTCCTACAATACTTACCCCGCTGTGAGGCATCCACCCTGCATGGAGGGGGTAGGATCATGAAGCCAGAGGAAGAGCACCTGTGCTAGAGGCTTACGCTCGGGAGCAAGGGGTTTTAGGGACTAAATCTTTCTAGAGACAACGTGATGTGAAGGCAATGTTGTGTGAGGCTATATTGCACGGAGGTGGGCTATACAGCCCAAGTCTGACTGCATTGTGTGCATGCCCACGTGGCCTGTAAAGACTTGGCTTCATACTGAATTAAACTGAAATATAATAAAATATGGGCAGAACTCTATTTCCTTCCTCTTGCATTTATGCCACAGGAGAAGAAAAGTGCCTTACCAGTCAGGATTGACTGGAAATAGTTAAAAGAACAGGGTAAAGTTAAAAATCCTTGAATATGCCTCACTTCACACCATTCAAAAATAATCTGGGATCAAAGTGCATAAGAATAATATTGAATGACAAGAAATGCTTTTGTCTATCGCTTTCACCACCCATACTGTCTATCTTGTTTTGGGTTCTGGCTCTGAACCCTCTTTGCTCACCGAGGAGGGGTAGAGGGCAAATAAGAATCTTTTCCTCTTTGTACAGTGGCGTGAGGGCAGCACACAGTAGGGGTTCCTGGGCTCCCTTCAGTGAGGGCAGCTTGGGAACCACTCCCTTCAGCATCCGCGGATGAACGGGGTTCAGGGACAAGCTGAGGCTGCAGCACCGACAGCCTCACTTCACCTACGGGAGCGGGATGGGTGAAGTGCAGCAAGCCCTCAGCGCCACGGCAGAGACAAGTGCAGACTGTGTGGAGCCTCTCCCCACACCCGGGGTCCATGCGGGCAGGAAGATGTGGGGCTGCCCGAGGCACTGTCTCTCCAGCGCTCCTCCTCACCACCCGCTAGCCAGAACTTGCAGACAAATGGCACAATCTACCCTTCCTTTCATCTTTAGGATTCTAACAGCATTATGCAAATCCCAGCTATGTCCCTAGCAACCCAGTCCAAAGGCAATTTTGTATGCCTTTTTTTTTCCTTGTGACAGATTTCATCCCCAAAGACATGAGTCCAGTAGAGGACAGAAGTGAAGGCTGCTAGAGTACAGTGCGCCTGGTTTTGAATGCAATGAGTCAACGGCTGCAGCCTAAGGCACTGGTGTGATTTTGTTTAAACAAACATAAGCCAATTAAAAATACAAAGAGATTCAAGGAAAAGATGCTCTTAGCTGAAAGCCTCATGGGAGAATAATTTAAAGAACAGATCAATAGCAGTGAGAGAGATTTGTTCCCATAAGACCAAAAGCCAGCATGTAACAAATCTTGAGAAAGGCATTTATAGGATCGTATTTTGTGAGTGACTGTGGCATAAAAGAAGAGTGCTTTAGCATAATTATGGTTAAATATTTACACAGTCTTAGCTGTTTCAGGGAAAGCAAATATCCTTGCAAAGATGATTTTCTCCTATTCAATGTATCACTGAAAGTGCTTGCTGTACATATCTTTACTACAAACATAATAATTATATAAATGTGCCTACAAGGAAAAGGGTAGTTGAGAATACTATCTTAAAAAAAAGTCACAAAACAAGAACAATATACACTATTACCTACAGGTTAAAATATTTTCCCTCTCATTTTCCAAGTCACAGCTTTTGACTTGTAACCTTTCTCACTCAATTACATTTTTATAAATGGCCTAAAATTATTTACCTAAATAGTATTTTTTTAAATCTCCAACTGTAATGTGCAATAATTTGGGACATTCTAGGTGTAGAAACGGTACAGGATATTCCAGCTACCTTTCTCTTCAGAGATCTAGTTCAGGTGTCTTAGTTAAGAAAGTATGGCCCCTAGGTTTCAAATATTGTAGGTGGAGAAGGGGAAATCATAGGGATCAAAACTATTTGTGCACTTATGTGTCTTCCAGAGGATGATTCAGAACAGCAGTTCAGTTTAGAAATTGTTTGCCCTCTGGAAAAATATCTCCCCTGCTCTATTAAGTGTATAGGGACAATAGAGGAACGGGTATCTGTCATGGTTTAACCACAGCCAGCAGCTAAGCACCACGCAGCCTCTTACTCCCTCCCTCCCTCCACCTAGTGGGATGGGGGAGAAAATCGGGAAAAGAAGTAGAACTCATGGGTTGAGATAAGAACGGTTTAATAGAACAGAAAAGAAGAAACTAATAATGATAATGATAACACTAATAAAATGACAACAGCAATAATAAAAGGATTGGAATATACAAATGATGCCCAGTGCAATTGCTCACCACCCACCGATCGACACCCAGTTAGTCCCCGAGCGGAGATTCCCCCCACACCCCCCAGCTTATACACTAGACATGACGTCCCATGGTATGGAATACCCCGTTGGCCAGTTTGGGTCAGCTGCCCTGGCTGTGTCCCGTCCCAACTTCTTGTGCCCCTCCAGCTTTCTCGCTGCCTGGGCATGAGAAGCTGAAAAAACCTTGACTTTAGACTAAACACTACTGAGCAACAGCTGAAAACATCAGCATTATCAACATTCTTCACATACTGAACTCAAAACATAGCACCGTACCAGCTACTAGGAAGACAATCAACTCTATCCCAGCTGAAACCAGGACAGTATCCTATACTGGATCCTCACAGTTGATAATAGAAATTTTCCTATAAACTTAGACCTTTGAGAGAACAGCAGCTGAAAAATATTTTTTTCCAAAAGACAATAGTTTTCTCCCAGACATGGGAAATTTCGAGAGATTGCCTCTGAGCTGTAACATTTATCCATTTTGCTCAGCAGAACAGAATAACTTTTAAGAAAATACTACAATTCCTTGTTGAGATTGGAAGGAGGAGATGGTTTCTGTATTAAGATGACTTAAAAAATAGGTCATACACCAGATCCTTGGTTCCAGCACTTTGCTCTGTGTCCATTAAATCAATGGTAAACATCAGTTTACATCTGTTGAAGAAATGACCCATGGTTTTACACTGCTCAGTGGGTAAAGTGGGAGAAATAATGTGGTACAGCTGTTATAGAAAAAGAGTTTACCAGGCCCATATGGGCTCCAGAAAGTGCATTTCTACTGTGCATGTGGTTAAAACCCTCACAGGTAACTTAAACATCTTAATGGCACAGTTTGAGTCCCAAATCACTTATCCCACTCTTGGAGACTCCAAATTAACTTGGTAGTGACAAGTTAACTGATTTCCAGTGTTAGTAGCTCCTAAGACCACATTCTAGCAGGGACTGTGTGCTCTTGAATACATCTTGCTCCATCAGCAAGCTTGGACTTGAGGATGCCACTTGATGTCAGGAGAGGAATAACATTACAGTGCTACTGCCAGGTGCTGATAAATCCTCCAGGGTATTTGGTGACTAGTAAGTTTTACTACATCATGGATATGATACTTATATATATATATATAACATAATTCAAATGTGGACATATACATACATACAACATGTGCATAAATGTGTTTCTTAAATGCAATGTGTTTTGCAAAACATTGAGAAAACCTTTTTTCATTCCCATTCATCAAGGTCTAAAAATAAGTTTCTAATGAAAGCTAAGAATGTGGCTTTACCTCAGGTGTTTTCTGCTTGCCTTTCAGATTATTGATGTTTGTGGTCAGGATTTCTCTAATGGCTCATGACACAGGTGCAAATGTCATTAGGAAAAGCTTCTAGTTGGGAATGGAAGCATGAAAAATTTTCAATCTCCATACCTAACCTAAGGAGCAAAAGAGAGCGGGAAAGTAGAGAAAAAAAGTAAATCCACATAAAATACGTTATTCCATTTGCTGAAAATAAGTAGTGGAACCAGGAAGAATAACCAGTAATTGTGTAATGTGATCTTCAGAAAATGATTGGGCTTTTGTTGTTGTTTATAGACAGGATTAGGCATCAGAATGCTTCAGTTTCTTTCATGGGCCACTGAAGTTTATTCCATGGAACCGGCACATTTTGTGGGCAACGGCTTGATCTTTCTGAGTCTCATTTTTTCAAGCTTGGAAATAGTGACAGTGATTGTTAATATTCTTATACATGTTATTAATTAATATTTCTAGAGTGTTTAAAACACACTCTCGGGGCGTGACTTGGGATAAATGGCAAAAATTACCTACATTTTAAATGATCAAAAATGTCTGAGTGTGAGAAAAAAAAATTCAAACAATGACCTAAGAAAATAAGTAAATTCCACCTTTGGGTGTCTTTCATACACAACACACAAGAGATAATGGTGCATTTATTTTTCATTTGCAGTTCACTTTTCAGTTACATTCAGGACTTACTGGAAATGAGTGCGGGGAATGTGTGTGGGTGAGTACCTCTTCCAAGTATTTCCTCCTGAAGCGCCAACCCAAATCAAGACAACGTGTTGTCCCCCCTGCTGCACCTCTCCTATTGTGAGGGTTGAAGAGTCCATGCCCTCCACAATCCTCTCCCCAGTGACATTTCTATTTCTTGATTTGGATATTAATATACTGTGAATGTGGTTCCATACGTTTTCCCACATTTCTCTTTCACTGCAGGTTAAAGGCATGCCCAGGTTTGGCCTTTTGGAGAAAGTTATGACTTCACTATCTATTCATGTGGACTCTTAAATTAAAAATTGATTGGGCTACTTCTGTTCTTTGTTTTCTTCCAAGGAATGACAACCTAAGAGAAGGCAACCTGAAGAGCAGACACCCGGGAAGAAAAAACAACGAAGTATGCTGTGTGTATGATAGGCTTTCCTATCTCAGCATTATAGAGACGTAACTACTAAAATGAAGTCTGGCATTGTTTTTCTCATGGCTGAGTGAGTGGCAGACCCTGGGGAGAATGTATTAGAGTTCTCATCTTGTAACTTAACTTCTCCTTTTGTTGTTCTGCATAATTGCTGTCACCCAGGTAAAGCTGGATTGTTTCTTCCATGGTAAATTCTCTCTCACACAACCCTTTGACCTTCAGGCAGCAAGAGCAGCAGGGTTTCTCATCTCATGATTTAACTGAAGAAAATAACTACTTGAAGAGGAAGTACTTTGAAATAAACAATGTCTCTGAATTAGAAAACTAAACAACTGGGTTTTTAACCACAAACAGGGAGTCCTGGGAATATTTGCCTGGAATTAACAAAAGGTACAACATTTGAAGAACTAAGGTGCTTAATCATGTGAAGAATTTAAGCAGAAATTTGAGTACAGCTGGGACAATTGCTTAATTATGAGAAGAATTCTGATAAATGTAAAAGCAGCTCATGTTTTGTCAACAGACATTAGAATGACTTACGAGCTCATGTTGGTTCTCCAATTCTTTGACATTAAAAAGTCCAGGATATTTTTACAATACTGAAAGCAGTGATATAATTGCCCTTAACAATGCAAGTATGGAAAAAATGTGTCCATGTGGTCATTAGATATCTTACAAAAGAATATTTTTTGCTAATTGTTGTTCTGATAGCTCTTACCTCAGCCAAGACGTTGAGCACATTTTCTTGGAGAAAATTCCTGTAAATCACCCTCTCCAATCTTTTTTTCAGCTTCTGCGGAAAAAAAGCAATCTGAATTTCACTGAGTAGGTATGTTCTCCTTAAAATCTTCACAGAAAAGACCAATGCACAATTTATTGTGGTGTCAATCTGTTAATTTGATCTGATTACTTGCTGTATTAATTTGGTGATTTAATCAGTCAATCTATTGGTATATTGGTATATTGATTTCATTTTAATTGAGACCTTAATTTAATTATTGCATTATTCTAGTTTTAATTAGTAAAGTAAAACTGTACTGTATTAGTTCAGTAATTGTCACATATTGCTTGTCTTTGCTGAAGTGTCTGTCTGACATCCGATTTATTTATTTTTTTAAAAAAATCCATAAAGGCACAAAGAACATTTTTATTTTAAAATACTGTGTTGGTAAAAAAGTTATGAAAGGACTTGTAATCAGGAAAACTTGCAAGTCTTTTGGGGTCTAGCTGCATGATCAAATTTATGCATGATCACTCACTCTAGAGAATGTCTTTTTTTTCAGGAGACACATGGAAAATATATTTCAAGCAGATACATATGTAACTACAGAAAAATAAATAAAATATAGCTTATTCTTTGGAAAGTTAAAAAAGCACTGAACTATTTTAGTACCATGCATAAACCCCACGTTTTGCCAGAGCACCAGCTTTAGCAGTCATAGATTTCTCAGTTTTCCAATGTCTTTCTCTACAGTTTTAGGTTATTAATGTGCCTTTAAGTCATATTACCTTAATGACAATAATGCTGATTCCTGCTAAACTACCCAAGTAAAGACTTCTAGTATTTTAGTTTTTGTGCTTTCACATGTCATGATTGACCATATTGCCTTCAGTTCCACCACCCCAAACCTTTTGTGCTAAACCTTAAGTTTATCAGTGGTTTTATAAATGATGAAAACACATTTCATAGGAAAGGTGAAAAATGTAACATGTAGCAGCATTTCTACTTTTATTGAGATATGTCCATTAAAAGTCAAATTAAGGACATTGTGTCTGACCAGAAAAGGGGTTGACCCTACACTTCTGGGTACTCTTCCATTCTCTTCCTACCTCAGACTATTCCTCCTTATTTGTCACTGCTGCTTGATCAGTCCTACACGTGTAAGATGTAGGATGTGGTCAAGGCTCTGGCATGCTGAGCAGAAGTCACCTTAGGGGGCCAGGACTGTCAGCCCAATGTAGAGAACTGTTGAATAAAGTACTCCTGACATACTGTACACATTTTTGTTGCAGTGTAGGCAAAAACTGTGAGGGAAATGAATAAATGTGCCCTGAAGTCCAAGGGAGTAAGCAAGGTGTAATGTAATTTGCTATTCCTTTGCAAACTTGGACAGTCTTGTGCTTCTATGGTTGAAATGAAGTATTTTAAACTTACTTTCCTGAGGTGTACCTTTTTTCCCCTACAGTTTGCATGAAGTACAAGCCATACATTTCCAAACAGTCTAAGCAAATGAAAACTCAGTCCTGATTGTCAGGGGCCAAAACCCCTTTATCAGGAGCAGAGAGCAATGTACATTTACTTTAGAAGGTCCAGGAGAGTGAATGACTAAGGCTTTTAATATAATTTATTTTTAAATACATAATTATTGACACTTCTTTTAGGTCACAGATCAGGAGCAGCATCTGTAGAATTTGACATTTTATTCTGAGAGTTATGAAACAATCAGAGGAAAGGGGTTTTTTCCTTTTTCCTTTTCCTTTTCCTTTTCCCTTTCCCTTTTCCTTTTCTTTTCCCTTTTTCATTTTCCTTTCCCCTTTTCTTTTTCCTTTTTTTGTTTTCCTTTATCCTTTTCCTTTTCTCCTTTTCTTTTTTTCCTTTTCCTTTTCCTGTTTTCAAGTGTACTGAATAAATGGCCCTCATGAAACTCTCACACAAAACCTGGCCTTTGTATTGAGTAGACTAGATCAAAGACAGTCTGCCTTGAGGCTAGTGCATTTGTTAAAGTCCTGGGTATATCCTTTGAAGGCTGAGTTATTGCACATGGTGTCATTGTGGAAAAGGGACAATTAAATTGGATGATCAGTGGGTGGTGACTATTGCCATTGCTGCAGAGTTTGGATTTACAAACAGCAAGGGTCAAACACTTCACACCCTTCACCGCAGAAATGAACCGTGTAGAGGACTCAGTGGTCTAAAACACAGCACAAGCCTACATTTTTCTATCTGTCAAAAGATTTCAGAAGTAATTCATTGTTACAGCTCCCTGGAGTGAGAGTCTGCTTGTCCATCTGATTTTCCTGACTGAGCGCTTTAAACATTCTCTGAGGAAAAAAACTGTTGTAGTCTTGTTTCCAAAGCGTAATAGTAAAGACAGGAAGTGTGAAACCATTTGGAATCCTTCTTCCCTGCTGTCATATTTTATCACTACTCGGGTGTTATGTTCATGAGCAGCTCTTGATTGCAAGCCTCAGAGCTAGTATTATTTCTAGATGGTGTCTGGTGCCCCTCTGAAAGATCTCTGGATTTCAGAAATCAGATATACAAGACTTTGGTTATCAGATATTTCAAATAAGGTGAACAAAGAGACTCTTGAAAATCTAAGTTTGATGCCAGACTACAGTGCAGAGTGGGACCAGGATTATTCTGAGGAAAGTTTTGTGAGATCGATGGCATTACTTGACCACCTTTACAGTTATACAGCTGAAATAAGGATCTAAATTTTAAGGTGTGACACTCTGTGGAGACCAGAGGCATCTGCTGATTCCTGCTGTATAGATCTGGTTGTTGTGAATAGATTGTTGCCTCCAATAATGGGTCTGGTCCTATTCTTATTAAAGAAGAGCATGCATAATATTGCTGTGAATTATAACACGAGGCACCCATAGTTATTTACGTCTTTTGTCTGCACTACAATCATGGTGATTGGTAGAAAAGATAGCATTCAGAATATTTAGCTAGCCTTTTTGGAGACTCCCATATTGTGCTTTCCTTTAAGAACAGCCATGAAATCTGGATTTCAAGTAAATCTGTGACTGAAAAATGAGAGGAGGAAGGACACTTTTAAATCCTGTCTCTATATATATATTCAGTGTTTTGATTGTGGCAAGAACTTTTTAAAATGGAGAAAGTGTGAAAATAGGTTTTCATGTGTAAAGATATTTGTTCGTCCCTCACTATAGGAAAATTTTAAAGTTTAAGTAAGCTATCCTTATCAGCTGAGAGAGCTTAATTTTATGAATTATAAGGAAAAGTCAGCTTCCTCAGCTGGCAGATTTTTGCACGTTCTCCCTACTCTGCTTGAAATGACCTTCAGATCTGTTTTCTTTTCGTGCAGGTTATATTGAATATTGCCTTGAAACACAACCTATGGGAAATCAGCTAGCCCAGTGCAAAGTGAAGTCAAACTGATTATTGTAAAAAATACCACATGTAAGATACCCAGGGCTGTGATTCATAGGAGTTTATAATCACTTTCCTCTATGCTGTTATTACAGACTTCTTCCTGACTGATTTGCATTTTGATGAATCACCAGTGCTGTGTATTAAGTGATGTACCAACACATATTATTAAAGTGCATCTTTCAGGACCAATGGTCCACCAGAGCTATATAAAACAATGTAATATGTATTAGCTGAATAAAGCCAGATGGCATTAACTTATTCTGTGTCAAGTTTTCTGGCTGAATGAACTTCCCATTTGTACCTTTGAGCAGCTCATCATGGAAAGAGAATAAAAAATATTTTAAAAAGGCCTTTTCTGTTATGTTGGGTTTTTTTGTTGTTATTTGCTTGTTTGGTTCATTTTTTGTTTGTTTTAAACTTTGTTTCCATCAACCCCAGAAACTGTGTGATCCTGCAGGTAGATGCAGGTCCCACTCCTACAGTTACCCCAGATAATCCCCAAATTTAGGAATGCTTTTTTGGGGGTCTGAAAATGGGGGAAACGAGCAGAAAAGTAATAGGGAAAAGAGAGGTGAAATGCACTGGGAACTCTCCAGCTGAGACAAACACCCCTGCCCATAGATAAAGGTGACATTCTTGTCAATAAATCACCAGCTTAATCCTTAGCTTGCTTTAATCAGTTCTGGAGGATTTTCACCAGGGCACAACAAACATGTTGTTTCAAAGCTTGTTAATAAAATTACTTGTTAATTCATCATTAATTAAATTGTACCGTGAACAATAATTTCTCTTCTGTAAATATCATTTCATTTTGTGATGTAAATGGGAAAGAGGAACAACTGAGGATAAAGACTGACACTCCAATGAATCTTAAGAAAGAGAGAATGGCTTTTTGGCAGTTCTATCTGTCAGGAGGGTAACAAACTGTAACATTATGCTTTGCAACCTTGTTAAGCAGAAAGTTGTGAAGGAAACAGCATGGTTCTTTTTAAAAGAACTGCACTTTACATTCAAAGAGAAGGATGCTAAATACATGTAACTGATGATCTGAAAAAAATTGTGAATAAAATATCAATATTCCATTTTCATGTTTTGCCAGTAGTAGGGAGTTTGTATATTCCAATATTGTCAGGCTCAATCTGTGAAAAGATAAATGAATAAAGACAAACTCTGTTTTTAACAGTGATGTAGTTAACAAGGTATAAATGTGGTAAAAAAGGTGGGAAGTGGTTTTTTTGATTATCAGAAAATTTCTGAGATTTAAAGAAAAAGTAATGTCCTTTTCCACTGCACAATGAAAATATGTTCTTTTAACATTTCTTCAGTGAGACTGGATTTCAGAGTACAATCTGCCATCCCCATATTGTTATTTGGCCAAGTCAGTTTCCTGGAAAGTGACATTGATGTCCATTTCTTCTGAAACTTGGTCTCACATATATCACAAAAAGTGTCTTAACTGACTGGTTAGGTTTCATTATTATCAGCTGAGTGTTTGGATGTTGTATTTAATTTTGTCCATACATTCCATTATGGACCTAAATTTTTTCCCAGATAAATTTTTCTTGAAATATATAATTCCATATAACACATTGGAGTTGGTGAACTGGCATTTACTAATGCAGTACCGGTTTGTCAAAGCCCTGTATACGTCTAAAATTTAGGACCTCCTACAGTGCTCAGTCCATAGATAGTTTCTTCATTGATGACCCTAGGACATTAGCTAAGAATCAAAATCAGATAAAAATCTTTTACATAGTAGCTGAAAATTCACCTACTGTCACAATAAATCATTTGAAGCGTGTTTTGTTAAAACACTCAGATTTGCTGAAGGGGAAATGTCCATATCTTCTTAGTATTTGGATCTCTCTGCCTCTTTCTCTCTCTTTTCTTATGAACTCTACAATGTATATTGTAATGTTTAAGTGTGTTAGCATTAACACCGCACTAACAGTAAGAGTGAGGGAAGGCATCTTCATCAGATCTGTTCTTTCAAGTTTTAGATTTGGCAGATTTTCTTTATTATAAAGGAGTTGCAATTTTTTAAATGATCTCTGAACTCCCAAATGTTCCACACAGCTTGTCTTCTAGCTTCCCTGTGGACTGCAATGCTGGTATATGCCTTGAAGAAATGATATTTACTCCCTTCTCTTTATAGATCTGAAAGTACTTTACCATAGAATTGTTATCCATTATTGCTTGTTCTAAACCTGGGAATTTATAGAGGGGAGGGATTTAAAAAATGAGTGGCACAGTGATTCAGTAAAAATATGAAATCTAAAATCCAGATTGCAGAATTCTTTGGTCTATGAACAAACCTTGGATCGTGCTACCTTTTATCTAAAAATAAGAGAGGTGAACTTTATTTCAAGACAGACCATCAGTGCTGGTTAAAGGGCATGGGAAGAAAAGAAAAAAACCACTGAGGAATAGTAATACCATGACTGAGTACAGAAAAGGAAGGGAAAGAACTTTTTCTTCCAGCTGCAAACTGCTTGCTGGTTGTGACTTTCAATAACACTTACCCATGACCCTGTCAGCTTTTAACTTTAACTTTTTATTTTAAAAAGAACAGATAAGTAACAGATATTACTCAGCTCTTGATTTGGCTTTTTCAATAAGAAGTGAGAGTTAAACTCCACTGCTGCTGCTGTAAGTGCTATTGAAAACCATCAGCTTCAGTAATAAAACAAATCAGGTGGGAGCAGACGAGCATGAAAAAAGGCCTGGAAACCTTATTTTTTATTAACCTTTTGTTGACATTAATACTCTGCAGTAGGAGGTTCACACAGTGTATGTATAGATACACATTTAAGAATGAAGCACGTTTGCTTACACAGGAAAAGGTTAGAACTTACTTAAGGACTAGAGGTCTCTCCCAGGATTTGTCTTCAAATAAACGCTACAGTCAAGCCTATAGGAGTTTCGTTGACAAAAACATGGACCAGATCCAACACGAGATGCAGGAAACTGTTAGATGCTTGTCCTGGTTTCAGCTGGGATAGAGTTAATTGTCTTCCTAGTAGCTGGTACGGTGCTATGTTTTGAGTTCAGTATGCGAAGAATGTTGATAACACACTGATGTTTTCAGTTGTTGCTCAGGAGTGTTTAGACTAAAGTCAAGGATTTTTCAGCTGCTCGTGCCCAGCCAGCAAGAAGGCTGGAGGGGCACAAGAAGTTGGGAGGGGACACAGCCAGGGCAGCTGACCCAAACTGGCCAACGGGGTATTCCATACCATGGGATGTCACATCTAGTAGAGGAACTGGGAAGTGTGGGGGGGGAATCGCCGCTCGGGGACTAGCTGGGCGTCAATCAGCGGGTGGTGAGCAATTGCCCTGCGCATCATTTGTACATTCCAATCCTTTTATTATTGCTGTTGTCATTTTATTTGTGTTATCATTATTAGTTTCTTCTTTTCTGTTCTATTAAGCCGTTCTTATCTCAACCCATGAGTTTTACTTCTTTTCCTGACATTCTCCCCCATCCCACTGGGTGTGGGGGGTAGTGAGTGAGCATCTGCGTGGTGCTTAGTTGCTGGCTGGGGTTAAACCACGACAATGCTTAAGACCAAACTTGCCTTTCTGAAAGCTGCTGCTTAGCTGACTCCTAACGCTGAGGTTGCCCAAGCTCCCCAGATTCTACACATTTTTACCTTACATTGTCCACGTTCAACCACAAGGATTTCTTTACACACATGCATCAACACCTCTGTTTTGGTGGAGGAGGCACAGAACTTGAGCCCTTCTCTGAAATGAAAGCCCTCATCAAGGGAAGGAGGAATCTGTGTTCCGTCTCTGTTTTCAGATACACTCATGACTATTATGCAATGCCAGCTTAAATTAAAATGCAAGAAATTTCTGGGAATAGCTGTCAAAGCTCAAAGCTGAAAATTTCAGGTGGTTCTCTAAATAGCAGGCTGTAAAATCAGGTGTTAATTATTGCCTACTTATAAACCAATGACTGCTGGATATTCTTCTGCACAGTATCAACAGTGGTGGCAAGTACTTAAGTACAGTATACCATGGTATTTCAGTCTCTTTTCAGCAGGCAGGGAGAAGGAATAAGGAAGATGTTGGTCTTCTCAGGCAAGAAAAGGAACTGAATGTGAGCTCCCTTGCCTTGGGATATAGAAATGTTAGCCTTTCTCTTCTCCACCCCCCTTCCTTTTTTAATGGTGTATTTTAAAAGAAAAAGATGAATCCTTTCATTAAAAGTGAGATCCAGGCATAAAAAGAAGGATGTAATGTAGAGGAACACAACAGTTTACAGACAGATCAACAGAGGCAATGAAATTCTGAGCACCATGGACACATGCTCCTGTTTTTTTCATGGCTGTGATTTAGCAAAAAACTCGAGCATACTCTGCCTGTATCCTGCGGCCTTGTTTCAAGGGAAAGGAGACAAGGCACATGGTTCAGAAATGAGGAGAACATATTCTAGCATGTTGCTTGCATTGGTCAGTTGGAAGATCACGACTGCAAGAGGTGTTTTGGATACATAGATGCAGCTCTTCAGACCAGGAGAAGGTTTCTGGGAGGTAATGTTAAGTCATTATCCTCATTTTCGTCATTCATCTAGTAGCTTTTGGCATCTTTACACTTTACATGACTACCAGTGACTCAAAGCACTCCCTGGCTCAGGATACTAGTTGTACTTTTTTTTCTGAGAAGATCTAAATCATATCTAACTTTTACAAATATGCAAATATCTAGCTATGCTATATGGGGCATCTGGACAATTGTGCTTAATGCTTTATCGCAAGGTATATAATATTAGCTATAGTGCCTTTTAAATACTTTACTGGATATGGCCATAAATATGCAACAAGCAATGATTCCTTTAACATATATCTTGGAAAAAAAGGTCAGCATAGGTTTAGAGAGCTAAAGACAGGACTAGAAATGGAGAATGGAAAAATCCCTCAGTTTAATTGGTATGTTTTGTTTATAATGAGACACAGCTGATACATCTTAGATTAGATATGTATGTTAGAGCAATTGTGAGCCCGAAGTAAAATGTAGAAACCTGGGGAAGACTATAATTCTTATGTCTATATACACGAAGAGAAGCTACTACTTTTGGTTACTTTTTGTTTTTTATATAGTTGACTTAGAATGTGCTCTAGCACTACATTTTTCTGAAACTCAGGGATGCTTAGGCTATTTGATTGGTTTTGTTCGTATTAGATAGAGCATAAGTATTTAATTTTTATACCACGTATGTATAACTGTAGCTGCTGAATTTACCAATGAAATGTTCTAGCTCCACCAAGGTAAGTGAAGTTAAATTACTTTAGAATTACTCTTTGGTTATGTCATACCTGTGTTCTAAATTATAGATTAACTTGCATGTTTTGCGTTTTTTTTTCCTCCAAAGAGATTTCAATAACTGGGTGAAGCCAGGTAGGCTTACACTACAGCAATGCAAAAAGAAGAAAAAAAAAAAAGGAAAAAAAAAAATACAGCAAACCCAAATACAGCAAGTTTTATCTTCCTGTCCTCTTTTGATATTACTAAAGAGACAGTAGTTGTTTAAGTAAATACTCTCCTCACAGCTGAGCTTTTTCTCTGCTTGTTGCAACAATGCCATGTGGTAATCCTGAACAGATGAGACCACATCTTCTGTTTGTAACTGAGGTATTAACTGCTGAACAGAGAGAGTTGAAGAAGTATGGGATGATCTGATTCAGATGATTGTTGACTACTGGAAGTTGTGCAAGTGCCTTTGTACACCTAACTTAATAGACCTAATGTGACATACTAAAAATTAATTTCTGTATGAGAAACATGCCAATCTGGAACCAGAGACTTTGGTCTACAAAGGTATGACAATAATGATACTTATTTTTTTTTAATTGCCTGGTAGAGGAGAAAAATGATGTGGTAGCTGAATGGTGTCCCAACCAAGCTGACTGCAGTTTTGTTGTTGATAACAGCCTGCACTCTGAGCAGGCTGGGTCTATGCATTCGCTTCTTAAAAACCACAGAAAAATGATCCAATTTTTTTCTTCTGACAACTGCTTAACATTAGGATATCCATAGTTCAGTTTTCCATCCCCATTCCTCTCACATATACTCTTTCAGGGAAAAATATGTTGGCCTATTTTTGGGGGAATAAAAACTCCTAGCAGGTTTTGTATTACATCTAGACTGGAAGCCAGTTAAACAGCATTCAAGCTTGATTTGCCATAACTGTCTTGGAAAATTAAGAGACTCCAATTAGGTCACATAATTTTGAGACAGCCCTTTGCGTGCTGATAAGTGATTTTCTTTGTTGTTGGTTCTTTAAAGCAAAACAAAACCTTTCACCCTTCTGATGCTGACTATTCAGCAAGTCAGATGGAATAAGCTCAAGGGTTACAGAGGAGCAGGGCTGTACTTATGACCTGCCAGGCTGGAGATCAGTATATATGGCAAGAAAGCTCAGGAAAATCCTATGACAGCTACTTCAGACATATCAGCCTAAGGACCTTTCTTAGGAATGAATTTCCTCTTATTTTTCTCTACTTTTGTGGAATTAAGCCAGTTTCTAATTAAGATTCTTAGCCACATATCTCTATCCAATAACTCATAAGTTCTTTTTTGACAATAACAATGTGTGTTATTTATCAGACTGTACATCACTGCACATATTGCAGATGACATGAATTTTTAAGATAACTTTATTTAAGAAGAATTAAAAAGCAATTATTGTTAATGTTCACCTTGTCTAAAAGTACATTAAAAGCAAAGTATTTTCAGACATACTATATTATATAATTTGTTACACATTCATTCTCTTTCAATATTGCAGCACATACTATTACTTATTTACTCAACAGCACTTTTCCATTATAACTTTAGAAACTTGTTCTGAAGTGCCAAAGATAGCTAATAGGCCTTATTTTAAACTTCGATGAAGTTTTTAGCATTCCTTTGCATTTTGCTTTATTATCTACTTCGTGCTTTGAAATAGACATGGCATGTGCCATGGAAACTGGCCAGGGAAACAGTGCTCTTACTCAGGCCAGGGTTCCGATTTAGACTCATAAGTGTTAGCTGGAAGCTTGTAAACATTTCTCACTGTTTCTTGGCCATAAATGGTGGGAAATCTCTTGAGATTAGTGTTTCTTATGAGGTGACTGCCAGTTTGGTCTGAAATCCTGTTAGTATGATTCTTCTCACATGATTGCTGTCATGTTCAAAGTAGAGAAGGGAAGCACAGATCCCTTCTAGTCATAGCCATGGAAATACATCAGTTCAATGGTCCCTTGCTGACATTTGGAACAGTTGGGTAGGAGGTTCTATTTGCCCCATCTCTGATTTAGGCTAAATGAAATCAGTTGAAAATGTGCTTGATCTCTAGAAACAGGAAAATTGTGATACACAATACATTTTTTTTTTTTCTTCCTGGTTGTGTGTGGGAAAAAGAAAAGAAGCATGACCCTAACTATGGTAATTTATAGATGCTGTATGGTAAAGGCAATACTGTACTTGCTACTGTTTGGGCAAATGTTCTTAAAATTAGACATCACTCCTCTTTCTGAGTAAATGGTGGCTGCCTGAGTGCAAAATATGATTGCCATATTGAGACTACACAACTGGGAACAGAAAGGGCAGCAAGATTAATGAGATTTAGAGCTTGTTTATACTACCTAACTACTCTAACTCACATTCCATAATAAAAGAAAGAGGTGTTGAAAGACCAAAGCTAGTTCTTTCTGCCTGGAGTGTCCTGAGGCTGGTATAGTACTTCAGTTAAGAACAAAAACCAAATGTTACTAAACAAAATCAGAGGCTGTGACAAAGTCTGTATTTTTCCATTCAATATACATTTTGCTGAGGTTCCATTTTTTCCCCCTTTTCTTATAAATTTTCAATTCCCATTTACTGCGAGTAAATTAGGGAGATGATTTCTCTTTTACAGTCCATGACAGTATAACAACTGTTCCAGTTTTATAGCTCCATGTCCCTGAGGAGCCTTGGAGCTGAGCATTTATATTGCTTAACAGCGGGGTTTGGATAACATGAGACAACATACTATCGCTAGGATCACACTGACTTATCCTTAAGGAAATACAATGAAAGTCTTGGCTGAGGTACTCATAGTTGCCTTGCTATAATGTAGTTATTTTTCAATGAGATGATTAACCTTATAGTTTAAACCTGAATTGAATGATTTAAAATTATTTACAACTTTGTTTTCTGTTTGCATATAATATTTGTATATTATATATAATAGTACCTGTATGTATGCAAATTCTTTTAAAACAAAAAATATTCCATTCTTTAACAACACTGCACTCAAGAGGTATTTTATAACAACACTTGAAAAAATCTCCATTTCTCTTACTTTAAGAAGCTGTTCTCTTAAGAGCAAGTGTAAGGAAGTCTTGACTCCTGATTAAATATTTATGTGTGTCTGGCCAGTAGGTCATGTTCTATAATAGCTTTTATAACTTGGTTATTAAATTGCAATTCAGCAATCAAACATTTTTGCAGTGCCCGCATTGGTATTCATGGCAGCAAATAATAAATTCTTAATAAATGAGACCTATTGTATAGGCTTATGACACTGTCAAGAAGATTGGGGGGGCTCAGAGGAGAGAGCCTTGGCCTTTGACATATTTATGTTTCAAGTCCAAACTGAAACATAAAATGAAGCAAACATTCTAGTCTATGCACAGATCCTTCATAGTGGATAATTGCACCATCAAAGCCTATAAATCTTTGCATAAGAGTTAGAAATGTGAAAGATTCCCTACTGAAGGAAGCACAATTTTTTTACATCTCTTTTTAGCAATATATTTTTAGTTTAGAAATGAAAAAGCACATCAACATTTTTTCCCCAGTGAATTCATGTTGTGGTAAGTTTGAAATAATCAGTGTGTCTATTCTTTTCCTCAGAGATAATCATATGGCATCAGTTCTGAGTTAAAAGCATTTATCTTTAAATCCCTAAAAGGTTCAGAAACAATACATTTAATGCATACATTAGCTCTCAAAGCTGCAATATCAGTGAGTGGGAGCTTGCTTAATGCTCATAATTCCCTTCTGAGTGAATGCAAGTTGCAGAAACTGGGCACTCCAGAGTGGTTTCCTCTGCACCTTGCAAGGATCAGCCCCCTAAAAAAGCATTTTCATAGCACTGAGCTTAGGACAGCACTGGTAAAAATTCTTGCACATTCCTAACATTCACTCTTTCAGTGCCATGGCAGACTGATTAGCAGAACACCGCTTTAAAGTGAGCCATCAATCAGTGTGATTGTTTCTTAGTCTGACTCTCAGTTTATTAGTGAGCTAAGGAAGTATGTGGTGTAATGACAGATGTACTATTCTGTATATTTTTTTTGGTGAAGATCAGTTAATACATTTGACAAGCAAGGCCTTTTGGAAACTGTTGAACCAAGAGTTCTCAGAAGAGCTATTGTCGAACTTTAGAGGCATGCATATATATGCAGAAATAGCATCTTCTCCCTTCTAAAAATACTTGATCCACAAGGCTATTGCATAGGTATATTCAGAGTAATAGTTAACTAATGAAAAAAAAAGTTTTCAGTATTCCTTGCCTATGACCCAGAGCCTGGACTGAAAGATTCTCTCCTTGCTCATGTATCAGCAGGAGTAGCATCCCAGTTTTAACCATGTAGCCAGACAGCAGAGTCTTATGTGTATCTGAAAGCTGAATAAGAGAGAAAAAACAGCTTCACCTTTATAATTATTTAGAGATTGTTTGGGCAGGTAAACTAGGAAGATATGGAAACGTTCATGTAACCAGAAGCATGGAAATACAGGAAGCTTTTTTTTAGGCTAATAAGTAATTTTAAAATTTTAAACAGTATAATTGCATATGTTATAATTTCCTTTTATTTGTATTCAGACATTGTTGGCAAAATGGTGGATCTTTAAAGTTGTTATGGATCTTCTCTAACACACTTATCACTGAAATAAAGAAATTAAACATTTATTTCAGTGAAACATATCTGGAAAGAAACAAAACAATTCCTTCTCAAAATACAAGTGCCATTCCTTGAATTCCTGTGGTGATTAGTATTGTTTAAAAAGCTGATTAAGCACAGAGACTGACTGGATTAAAATGCACAACACATAATCAGGAATGTATGCTGCATATTTTAGAATAGTATGTTCAGGCATGATGGTGACTTACAGTGAATTCCTAATAGCCTGACACTGCAATACTTGAAATAGGCTTTGACAATAGGCAGGGCTAAGAGATTTGAATGCTCTATCAAACCACCTAGATATATACGTTACCTGTGTCTTTATTTTTTCAATAAATGACTTTCTGAGAGAGTGCTACCAAGAAAACTTCCACAGATTTTTTAATTATGAGAAATAGCCTAAAAAATTTTTCTCTCCTCCAATACCTGAATGTGTTTTTAAACTGTTATTCAGCAGCTGTGAGACAATGTTTAAATTATACCTTAGGGAATGAAAGCTTATTTTCACATCTTTACTTCTTAAATTCATATGTAAGGTAAAAAGCCAATAGTATTCCCAGAAACTATGGTCAAACAAATTATTTATTTTTGTGTTTTCTTCTGTTTCTTTTTTTCCCTACTTGGTTACTTCCTCATTGTTTAACGATAATTCTGGGACTGGAAGTGGCCTCAGAAGGACTTTAGTTCAACCTCTTGCTCAAAAAGGGTCAACTATGAAATCAAACTAGGTTGCTCAGGGTTTTATCCATCTGGGTATTGAAAACTCCCAAGATGGAGATGATACCAGCTCTCTGGGAATCCTTCTCACCTGCTGGACTGCCCTCACTGGGGAAAAGCTTTTGCTGATATCCAGCCAAAACCTCTTGTTTCAGCTTGTTGCCATCCTCCTGCCAGACACCAACATAAAGGTCCTGGCTAGGTTTTCTCAATAAACTCCTCAAACGTATTGAAAGGCTGCTATTATGTCCCCATTAAGTTTTCTGAGAAAAAAAAGTGCAGGAAAATGTGATCTTCACAGTCTATTGATTTGTTGCTGTGGCAAATGAGTGGTTTGGACCACTTAAAAAATTCACTGTCAAAGGTATTAGCAAAATAATTTAATAGGAATTTATAAAAGTGTGACTTCACGAAGTTCCGTTACAAGGTTCACTCTATTACTTATGAAGTGTACAAAGGAAAATCAAGTTAGAATCAAACTAGAATGATATATACAGAGAATGAAAACACCAAAGTGTGAGGAATAAACATACAAAGAAAGATTGAGTTAGATTTCATTTTTCATGATTTGTACAAATATTGGAGGTGTAGAAACATAGGGAAGACCCTACAATGAAAAAGAACTGTTTAGGGTAGTCCAATGGGATATAACTGAGAGCGATGTGGTACACTATGCAAAGAAAAAATTTAGGCTGACAATTAGCTCAATTTTTTGAATAATTTAAATCTACTCTAGATACACTAGTCAAGAACATCCTGTAGGCCTGCAGTAAAATGAACATGACTGAATAAAACATTTATGCATCTCTTTCTGCTTAGTTTATCACCATCCCGAGATGTATGGCAATATTCAGATACAGTGAAGATATCAAAATATGTACATTAAAAAATAAAGTTCTCAACAGAAAAATTAGCCAACTATCCTGCAAATCTTTTGTACGATGGAGGCTTTCTCAAGCATTGAGAAATTGACTTGGAGGCTTCTGAAGTCTTGTGTAGACTAGTTGCTTATACAGACAGTCTTGATGGCAATCTTTTTTTTATTTGCCTCTGGCAGCAAAGTCTTATCACTTAGGTAAGTTAGCATAGTGTTTCATCTAAGGTATTCTCTCAGTAAGCAGAGTTGGATAAAAGATATCTTAAAGGCTGAGAAGCAAAACAAATACTCTTTTCAGAGAAAAAGCTATTTTTTGTTTAAAGATACCTCAGATGAAAAAAACAGTTGAAGTGCAACAATATGTTATTAACTACAAACTTGCTGTTTTCAGGGCAGTTTTTTTTTTCTTTCGGTTTCTGGGTTCATTGCCAAATGGAGGTGAACACATGTATTTTATTTACTGGTGTATATTTTTGTTCACTGGGGCCTGACTGAATCTTATTAAGTTGATGATAAGAATTCTGTTGACCTGAATAGCTTTTAGACCAAGCCATAGAAAATCTAGGAAACCAAGATTGGTATTGTAGGGTTTCTTTACTAAATAGTCAGTAGAATATCTTTTCCTCTGCGAAGTACCTGGATAGGGTTATGATTCAATTCTTGGTGTTTTACTGATGATGGAAAATGGCCTAGCTGATTATGTATTGCTGGAATTTCTTGTTGATTTTAAAAAGAACAGAAAGAAAGAAAACAGTGCCAACTTTTGCAGGATTCCTGTAATTTTAACAAGAGATAATCCTACAGTGTTGGAAGAAAACATATATATATTATAAGCACAAGAGAACTTATTCTTTCATTAATTGAATAAAACCCCCTATCTTCTTTCATATGAAAAATATGAGAAATACATTTTATAAACTAATATATATGTACTAGTAGTGCTGACTCATGAGGTCTTCACTCCTTCTTGCAATACACGTAATTAGCTCCTTATTGGAACAGCTTTATCTTCTAGACTGATCAATGCAATCTGTAGGTATAGGTCCATCTAGGTCCTTCTACATGAGAAACCTTCTATACTAGGTGTTAAGTATAGAGAAATTGAGAAGATTGGCGTCTCATGCCACTTGCAGCTTGGAATGGGACAACAATGCTCCCTTGCAAATTCTGGCTGACTCAGAGGTGCGAGGGACCCTGTGTTATATGGTGAAAGGAAAGCCTGAAACTGCTTACAATGCAATAGCACTCTGCACTCATTCACTCTCCCACTATCAAAATATCTCTTAATATTCAGCTGTGGTAGTGTCTGAATAGAGAGCACAGAGAAGCACCTCCCAGCAGAGGTGTTACATGACCAGCAGGGCAGGGAGCTTTTGTTCCTGCACCTGCCTGCTGCTGTCTCAGCTCCTATTTCATATGAATTCCTTCCTTGAGAATGCTACAGGTCAGTGGCCAGGGTGGGCTTGGACCAGATCAGCCCTGCCATCCTGGTAAGGAGCTGCACCTTCTGGTTTCTTTTGCTTACTTCCAGGGCTGTCACAAAGTCAAGGGCAAATTCTCAAGGGGATACTGATAATGAGGGTGAAAAATCACAGAAGTTGGACAGGTCTCATGTCTTAGAGATGGATAAGGCATGTGGGAATAAATACAGTGGAACTTTTAGGAACAAAACTGAGAAGGAGGAAGAACAAGAGGAGTACAAGATTTTGGGGTGAGAAGAGCCAAGTGAGAATAAGAATTTTTAAGAGAAGAGAGAAAATATGGTAGGATTAGGGTAAAGAACACAAGAGATTGGAAAAGAAGTGGTGGAAAGATAGAACAGAAAGGCTCTTCCATCATCTTATTACCTCCTCATTAAAATATTCTGAGACTCATTGCTGTTATTAAACCTTATCTTTGGTGAATAATTATTTTTTCATGTTCATAAACTCATGTCTATGTCTACCAGGAGATGGTGACCACCTCCTTCATCTTCTTCTAAGGTTATCACTATGGGAGGTAGAAAGAGAAGTTTGAGAAACAAACACATTTTATGGGAAATTTAATATTCTGGAAGGCTAATGCAGAGAAAGGGAAGATATTGTTTATGCAAATCTGTTTGCAAAACAGAAGTCATTTTAGGACTCATTAGGGATCCCAGGAAGACGTGACATTTTATTACTCCAGCAAAGCTTCTTCCTTTCACCAGATATCACCAACTTTCTAGCCAAAAAATGTTCTATAGCTTCTGAAATGTCTAAGCTCAAAATAATAATAAATGTAAAAAAAGAAAAAAAAAAAAAAAAAAAAGCCTGATACTCTCTCATATACTTAAAATTCCTTCAATGTTTCTTGGACATGATTTGAAAAATCAGTCTACTGCATTCCAAACAGCAATAGACTACTAACAAAAAACTTATTTCAGAGATTCTTTTAATTAAGCTCTTCATTTAGCAGATCTATTTAATGCTGTGTTTGTTGCTTTGTTTGTTGGACTTGCATTTCATGCATTAGGGATGATTTAGGAGCAAAATAAGTTAAAGTGCACTGAATGTCAGAGCACATGTGTGTTCATGCAAACAACAGAACTTGGAAATCAAACTTGTCTTGGAAATGATTTCATTTCTCATATATAAAGGGATAATAGCATAGATTTAGTAAGGCCATATTTCTGCAATGCTTTGTCCAGTTCTGGTGTCCAGACATCAAAAGGCTGTTGCAGAATTGGAAATGTTTCAGCATACACTTGGAAGAAATATTTGTCTTCTCTAAAGCTGCCTAACATTAGAAACTAGAAAAACCCATAAAACTTCCCCTTCCCCCAAAGCAGTTGATGGGAAATATTGATATGAAGATTTTTCTGGGCTAATTTTGTTTAGTTCCCATCTACAGAGTTATTCTGTTATGGTTTAAATTGGACAGTTACATGCTGGTTTTTCCCCTCAAAATTGTCTGACTCGCTGTACAGGCTAATTAGTGCTTACTTCATGCACACAGAAATATTTTGCTTTTTCCACATTGTGGCTTTACAGTATGATTATTGCATGCTATTCAAACCCTATACTAAAAGTTGAATTAATGGACATTAATGGCAGGCACTTCTGTTTAACTCATCACAGTAGTGTATGAGTACTTGACAAAGCTAATTTAATTTCACATCCCTGTAAAACCAGAAGTGGATGGTACCATACCCTTTTAAATACATAAATGAAGCCTCAAAGATATATTGTGGTTCAAGTTGTCCAGTGTTCTGAAGTTCTTAGGATGTTGGTGTTTACATATAACATTTTTTGTTCAAATTACTGCTCTCATTGTCTTTGGTTGTGTTGGGAAATATTAAGCATTTCTGCATTTGGGCTCTACAGCTTCAGAAAATGAGGACTATACAGTTAGCAAGCACTTGTGAAACAATTCTACCCTTGGAGATATTCAAAGCCCAACTGGACATGGACCTGAGCAACTTGCTGTAGATGACCTTGCTTGAGAAAGAAGGTTGGACTAGATGATCTCCAGGGGTTCCTGGCAACCCCAACTACTCTGTGATCCTATGATTCATCTTAGCCATGAGCCTCTGGCTTCAATTCCTCAGACCCTCACCTCATCTAGTGATACAGCATAATCCAGCAAACTCCTACAGTGTGAAGCAAGAAGCCAGATTTTTTACGCAGTGAAACTTCATTCATTTTCTTACATCGTTTTTCAGGAAAGCCTGAACTTTCCCTAAAATTTTGATCCTGACTCAAACATATGCTATACAAAATGGGTCACTTTTGGCAAAGACAGAAGTAAGCATAACCAGGGTCTTATGAGTGAAAAAGATCTAATTGCCTTAAAGGTATCAGACAGTCCTAGCACTCTCTGTGTAACAAGATGTTTGACAGCACCTACCTGAGGACAAGATTTCTGTCCTTAGAGACCCTTTAACAGAGAAAAACCGTATTGAGAGCCAGGAGACAGAAAGTAGATGAAAAAAAATGCCCAAGCTGGAGATAAGGTGCATATTTTAGTAAATGTAACTTTTAAAAGATTTGCTTGCATTTACTTGCATTTTCAAGTCAAGTTTTGATGTTTTAAATATATACACTCTAAGTTGACCAGAAATTGTGCTTGATATAAGCTTCATGGAGTGAAAGTTATGGCCTGTGCTATTCAGAAGATCAAATTAAATTATTATCATGATCTTGCCTGGCCTTAAATTCTGTGTTTATGAAGATATCTCTCTAGAGAATTTCCAAGTCACGACTTAAACCTGCAATTAATACCACTTTAAGGAAAACCGTTACACTGGCTTTGATTTTCTTAAGACTCATGAGAGATAAGAGGTTAAACAATGACAGCAGCACTATTCCTAAGTCTCAGCCATAGCCTCAGGTTCTTGGACAACCTCCAAATACCACTCATATTACATAAAATTACCCTAGCCATTGCTTAGGTTGTTCCAACTTTCTGAAGTTCCACTCAGTTTATACTAACAAGAAGTTTAATCCTGTTACAGATAAATCAGGATGATGACTTAAATATCAGTACGATAGGACAACATTTCTCACCAGTGTAATCTTTTTCCATCCTGAGTATCTGTAATTCCTTTTAAAATAAAAAGAAAGGAAATAAAAAGGGCAGTTTTAGGTGACAAATGCTGGGATTTTCTGTTGTATCAGCATAGATACTATTTGTCAGGGTAACAGTTCCTACTTAGAAATAGTGATTTGTTTTTCTTCTTTGATTTTCTCTTTGCTGTGATATTATGGTCCACTACTCAGTGACTGAGTAAACTAATTCCTAGTTTGCTCTTGCTCTACCTTCACTGTACATCTGAAGAATATTTATTTTGAATAAAATTGTCTTCACTCTTGGTTTCTCATTAGGAGAAAACAAAGATAAGCTCAGGAAGGCTAATCAATCAAAGAAACACTTTTAATCCTAATGAGGAGTATAGTCCAAACCTCATAATGAGAGGCAAAGATTAGAGTAGGATGTACAAGTAATCTGCTGTGGCTCAGTTGCAACCCAATCCCAACAAGCGTGCTGTACACATTTGAAAAAGAGCAAGTCTTTCCAAATTAACTAAATTTAATGTTACCTGGAAATCCATAGATTGTCTTAGTGGCAAGGACAACCTGATCAATCACCATGACAGATGGATGTGTCATGCACAGGCCATTGCTTTGGGATGAAATCCTTTATATTCATTAGTCCTCTCAGGTGAGTTACAACTATCTGATAATTTTTAAACACTGATACTATTATTAAAGGACTTAATAAGTATGGTAGAAATAAGAGACTTGATGCTGTGATTAAGAGACTGAAGGACAGAATGAAAGTCCCACCTAGCAGTTCCATAGACCAGCTGTGCTTGGTCTTAATTAAAAAGAAATTGACTTTCACTGAGATATTCAGGGTGATATTATTATTTTTACTAAGATTCAAATTAAATTGTACTATTGGCAGGTTAAGATAAATTCAAATCTGTTTGAATTTTTTTCTCTTTGTTCATGTATGTGCTGATTAGTCTTGTTTCAAGTCCTGTCCAGTGTCTGAAGGTCTGAATCTTAGTTCTAGTGGTATATGATAAACTGTGATCTTTGCAGACACTCATTTAATAAAAAAAGTACTAAATACAAGGGGAAAAAACCCATACTCCTGAATGAACAGTATTTCTGCAGGTATTAGGAGTATCTAGCTGTAAGTGCTAACCATTCCTAAATTTGAAAAAAACCCCTCCAGATCTTTATTTTATTACATCAACCTATTATATATATATGCATTTATTTTATACATATACATACACTTTAGTCATACAAATTACATATTCTTAAGTAAAACCCACTTATATTAAGCACATTTTGGGGGCTGTATTTGAAGACATTGATTCAGATTAATTAATATGCCTCACAAATATTTAAGCAATGGTTTTTCACTTCCCCAGTTTCGTGTCATGTTCATCATCCTCCCCATCTCTTAGATCTCTCTTCTGCATGCTTCCCTGTTGGTTACACCATCATTTGCTATATTTCAATTTCACTTTCAGTAAGTTCCTTGAAGAAAAAACATAAATATTCTTCTGTTTTAGAAACAGTGCATCCCGGAACTGCAGGGTCCAGAATCTGGAATGGTATGTGCAGAATAAACTAAAGGAAAAAAAAAAAAAAGATATTTTTAGTGCTAAAGAGAAGAACTGCTAAAAATGCAATTCTTTTGGTCACATATTACTGCAGGGGGCTAACAGACTAACCACTCTCAAACTCATAGAAATTGTAAGCATTTACACCACTTGTCCAATTTTGAGATCCTACCTCATGTTGCGGACCACTTAACATTGCCTCATCTGCCGTCTCACAGGACAGTTCTGCAGTATACTTACATTCACATTTAGTACCAAGTCTTAAACACACTGTCATCTATTAGCCACATTTTCTCCCAACTATATTGTGTCTTTATAGATCTTGTAACAACTGTGGGTTTTGTCTTTCTGAGGCAGTTCCCATGAAGGAATCAATTTTGTGTTTCCTTTCATTGTAATAACTTCAAAACATATCTTTCTCTTATATATATCCATAGTTTTTCTGATCTGTAGTACACTAGGTGGATCACAGTCTTTGTGGTCTACTATATAAACAAATAATAAAGAAGTATAAACACAGCTAGCTGTGCAGGAAATAAGATTCTGCTGGGCAGCATAGGAAAGTTGGACCCCATGTGTCTAAAAAGACCAAGGCTGGCCAGGATGGTCAGCCTGGCCAAGATGGTTAGCCTGGCTGCCTGCCTGGTTTCCTGATCATTTCAGTGAAATTGCTGCATTCCCACAGAACATTGATTCTCAGCATTTGGCACTGCAGAAGTTAAAAGCATTTGTTTAAAAAACGTCACCCAGCTTTAACCAGCAATATGTGGATAACAGGCCTTTTTGTCTCTAAATCTTTTTTATTGGCCAATAATTTTAATTTCAAGATAGAGTGGAACAGAGATTAGAGCATGGGAAATTTAAAGCTAAATAAAAACTCTAAAAAGCTAGAATAGCATTTCTTGAATCTCAGCATTACTTAAAATACTAGCAAAGTAGGACAATTGTATTAATTTAGTATAAAAGCTGATCACTGAGTGCATCAGAGATCTCTTAGAAAACCTTTAATTTTCTACCCCTACTCATCAAGGGAATTTCCTCATTACCTGTCCTGTGTTGTTAGACTGAAATATCCAATTTTGTGCTCCACTGCTAGTTTCTGAGCTATTTTCTTTCACTCCCTGTTTTCTCTCATTATGTTGTACGGTCTTTAATTCATTTTTATATTTAAGATTATATGGCTGCAGGGTACTCCTCTCTTCTACGCCTTGGGTTGCATTTAATGCAACATTCATCTGCATTGTCCATATATCACTCTATCTTCACTGCTTGGTAGCCTGTTTACCCCTGAGAATATATTAACTGATCTGACAACTATTTCCTTCTGACATTAAGCATCCTCATGTTTTTTTCCCTTTTCAATCTCAATTTATTTCTAATTATAAACCTTAATTAGATCATGGTTCCTACTGCTTAGGTACTTTTTTCATTTGCTACATCTCTAATTGCTTTCTGTTGTACTTAAAGGGAGTGAATTTTTTTCTCTTTCGGCTTCTCTAGAAAATAATACCTCACAAAGTTCAGAATACTATCAAAAGGGAGGCTAATAAATCCTGGTTTTCCTCATTAGGTATTTGGTTTTAGCCTCAAAATGTGTGACACTAAAAACCACGTATCTCGATAATAACTCCATCAACAGCGCTTCATCCAAATGCGTTGCCAGCTCTGATGAGGAGTAGGCCATTTGGAGATGGCTCCTGCCATGCGAACCAGAGATGTGGATTGTGCTTGTTCAATTAGAAATGGGGGAGGTGGGAGAAGTAACTTAAGCATCTCTTTATGTCATTGGCTCCATATCGCTTAGATGATGCTTATTATTTCTTCAACACGGCCAGTGTCCAAAGCTGTGCAGGCTGTGTGATGAGAGTGGCGAGAGACCACGCTCGCCGTGGGGGTGCCACTCTGGGTGTCGGCTCTGTCCGGGGGCTGCCGGCACTTCTGCGTGGAGAGGCCGCGACTGCCCCGGGCCAGATACAGCCGGTTCCAGCCGGCTCCAGCCAACCCCCCGCAGGGCACAGCTCACCTCATCAGCCAACCTAGTGGTGCCTCTGGGAAAACGTTTTTAAGAAAAGACGAAACACTGCATGGCAGTGAGGAGTGAGGAACAAACTGTGAGGAACAGCCCTGTGAGCACTGAGGTCAGAGAAGGAGGGGAGGAGCAGAGATCCCCCTGCAGCCCACGGAGAGACCATGGTGGAGCAGATATCCGCACTGCACCTCCAGAGCAGGAGGGTATTTCCTGAAGAAATTGCAGCCCATGGGAGGGACCCCACTCCGGAGCAGACAAAAAGTATGAGGAGGAAGGAACAGCAGCGAGGAACCATTACAGACTGACCACAACCCCCCATTCCCCATCCTCTTTGTGCCTGTCAGGGCAGGAGGGAGGTCGAGGAGTCAGGGGTGAAGGTGTGTATTTGAGTCTGGGAAAAAGGGATGGGTGGGGGAAGGTATTTTAGGTTTTGTCTTTGTTTCCCACTACCCAAATCTATTTTAATTGGCAATAAACTAAATTAATTTTCCCCAAGACAAGTCTGGTTTGCCAATTTGATGGTAATTGATAAGTGAGCTCTCTGTCTTTATCCCGACCCATGAGCTTTTCCATCTTGTCTTCTCCCCCTGTCGTGTTGAGGAGTGGGGCTGAGAGAGCAGCTAGGTGGGTGTCTGGCAGCCAGCCAAGGTCAACCCATCACAGGGTGTTGGTTCTCACCTAGGGGCTGAAGATCGATGTACTTACATTAAAATATGTACTGAAATATAGTAACCAAAACCATAATTTAATATGTGTCTGTCATTACCCTCCTTTTAATCCTTTAGATACCCAGAGACAAGAGCAATCTTTGGATAAGACCCATTGCTAGTGAGAATAATAACTCTACTGTGCTTAGTTTTACTTAAAACCATTTTGCCCAGTAACACTTACACAAACAAATAATAAAATTAATGCAGCACCATCACATCTGGGAAAACAGAGTTTTGTTACAGAGTTGTGCGGGCAGAAAAATTGAGGCAGCGTTTACAGACATACATCGAAAAGCAAGTTTCTGAAAATAAAAAGATGAGACTACGGGCTATGGCATCAGAGAAAAGCAGCTTTGTGTGAAGAAACTAAAAATTTTAAAATATGGGTTAGTAACATGGCCTAGAGTTTTCATGCTTTAAGATCTAAATGCTTATCACTGTCTTCTAGTTTAACATACATTTTCATTGGGAAGGCAGTGGTGGAAAAGAATGAACACGCTGTTTTGCCAATCTTGTAGAATATTTTGAAGATGTTCTGAAGATTTCAAGTGTTCTCCATACACAATCTTTTGCAACATCATTGTTTTCTTCTGTTCTTTATTCAAAACTATGTGCCTTAGCGTAAATACTAGAAGGCGTTGTATGGTCTTCTTCACCTCAATATGCCATCCTGTTTTATCTGTGTCCTTTCTCTTGTTTATTATCTTGAAGAGCCTTTGGTTATTTTCTAATTAGGTAGATCCAGGTTCATAGAGACCGAGTCACATTAAATGCTTGATGCTAAAACCATAAAGATCATTCAGAGGTTAAAAAAAGAAAAACAAACTAAAGCAAAAAGGATGCACCTTAGAAACTCCCACCTGGTTAACCATCTTTCATAACCTTAGATTACAACACTGCATTGCATTAACTTGAAAAAACTGCCTGCACTTTTTTTCCTCCGGGGTGTAACTTTTACCATTGTTCTGATATTAGTACTGCAATTGCTATAAATGATACAATCATCCTGCAGCACAGCACAGCCTGGTAACTGCTGGTGTTTATTTTGCCTTTTTTTTTTCTTTTTTTTTTTTCTTTCTCTTTCTTTCCTTCTTCTAAATTGCAAGTTTCCAGCAGGCAGAGATGGGGAAAATTTCCAATTTCAACCTGTATCAGAAAAAAGAAACAAAATCATGGTGTCTGTTGAAGAAAACCGTGTAACTTGAAAATTTATCATGGCTAGTTAGAAGGATTTCATAGTGAATCTATGTTTGCAGTACAACCGTCAGTAGTGTTTCATTTCAATGCACCATGTGTCAGCATTTGATGATAGTAGGGTGTTATGTTTATAGGCATAGACAGCATTCTTTTCTGCTGTTATTCTGCTTAAGAATATTCTACAGCTATGGTATTCCCAACAGATTAAAATAAGTACATTCTTTTAAGTTCTGTTCCTTAGCGTAGTGGTTAAAAATCTGTTATAAATTCTGAAGTTGTAAAGGTCTTATTCTTGTAGCCAGTTTGTGGAAATTAGTTTGAAAGATATTTCAAATAGTTAACAGGACCTCATCTAAATCTGTTCAGTAATTTTGTGTCATGTGTTTTTCAAGTAAAACACACCAAAATTCTACTTACTAAGGTTGCAGAAAAGCTGACTTCAGGATGCAATTATCAGTATGGAAAATACACCATTTTAATAGTAAGGAAATATGTAGAAGACCCATTTCTCTAGTGATATAAATTGGTTTCACATTGTGGGAGTCAGCATAACTGTTGTTTCATATAAGGCAATGGTCCAACACAAAAAGTTTTCATAGTCCCACTACCAGAGATTTATTCAAAACTAAAGTGAAATCTTTGGCTTCACATGAATCACAGCTTCACAAGCCTTGGCCTCTTCCACCCACTTATGAATTCCCATTTTTAATTCTAGCAATGGTGGCTTGGTAACATGGCCAGAGAACCACCCACTGTGATCTGCCTCTGCAGATTTCTTCTGGGCTGACAGAGCTGTGTTCAGACCCTGCCACTGCAGAGGTGTCTGCTGCCTGGGGCTGCTGTGGGCTCAGACCATCTTTCCTAAGCAAAATCTGTCCAAATGTCTGTCCAAAGGAGAACTTGGTCTCTTTGTCCAGAACCATGGGAGAAAAATGAAGAGTTAATTAGGAAGATCAACCTTTTTCAAGAGGCCCCTTTTCCTAATTGTTCCCAAAGACTGTTGGATCTGAGAACTGAATCCACAGGCACATTACTTCCACAGTAAAGTCCTGTCCATGACAAAATGACTTGTGGAAAGATTGTTCCCAAGTTTTACATTTCTTTGGTCTTGTTGCAAGTGCTGCTTTAGGCCCTAGGTGGTTTGGTCCTTAGTCATTTTTTTTTTATAATGTTGCTATGCAAAGGATGTTAATGTGACAGGTAAAAGAGAAACATGATATAAAGTAACATATTATTTGATAAGTGCCACCAATTTTTTCTTAATGGCTTACATTACAGCTATTGTCATATGAATAAATGTCAATTTGGAGCTATAAATAGGAATAAAATATGAGTATCCAAGATTTTTAGAACAGAGTATCATAACTCATAAGTTGATATTTAAAAAAAATCTGTGCTCCTTCTGGAGCTGGCTGTGTTTAATGTTTTCAGGCTTTGTTCAGTATTTTTATTTTGATGCCATGTTTCTTTCAGGTATTTAAATTTAATTTTTGAATAACAAATATTTTACATTTTCAGCATAGAGCATTTTATTTGAAGATTGTTCTTTATGATTACTGTACATTGCATTGGTACAGTTGATAACTTGCAGCATTTGTGATAAAAAATATCTTTACATACTAAAGATTGTAGAAAGAAGAAAAGGAGATTAGTCTTTTGAATAACTGCATCAAAATTATTTTAAAAGGCTTGGGAGTACTACTCAGCTAAAAGCCATCTTAGCACTGCCTTTCCCCCTTTCTTGGTGTTACTTCAGGCTACACAACAGTTAAAATCTTGTTAGTATATTGATAAGCTTATTAAAAAGCTATACAGTGTTGAATACACTATTATAAAATGTATGTACATAAGCCTATTTGACAGACTGAAAATGCTGTTATAAAAAAATAATAGTAAGAAAACAGACCTGATATTCTGTTATTGAAATAACATTGGCCAGAATGATTCCAACAATTAAAACAGTCTTATGTGAAGTACTTCTGTAAAGCAGATCAAAGGAATGGATTTTTGATCTCTTCTAATTATTAGTTTCTTATTGTGAGATATAGAGGCTTTTGTTCCAGTGGTTTTTAATTCATATTTCACTCTTTGGTCTTGTAGGTTTGTTTAGAAAAATGCAATATAACAGGGAGCTGGGATTCCTACACTATTCAGATGCTTATGACAAGTTTGTCTAAGAAAAGGGGAGCTCACATAACGAGTATGAAATCTGCCCACACCAGGCTATTTTCAAAGAACAGGAAATCCTGAATGGCTCCCCAAGACAGGCTTGGAGGGATGGGTCACTGTCCATGAAAAGTGTGTTCAGAGACTGAACATCTGGTAGGACTGTTGTTGGATTACACACTTGCTTTAGGGAAAGGAACTAATGGTCAATTACAAGAATACATGTTAAGATAAAACCATCTGTATTAACTGGTGTCACTGAAAATAATTGGCTTACTTTGCAAACCACTCTTTACTGACTTAGAGTTATGACCTCAGATTTTCCTGGTAGCTGCGTTGAGATCAGCAAAGCCAAGACTGGTCAGAGCTAGTCTGAAGGGGAAGAAAGAGGCTGTGGGATTCCCTTGGGTCCATGTTAAAGTCCAGCCTGTGAATGATGATAGTGGAGAAACATTTTCAGACCTTTATAGAGCCTATGGTCTTCCCTTTTAAAAATAATACTGTTACTCTGCAAAGTACATTTTACCTGAAAATACAAAAAAATTAGGTAGGATCTCTCTCAGTCTGAGATACCAATGCTACAAAGCTTACAGACAATATTCATTCACATCACTTCAGTAGTTGTACCGAGTCAGTTGGACTGGCCATGCACAAGTCTAAGTTTACACAGCAATGCAATGACAAAACTTATATTTACAGTCTATCTCCTAGGTTTGACCATCTTGTTCTTTCCTCCAGTTATGCCTCCTCATCTTCCCCCAAATGTATGCTTCTCAAACAAAACTGTTCTGCTCTATGTCATGGAACTTCCCTTTTAATTTACCCTGACATAAGCAATGCACCAACAAAGCTGTTAAAAAAAGCAGTCTGTGCTAAGGGAAATCTTATTTCAGGATGAAACATAACTGAATGATGGCACTTCTGCATTCTTATGGAGCAAAAGGAGTATTTTCTAAAACCTGCAGCTGTTTTAAGTCTGCCTTTAAAATTCTCTCCCTGGAGTGTGTGTATGTTTGAAAGCTGACTGCGGTACATAAGAATTATCCCAATGATTTAATGTCTCAATATTTTAGTGGTTTAACACTATCAATTGACATGATATGATAGATTGTTAGATTCTATTAAGTACTTAATATATACTTCCAAATTGCCTCAGTACTGCTGTAATGACTCCTCCCACCTAAAACCCTCAAAGGGAATTAAATGACTGTAATGATATTGAAGTAATAGCTAGGATTTGTGTTACTGTAAAGTAAAAAAAAAAAAAAAAAAAAGAAAAAAGAAAAGCCCCAAAGTTTTGGAACTAAAAACTGAAGTGCTATACCACGTGTGATAGGTGGACTACTTTTTGGCTACTATAGTAGAAAGTGCAGAACTGAGAATGGATAGGTAGCAAATATTCATCCTTCAGTCATCTTAGCCTCAATTTTGCAGGTCAAGTGGATTTATTTATTTATTTAAAATCTCTCTTCTGTTCTAGCAGGGAAAGATGCCTTTTATAAACAAACATGGCTTCACTTAAGTCCAGTTCATATCATCTTAGTTACATTTAAATAAACCCCCAGTGGTGGTAAATAAGCCCAAGTTAGCAGAGACAATGTAAATGAGAATCTGTTCCAGAGTAGAATCTGTTCTGCTTTTATAGTATCCATGTAATTTACCTGTGTATTTGCAGAGGAAAGTCTTGATATGGCAATTACAGTGCATTCCTATCACAAACAAATGTGTTTACATGGTGATGATTTAAAATCAGCATCTGATTTAAATCACATGCTGATTTAAAATCCTTCTATTAAATCACATTTCTAGTTTTGGACCATTTTGGAGAAGAAACAGTAATAATATATTTAAAATTAAAGGTATCTTCTGGTCTTAGAGTTCAAATCCACAAATCTTGGGATGACTGCATATTGCTAGTTCCAAATAAGATTATAGTGAAGAGTTATATTTTGGATAACTGTATAATCTGCATAGCTGTGTAATCTGTATAAAAGAGAATTTGCCCTTTAGCACAAGTCTATATGGTTCCATCACTGTCACCTGAAGTATGGATATTTGCACCAGCTGAGAATCTGAAACATTATGTATTGTTAGAAAAGCCAGGGTCTTTAGAAAATATGTGATCACTTCTGTACTAAGAACTTGGTTTTTGTCTCTTCCCAATTCCTTTTTTTCTTGCTAGCAAATCCCTGATTCTTTGCACTGCAAGTGTCTGATAGTTACATTGTGTGCTTCATAAGTGTATTTTCACATGTCTGAATACATCCGTGTGCTAGCAACTGATTTTGTCAGGAGGTAATTTGTCACTTGTGCTGTAAGTAGTTACCGAAATAGGATGTTTTTTAGCCAAAGCTGATACAGATTTATATATGCATACTCATAGGCAAATTTGATTAGAATTTTTTTTTTTTCTTGCATAAGCATATATGTGCATATACATATATCATCCCAGGGTACTGAAAGAGCTGGCTGATGTTACTGCAGGACCTCTCTCTATTATTTTGCAACAGTCTTGGGAGTCTGGTGAGGTCCCAGTTGACTAGAAGCTGGCAAATGTTGTCCCAATTTTCAAGAAGGGTAAGAAGAAAGACCCTGGTAATTACAGGCATGTCAGTCTCACTTCAGTGCCTGGTAAAATCATGGAGAAGGTTATTCTGGGAGTTACTGAAAAACACCTGAGAGACAACGTAGTCATTGGTCACAGCCAGCATGGGTTCACAAGGGGAAAGTCCTGCTTAACCAACCTAATTTCCTTTTACGAAAGGAAAAGGTCTAGTTGACCAAATGAAGCCAGTAAATGTGGTGGTTTTGGATTTTAACAAAGTTTTGATACTGTCTCTCACAGTATCATTCTGGATGAAATGGCCAGCACACATCTAGGTAAGTCTGTAATACGTTGGGTGAGCAATTGGCTGACGGGTTGGGCTCAAAGAGTTATAGTACGTGGGGTCACATTAGGCTAGTGGCCAGTCACCAGTAGGGTTCCCCAGGGGTCAATTTTAGGGCCAGTGTTCTTTAATGTTTTTATAAATGATCTGGATGCAGGAATTGAATGTACATTAAGTAAGTTTGCTGATGATACTCAACTAGGAGGAGCTGTGGACTCCCTCAAGGGTAGAGAGCCCTTACAGAGAGATCTGGATGGACTAGATAGCTGGGCAGTCACCAACCATATGAAATTTAACAAGAGCAACTGCTGGATTCTCCACCTAGGATGGGGCAATCCTGGTTATACACACAAATTGGGGAAGAGAGGCTGCAGAGCAGCCCTGTGGAAAGAGATCTGGGGGTTTGGGTTGATGGCAAGTTGAACATGAGTCAACAGTGTGCCCTGGCAGCCAAAAGGGCCAACAGTGTCCTGGGGTGCACCAAACACAGCATAACTAGCTGGTCAAGGGAGGTGATTGTCCCACTCTATAATGCACTGGTGCAGCCCCACCTCGAGTACTGTGTGAGGTTGTGGGTGCTATAAGAAGGACATCAAACTATTAGAGTGTGTCCAGAGGAGAGCGACCAAGACGGTGAAATACCTTGAGGGCAAGACTCATGAGGAGCAGCTGCAGTCACTCAGTTTATTCCATTTAGAGAATTGAAGGTGGAGGAGTGACCTCATCACAGTACACAACTTCTTCAAGGAGGGCCACGGATGGGGAGGTGCTGATCTCCTCTTTCTGGTGACCAGCGACAGGACACGAGGAAATGGAATGAAGCTGCATCAGGAGAATTTCAGATTGGACAATAAGAAAAGGTTCTTCAGTGAGAGGGTGGTCGGTCACTGGAACAGGGTCCCCAGGGAAGCGGTCATGGCACGAAGCCTGCCAGAGTTCAAGGAGTGTCTGGACGATGCTCTTAGTCATATGGCTTAGTTTTAGGTAGTCCTGTTGGACTCGATGATCCTTATGGGTTCCTTCCAACTTGAGATATTCTGTGATTCTATGATTCTATATGATAAATACTTAAAAAAACCCCAGTACTGAGGGTTGTGTCTCCCTTCTCCATTGTGTAAGACACTGCTGTATCAGTATCTCTGAAATTATTGAACTTCCAGGTAGATTAATGGTGCATGTACTAGAAGGGCATGGTAGTTATGCATACTGTGACACTCCGTATAACTGGAACTTAAGGCAGCAGTTGTGTTGTGCCTCTAGGCACTCAGTCATTATGAGTTTAAAAGGAAGTTCATGAGGTCCTCAAGGGCTGGACAACATTTAAAAAAAAAAAAAAAAAAAAAAAAAGTTAAAATCAATTTTTATTCTTTTACAAGTTAAATCAGATTCCTTAAGAGAAAAATGTGGTGGAGTAATCTTATCTGAGCTGCTGGGAAATTTCATAACCACTCAACTTGCATTGTTTTATCTCTGAAAGGAAAATACATATATGGTTTACATGCATGTATTTCAGTCATGTTGGTAAAATCTTTCATTCTGTGGAAGTGTGCTATTTTGTATAAAAATAAATCATAACAGGAAATAAAAAACTTGCCTGGATTTTCTTTATTCTTTGTGGTTTTTTGTCTTCTGCTTACAAGAATGCTGAAAGGAAAGGTCTGAGCTGTTATTACCATCAGCTGAACTGCAACATCCTTTTGTTCAAGTGGGTAGGACCGTTTCTTCCCTTGTATGTTAGGGTCAAAGTATTATCAAAAAAGACTTTTTTGAATCCCTTAGATTGTATACAGACCGAAAAATGAGAGTCTGATTCTTTCCTCCCTTACACCAGTGTTATACCTCTGCAAGTCCACTGACTTCAATAGTTATGAAGTCCATGGAGTTATGGAGGAATAATAGGCTCTTAATTTGCTACACTGTAAGAAATGAATCAGCCAGCACCATGACCATATCAGAATTGTGCTCATATAACTCATAGCCTTTTTATAACCCTTCTTTCTAATGGATGATTTGTCATATTTTTCTGTCTTTATATCTTTGCTACTTCTTCAAAATCCATTACTTATACAATAGCTTTCTCTATAGACCTCTGCCATAAATAACTAAATCCAGGCACTGATGGTACTTTTAAAAAGCATGTCTGAATGAGAACAAAGATCATTTCCTTTAGTTGAATCATTATTTCTAATTTCTATAGTGGTCTCATTCAGGAATCTCCAGCAGGGATCAGGAAACTGTACAAACAAATAACACAATGATAGCCCCTTTACTAAAACCTCAGATCTGAATTGAATATTGTTACCATCATGTAGATAAATGCTGAACATCTTTTATATCCATTGTGCCTGCAATCACTAGTCAGTATGGTTCTTGCATCTTCAGAAACACGTGAATGTGTCAGTCACTGATTGAGATGACAGCTCTGTAGATGGGGAAGGAACCGTTCACGACTTTTTTTTTTGTTTCTTTCATACATTTTACTGAGGAGCAAAAGACCATGTGCAAACACAAACTCAATAGGCGTACAGCACAGAGGAAGACGTATTAGATTTGGTCAATAGTTGTTCTAGAAGAAAATGTCAAAGAAAAAAAAGAAAAACCCTCCTTTTCTAATTCCTTGTGAAAAATTCTAAGTGAAATAACAGATGCAGGAGATTTTCTAGTTCCTGCAAAACCAGGAACTTTCCTATGGAAGTCCCCAATGTCATGAGCCAGTTTGGGTTTTTTTTTTCCCATGAATTCCTGTCATGAATAAATACCATTTCACTCAGCAGATTAATTAGAAGAAATTGACATCTGAGACAGAACAGAATATAGAGAAATGTGATTACTTTCTATTTCATATTATTTTTTTTCCTTTCTTCCTGTCTAATTTCACTTATGGCCATAGCGATTTTCCTGTTTCTTCTGGTAACAGGATCTCAAATGACACTTTCCTGTTAGATGGCATAGAGTTATCAAATTCCCTAAGTACAGTAAGCTTAACAAGGAAGAAATTGTGCTTGTATTCCACTCTTCATGTGCCTACCTGAAACTCAGCATTTTACTCATATCAGTCTTCCAGAAATGACAAATTTATTAAAGAACAGACTGGGTTTGCAGCTTTCAGCAAATCTTAAAATAAAAAGGAATAAAAAAGTTATTGAATTTTAAGTGTACACACACATATATAAAAATTTATAATATACATATGTATTCAAATGGGTATAAAAATATTTGCAGAGAAAATGATGCCTTTGAGAGGCACTGCTGGCAAACCATAGGAATGACTAGAAACAAATGGTATCCAAATTGACTTTCAAAATCCATATAAGAACTTTATGAGGAAAATGTAGTGAAGAAACAGTTGCTACATTGTTTATCAGAAGCAAATTAAAGTGTATTGTTTCTGTCATCAGAGAGGTTTGTAGAAGCTGCTCCTGCTGATAGGACTACAGTTATCATTTTCTACTACAGAAGACCTTGATCTATTCTTTGCAGTCTGATAAGCTTATTTCACAGACTGAAACTTAATAGTATTCTTTCCATATGAATACATCTATTGGCAAAATGACCTCCATATCCTCAAACTTGACTGGGCAACATGATTTCTTTCTACCTTTTCTCCTTGTAAACAGGAGCACAGACATAAAGTGTGAACAGTATTTTTGTATTAGTGATTTCATCTGTGCTTTGGCTCTCAAATCCAATTGGCATGACAGTTAAAATTAGCAGGACAAGGTGAAACTGTCAAGGATGAGGCTGGCTATAAGCAGAGGCGCTTCTGTGGCTGTTTGCTTGTCATTTAGGCTGCTATGTCAGCTTAAATACCATCAGTAAAAAACCACACTGCATAGCTTAAGGAGTAATGGGGTGGGGGGACACATCTGAGCAATGATCAAACAAGAATAAAATCCAGAGAGGCCACACTCTCAGGACAGTATGGCATGAGTGTCTTTCACAAAATGTCAGTGCAGGCTGATAAAACAAATTCTGCTGCCGAGGCAAAGCTGATCAACCTGCATTTTATAGGAAAACTCCACATGCACTTGTGCTATCATTCTGAAATACTATGGGCAAGTGAAAAATTTTACAGTATTGTGATAAAATGGAATGTTGCACAAAGCTTGAACATTTGCTATACCTAGTATAGCAGTGTTTCACATTTTTGGTTGATTTGGATTCTGTTGACATGATTTAAAACCCTTTCAAAATGGCTCTTTGCCCAGACACAGCTTGAAAGCCCAAGCTCTCCTACAAAAGCAGGTGAAATTAGTTTTGCCACACATATAGTTCCATTCATAAATCTTTGCTCAGTGTAGTTCTGTCAATTTTTTCCGTTAATAATTGCCTTTACCTAAAAGTTAGATGATACTCATTAACCAAAGTATTTTTGTCCAATTCTAACTCACTTTTTTCTCCCTCTCTCTAATCTATATTCATATGTATACATTCATAAAAATAATCTTTTTTTCCAGGGGCAAATTATTCTCTTCCTGTAAACAGAAGAAATAAAGTACAGTACAAAGTCATTATAAAGGAAACTAAAGAGGAATATATACTTAATTTTAAAAGAATTAAAATATTTAGAAAAATGAAAGTTATCATTTATTTCCTGATATTAGGTTTTAAAATCATCAGGACATGGAAAAGGATAGGAAAAGATGTGTAGTCAAAGTACATATATTTTAAAATCAGAAAATAGTCACATTAGCTGGAAGAATAGTGTAACCTTCTGGATACAGGCAAGCTTCATGTGTACTGTCAGACATTATAGATCCTAAGTTCACACTCCTTAATCAAGTGCCTGTCCTGTAAGGCATTGATTAAGGACAGCAGAAATTGGCTCAAGTCCCTTGATCTCAACCACGACAAGACAACAAAGGCCCACTTGTGTCTGAGGCAAAAGGAGAGACAGGGAGCGTAACCGGGCGCAGAAGGGGAAGGGAGTAGCTGTTCAAATAGGTGCAGCAGTCAAGACAGAAGTAAAGCAAGCTATGTGCCAGAGTGAGGAGACAAAGGTTAATGGTTAAGGGATTAAACCTGATAAAGACCAAACTGAAACTGATGGGTATAAATTGTATTATTAATTACCTACTCGGCAGAGCAGCTATATATAAGAAAGGCATAGCAGGACAGAGGCTATAAGCAGTCAGCAAGGAAAGCAGAACATCCCACTAACAATAGCCACAGGCACAGGTGAAATCAAAAGAGAAACGTGATAAAATACAGGAAAAACACTGAAAGCAGTCTCCCTCTTCTGTGCAGATGACATAGTGACAGTGGTAGGGAGTCATCTTCTCTTGCTGGAGCAATGAATCTTAGCAGAGCCTCAATAGGATATGTAAAGACAGATCCCGTGGCACTTCTTTCTGGGGGGTGACTTCCTTGTAATCTTTTCTCCTCCTAAGTAGCCAAAAGAAAAATGATCAGAATGATGTTCTTCAGTTGAATGCAAGCTCAAGAAAGGATCAAAAATCTCAGTTAGGTATGGGACATGCATCACTGTCGTGGTTTAACCCCAGCCAGCAACTAAGCACCACACAGCCTCTCACTCACTACCCCCCGCCCCCACCCAGTGGGATGGGGGAGAATATCGGGAAAAGAAGTAAAACTCATGGGTTGAGATAAGAACAGTTTAATAGAACAGAAAAGAAGAAACTAATAATGATAACACTAATAAAATGACAACAGTAGTAACAAAAGGACTGGAATGTACAAATGATGCGCAGGGCAATTGCTCACCACCCGCCGACCGACACCCAGCCAGTCCCCGAGCCGGCGATCCCCTGCCACCACTCCCCCCAGTTTGTGTACTAGATGGGACGTCCCATGGTATGGAATACCCTGTTGGCCACTTTGGGTTAGGTACCCTGCCTGTGTCCTGTGCCAACTTCTTGTGCCCCTCCAGCTTTCTCGCTGGATGGGCATGAGAAGCTGAAAAATCCTTGACTTTAGTCTAAACACTACTGAGCAACAACTGACAACATCAGTGTGTTATCAACATTCTTCACATACTGAACTCAAAACATAGCACCGTACCAGCTACTAGGAAGACAGCTAACTCTATCCCAGCTGAAACCAGGACAATCTCATAACTAAAGAGCGAAATGAATCCACCACAGCTGCAGAAGGAGAGCTGAAAGGGGCTATAGCAATTGCTTTAGTGAATTGTCCATTAACTCATCTGCATGCCCAGTGCAGCCCATCCCTCCCACAGGATCATGTCTGGGGATGCTTGTCCTCTGCTCTCTGGTACCACTTCCCAGGATGTCCTACATACCTCCTACATACCTAGTTCTGAGTTACTTGCTACAACTGTTCTGTGGGTCTTGGACAGGCTTACAGTTCCTGGAATTCAGCTTGTGGCTATAAATCCTGTCAGGCTGAAGACATTTCAATGTATATTTCTGCGTTCAAGGGGAATGCATTAGCCACACGGCGATTATATGAAACAAGATCGCGACAATGCCACAGCTGTCGTTTTGAACAAAACTCAAGTAATTGTGGCTGTTTTGTCCAGAACTTAATGAAATTAATAGGTTTTAGGTGTGATGTTCATGTGCCTAGGCTCAAAAGTATTATACTTGTCTTTCAAGGTAAGAGAAAGGAAAACAGAGGTACCTATTTTCAGATCTTCAAGAAAGTACTAGTGAAAACAGTGTCTTTAGGAGACTTTATCAGCTGTTGGGTCTTCTAGGAAGTATTCTACCTTTTTTAAAGATAAAAGAAAATTAGAGGGGGAAAAAACCCTACTTCAGTTAGGCACAATGATGTACCTTGCTGGAGTACAACAATTAATTGGTGTTCACTGTATTAGAGAGAATTTTAATAACTTTACCTCATTCTCTCATTTCAAAAGAACAAAAAAACCAAAAAACAAACTGTCTAGTGTTCCTTCTGAATCTGTAGCTACAGTATCCCTTTCCCATGTGGTAGGTCAACAGGACTACATTGCCTTGTTTTGTGTGTCAGGGTCCCATTAACCTAATGTAATATTTGGCACAGATTTCTGAGCAAGGAGAATCTGAGTGGAATATAATACTCTGCTAAAACAATAATACTCTCATAATCTAACCCTCATTAACTTGTCAAGCCTAGTGACAGTCTTTAATAGCATTCATTCTTTTTGTGCTTTAAGTGATTTCTTTTTAGGTATTTGAAAAACTAAAATAAGATTGTTACTGTATCTGCATTTAATGGGAAGACATTCTGTGTCCCCCCCCCGTGTCGTCCCGTCCCCCCCCCATTTTTTTTAAACTGGGATCCACTTATTTTCTGGGCAACTTGCCATAGACCTCTTTAAAAAATGGGTGGGAGTATATTTAATTTATTTTTATTTTCTGTCTTTAACAAATTCAAAATTGCTGCAAATGCAGTTACAAGAATACTCTTAGAAATTTATGGTCATTGGCTCATGTTTTGTCACCAAAACAAAGATTGGGAATTCAGGGAAAGGGTTGGATTTCCAGGACATAGCTTGTGCCGTCTGATATTGCCACTAACAAAACACATTAGAGAGGTGACAAACATAGATGTGTTGGGGAGGTGTGTGTGTGTGCAGAGTGGCTTTGCTTCTTGTCCCCTTCCACTAGCAGCAATGCGCACCCTGCGCTTTCTGACCCACTGTGGTTCATGCTGGGGTAGCCCCCGCCTCTCCAACCAGGGCTGAATACAACCCTGGCAGATATTAAAATGTACAATGTACTTCCCTTAGTGCAATGAGTACTTCTAGCTCACCATGACTTGAATGCAGGTTGAGGAGGTCAGCATCTGACAAAACTAAGCTTTGAATCCCTTCTAGCACCCTCCCCTGTCCAATTCACTGATATTCATAGCATCATGGGGGTTTAATTCACCCACTGACTGAATGACCACACATCAGGCTTCGTTATGTCCATACCTTTAAAATCTGGAATGAAATAAAGACCTTTGTAACTGATTCTAAGGAAAAAAATATAATAAAAAAAAAATACAACTTCACTTTGAAAGAAATTAGAAGTATCAAACATACTATATCCAGCTTAGTTGCTGCTTCAATTCAGAAGAGAGTGTGAAAATATGGCATTTTTGTTCCTTAAACTTGATTCTTTTGTACATGTAGTTACATACCTAATAAAAGAAATAACTCTTCAAACTGATATTGCATTAGTTTCTTATTCATTAGGTCTCAGTAACCACTTTCTGCCCATTTGTTTCCCCCACAACATAGCAATGAAAAAGTAATATACAATTCCTAATGATTTTCTGAAATACTGCACAGGTGCAGGCTGCAGCTGTTATGAGTAAACTACATTTTGCTAAACTAATTCAAATCCCATTGGGGAAATAGAAGAATCACTGCATTCCCATAAAAAGAAAAATGTTTTCGTTGTAGGATACTGAAGTTTCCATGTACATTCTACCTAGTCAAAAGGTCTTTTACAAAGAAAATTGAACACTATCTTATAAATACTCATGAATATATATAATCTCATAGATTCTTACTTTGTTACAAGTAACATGGTATTAGTTATCTTCTTTAAAAAACCTCACTAACATTTTCATATTTGGATGAGATGACAAAGTTTACATGATTACGTTCCATATACTATAATAGGTCTGAAATGAAAATAAAAAGTTGTCCTCCAGACTTATATTTAAAATATACAACTTTTCATAAGAAAAGGTACATTACAGTGAAAATTGCAATTGCCAGATCAATTGACATTTCACTACACATTTAAAAATGTGTGTTTACATCTGTTCGTATACTATATGTACTCATTTTTGTTGCCAAGCTTTTCAATAGGGAGGTAGTCTGAGGGATTTGGGTTTTATTTTTATTTTAAAAACCATATTGTGTACAATGAGAAAGATTTCATGGAGGGATCACACATATCTTCATCTCCAGATAACAGTGGCTAGTGGTGGGTGGAGTTCAGGGTGTAGGTTTCCCATCTTTCCCTCTCAGCACCCACTCAGGCTCAGAGTAACACTAACCCACGTAAGGTATGGAGACCTTAGCTGAGGTATGGACACGTGTAACTGAGAAAGGAAGTTGTTCTCGCTGTTGATTGACAGAATGTAGATTAATTTAAAGTCTCAAAGTTCATTTGCAGAGAAGTGAGAAGGGCTGGACGAGCTTCTGTATTAACACATAAAATACAAATCTTGGAAAATCAATGTCTTTTTCACTGGAAAAAGAGATGTTTTGCGGCAAACTTTCCTTTCCTTCTCAAACTCAGGTGTGAAGCAGCCCTGAAAGTCTGGGATTCCTGAAGTGCACTTTTGCTCTGGGACCACTGCTGGAGATCCCCACCAGTGCTTGGGCACTGGTAGCAGGATACTCCCTCCATAAACATCTGCAGGGCTGTCTTGATTGACTTTAGCCAAGGAACTGGTGGTTGGATTAGAAACTTAATTGTGAATCTGCCAGCAGGTTCCTGGTTTGTAGACAGACTGGTCTGATGGTGTCCCTTAGCCTTTCCATATACCTCTGTGTTAGGAGAGAGGACATTTCGGAAACAATTTCATTGCTAGCCTTAGGGAGAGCCCTTCAAAGCCAAGTGAATTACTGTAACTGTAATATTTTTATTAACTTACAGGTTATTAAAGTCTTATTTATGCATTCCATAGGGAAATCTTCAGCTTCCTATTTTGTATGTATTATCCATTTAAACGGTAAGAATCATCTCGGACTTTGGATTTGCACTATGAAGAAACCCTAAGTTAATATTTCAGCTTCCTGATGATATTAGCAGGAATGAATTCCCTTTTTGTTTTCAGCTGCTACCCAGGGTCAGAAGTGTGTAAAGTATACCTATTGAAATTAGTCTTGGGACTGCTTCACACTCTTTTTGCTTGTTTTTAAATTAACTGAATTAATTTAAAACTAGAGTTTCCTCTGTTAGGACTTTAGGATAAGAATGTCAATAAATTACTAGGAATGTTTTGAAATTGTGATGTAGACTACCAAGTCATGTGTAACATTTGCTTATTTTGCTGTTGGGACCTTTCCATCTTTAAATCTGTTTAGATCACCATAAGAATAATGTATCTTAAATCACCCTAAAAAGGACTCTAGCAGAAAATAAGAATTCCTTTTTGTTTTTAATTCTTTAATGCCTGAAATATTTTGTAACTTTTTTTTTGGACATAAGACATATTACATAGAAAATTAGTTTGAAATGGGTTTTAGACTCTGTGGGAATTCTTCCTTTCATGAATCAGTCTGGAGAAGATTCCTTCCATCCTGATGGAATAAACCACTCCACTTTGCGTAATAAACAGAACTGTCAGTTATTTCTCTCATTCTGGGCAATCCTATCACCGCTGATTGTCTTAGGAAGAGAGATCTAAGGCAACAGTCTGAAGAGCTACAGAAAGAGCTGATGTGCTAGTTGCAGCCCACCTATTCAATTTTCATGTTGAATACTTGCACCCTTCTGAATTTTCAGGTACACTTTGTTGCATGTTTCCAGATTCACTCCCGTCTACATTTTGTCATGCTTCTAGCCAAGAAAAGACAAATGTGTGTATTTCTAAGACCGCATCTGTCTGAAAAGAGTGTCCTAGCCAGTCAGAGAGATTGGAAAGAGTTATTAACTAATGTTTGCTTGTGAAAGGCTAATATAGAAGAAAACTTTGTTAGGAATAATACTTTCTTTATGAAAAATTATTAAATTGCATATGTCTCAATATGCAAAGAGTGAATAGAATTAGTAATTGTTCCCATTATCTTTAGTGTGTTTACTTACTTAGTGTAAAGCTAAATATCCTCATAAATATCTGTAAGAATGAGATTATAATTTAGAAATTTGACATCTTGCAGAAATGCTTCAGTAGATCTTTAAGACTATGCAAACATATGCCTTTATGAATTGCATAGTTTCCATGTGCTTTTAAGGATCAGGAAAATAGATTAAGAATATCAAAGAAAAATACATGCCCCCTACATAGAACATTTGAAGTTTTGAACATCTTGGAGAGCATATAACCACTACAGCCACTCCATATTTATTTTCATATAGTTGTGCCACAAAGAATGTGCTTCTTTTCACTCCCTGTTGCAGAACTCGGAAGTTTACGGTCTACTGTGGAGTAGCAGCTCCAGAATGCTAGAGATGGACCAGTTCCAGCACTTACTGAGTCGTTAGCCTTGGGCAGGAAAAATTTAGGATATCCATAGCAGAAAAAGTTTTATTCAAGTAATATATAAGAGGTTTGACTTAGACTAGGGAATTATAATTGTCAAGACTGACAGGTGATACCGCCTTCCTTCACATCTCTGTGACTTTCCTATATACATCATATCAATCATTTCCCTTCTAAATTTATTTAAATAATGTGTTATTCCTTTTTAGAGAAGTTAACCCATTGGTATATACTGCCCTACTAGTGTCTAATCAGACCAGAAAAAAAAACTGAGTAAGAATTACAACAGCAGTCAGAAGATAAAAAAATGTGAATAAAATTCAGAATGCTTCAAACAGAATTTGTGTGATGACAAAATATGATTCTGAAAATGAGAAAGGGGACAACTTGTCTGCATGACTAATATTTGTATGATGGTGAAATTAAAGCAGAAGTCAAAAGGTAAACACAATATATAAAAAATATTACAAGCAGAATCATGTTTCAACCAATAAAAATAGTTGGTTTTAAGTGTAGATTATTGATAGTGAAATTAAATATTCTGTGCTAAGATTTTTATAATGAGAATATATATTAAGTTAATTAGAACAACAGAAGGAAAAAGAGGTCATTAACTAAATGGAGAAGATTAAGACATTTTAAGAAATAAAAAAGGCAAAGGGTTTAGGAACACTCCTACATTTGGAAAGAATTAATATGTCTGTTGTCTACATAGATAGATATTGTCTATTAATAACTAAGAAAGATGTTAAATAACATCTGGTGGTAATAAACATTTGAAATCATCAAGCTGGGAGAGTTGCATACAAAAGAGCTGGCTGATGACATCCCTAGCTTCATAGTGTTGATTTGTAATAAATCTCAGAGATAGCAGAAAAAATCCAGAAGACTGAAGGACAGTTTATATTGTGCCAATATTCAGAAATGACAAGTATGAGGAGTACAATATTTCTAAGCTTATAATATTTATCCTCAGTGATGAAAAAGTGGATAAACTTTCACTGTTAAGGACATAAAGGAGAACAATTAATGCCAACTAACACGAATTTATGGGAAATATAAATTGTTCGACAAACCTAACTTTATTTTGAGATTAACTGGAGATTATAACAGTCATCATCATGATTATTGCAGTGTGTAGGAACTCTAGGCATGCAAACCGAATCCCATTTTGTTGAGGATAAATAGAGAATAAATACCAAACAGATAATAAATGCTCCCCCCAGACCTCTTGGTGACCCAGGCATTTGGTTGCCCACTGAATAAACCCCTCCTCACAAACACACTGTCTGACCAGTGAAAAACAGTGGATAGGAATGAACAGGGGAATAAAGAAAACATGCTCCTTGATAAACTGGATAGGGGTAATACCACCTGCCCACTGACTATTGCCATGCTTTGGTGGGAATTTTAATAGGTGAATGCTGAAAGAGAATTTTCTCTAAATACCTTCGTGGTAAGAATAAGTTTCTGGTAATCCTTGTCCCCAGGACCTTACAAGGCTAGAGAGGAAGCAGAAGGGCATGCAGAGCCCTTTCCTCACCCTCTGCAGGAAAGTCTCCACATCATGCAATAAAGGAGAAAATTTGCTCACTCTGTTCCCTGCCCCTCATTCCCTATTTCTCCACAGTGATCACAGAAATATTACGAAACCCATAATTTGCAAACACGTACTATGTGTGAGGGAGATTTTCACACTTAAAGGGATGCGAAAAGCTTGAAAAAAACCTGTTTCAGCTCACGGTTTGCCTCTGCCTTTCATTGATTTCAGCTACCTGTCAGGCTCAGCTCTTATCTTTCACATTACTAAACTCTGCTGTGTTCAAAGTTGTAAATGATAATAAAACTCTTCTATTCAACATTTCAGTGCCATGTGCATAACCATTACTCTAACTGCACAGTAAATGCCAGACAAAATTGTTCAGAGCCTTTTTTTTGTATATTTAAGTGTGATTGAGGGAACATTGGAGGAAGTTAAGGATATTGCTGAGAAGTTTAATGATTTTCTAACCTCATTCTATACCACAAAGGCTTTTCAGGGATACGGTCATTTTTTCTCACAATAAAGCTGAAAAATTCTGTGAGACTAACTTGTTTTTTTTCCACTTTATTGGGAGCCAAGTCAGTTTAAGAAGTTTGTTTTTAACAATTTTGCTTTTTGAAGTAGGATATCTCTTCCAAGATAACAGATCTAGCAAGTTTGATAAGTGATGTATCATTGGAGTCCTTTGAACATTTTGGTGAAGTAATAATTGTATATAGGAGCAAGCTTTTACTCAAAAGTCTCCTACAGAAAACAAGAGGAAACAAACTAGATGGTAAATGGTCAGGTTTTGTCACATCAGATTGACAGTACAATGTTTCAGTTCTCCGTGAAAAGTCCAGTGTTAACATATTTGTAAATATTAACAGTGAATATTAGCAATGCAACTTTTCTTGAAGATCAGAAATTATTTCATTAATAGTCAAATCCAGAGAAAGCCACAAGAAAATATTAGAGGATTATGTGAATAGGAACTTGGTAGCATAGTGTCAAACAGAACTAAAAAATGCTAATTAATCCACAATAGAGGGGACTGCTTGAATTTCCTATGCACAATACAGGTGCATTGTATCAACTCAGGAAAGAGTCCTGGGAGTCTCTACTCAGAGACACATCCTCAAAAAGTCCACAGAGTTGGGATGTCTGAGTGGGAAGGAGGAGAAGATTCAGTCTGTTCAGGAAAATGGCAGTATGGTAGATAATGTGACATCTGCAAACTGGTGTTGGACACTATTTCAGACAGCATGCAAGATTAGAGATGTGATAGGTATGATCCAGACTGGCAGTTCCCAGCTTTCTGTAGAGCATTTTTTCTACAGGAAAAAAAATCTCAAGGCATGTGTCAGGTGATTTTGGATCCCATTTTGTTTTTTAGACATGTATAAATATATTCCATTATTTTTAGTAGTTTTTAAGAGTTAAAATTTCATGCTCTTCTAAAAAAAAAGTGTACTTGGCATTATAACCACAAAGGCAGCAAAAATCTTATTTTGTCTCTATATGAATTCATTTAAGTAAGTTTGGAAAGTGGTATTAATCCTATAACTACCAAATAGCAGAGGTCTACTTATTCTTTAAACAACATGAAACTCTTTAAAACACAAACAAAAAAAGATTTAACCAATGGGGAACCAAGTAAGATTAGAAGAACTATGAAGATGTGCCTATGGTTGCTTGAGGTTAATGAACTTTGCATAAAAAAGAAAATAATTGCTGTAAACAGTTTTGTTTACAATAGTCTTCCAAATTGGACATTAGTGAAATCTATTCCCTCCCTGGGAAAGTTTATCACAGCATTTACTGCTACTGTTATAACAGGGTGAAGTGCTCCAGAAAAATGCAGAGTTCTACTTTTTTGCCTGCTTGTGATGCAGAGCATGTACAATGCCAGGTGCAGAAGCACTCTCTCAGTTGCCAAACCTCTTGGATCTTGTTATGACTTTTTTCATATGAGCACACTCAGGAATTAACAACATAATTGAGATTGGTCAATCTTTTAAAGGGTTTTGCTCTTGAAATATGTGCCATAATTCCCTTACAACTCCGCCCTCAAACTGGAGAAATGTCTTTAGTTTTCTGCACAAATTGGATTTGTGCATTCAAATTGAGAAAAATATTCTAAATAAAATACAGCCTGCTCCATTTAATTGAAAGTACATTTATAACTACTTTTTTATATCAAATGATGCTGCTCTTAGTTTGGGTGTAGCAGAAAAAAGAGATGGCATAGCCATCCGATTAATCTATTTTTTATCTGATTGGAGAGGACTCTCAGTTCATTCTATCAGCATACTTGCAAACATTAGGCTAATTGCTAACACTGAAACTTTTATAATAATACAAATGCCTGGTTACATTTTGATCACATGACAGCTCTTAAAATAATCTCTGTTAAACTACTCCAGTGTAGGAACACCTCCAGTATTTCCTCTCTAAAGCTGAAGAAAGGTCTGGGTAAAAGACACTGATTCAGTCACCTCCTTGGTCTGCGTTAGAGTTGCTGCAGTGTGGTATGCCACCACAGTATATTGCCATAAAGAAGTGTCAATTCAGCTCTTCACTTATTGTGAAGAATGCATTGGAATGACACTACAGGATGTGTCTACATTGCTCTTCTAGTTTGAACCAAGACTGTGTTTTTTAAGGGAGTCCACTAACTGTCACCACTCTGCTTTCATTCAGAGCAAGGATCCACAATCTTCTTTTATGAGCCTCATGTAGACGTCCTTTCTTACAATACTGACCCTGTGTAATACATTCTTGGTACCCTATACCAAAAGTTTGACCTAAATCTGAAGTTCAGAGGTCCTTCTGCTGTAGTGGTTGCCTCTGATTTGTTTTAATTTTGTAACTGTGAAACGTTAACATGAAATAGTTTTGCATTTGAAAAATCTTGGAGGTTACTTTTAACTTTTTTCCTTTTAACAAGTGAAACATCCTATCTTTAATGAAGAGAGGAAAGAACAACGCCAACAATTCTTGCTTAAGGTCAGGTATTTTACTGTTTGGTCACGTGCCACTGATCTTGTGTGTCTCACCTTACCAGAAATTTAATTTTACATTTGAATTAAACTTGAAGATAAGAATACAAGAAGACCTGTAATGAATCCTACAGAAGGTTAAAAGCTTGGTTCCATGCCACTAGAGACTTCATAAGACTGGGTGTAAGAAGAGGGGAAACATGGAAATAGAAGCATATAGAAGCCTCCAGAATAAGTTTCCATAAAATTTATAATGTTCAATTAAAAAAAAAACCAACAAACACCCAAGCCCATTTACTTACCTATAAAACTTTAACTGAGGGATTGGAAACAACAAGTTTAAATGATAGTTGAGAACTAAAATGCAGTTCCACTTACTAGTGCTGAGGCTCAGCTAGCAGCTCCTTCAATAATCTGAAACAGCTGAAGCAAAGTATTTAAGAGGAAGTTACGTGATGTACTTCAGCATATTTGCTGTATTTGGAATTAAACATGTCTTACTACAGGTAAACAGATGAATAACTGCCCAAAACCACAAAAGTCTGACATAGGAAACTGCAGTTTTATCAAGAAATCTACAGGGCTTTGGGACAGGTCTCCTGTTTTACTTAGATACTGAAAATAGAAAAGGTATGATCTAGACATTTCAAAAGCGACAAGACTTGCTTTAATCTTCTCCCATTGAAATCTGTACTTTGGGGTTTTTTTCATACAACTTAAGGGAGAAGAGGTATGACTGTCCTGATTTTCTATTTTATAGAGTCTTTTAGAAATGCACCAGTGTGTGGAGGGACTTATCTAAGACCTCTCCACAAGTTAAATCCTGTTAATTCAGTATGTTAAAGTTTAATTATAATTTAATTGATTCACAGGCTTTATGCTGCTCATTTGCAGGCATTTACTGCCATAATTTCAGCATGCTTTTAGATGTCAAGATTGCTTAGTGAACAATGCAAGTGCAGCAAAATGGCAGTCATTGAATTAATTTTCCCAGATGAATAATTTAATCAGACCCAGTATATTTCAGCAGAAAAGTTCAATCTACTGTTTCCCCTGTACCTCAGAAATACTCCTCTGTTTTAATCACTACTTGATTTTTTTTCCTTAGAAAACAGTGAAATTCTTCTTCATTGTCTACATGGTTCTTCTTTCTGAGCACTTCCCAAAAGCTCAAGATTTATGATTATTACTGAGATTAATGAAGACAATCCCATTTAGAGTAGAAATTCACATTTCTTACTTTTCCCCCACTTTTTCTCAGGCAGATGCTAAAAGTATTTACCCATGTTCTAGTGTAGCTCTTAGGAGAGTGACTTAAAGGAAAAAAGAGAGGAAGTGTGTTATTGTATGTTTACATGATAACTAATTTTTTACTTTCCTGACACTAGGGAAAATGAATACAACATGTGACATAGTAGCAGATTCTGCTCTTGTCACTGGGAATATGAATTAACTCCCCTGACTCTAGGAGATTTGTGCATAGAATTGAACTGGTATTACTGAGATCAGAGCCTGTTCCAAAGATCTTGAATAATTCCTATAAGGCAAATGCCTTCAGCTGTCAATCTATCAGGCTGACCTGTCAGTGTCACATAATAATTAAACAGCAGCTGGCATTAGTGCAAATTTATAATTGCTATAATCCTTATTGCTGACATGTCAATATTTAACTTGCATTAACCTTTCCTTTGAGGCTTACAAATAGTGCATCTCTGGCTTGTTCAGTCTAATTTTTCATGTCATTGCCTTGCAAGGTACAAAGATTTATAATGTCATTATGTGATGGATACAGACCACTCCTTTACTTAGCCTTGTAAGATGCGCTAACTCTAGAATAACACTGGTTTATTTATTTATTCTTCTGCCCTGCCTGCAAACCACATTTTAACCACTTAAACGATTTATAACATGAAGGCCATGTCTCAGATATTGAGTGTGACGATGCCACTCTTGTGAATTTCAGACAGCTTCTTTGGAGGGTGACACACTCCAAGCCATTACTATATATTACAGACTCAGTTTCTAGAGTTGTGTTCTTTGAAATGTAGGTAAAGCAAATCAGGAGCATTGAAATGACAGAGAAAAGTATTGAGAATTTTTTAATATTTATGAGAAGTCAAATTTAGGCCATTATTTTAGCAGCCCATCTTCAGAAAACAAATTTGAAAATTTTGGACAGATATTCATGCACAATCTAGTTAGCAAACAAAAAAGATCAAAGAAACTTGTGTACTTTCCCACTTACCTCATCCTGTGTTTGAAAGTAATAAATTGCATGTAAACTTTGATCAAAATAAATAAGCCTAGATTTGCATTATTCTCTACATGATTGGAATTTTTTTCAGCCACTGATCATACAGAAGCTTATAAAAACAATTATCATTAGATGCAGTGTCACATTTGGGCTTGAGATACCTGCCATGATCATAAAAAGAACCAAGAAATTACTCCAAAGCTCCTCCTGTGGCTGCTTTTCTGCTCATCCCAGCAAACTAAAGCATGTTCTAGAAAGCTATCCCATATTTCCATTTCCAGAGGTATGGTGGTTATCTTGCCTGCCACCTTATAAGGTTCTGAGCATTACTTAACAAGTACCTATATACTTGTCCTTATATTGCTTACAACAAGGAAGGTCAACAATGTACTGCTATGGACTAGTATAACAGTTCAACACATCCTAAACGGTGGCATTTAAAAATTCTCATTGCAAAGTAAAAAAAAAGACTTATTCTTAACATCTGAATATTGTCTCTTCAGCCTTATCATCTGATCTTTCCATTATCTGCTCAATAAAGGCAAATTATAGGTCAGGGCTCTTCCTTGAAAGGGTGAATTAAATTCTACCCAGTGTAGATATTGTTGGATGATTTATTGAGATTACAAATAACCTGTACTCATGTTTATAATTAAACAATCTAATTTATCACTTACTGTTGTACTTCTGAGGGGTCTTGACTCTTGGCTCCCTGTGGAATTAATGCTTATACCTTCCAGATCAAGTTTTAAAGCAGTACTTAAGTGTGTAGTGAATTGATCAATGCCAGGCATCATGCGTAGCGGGCACAGTAGATTGTACTTAATTTAGATTGATTAACAGCAAATGAGAAATGTAAGCATGAAATAAGTACATTAGACTGGACTATATATGCACAACAACTCCTTTAGCATCTGAACATTCTATAAAATCTCTGAATTTTCTTTAAAAATAAATGATTTTTAAAATGAAAATGTTGCACTTTTAGAACAAATGTTTGAACAGTCTGGAGAATCCATGTGTCCTACAAATTCCAAGAATGAATTTAATGATTGCTATGGTTACATCAACACATACTGTAATATGATATAATCAGCTGTGATGTGCTATGGCACAGAAATTGCAAAGATATGTTTGATTAAAAAAAAGCCATTGCCAATATGTTCTTGTTTTACAAACATATGAGCTATTTTGAAGTTTCAGAAAGGTTTAAGATGCAGGCTGTCAACTTTGTTTAGTTATTGTGGTGACTTCTCAAAAGGTTTCAAATTGATCTGTTAACATTTCTCTACAGAGAATTACCTGGATTTAAAAACAAAAATCTTTTAAAAAACAAGAAGAAACTAATTTTTTTTTTGCTTGTAAATCTCTTCCAATATTACTTTTTTTGTAATTAAGTGTCCTAAATACATAATAAATAAGTTGCTATATCCCCTTTCCATAATGTACTATCCATTTTAATGCCCCTATACTATATGTACACATATTTGGCTTCTTGTTCACACTTTCCACTACTAGATTTTACAGCATTTCTTTTATCTTGTATTGAATCTTATTTTTCCTTAAATGTTTCCTGTATTTCTTCTAATGAAATAAATTCTGTTGATTTCTTTAAAATTTTCTTATATCTTTCAATATTGATATTATGATCTTGATATGTTGATACTTTGATTTCAGTGTTTTTCCTTCTTTTTCTTCTTTGTCTGTCCCAAATGATATTTGCAACTCCAAGCAGATGGCAGAAGTTATTGGAGAAGGAATTAAAAGACAGCACACACTTGTAGATAATGTGTCAAAAGATGGCTCCTCTGTATTACACGCAACATACCGGTAGAAAGAAAAGTACCGAAACTGCTTTCTAGCCAAGTTTATAATTTCCAAATTATTTTCCATTACAAATTGGGCAATATGAAAAAACCCCATGTAAATGGTATGAAATAAATGTCAGCAATACTTGTAAAGAATAATGTTGAAATGAAAAATGCATATATTTTATGGTAGAATCTCTCATTTAACTCTGAGAGGGTTTGAGGTTTCCATCTTTCTTTGATTATGCATTTTTCATTAAAACACCACTGCATAGTACCATGTAGTAACAGCATTGTGCCCTCACTTCAACAGCTTTGTGTTTAAGAGAAGGATGCAGAGCCAGCCCCCCTTGTGCTTGCTTTTTTTTTTTTTTTTTTTTTTTTTTTTTTTTTGCATAGTTGTCCAACTTTCACTGGCTGTAAAGATCTCAGTCCTGGTTCAGGCTACTTTCCATAGTCTAATCAGTAAGACATGCTTTGGAGTAGCAGAAACCACAGGTCCACATCTCTAGGAGGAAAAGGGTGTCTGGAAGCAATCTCTCCTCTTTTCTTTAACCATATAGATACTGTGCAAAAAGTCAACTCCTCTTTTACTACATGTGCACTCCTGGAAGTGACCTCTGCTTTGATTTTCCAAGAAGTGAAGAAGCCCTAATTTGGGTGACAATTTCAGAGTAGTTCCTATGCAAATTATTTTCTTTTTTCCTGGGTGTCATGGTATAACCCCAGCCAGCAACTAAGCACCATGCAACCACTCACTCACTTCCCCCCCCACCGAGTGGGATGGGGGAGAGAATCAGAAAAAAAAAGTAAGACTTATGAGTTGAGATAAGAACAGTTTAATAGAACAGAAAAGAAGAAACCAATAATGATAATGATAACACTAATAAAATGACAATAATAATAATAAAAGGATTGGAATATACAAATTATGCACAATGCAATTGCTCACCACCTGCCGACCAACGCCCAGTTAGTCCCTGAGCAGTGATCCCCCATCCCCACTCCCCCCGGTTTATATACTAGGCGTGACATCCCATGGTATGGAATACCCCTTTGGCCAATTTGGGTCAGCTGCCCTGGCTGTGTCCCCTCCCAACTTCTTGTGCCCCTCCAGCCTTCTTGCTGGCTGGACATCAGAAGCTGAAAAATCCTTGACTTTAGACTAAATATTGCTTAGCAACAACTGAAAACATCAGTGTGTTATCAACATTCTTCACATACCTAACTCAAAAACACAGCACTGTACCAGCTACTAGGAAGACAATTAACTCTACCCCAGCTGAAACCAGGACACTGGGTACAGGCAATTACCTTCTTAGTGTGCAGTTATTTAGCTTGCATGCTGAATCTCCTGCTGGATGACTAATTTTTAGATGGTAAAAATCTCTGAATTGATACCTCTAACTGACACAATGAAAACTTCCATGAATCTCAAGATCTTGAGATGAGGAGAAAAGTTTACTGGAAACTATCTGTAGCTCATAATAAGAAAGCAAATATTGACAGTGATTAATTTTTAGATTTTAATTATTTTATGAGATTTTTAATGTTTAAAGTTACCAGTACTAAGCAGATGAGATAGAATTAGTGTGTTAAACTTTCATATATGATTTCAGTCTGTCTGGAGTGATTTATGGACAAAACATTTGCTTGTGGTTCTTGTCTCTTCAGTATGAAAGACCACCACTATATTTTTTTCACTGATTTCTGTAGCCTTTAGCCTGTAAAGGACAATTCTAATCAGATATGCTGTGCCTGAGTGCAAAATGAGCACCTGCTTCAAAAATAGACATTTATGTTTTCAATATAATAAATTTTACCAGCGAAAACCAACCAAGCTTGGAGAGGTGGATTACTGGGTGACATCAACTATCAATAAGTTTCACTGTATTTATGTGAAAAAAATTTTGTTAATGCCAGAGTTATATTCCAAGATACTAGATTATAAAAAAAAAACTTTCAGGAAAAGTAATGGAAATCTCATAATTACAGACACGTAAAAACCTGCCTGTATAAAGCTAAAGAGAATATATGGTTTAATTCTGCTTTCCGTGAGGGTGAACTAAGTAAGGGAATAAGCCTTCTTTCCGAGTCTAATGTTCTGTGACTCTATATTTTATACTGTCTAATATGATTTATTTGTTCTATAACAGTCAGACTCTTAGGTGTGCCATATATTCAGTTGTGATAGAATAGCAGATGCTTGCAATATAAAATATTATTGTCCCTTCCAGCTTTTTCTTCTAAGTTGGATAGGTCTTATAATATGGCTATAGAAAGAAGCACTAGCTGTTCAGCTTCAGCAGGAAAGTAATCAAGAAGCATACTCATAGGTAAAAATATAGCTCAAATTGTGAATGTTACCAGGCAGAATGAAGATGATTGGGTGTATGTGTTTGGGAAGGGTGAGTATCCAAAACTGAACTTCTGAATTCTCAGGCAGAAGCCTCCTACTTGCTAGCTGCAGCTGGTATGGGCTGGCTGTAAATTTTTATAACACCTGGACTAAACAAAAGTGTTACATCCTGAATCTTCCAGTTGAGAGATAGACTTGAGAGAGTACCACCAATTAGAAGGCCAATCATGTGTTGTGCTTCCTTACCTAGACTATCTGGATTGCGAAAACTGGGGGTGTAGGGTCCTGGAAAGAAGAGGTGGTGCACAGAAGAGGGTTTTGCAAAAGGAAGAAGTGGTCTTGGGAAAAAAAAAAAGGGTGGGGTGAGGTGGGGTGGGGTGTCCAGGAAATAGAAGGTGAAGTGTGGCTGGAGGAAAGATCTGGGAAGTAGGGAAAGGTCCCAGAGATCAGAGACCTGCTCGGACATAAATGCTGGGGAATGCTCAGGGACCTTGGCTGGTGATGCCCAAGACAGGTACCTGCAAGCAGCAGCATGACACGTACCGGTACGACTTTCTGCCCAAGTTACCTGGGTCAGCATCCACCTCCTGGGTGGGGACAGGAGATGTAGGGAACCTGGTGTGGCGGGAGGAGCCAGTGAGCAAATGTGTGAGATAAGTGAGTGGGGTATAAGTGAATCTCCCAGGTTTTTAAATAAACCCCACTATCTATATCCACTATGGGCTTACTTCATCTCACCTGTGAGAGTACTGAGTATTATTCAGGTTTTAATCAGATTTGGGAATTATTCAGATTTGTCTTACTAAAAGGTTATGTTTGCCTTATTATAACTTGAATCTGTGTGTTATTAATGTTTAATTTTAAAGTTACACTGTACTTAGAGGATTTTAAGAATTGCCTTAGTGTCATGAATGAAAAGGTGTATATCGTTTTAGTTGTGTTAACAAAATCCTTTGATATCTATTTATTCACCCTCATATGATCACATGTGATTGAGATTTTCATACATTTCAGTAACTTTTCTTGTATTCAGGATGGTGCTCATCCAGATAGTATATCTTATTGGGTCTAAATTTACTTCTTACATACATTTATACTTTTTTATTTTTATGTGTATATATGGCTTAATTTATATCCTAATAAACTCAGAGAGAAAAGGTCAGTGCTGTTGAAAATTTTCTTCCCCCCCCCCCCCCCCGAAAATCCTTGTTTCAGAATGAAGAGGGCAAGACATAAAATTGGATCTAAAATACCCTGTTGCACTCATGTTTCTTATCTTCCTTTCCCTGGAAAGGATTAAGGCCTGTATATAGATCTCTGAATAGGAAACAACCTCATTATTTTTCCATATTTTGTCTCATATAATTATGGCTTTCTTCTGACAAACTTTTGATCTGTTACCATGCATAAATCATATCTGAGTTCACAGAGCAATTTGACCTTGGGAAAATTGGGCCCTTTCAGGTACAAACTCCATTTCAGGAAGTCTGTACAGGTTTGCAGCGATCTAGTTGCAAAAAATGTTGGAAATAGGCAGACATTGTTTCTTTTGCAAAGTTTCATATTGAATTAATTTTTGCAGTCTAAGCATACCTAATTTTGTGCAGGTACAATGAGCTACTAGTAAAACCTTTCAACAGATACACAAACCTGGTAATAAAACCTACTCATCTCTGAGTCTCAGAAAATCAGAGGTAAACTCCTGATCTCCATGAAGGCAGTGGGGAATTTTACCATTGAATACAGGGGAGTCAGTTCCTCCCAATGCAGCAAAGTCAGTTTTCCAAAGCAAATAAAATTAGTCACATGGTGTTTTACTTTTCCATTCACTTGAATTCCTTTTAAAATTTCAGCTGTTTCTGAGATCATCTTATACCCTCTCAGTCCCAAAAGCAATGCACAAGACAGGGAGCAGGGAAGCAAATACGGCTTTCTGTAAAATATCTTGAACCTTTATTGCAGGAATCTTAAGAGTAGCAAAGCTGGAAGGAAGAAGCTAAATCAGAAGTGTTTGATTGTGATTTGATGATCACAGTATACCCAAACATGATAATTTATCATTAAACCAGTCCAGATACTGAGCAATGCAAAAGATGGGTAAGAGTTGATAAAATTTCTAAAATGTGTGTACAGTGCAAGTTTCCCTGAACATGCAATTTACAAAGTATTATAATGGCCTCAAAAATTATACAAATTGGAAGAAAACCATGCAATTGAGGAAGAATGTATTATTCATAAAAGTAACAAGAATGTATACATGTGCACCCACTTGTTATAAACCCATATTCTAACCTAGAACTCTTGAATTATCTTTTTGGCCAAGGATGTCTCACAGAAGTCCTATGATAAAGACAAGACTCCTGAAGAATAGTGCTGATTTTGCTTCTGCAGCAATGCCTTGCCTCAGTAAAGCTATAAGTAACAATGAAAATTAGGAATATGTTTTCTGAGTGGTCTCTCATTTTCATGTTTCTCTTTTGTGAGTGCGATTCCAATTTTTCAACTAATAACATAAGTCTTTGCTTTGAAAAATAAAATTTGTCATTTTCATTTTCGAGCTTGCATATGTAAAAGAGGGATATTAGGTAAGAGGTAAAACAAAAGATTTTTTGTGTGTCTGAAAGCATTTAAACTAAATAATAAACTTTTTCTAACACACCCCTTGGATACCAACAGATGAAGGAAAGCTTAGGACTTGTATAAGCTGCGTATTTTCCACCAAAACACAAGGGTAAATTTAGGTGTTGTTGACATAAGATGCCATGGAAACTGTACTGAGTACTTTATAAGTCCAGACAGTAGACCTGAAGGACCACAGAAATGAACTGATGAAGTATCTTGCTGGGCCGTGAGGTTAACCCCCCTGATTTACACGTAGCATGTGCACAGCAGCTGCATTAGGTTAAATAAAGTTTTGATCTAGCCCAATACTCTGTCTCTGAAAATGACCCATAGCAGAGGTTTAGTGGGAAAAAGCAAGAGTAATACCGTCACCCTATTTACAAACAGTAAGCATATCCTTCCAGCTCAAGCAATTTAGGGAGTTCCTGACTGATTTTTCTTCAATAAATGTGTCTATTTACTTTTTGCACTCGTACTTTAGGTCCTTCCGTTTCTGGGACAATAAATCCCACAGTTTACTCACACACTGTATGAAAAAATACTCTTAATTCCTGTTTTTTTACTTGCTGCTTTATAATTTCTTTGGGTGCTTCTTCACTTTGATCTTTTTCCACGTTTACTTTTTTTGTACTTTCATGATTTTATAGATTTCTATCATAGTACCCTCTGGGGTCACTCTTCCAATCATTCCTTGTATTGGGACTACAGTATGTCTTTCATCATCCTTTTTACAATTCTCATACTTTTTCTAGATTCAGTAAATCCCTTCTGAAAGAGGAAGGAGGTGGAATAAAATTATAGTACAGTGTTAGAATGTGCATATCCTGTGAATCTACCAACACAAGGATAGTTTTGAGTCCTTTCCTTGGCAAAGAGAGGTTGGGGGTAGTAATAGGAATCTACCTACTTACATCAGATACTTTATAATAATTAGCATCGGTTTTCTGCAGATACATTTTGGCACAAAAATTTAGTTTTATGTGAAATTTAATCTGCCCCATTTAAGACTGGAGGGTATATATTTAGAAAAGGTAGAAAAGGTTCCAGACATCAGAAGAATCTTTTAAATACTGATTTCTTATGGTGTCTTCTGGTACATCCTTGTCAGGAAATTATTTCTTAATTGTAGATTTATGCCCTTGAAATAAGGAAGCCAGGCTAGTGGTGGAGATTTTATCCGGGTAGATTATTTGTGTTCAGACACTATAAATCTGCCTGAATTTATAAGTGCTACGTAGTTTTAACCCACTAAAAGTGAATTGGTACTGCTGTAGTCTCTCTCTAGTTGTTTCAATAGTCCCTGTAGCATTAAATTTATTATAAAAATGAGGTCCTAGTTGTGAATAGTGAACGAAAGTATACAAGCAGACAGAAGAACGTTTAGGTTTGAGTGAAATTTATATGGTGTCATTTTACACCCTTCTACTTAAATGATTTTAAGACAGATGAGAATTAACCCCTTGATTTAAGTGTGTGCAATCATTACTAGCAAACATATAGTAACATTCCACATTCCACTGCTCCTGGCTTCCCATCACTATTTCTCTCCCCATCGTTTGGTGATCACACATCCAAAAGGTCTTTGGATGGAGCTGCTTCGATGTAAGGCTGTGCAGTTCTGGCGGCAGTGTCTTTACACATAGCTTCTCTTGGAAGCATCCCAGTTCTGCTTATGTGAATTTGCACTGAAGTGGCCAGACCACAGGTGTGAGCAGACTGGACTAATATCTTCCTCTGGGTTACCAGGGTGCCGTACCTTGTATGCTCCTTTTGGAGCCAGGATATCTCTTGCTGGTATCCTTCATTAATAAATCCGACTCATCTCATCAAATCTTAGTCTCCCCAGTCTCTACCTTGAGCACCCTTCATTCGTCTTTAGACATGTTAGGTGACTGTTACTTCATTAAACCTCTCCTTTCAGAGAACTTACACAATGACTTCAGGCATGATCTGTGGAGGTGGGCAGGGTAGGTTGGAACTGGCTACTTACTGGGTTTTGTTTTGTTTTGTTTTGGTAAGGCATTTGATATTTGTCTTTTTTTTTTTTTTTTTTTTTTTTTTTTTTTTTTTTTTATGAAAATCAGTCAGAAACTGTCAAGGAACTCCTTCCCACTTTCTTGCACCTTATGAATGTTTATTTCTGGGTGGCTCTGGTCACTGAAGGATGTTTCTTCCCTACTGGTTTTAGTGCAACCAAGCTGACAAGCACAGCTTATGGGAGGGCAATGCTATTAACATTTGTGTCTTATTTAGCATCATACAAGAATTCCTGTGATAAGAACAGCTAGTTTCAGGGGGTTTATTACTTATTCTCTTCATATATTGCCGTGCCCTCACCATGTCTTAAAATTTGTGTGGAGAATACTGAGATTGGTACGTCACTATCTCCTCCACTGAACATTGCAATACTTTTCTACAACAGGCTCTGCCTATGAAGTGAACTGGTCAAAGACTCATTACAAATACTGGATCTTTTCTTTTTACTCAAAGATCAAGATATATCAGCCGACTGCAGAATGACAGGAAGATATTTGTTGTTTCAGCTGTATAGAATTCAATCCTATCATGTATCTGTAAGAAGGTTTCCAGTAAATATAAGAACTAAACCAATGTGCTAGATATTAGTGAATCCTCATTTAATACTGTAAAGTTCTGGTCACACTTACTCAATAAGTTCAAAGTTACTCAAAGAGTCTTTAAAAAAAAACCACAACCTGTAATGATCAAAAGGAGGAAAGCTCTACCACGTGTAAGGGGAAGGAAAAAGGATGCAGCTAAGTACTGTTAAGTACTATTAACTACCTCAGAGGTGGCGGCTCTGGGACTCTGTAGGAGTTCTGCCAGTATGAATATGGGGAACAAAGAGCCTTGCAACAGCTTCAACCCATTATGGTTTAAAAATAACAAAGATGTAAGTGGACATTAACAGAAAAATTAATTCTGTGTAGCTTCAGGTCTCTAACTAGGATCCTCTGAACCACAACGTACCATATACTTCCCATTGGCTAAAAGAGAAATCAGACTCCCAGTGGAAAGTGCTTAGAATCCCATCTGAACTGGACAGCTTACACAATGAGAATATGTCTCCTCTACTGAGCAAAGTTCACAAGGGAATTTGTGCACCTGAATCTTATTCAGGGTTCTATATTCCCATCTTTTTCATTGGCAAATTAGGCCTAAACAGGACTTAGGCAACTAATTACCTTCATGGTTCTGGGACTGCATAATCAAAAGAAGGTAATGAGTAGAAAATGTTCATGTAAGATAATAGCTGAAAGTATTGTTCTCTTCAGATATGTGCACAGAAATATGATTCACAATTCGAATAAAATAAAGACTAGTGCCGAAGGAAAACAAGCATTTACTTGTAACTACCTTTGAAAAAAAGCAAAATCTTAATAGAATTATCTTCTTTTAAGGTCATAGGTACAGAACTGATACAGAACAGAGAGTGGTAAAAAAGGAATGAATTTATTGACTGTGTGGGAATACTTGTGATACCTGGATACTTGAGGGATGCAAAATATGTGTAAATAAAAGATTAGAAGTGTACGAATAAATTGAGATCAAATTTTGAACACAAGATAAATGAAAGCACAATAATAAAATATCAAACTTTTAAAGAGTTAAAGAGATAACAGCCTTATAAAAATGATGAAAAATTATTTTAGAAATAGTTTTAGGATTTTGTGTTAGATATGACCACAAAGCTATTTGTTGGCATGATTGCCATGCCAGGGTAAGTTTGTCTCTGCCAAACCAGAGGTTTTTCATTTTCTTCACTCTGTGACCTTTTAAAATTGCCGGAATTCAACGGCAACCAATTTGGAACATCCATCATTCTCATCACAGCTGCTCCAATGTCCCTGAGTACATGGGTGCTGAAATGGGAAAGAAATTAACAGTTCATTTGTGAAAAGTGTACTTTCTTTCCCAAGTGCCTGATGAGACTTCTCTCTCCATGTGTCTGTTGCAGATAAATCAGCCTTCATATTTAACTTCACTACAGAAAACCTACACAAAATAGCAAAAGCATACACTGAAGTATCTGGAAACAATCAAGAGAAATACACAAAATATCAGACCTTTGTTTTGAGTTCCTGGAACAAAAAGTGGATAATCATCATTATATACACAATATATATATTTCAATGAATAGACAGGTCAATAAATAACATATAAGGGAATAGATTTTTCTTTATATATAGTATCCAATTCAGATTCTATGTTTGAACCATAATCATTAAAAATAGTAACCATAGAATATTTGCCACAGTTCATACATTCCAATTTAACTTATGCAATATTAAAAAAAAAATGGTATCCAGCTCAAAGTACTGGTCACCTGCTGCTGTTTAAAGACACGTACTGTACATGGAGCATTCAGCTCCATCCTTAGACCAAAATCCCATTCCATCAGTTCAATCTGTCTGGGTTTTTACCTGTCCCAAAAGACTCCTAGAAGTAAGTCCAGAAAAATGCCTGTAAGTGCAGCAGACACAAATTATTCGGAACATCATGGCTTAATTACACTTTCATAAGTAATTTGTGGTTACTCATGTGCTCTATATTGTGTCTGTGGCTGTCTAGAGCATGTAGTCTTTCAAATGGGGAGACAAAAGCTTCATGGGCTTGTTCACTTCTGGAGGTTACTCCAGTGAAGGCACTCTAGGCTCCAGTGCCCAATTTGGGCATGTGTAGTGTATCACAGACAGCATTATCAAGAAGACTTCTCATTTACCAAATTTTGTGGCATGCCTGGCCTGATCCTGGCACTTACTCTGACTTGACCTATGTGCAGTACACTACAACCTGTGATGTAGCACACAGCTTAGCATGGGCTGCAGCTGGTGGTGATGGCAGTGTATCCCCAGTCACCTTAGTGTGGCAGGGCATTATGTCAATCTGGAAGAGAGGAAAGGAGGAGGTGGATTCAGAGACCTCTTAGAGGAAGGCATAGACACCCCAGGGAAGGGTATTGTGACAGAGCCAGAATGATCCAGTGATGCAGTCTCCTGAACAGCACTGGCTCTCTTCCATGTCTGGGTTGGAAAGTGGCACCTCCACGGAGCTATGACTGGAGTTGTCTTGATAGTCTGGGAAGACAGGAGAATTCAGTTCTGATGATGAGATACATATTTCCATTTCTGCATCCCTTAGCAAGTGACAGCCCTCTTCCCTCCACTGACATGGGCATGATATTAAGGTGTATAGATATTTTGCTGGTGATAGCACTGTCAACAAAGGTGTCCATAACCTTATTCCGGTTACCACAGCCACATTCAACAACAGTTCTTGCTAGGTGTGGCTGTTGCACGTTGGGCTACTTGAGTTTCTTGAGTATGTCTGGCATTTCCCATGAGTGACTCAGTGCCACTGTGGAGAATGCTGTCAGAGTGGCATCACTTTCCACACCAATGGCCAGTGGGCCAGGTGCTCTCAAGTCAGCTTCCAGCATATCCTGATAGTAATGCATCCAGAATAAAATCGTGCCTCACAAGAGACGTCTCCAGATGTGCTGGAACAGATCAGGATTAGATGCTGAAATTGTAAACAAAAATCCCTGTTTCATTGCAGTCAATGGGAAAACTCTTTTAGTGCATTGCATCATCCTATATTGTGATTGGTGAAAACTCTACCGATACACAACAAAAGGAAAGTCTTAGCTTAGAAATGAGTTATTGCCATCAATCATCTTCTGACCCACTGTATAACTTCAGGTTTTCCAGACCTTTCGGGAAACCAGTGTTTTCTCAAGTCTTATGAAGGTAACATTCAGCTGTAGTAAGGTAAAGTGTCAGACAGCCATATTTCTTAGGACGTGGAAACATTAGGTTGCAAATAATAGAAAAATTCATGAATCCATTGAAGATTTATATGTTTCACTTTTCTTTCCAGTGTACTCCAGCATCAGCAAATCTTCATTTAATTACTTCCTGTTTAATAATTGATGTTTCAGCTGCAAGACTTTTATATTCATATTTTACAAAATTATTTATGTAAGAATTTTTATACATGAAGATCCTAATTGACTCAGTCTTTTGGTCAAAGTCCTTGTTAAACTACTGGTTTACTATAAAACTAAGGGTGGGGTGGGAAGGAGAAAATTTGCCCAAACTCTATCTCCATAAGGATGGACTAAGACCCAAAATAGCCTGAGGCTATTAATATTGCAAAACTTTGTACTAGAGATTTCAAAGTGAATGTACTTTAGCATCAAACAGGCAATTAAAAAGGAATCAGAGAGTAAATCTTATAAGCCTCTATTTTGTGAAATTCCCTAGTGTTGCCAGTATTAAAAAAATGTTTTCCATGTTCCTGGAAATCTCTGAACAGCAAAAAGTGTAAATAAAAAGAAGATAGTAATTAACGTGTTTGCATTTTGCTTATCCATGTCAATCAAAAATAATAAACATGTCAATTCTTATCAAGGATCCCAGCAAAACACACTTCTGATTACCAATATTGATCACCCTGAAAGTACACTTACTAACAACTTTTATGGTCTTCCATTGTGCAATATGCTGATTACTCATCTTGGCATCATCAAGTAGTACAATTGGTTTTATCTTTATAGACTAGGATGCTATAATGAGTTAGTATGTGCTTTGGGTTTTTTGGAGGTTTGGTGTGGTTTTTTTTTCATTTTCTGGAATTCCAAAGGGAGCAGCATAAGAAATATTTTTGCCATAGCCAACAAACTCAGGATTTAGAAGCAATCACTGTGCCTCTTGAAGGCATATTTAAAACTCTTTTAGTCCAGTGTTTTCTGAATTTATTTGAATATTCAACCCCAGCACCGCAGGGAGCTTCATTAATCGGGTAGAGTCGTATTTTCTATTTTATGAGACAGTAGGTGCTTCTTTTATTACCAAGATCATGCTACAAACTGACAGATACCCTCCAGCTATTATCAAAACAAACCAATATTTATTATGCAAAAAAATAAAATAATAAAAAAAATTATGTTATTGTACCAAGTGACTGAAGAGGAAAGTAAATGTGATGCATATTCAAAAAGGAACTAACCTCTTCACTCACTCCTGCTTGAGCTCAAATACCCATTGCAGTGCTGTGAAGTAGCCACATGCTGAAATTAGAGGACAGAAAACCTTGGATGTGTTTTGGGATGGGCCCTTTTCTGTATACACAGCAGATCAGAATTGCTTAAGGATTTCCCTCAAAGGTATATTCTGTCCAGAGAGACATGCATCTGAAAACAGGATTTGTTTTAATGTGTTTTAAAAATATCTTTTTTTGGTAGGGTTGGCATAGAAATTATGATAATGATGATTATAACAATTATTATTATTAATAATAATAACAATTAAAAAAACCCCAACAACCAAGCTGGGATATCTCACTTGGAAAAAATACCTTTAACATCTCTGCTATATAATATACTCTTATACTATTTTAAGAAAAGGCTAATCTCTCTGTGGTACCAACATTGATTATTCTTTCATTAGTTATACAGAGAAGCTTTAGACCCAGCACTCAGTGATGTGTTCATTTAGTCAAGTGGCTAAATAGGTGGTTAACCATGAAGTTCAGAGCAGGATCACAGCAAATCCTGCTATTGGTGCTCAAAGGCACATCTATATTTCTGTCAGGTGATTTAAAACTGATGCTTCAGAGACAGAAAATAAAAGAGGAAGGATCCATTTAATTTTCTAACTGAACATGACGATTATCTTCAGGTTAATAAATAATTTATCTTGGGTGACCATAGCTATGGTACAGTCAGAGCGCTGTACCGATAATGGCATTTAAGTAACCAGTACGTGACCTGTTGTATCACTTCCTTTCTTTTCTACAGCTACTGAACGCTCCTTGGTTGTGTATCCTTGGTTGAAAGAAATCAGCATCTCTTTATTGACTTCAGTTATTCAATGGCTCACAATAGAACTCTTTTGGTATAATTTCTTTGGTCTGACAGAATGATGAAATGTTGTTTATTTGGGGGGGGGGGAGGGGGGAGGGGAAGGACACTTAATGAAGCAATCCTATGGCTTCCTTTGGCTTCCACTCTCATTACTAATTTGATTGAAACCCAAACATAAACCACTCAGTGCATTTAGAGTGACTCATTGGCACTGTCTCTGACACAAATAATATGATTTCAAATTCTTGTAGTCTTCTGCTCCCTCTGACTTCATACATTTGCTTATTAGAAAAGAGTGAGAAAATTGAAAAGTACCACAACATGTGGTTAAACAGCACTGTTTCTAATAATAATTACTGTTAGAAATATGTGTCTATACATCAAAGAAACAGACTAGACATATGTAAAACAGCAAAAAGACAATTTCAACAGTCTAAGCATCCTCAGATTAGCCAAAAGATATAGAGAGGCTGTGTAAAGAAACAAAGGGAAACAATGACTTGGCAAAAGCAGTACTAGTATTAGCACAGCCATAACCTAGTTGTGGTAATTTTTTTTTTTTTTTTTTTTTGTCATGTCTCTTGCAAGAGATATTTGTTCAAGGTTATATTATTTCTACCCTTTCAAGAATGCCCTGATAGTAAAATATCCCTGTTGAAACCCAATAATTATCATATTTCTTGGTAGAAAATACATATATAATCACAGCAGAATGTGATTGGTTGTATTTGTTTCACGCTGCTTTTCTGGAAGTGCATTTGTCCTCTTGAGGCATGCCAGAAATCCTGAAGAGATATTGCATTAATATCAAGACAGTGATGAGATATTTGGTTATTTTATAATATTTGGTTCAATATTATGGAAAATACTGGAAATACAAGTATTGTCCTGTCTTTATTAAATTATATTTTATGGTTTTCAGAGAATTCCACTACTATGGAAATTTGCTGATTGTATACTTTTGCATAATCAACTCCTTATTCAGAGTAAACTTTAATTTCAACCATTATATACAAATTAATATATAAGATCATCATTGTGTCTAAAACTTATTTCAGTGTGTTGCTATTCTTGACAACAAAATACTGATTCTTCCCATTCCCTTGGGAGCTGATATACTTCAGAGTCAGAAACAAACCAAAAACTAGTTTCCTTGTGGATGAGATTATTTTGAAAGGAGACAAAATGAGACAGGCAGGATTTGTGTACCCTCTATTACTTTATGTACAGCAGCCATTTTCTAACAATGAAAGCCTAAACCATGAAGAACTGTGATTTTAATTCTCTCAGCAAACAAAGAACAAGAAATAGTATAGCATAAATTCTAGTACATTAAACATTTCACTCATTTTATGGTCAATAGGTGATATGAAAACCATGTCTTTTCTGCTTGTTGTTGTTGTATGTCATCTTAATGTGTTATCAGAGTCATTCCAGGAATGGATACAAATAGAAAATCTCAAAAGCATCCAGTTTACAGTCCACTTCACCAATGACCAGCTGCAATAGTCAAGAAAATTAAAGCACTAACAGTTCTCCAGCTTGCTTGCTTGCTTAGTGCACAGATATATTGACAGCTGTAAACAAGCAGCTGATGCATTAAAGTATCAGGAGATTAAAAGTAGAACTGGAAAACAAATGTCATTCTTCTGCTTTACATTAAGTTTCAATAACTTTGGGAATTACTCACATTGACCAAATTAAGGGTGTAGATAGCCCCTGGTTATTTAATCTTGTTTGGGGATTTTAAATTTATGTTTCAGAACCCTGATGAAATCACTGGATGCGACAAAATGAGAGTTCTCCTGTTCTGAATCTGGCTGCCTCTCTGTGTACTATACAGGAGAAGGAGGTTTTGGTACAGATTTAACATTGGATTCCGTTAGCGGTTATTGCTCAGATATCAGGCTGAAAAAATGAGAGAGAGAAACTGATTAAGATAGCTCACTCTGAAAGTAAAATAAATTGTTAAATTGGCGTTGGACTCAGGCCAGGGGTGGCGAATGTGGTAAATTAAGAAGGAGAATTAAGACTGCAGTTAGGGACAATCTGGGTAATTAAAAAGGGACCGAAAGATCTTCTAGAGTAACTGAAGAGACCTCAGTGAATAAAAAGGATCTGGTGAAACCTAAACATATAGGCTAGCAGTCACCAAATGCACATCTTCAACAGAATGCCAGTATATTGTGGTACTTGTGTGTATGTACAGACTGCTTATTCCAACGAGTTTTCTAGGCTGCTTTGGTTCAAGTTTTAGGTAAGTAGCTAAAGTTTGAAATGCTTATCTTTAGTAAACTTATAAACTCTATTTCTGTTGAGACATAAATTTTCAATATAGGGAAGGAAGTGCAGAAAAAAAGAGAGAAGCAGAAGAAAGCTGCTGCATTTTTCAAAGGTAACATTTAGCAACATTTTTCCACTTAAAAAAGAAACCAGAAGTTGGTAATCTTACAAAGAATAATAAGGATTTAGACATAGAAAAGAACAGAGTATTTAATCTACTGAATCTTCCTACTAAGGCAGCATTCTTCAATCTGTGTTTGAATCTAGCTTTGAAGGTTTCAAAAGAACTTGAAATACTTTGTACTTCCAGTTTTTCCCACTCTTATTCCTCTTGGTTTTGGTTGTTTTTTTTTTTTTTTTTTTAATTCCCTTTCCATTTGCTTCCTTTTGATACTTCACAGTCTTTCTTTTCATTTCATGTTGCAGTCACTGTGGAACAATATTTATATATAAAGTGTTGCATACATATATAAAATACACTGTATATGGTATTGGCAAAGGTGTGGATTATCTGCCTGAAATGAGAAGACTTCTGCACCATTCCATTCACACAAATGAGGTTTCTTTCCTTTTAGCACCTAACAATACATCCATCTCTGTCAAAGCCTCTTTACTATAAATTAGCTCAGGCATATTTCTTCAGTGATTCAAGTCCTTCTTTATTACTCCTCATTACTTGATGTTCCACCCAATTTAATCACATCTGCATACTGCAAAATTGTCCTTAGACTCATTATTCTAGTTGTTTGTATTATGATATGCTTGATAAAGCTGAATTCTTAGCTATTTCTCTCTATTATATAAGGAAGTTTATCACTGTATATGTAAACTATGTTCTTGATGCCAGATCTAACACCATATCTTTGACATCATTATCATTTTATTTGAAATTTATGACAGCAAGATGTTAAAAGCAGTGTCTGCAGTAGAATGCCAATAAAAGTTGCCAGGAATGTGAAAACTGTAGTTAAGTCTTGGTCTATTTTCCCAGTGATTCTTTCAGCTATTTCAAGACAGGATTTTTGGAAAATAACATTTTGTTAGCACCAATTTCCAGACATCTTTCCTGAAATGAAAAGTCTTTTGACTAATGAGAATGTGGTCTGGTGGCTATAATTAGTGACAAGAGCTAGTTTATATTCCTGACACTCACAGATTTTGCAGTGTGATCTGAAGTCATTATGCACATCAGCTCACTCATAGGTAAAATGGGCACAGCAGCACAATACCTAGTGTACTTTGTAAAAAAACCTCTACTTCCTCATGTTGAAATGCTTTTGTTTTTATTAGAGGATCTACAACTTAAAGGCTTATACCTGATTATTTCATATTCTTTAGAAAGTTCAGGTCTAAAACTAAACTTTGTGACTGAAAACTGTTACTAAAATTGGCAGCCCATGCTTATCACCAGAATAGCTCTTCTTCATTATCATGCAATAGCAGGAATTTTCTGTGTAGCTGTCGGAGTTGTTCATTTGTTATCTGTGGAGTAATAAATCTTTGTTACCATTTTTTTTTTCCTATGCAGTGTATAAAACAAAGGCTAAACTAAAAACTAGAGCTATATAAATAATTCTCTATACTAAAAACAAATGTAAGTTAAAATTGCTGAATTTTCTCTGTTTTCAGTTAAACAATTAATTTACGGTGCATTTGGCAAGATCTGGATATCCACTCAAGTTTGCATGAATGAATCTTAGGTTCATTTCAGTTTTATGTTTTTCAGTGACTTCTAGGATGTTTGATATTTAGAGTTTTAGTGAATAGCAGCCGTAGTAAAAATCTTTTCATTGCAAAGCAAAGCTATTTACTCATTAAAATTTGTGGTAATATAAACAGAACCAAAGCAAGACATTTTTTGAAACTCTAGAAAACACGATAACTTTTTAAATGTTTTTTTTTGTTGTTGTTGTTTTTTATTTGTTTGTTTGGGGTTTTTTGTTGTTTTTTTTTGTTGTTGTTGTTTGGTTTTGGTTTTTTTTTTAATATTTTGGTATTTCCCAGTTCTGGAAGCAGAATGAACAAGCTACTATAGATAGGGCACTTATTGCAGGATTTTTACTGTACCGGAAACAAAGGAATAACCCAGTTCTCAGATTTGTACATCAAAAAGTTTTGTCTACTATATTGACTAACAGATTTTTTTTCCTGGAGTAAGAAATTCTGAGGTGTGGTCATCACTGTCACTGTTTCTTCATAGGAAGTAAATTCAAGCCATCATCTGAAAGCAACTGATGGCAGATTAGGATGACCAAAATGCGTTTTCAGTTTTTCTCCTGGTCCTAGATTTCTAAATAATAAATAATCAATTACATGCTGTCATCACTGGTCAAAATAAATCAGTACACTACAGAGGTTTCATTAAACTTTTCTGATAAACCTTGAAGCTGTATGATAATGCAACATAGACTCAGATCCTGTGATAAAATGGCAACATAAAAATCAGTGATAGTTATTTTAGCCTACAATCAGAAGACTTGACAAAAAAAAAAAAATCCCAAACATAGCCAGCACATTTTAAAGCTGTATGTGCATACATTCACATAGGTGTGCCAGGAACAAACACCATTGGTCTTATTTCCATCTTTTAAATTTGACCAAATAGAAGAATACATGTTTTAAAAAATATTAAAATGAGGTATCCTCACAACAGTTTATTAGATTTTTAAGTATTTCAGAATGGTTCTGATAAGGCACTCACCAAGCTGGTATAATTTGTCATTAATAAAATATATTCTAATCCACAGTAATCACAGTTCAGATTTATTTTCTACAATAATAGCTCCAAATCCCTTACCCTAGTGTACTCAGGGATGTGTAAGCTCTTCTTTACCAAGCATTCACTGGATATAGTTGAAATACTGGATATAGCTAATAGTCATTGTAATATTTATTGATTCTCTGGCCAGCAGTATATGACTCTCATTCTTTGCTTATAAAAATATAGGAGATAAATTAAAACCTCACTATCCTCTGAGATCTTTTGTCCCTTTTAAGATTTTATTTAGGTTGTATGGTATATTTTCATTGTTGATAATTTGGCAGCAAGTCAAAAAAGTCAAACAATGTTTATCTTAATATCTATGTGACCTTTGGTCTGTATAGAAAATGGCTGATGATGTATTAAACTCATGATTTTTTCAATGGATTTCTAATCACTATGGTAGTACCAGAAATTAGTGGGTTGAATTTAGTGACCTTCAGTCACTATAGCATCATGTTTGAGATGCAGCAATTAGTTTTCCTCACAAACATGTTCACTGTGTGTCATCCCTTTCTTATAGTTGGAATGCATGAAGGCAAAATAAAGAACTAGAAGATATGTAGGCAACTCTTTAACTAATATTATGAACACTTTAGACATGTTTTGCAAATGGTTTCTGCTCAGCACAACCTTGCCTATGTTTATCGCTTTCATCAAAACCTGAAAGAAATTGAAAGACAGGCTAATTAAGGAGAAATGTTCAGAGACTTGAGAGTATGGATTGAAAGACTAATTACAAGTTTTCAATACTCCCCTTTGTTTCTGTTTTCCATTTGTACTTTTCCTTCAGAAAAAAAGTCAATTTCTACTAGAGTTAGATAATAACGTTTAGTTCCTCATCCTACATTTTAATTTTAATTTATTTTTTTTTTTACATCTTGATGTCTTTGTGGCTTCTACATCCTGTTTTCCTTAAGCAAAAAACAAAGTGAGGGAAATATGATCGTGTAAATTTGATGGAAAAGCCATGTTCCACTGCTCAGTTTTATAAATTATGCACAAATATTGACTTACGTATGCTGTAAGACCTCCTAGAAAAGGGCCCCAGCATGTGCATCTGTTGAAAGAGCCTGCCAAAAAAAAGTGTGTTTCAGCCTCCAACATGTAAAATATGCATATTCAATTACAAAAAATCCTGACATCATTTCAAAAAGGTTTCAGTAACTTGCTGCAGTCCCCAGGAAGCAATAACTTGCGTGCCAAAAACTCATGTAAGTTTTATGTATCTATTTAACTTGCTTAAACAACAACACCAAAAATAAATTAATGTACTGCATGGCATTTCTTGTAACAGACGATACACTGGAATTCCCTTCAAAGAACATTCTTACATATAACAACATACATGCAAGCATCTCTCTACTTCATGCACCATTTTGAGAGTAGGAGAGTAGGACAGTCAACCACAAGCTGACGTTCAAAACACTTGTTTTTGCCAGATGTTTTCCTTTTGGATACTTTTTTGCTTCACTGTACTTGACAGTATTTTTCTCCAAGTTGTTAAAAAGAACTGAAACTATAACCCTGAATATTTATGAAAAGAAATGCACACTTTGAAACATCACCTTTGGCATTTTATTTCTGTGCCGATATTTAAGTTATATTTTGGGACTGTAGCAAATGTTTAATGTATACACATTCCTTTGAATAAGAATATGAACTTTCCTTTCATGGACAAAAAAATGTCTTGTACTCACATTTGCTTTTCTTCTCAGTTCCTCTGTGCCATTCCTATGTGTGCTACAGTCTCTACGAAACAACTAGAAACAGAATGTGAACCCTACTTCATACCTAAAATAAATATAGATAGGCTGACCTAACCACAGGCGTACTTTTAATGAACACAATTTTGAGTGTTTTATACAGCTGTAATCTAAGATTAGGAACATATGGTTCTGGTGGTAAATTAGCACTATGAAGATATATAGCAGTGAAAATTTCATGACATTTTCAGAATGCATAAAGTACCCTGGGCTTAGATAAATTCAGACCTAACTCATTTTGAAACATGAAGGTTGTAGCCTTGTCAAAACAAGTCTGAATAATGATAATACTATAATGATTTATTGAAGTTCTTATGAGGAATAATAAGGAGAGTTTTAAATTATCATCTGTGTTAGTGTTTCATCTGCATGGGAATCATACAGAATTATGTTTGAGAATAATAAAGCCTCAACAGAAAGGCCAAATGATTACTGGGATAAAAAGAAAAAATCCTGTGAAATCATTTAATTTCATTTCCTTAGATTTTCCTTTCTGAGAATATTTATTAAGGGGACAAAACCCAACGGATTTGGAAGTCAGGCTTGTTTTCAGAGCTGCATCTGCACAAATGCAGTTCTGGATCCATGGATGCAGAGCACCGCACTAGCATACGAAGGATTTTGCTGTGAGCAATTCCACCCTGATCAGACTTAAAAGGCATATTCTGTGCACGTTGTGCTTTGGAGAATTTTTTTCTATTTAATTCACATTCTGGAAAAAGCTGTATTTCTAGAAATACAGAGGGAAACAACCAATCCAAGACCAATTTCGGACACCCATTTCCTAAAGTGAATACTTGCTGGGAAGCAAAGTTTAACAACTAGCTGTAAATTGAAGCTCATACATGTTTGAATGATAATGTCAATTTTGCCTTGATTTTGTTGTTGTTGTTGTGTCTACATGCCAGTGAATATAGGGGCTAAGGGAGTCTTTAAGGGACCCCATGGCTCAAAGACTTTACTAATTAATTTAGATGTGAAAAACAAAGGATAAAATGAAAAGGACTATGAACATATGGTGAGTCTCTGCCACCAATGAGTGAATGCCTGTATTTGTAGAAAGCAGACTGCTGTATACAGTGGCCTCAGAGGGAAAATGTGGGTCCTTTGGCCAGACTAGGCTTTGATCAAGTAAAGAAGTGTTCTGCAGGAGCTATGAAATACCAAGCATTTAGATTATAGCTACTACCTTTCTAGCATTGAAAGTTTCATTTTTCACTTGGTGGTAATAGTTACTTTGGAAGAGTTAAACAAGGCTTTTCCTTTCCTTCTGATAGGACTCAAAACAAAGAATGGGATCGTATTAAAATTAGGGAGATGGAAAGACTGATTTCATATAATCAAATGCAGATATTTTGCCTATGTTTTGTTCAGCCCAGTTTAACTGAAGCTTTTTAAGGCATTAGAAATGACTGAAAGAATTTGTATCTTGGATTTCTAATTCTCAGCCTATTATCAGTAGAAAAAAGATAATATCTGGACTCGTCCCTACCTGTCAGTTGAATTAAGTTTGATAAATAGAAAGCATATGGAAAAGCTGAGAGGAAAAAAACATATATGTCTGGGAAATATTTCCTTCACCAGCATATTTACTGTGTATTTTTTTAATGAAAGCTATGATCTAAAACAAATGGACCCAAATTAATAATGGGTTATTTTAGCTGTCTCTGAAGAGCATTCATAGTGTAGGTTCTACAGAAATAGACTGTAAGTCCATTTTTATCTTAAATTTTCAGAACTATAAAATTTGAAAAAAATAAATATGACAGCAGTTATCATCAAACAGATGAGAATTTTATGGAAGTACTGTGGTTTTCTAAAACCACGGTTCACCAGACGTCATATAAATAACCTTGCAATTATATAGCAATCAAATTTAGTAAGAAAAATATATGCATACATAACAATAAATCCAAGACTTTTAATATTCTGGAAATAAAGACGTGAAAGATTGTGCTACCACATTAGTATCTATCAGGACTTCTCTATCATCATGAGTGATAGTGATATCTGAGGTAACAGTGTTAGAGAGTGATAAAGACACGGAAAATGCGAAAGTGTGAGAGAGAGGGAGAGAGGGAGAAACTCACTCTGTATGTACCAAAACAATATATTTAAAAATTGCAGGATATACTACAAATATTTTTCCCCCATTATGATCAGATCTGAAGAATATTACTAACTACATAGGAATTGAGCAGCCCATCTGGATGTAGTAGCAAAAATATGATGCATTGTGGAAGTGCGAAGCAAGCTGTAGGTACTGTAGCATTTTTTATTTTTTTTTTCTGTAGGCAGATGGCAAAAACAAATTTCTAGTGAAATGAGCTATAAATTCCTTTGGTACTAGGACTCCAACCAAGACATAACAAGTCTGGATTCTTAATTAGATTAACCTACAGAATCCTTGGACTAATAATTATGGTTTTATTTCTCTCTCTCAAAGGCAAATAACTTTCAGAAGCTTTAAAGAGTATGGTCCTATTAATCCATATATCAGTAGCTTTTCTAATATTAAAGAAAACAAATTTCGGTTATTTTAATAACTAGTTAAGAACTGGAAGGAGACATAAGTAAAGAAAACTATTGATTTAAATTGAAAACATATACCATCTTTGAGAAAAAAGTATTAATAGCAAGTGTTATTACCACGTAAACTTTGAGAGGACTATATGCAAGGGGTTTATTCTTACAGTTTGATACTTGGGGTTCCTACTGGTTAACATTACTTTGAAACTAAAACAAAGCTATCATCTACTGATAAAGATAGCAGTCAATTTCAAAAATTTTCTACATTTTTTTAAAAAAACCCCTTTCACAGGGCTTATGAGAATTAATCAAACTTTCATGAACCAAGAGGTTGAAATCTCATAAGCATAAATAAAATAGGTGAGCCTTTTCCTTCACCGAGAAGAAAGGATGAGTGAATACCTGGGTAACACCAGTACCACTTAGCCCTATGTGATCATCCTGATTTCTGTTTCTTACTTTTTAAAAAAGTCTCTTAAGGTAACCCTTAAGGTTTCAAGACCACTTGCACAGGGACACCTCTTTGGGAAAGCTGTCCTGGAATTCCACACATTTATATAAAAACATTCAAGTTCATAAGAGGTCATATTCATACTGTTTCCCTTACTCTGATTATTTTCAAGGAATTATATTCTGGCCAAAGTTTTTCCAAGGTGTAACAAGGACAAAAGACTCTTGGAGAAGAGTATGACTCTAAGACTTGAAGATCCTGGATTCATTTGCATCAGGATCACTTTAAAAGTTGACCACTGAGAAGCATCACTGAATGTATTAAGTAAGCAGGAACTATAAGAACAAAAGCATCTGCATCCTTCCAGAGCCTAAAAAAAAAATAATCATAAAGGTAGGTGTTGTATTACTAGAGAAGAAAGGCATATTTTTAGCATCTCTTCTGTTCTTCCTTTGCTATTATCAGGGTGACTCTCTACAAGGTAACTCAGATTAATATCATACATAAGTGTAACCTCTGCTAAGCACATCTAACTTTATAGCCAGTGGAATTTAATTATCAACATCGAAACAGTAACTAAGACATTTGGATCTATGATCACACAGGGAGGTGGTGTACAGTGAAGAATAATTACAAGATTAACTGGTATATATATGCTCTGAATTCAAGAATGTTGAATCTGTTAAAAGACATGCACTTTTCTCCTTTAAATGCTTATTTACATGCAGCAAGATGCGTTTGACTTCTATGATGGGGATAAACAGATGCCACACGGAAGTCTTTTTAGTTATTATGACTACAATTCATTAACAATAGTATGAGTTGATAAGAAATACTCTTTGTTTTTCTTTAGGCCAGATATTTTATAAGATATTTTAAACAGTGACTTGTTTTTGTATTTAAGAACAGCTGCAAGTGATAGTTGAAAAACATGTTACCATGGAACCGATCTCTCTACAGTCAAGAGTCTGAGCAGACATAGCAGAAAGGCATAACCCAAAGTGCCTTACTACTTCTGGAAACTAAACCAACCCCAAATTCTAGTTTAATTCTACTTTTTTTTAGAAAACCAAACCAGAAGCTTCAATTGCTTGTCCAATTTTTTCTCAATCATTAGCAGTAGAAACAGTTTAGAAATTGTACAACTTCAGGTCAGGGTCAGACCTTTTACAGGGAAATTGGTTTTGGGTAAACTTGAAACTCACACCCTGTGAGCTGGACAAGATCTAATTATTTTTACAATATAATTTAAAAAAGGAAAACTTATGTCATTCACTAGAAAAAAAGTGCTCTTGAATGCCAAGAACTTATGTTTCTAAAACATTCAGGTGTCTTTAAAAACCCAGCAGTAGAACTCCTTCAGCTTAAAGAAAAAATAAGCTACCAGCATACAATACTTTTTTATTTCTCAGGCATCTTTGCTTTGCTATCCAAGACTCTGCCACTTTTTAACTCTGCTGTGGTATGGTACATATGCCATACACACTTAAAAATAAAGATTTGCAGTTCTACAGACAAGAATATTTCCCTTTAACCAAAGATACACGCAAAGATAATTACCTGAAAGAATAAGTGACAACCTTGCCTGCAGTTTGGAAAGAGGCATTAATAAGCACTTCTCTAGAGCCTTATAAGATGAATCTGTAATCACAAATAGAAGAAAACTTGGGTATATTTGAAAATATGATTACCAGTACGTGAGCATTGCTCCAATTCCCGTAAGACTTAATGGAGAAATATTGCTAGATGATCACAGAAATATATAGTGGAAAATGGTGGCAAGCAAGAGTTTTCAACAGTTGTGCTTGTTTTATTGAACTACATTTTGACAAAACAATACACTTCTGCCCCACTGGGTGGCCCCTATGCTATACTTTTAATATTTTTTAAGTCTTCAAATATAATTTCTTTTAAGCAGTATTTTCTTTAATTTATATGATTAGCCAAACCAGAAGCTGGAAAGATAGTATTTTTTAACTTCCTTTCTGATGAATAATAAATGTCACATAGGAATTAGAAAGTAGGATGTAGTCGCATGTGCCATCTGCTGCATATGGGAACAGAAGAAAGATATTAGACTTTAAATTAGGGGTTGCTTCACAGAAACTCAAAGATGAAAGGAAACCACACCGATCACTTGGAAAGTAACACTAGTCTCTATCAGTCATTAGAAATCTATCAGTGCTTAGAAAATCTCACAATATGACAAGATACTCTTGAGAGCCCTCTAAGGAATATCTACAAAGTGTATTTTAAATAGAAATTAATGTCATTAAACACATACAGTCTTCTGATTATTTACTTTAATTTCTTTCCAGTTTCTTCTAAGTGCCTAAGGCCTGTGATAGCAGGATATGTAGAGAAATTTCTGAGGTAAAATATGCCGCATCCCCATAGCAACTATTTGCAACAGTAAGGAGAGCTACATATTTACATACAAATTCACTTACTTAAAAAAAAAATAAAAAAATTATCTACATTTTACCTCAGAATTAGAAGCTGTTAGTGTGCCCACCACCCTGTGTGTAAAAATCTTCATGCCATTCATCTGCTTCAAATTCAGATCCTTTAAGTACTGAAAGTTGCTGCTATGCATTCCAGCTGCTCATTTGATCTCAGCTGTAACTAAAGAGTAGGACGCTGAGTCTGCAATAAGTGACATAGATTAGGCTTGTCTGCAAGGTGGCACATCCATGAGACATGACAAGGAAGGAAGTGGCTGGCAGGGATGGTATCCTCCAGGATGTGTGAAGGTGGGATGCTGGAGGTGGCCCCAGCACTCTGGGAGCTGCTCCACATGTCAGCATCTGTATGACAACACCCAGGTGAGCCCTTCTACCTGGTATGAAATAGCCCAGATAGTTCAGGTTATGTGTCTGGCTTCTGCTTTTTATTTTATAATAATAAAAGAAATACCGAATTTTGGTTTGTTATCTTCTGCTGTGTCATTTATTGGTTGAATGTTACACACAGATTTTTAGTTTAAATAATTGTCATATACGGTTTTATTTAATATCGGATGCAAACATTTTTAATACTTATAAGCAAAATAGAAGTGGAATAAATGGAAAGATAAGCAGGACAAGAGTGCAATTGTTTTGAAAAAGTGGTAGAAATCAACTTCAGAACAGCTGGTAATACACAATAAATAAGTTTGTTGAAAAAAAATCTTAAAAGACAGTATTTTAATACTTACTATTGCCTGTAATTCTATAGGGCCCTGGAAGTGCCAACCTGGTATCAAGATATCTTTGTTGTAGAACTCTATATCTTTAATTCCAAGTTTCTTATAAAGCATATTATAAACAGATGTGAGGATGAAAAAAAAAAGAATATCGATGACAAATGGTGGCTTAAATTGGACAAAAATGGACAAAAGTATCTAATGAAATTAGCCGTTGGTTATACACACTCTGTTTCTAGTGAGCTGGTACCATCCTACAACCTACAGATAATACTAGACAGAGAGAATTGTGAACAGGGGAAAAAATGTAAAACTAGCATGCTATCCCTGAAGAAACTGCTAGTGCTATACTTTTGAAGTTTTAACTTTCCTCTGTTTTTTTTATGCCCATTTCTGTGATATTTCTCTTTTTATCCTAGTTTCTGTTGTGACTTAAAATAGCTGACAAATACGGAATATGAATATTATGCCTTTCAAATTTCTTTCTAATTGTTTCAGCACCTTTTTCCTTCCTTTTTTTTTTTTTTACTTTTTTTTTTTTTTATTTCCATACACAAAAGTATACAGGCATACATTTACGTGTCTGCAAGGGTAAACATATGCATACTAAGTTATAACTGTAGCTGATAGGGATGCATCTAAGCAAATTTTACATTACTTAACATGGATATAGATAACAGTGTAGCCGTAGAAGCCTAAGATTCAACATGGATGCTGAACTTGCTGGGATCCTTCTTAATTATGCAATTGACTACTCCAATATTATCCAAACGAAATAAAATAGACCTTTTCCAATGGGAATACTTGGTCAGAAAAAGTGAACTATTCATTCTTTCTAGCACCTAAAATTTACCAGACATTTGCACGGCTGTAACAAATTAAATTTTGGATGTGAGTGATATTTCTTTTTCAGTTTAAATGTAACACCACAATAAAAACTTCCTTTTGTTAGTTCAACAGGGAGATACAAGAGCAAGCCATGAAAAGCAACTCCAGTTTTATTTTAAATCAACTTCTACATAGCTATTTCTGAAAAAAAGACACGAGGACTTCTGTTTGGTTGCCCGTGAAGGGTCAGTAAGGATCACTGTCATACTTAGCTCCTCTGTGAACTAATTCTGAAACATGGCTCAACAGTCAGGTGACACACAGATGACGCAGGACAACTTTAGGCTGTAAGACAACTCCAGATAACTCTCATTTTCCAACTTTCCATTTCACCCACGTTCCTCTCTGAGATGAAACCTGGTTATAGTTCTGGTGATAATTTGCTTCAGAGACCCCTCCCTGAAGACAGCATGGATGAAAGGATGAAACTGCACCTGGCTGGGCTCTTTCCAACCTGCCAGCACTAAGATGCTATTTCAGCAGGCCTTCCACCTGCAGATACCCAACACCCCCTTTAGTGGCACTACTGGACATAGCACACAACCTGATGGTCACACGGTAATGTACCAATCTTCAAGATACCTGAAGAACAATTTCCCAAACAACAAACCCTTCCTAGTTTTTAAGGCTACAAGGGCATCATGCACAGCTCAGGGGAGACCTGAACCAAGAGCTATGACACGTGGAAGTAACCTGCTAGCTTTAGAGTGACTTACCCTGGAAAGTAGGGGCATGAACCATGCCGTTCACTTGCCTATGGAGGAAGGGGCCACAAGATGAGGAAGAAGCTTTTATCAGTGTAGCTGTAACATAAGTCTACTAGTATTTCCCCTTGTCTTGACAGCTACTACGATGAAATGGACCCAAGCAGAATTTATTATAGATTAAAAACCTATGCCTGAAGGTAAATTTCATCTGTGAGCATTATCAGCTTCCTCATGCTGATTAGAAGACTCTGAAATATTACAAGAAAATCGACCTCTGCTCCCTGCACTGTTTTCCAGTAAATATTGACTTACAGTCTGTTGATACTGAGCGCAATCAAATCAAAACAAATCAAATCATTAAATTTGGAAAAGACCTCTAAGATCATCAAGTCCAACCATTGCCCACAGCTCCAGGAGGAATCTTCTCTCCTCTCAGCTGCTCCATTAGCAGGAAGCATGACTGTGTAGGAAACAGGGCTGTGAGGATCACTGCAAACCGCTATTGGAGCCTCTGAGCACCTACAGAAAGCAAGAAGTACCTCAAACATCACCACCTTCCCCTTGTTCAGCCTGCTTTTCCCAACATAATCACAGAAAATAAAGCAAACACAGCAAAACTGAAAGGTCTAGCTTGCCTTCTCCTGCAGAGAGGATGACAGAGCCCAACACGCCGGGCCTGGGCGTCTGTAGGCCTGACCCTACACACATGGGCTGGAGGAGGAGCAGCCCTGACAGCAAGGCCAGCGGTCCGCTCCAGTGCCCAGCATAGGGAGGACGAGACTAATGCTGTCTGAAGGACATGCCTTTGCAATGAGTTTCTTGAGGTTACACATGACAAAAACCTATTCCCAGAGCCCGACGGAAACAAAGATGACTTGAGAGATGGAAGTCTGACAGAATTATACTCACGTATTCTGTGCAGAGCTGTGAAAAAAAGTTTGGAAATTCACACATAGTTAATTAAATATTACTTGTATTTTCTGAAGCTATAGCAGACTTAGAATCTTAGCCATATCTTTTCATGTAATTATTTTTTGTTAGCTGGCAAGCCAGCCTCCAGTGTTTTGTTTACTGTAAGTTATTCTCCAGAAAATAACATCTAAAAAACAAGGAGAATGGCACAGCTCCATTTTGGGCTAAATTGTTTCCCCCTAAACCAAATGATAAGCAAGAGCAATAGGTCGACAATGAGTGCCTTTCAAACACTCATCTGTACAGCAATGTGTATCCGGTGGGGGTAAGAGAAGGAAGATTTTACCAGAAAAAAAGGAGTTTTCTAACTCAGCATGCTGCCCTCATGTTCTGTTGCTGTTCACTGCACACACATTCCTCACAGACCTCCCTGTGCTCATCAGGCAGTGGGCTACACAAGGAGAGAAAATAAGCTGTATTGAAATACATCATGTACAGCAGGCTCCACATGTAGTTTTCACAAGTCTCCAGCTTCTGCTGACGTGGCTCTGATTTTGACAAGATAGCTCAGTCCGGTTCAAAAGCTGGAACCCATAATGGCAATCCTTTACAGTAAATATGTGGGAAAAAATGAACTATAATGGAATACAAATATTTTTGAGCAACTGTTAAATGCTGGGGTTGGGCCAAATGGACAGTTGGCCTGGGGCACTAGATTTTTCATAGGCACACGTATTGTTTACTGAGCACTTAGTCCCTCTATCTGTTACCTTCAATCACTCATGGGTGCCTTCATTCTGCCCCCAGGATGGCTGAGCCGAGACGTCTCGCCACAGACTGGCAGCAGGAAGCCTTGATGTAGCCCTGAAGATGAGGGAAGGCAGCTGCAGATGAATGAATGCATGAAACTAGAGTGATGCAGACAGAAGCATAGTCTGCACGTTACCATCTTGTGGGTTTCTGTTGTTTTGACTTAGTCAAATAACAGTCTGCCTTCTGCATGTGGGAGGATGTGGTTCCAAACAGCAGCCTTGGATACAAAAGGGCAAGGTGACAAAAGGGTTTATTCAAAATACATATTGACATTGGTGATCTTGTTATTTTCTTCCTTCTTTCCTTCTGTTCATCTGCTACTAGGCTTTTGTTCATCTGCTTCCAAGCTTTTGTTTCATGCTTTCTGACTTCCCTCAAAATGACTTTCTTACATTTTCCCTTCTAATTTTTTAAAAAAATTATTTAATTTTATTAATACTTTAAATTGAAGTCACATGTAACTTGCACAGATTCCATAAGTTCTCAAGAAATTAATTGTATTTGCTGATCTGATGACTAGCAGTGCTGTTCAGAGAAACTTGAAAACAAACTAAAAACTATAGCTCTGGGTCTCACCTAGGTAGGACAGCTTCTTACACATTTTGATGTCTCCCTTACAGAAATATTCTACGTGGAAAAGACTAGCAAACATTAAATCAACCTCTTAATCACCAGGAAAACAACCAATTTAGAAACACTCACTATCATACAAGTGACACATTCTGACCTTCTGCAGCTTTGTTTTCAACTGAAAACAATCCCCAGTTCAAGCAAGCAGTATGGGTCCCTCCCTGTCCAGTTAGGCATTCCGGGGCGGGGGGGGTCATGTGCAAAGAATCTGCAACAAGCAAATTTAGAAGCCAGGTGTTTGCTGGGATCCCCCATAATCACTGTGTAGATAAAACATGAGAGGAGAACTGTGATCCAAAGAAAACCTGTGTATTCTATGTCATATGACAAATAACTATTTGGCTAGTCTTATCAAAGATGAAAAAAAGGATTATTTTGTAATGCACAGTACCGAGCAAATAATTGCCAGCAGTTATTCTTGTTTTGGACTCTCTTACACAAAGAGTTTCCTCAATCTTTTTGTTATTTGACACAAACAAAAAATTCAATAAATTAATGAACAACTAAATATATTGGTCACTTTGATATTTGCAAACTTCCACTTGTGGTCTAATAAGAAATATTTGTTTTTTCAATTATTTGATTAGAGTGTAAAAGTGCATTTTGTGTAGAAGCACACAAGGAATGAAGGCAACCTCAAATTTCAGAGACAGAAACAACTCAGAAGGGTTCACTAGCCTTATCATAGGCTAAATACATTATGAAGCAATGTTTGAAATCTGGGGTGCATATATAGCTTGTGTGATTCATTTGAAACATATACTAGAATGCTGGAAATGGCTTGTGGGTGTGAAACTCAATGACTATTGTGGAAGATTTGATTTCATACCTTGTACTTCTGTCTAGAGGAATAAACAGTCAGGTATAGGACAAAATCTTAGAAGAGCAATGGTTGTGATGCAAGAAATATGATATATGATTCCCCTCTCTTCCTCCCTAAATCTTTCCAGTTTCCTCATTTTCTCTCTGGGTGTTGTTTTTCTTAAACACAAAACCCCTCAGTGTCAGTTTCCTTTTCTATTAAAAAAAAAAACTTCATGGAGCAAAAGAAGTAAAATTAGATCATAATTTAAATTGATTATGATCTCTTTACCAAGGGAAGTGACCCTGTGGAAGACTGTTGGCATATTATTGTGACAGACTTTTTTGGTCTTGAATATTTGCCCTGGTTTCTCTCTCATAAAGGCTGAGACTTCTGTTACAAGTCCTCACACATTGAAAGTCTTAAATATCATTCGTGTATTGCCTTGCCACAATTCACTACTTACATTTTGGTTTTTTCCATGGTATACGCATTTACTATCCACATCAGCCATATTTATTGGATACTTTTTTCACAAAGCACCCTTTTTGTATCTCTCCCTCCTTCCTGCCCCTATTTGTTACATTAAACCATGCAGCATGGTAAAGGTGTGAATATCAAGTTGTTTTCATTTACCGGCTCCCAATTAAGCATGCAGCTGCTGCGCTTGAGAATAATAGCCATCCTGGAAATCTCTGACAAAGCAAAAGCAAGAAGAGAGGTAGAGAGAAGGATCCTTACTGCAGCAGTCCTCATGGATGACCTGTTTCAAGGAATCATTGGCAGCTGGCATTAATCTACTGCTGAATAGAAAGCCGACCACCTAATGAAGGCATCAGTAGGAGTACATGCAAGACAAAGGTTTGGTCTTCAGTGTTTTGACACAAGGTGCAGTAGCAATGAACCTTATGTTAAAACTACACCTGTTAATGTCTATATTTTATTTTCTCAGAAGTATTGAATAAGCTGAGGAACTAGATGAAGGGCAAAATGAAAATAATACCATTTTGAAGCAATATTAGTGTGAATACAATGCAATAGAAATTGAATTAGCTGTGAGTCCCTGCTGAGTTGTATGAAATAGCTGTTAAAGCTAATTCTCATTGTAACACATAATGGTATTATCGATTTACTTGATACATGGTTAATGAGTGTAATTTTTCAGGCTCTTTGTATACAGTAAATCCTGTTTACTCTTTTAGTGCAAACCTGCCTGCTGTCTATAATTCGACTTTCCTTTTATTGTGTCCTCATTGTTCATTCAAATAGGCCTACTCACATTCCTTCACTGGTAGGACTTGATAACATATTCTGTGGGAGCACCTGCGTGACCTTTTTATTACATCTCTGTTATCCTTTGTGACAGTCTAGTGGGAAATTCAAGGGAAACTAACAGCTGAATGGCAGGGGAGCGTTAACCCCTTCAGGGACTCCACTGCATGGAATCTTCATGACACCACATCATGGAAACATGAAGAATGGGTCAGGGTCAACCAGAAAGGTCATTATGAGGCTTGAAAACCCTGAAACTGTATGGAAGCAGCTGTGACAGAATGGATGAAATTCGACACTAAAGCACAGAAAGGAATCAAGAAAGCTTTTAAGTTTTTGGTATTACACAAAATATGCTACAAAGGCAAAGGGGCTTCGGACTTTGAAAGGACATTGCCTGCCTTTTGGTCATTCTCATGGTGAGCAGGGAGCCAAGATCTTTCCTGACACAAAAAGGATTGAGGGTAAATTTAATTTTTATTTTAGCAAATTGTTGTTTTTATTCTCAGGGAGTTTAGCCTCTGTGTGATTAGGAAAGACTTTATTAGTGAATTCCAAATTCTATTTTAGACTGTATGTATTTCCATGTCATTCACCTACCATCCTGATTTCCCAGGTCAAATACGTTTCAAAAACAGTGAAGTGAATATTCACTGTGTATTTATTCCTGTATTTATGGTGCCAGTATCTGGCTTTCCTACCCCATACACAAAAAAGAACAATAGTTAAGAATCCTGTTGTAGGTTTAAATGCATTCTAAAAATGCAGGAATAAGATGTCTTCCTTCCTTTAGGCCACTACACTGTCTGTGTCTTCACATGAATTTAAGCCTGGAAACTGCCATGAGCTCTGGGCATGGGAGATCATGGGATCTCCTTTTTACTTGTTTCCCAGGTTAATCATGCATAGGGATAAAGAGTATTAGAAGCTAGAGTTCTTAGAATAATTCAAATTTGTATTCAAAGACATGACAATATTTTGTGTTTGAGTAATCTCATCTTCTTCCAAATGTCTATCTTAGTCTGGCATATTGCCAGAGTTGCTGCCCTTTCTCAATGGTGGTGCCCTTCACAGCAGCAGACACACATCATATCTTGACAGCCTTTGATTCTGCAAAATCCTCCCAAAATGAAGAAAAAGAAAATACTCAGGAGGCTGTACATCCTTTCCTCCAACCCCTCCAAAATATCTGCGATGTCTAAAGGTTCAGTTGCCCTCTGTCCTCTCAGCAGTCACACCTCAAACTGAATGGCCTGTTGGCCTTTGCTCAAATGTTCTGTGGTTCTGAAATAATAAATAAAAGTAATAGAAAAATAGAAACAATTTTAAAATTCTACTCCTGCTATCCATTCATAATCAACCTAGCTTTTAAAAAAATCCATAAAATGAGTTTGCTACCAGTACAGAATTTTACAGAATAGATTCAAAAATTATTTTAAAATAGAATCTATTTCCCTATTTAAGTAGAATCCCTACTTAAATATTCCATTAAATATTCATCCATGCACCCTGTCCTCCCCTGTCCAGTCAGGTCATACTATCAGTTTTAATTACACTTCATGAGCACTGATCAGCTACATGAATACATTTTTAGCGGATGTCCCTTTTAATGCCATGCATATTTTCTACCAAATATACATTTACAGAGGAAATACCACAGCAAGTTCTCTATTTCCACTTATCTGAAATCCAAAGGTCATACAGCTTATTGACTGAGCTGATTTTTCTTTCTGAACTTCTGCAATGCCGTCCAAACTCCATTTCAATATCAATTTATGGTAATCATCAACCAGGATAGTAATAATAATAATAAGAGAAAAACATATGTGATCTTTCATATCTATCTACTGTAGGGGAGTACCTTATTCTTGGAACAGTACTACTGAAGACCTGAGGTTCATGAAAATCATGAGGATTTTCACACAGATATTGTGAGCACATGGCTTTAACCACTTCCTTTCTCTTGCCAAAATTACATACTCAGGAGTCAATCTTTCTTTTTCCCTATATTAAAAAGTTTATGTAACAAGATAACAGTAAAAACAGTGCCCAAGTACAAATCTCCTAACTGAAGAGACTAAATGTTACATCAATCAATAAGGGGGTTTAACGGTCACAGAGGTCCTCTGTGGACCGTTTGTTCTGCTTGGCTTTTATTTCTGTCCATATCCCACTCATCTGCCACATTCCTACAGGCAAAGACTCTTACAAATTTATCATCAAATAGAACAACCATGAAGCTATTTTCCAAGGGTATTAGTCAACTGAAATAAAAAAATTGAACTTCTGATCTGTTTAAGCCAACACTCTTCCTCTGAAGCTGTGATTCTAAATTTTATGTACGTACCACTGCTGCCATAAGCTGTCAACTTTGACTCTAGTCACAAGCACACAAATAGAACTAGACTTATTTATAACGGGTTGTTTCTCTTAAAAACCAGTCATGCCCTGAGCTTACTTTGATAGTAATTAAAGATTACAAAAAATGTGTTTGATATCTGCTACTATTTGTCCAGAATGTTGAAAAAGATTAATGACCAAATAAATGAAAGACTAGAGAAATAATCTTGGACTTCTTCATTGTAAGTAACCTTCCATAATTTATAGTTATCTGTGCAGATGAGAAGGTAATAATCACTTATGGTTTTTTTGCTTACTTTGGGAGATGTCTTAATTTTCTGCTGGTGTTAAGCTGTTTTTTTCACAAGTGATACTCTTCTCGTTAAAAGACTAAGCACAAAGGTATTAATTAGTTTCAATATACTTGCTTTTAAATGAGGCTCTCTTTCTCTCTCTCTTTTTTTTATTCTTCCTTTTTTATGAAAAGTAAGGCATCAGAATCCTGAAAAAACCCCAACCAAAAAACCTCCCAAATCAACTATCCTCAAAGTCAAATCAACAGACTCAAAGTCATTAAGGAGAAACACATCAGTAAGTCAAGTCCTACTTTTCTACAATGTTTTCCATTTCATGGAGTATATATATGACTACAAATACGTTGCAGCTTTGAAGAAGCTAGAATAAGAAGAGGGTAGACAGCTCCAAACCCACAAGCGAATGACCCAAAACTGCCTTGCACCCTGCTCAGGCACGCCACAGGACACAGAAGCACAAGCTGCTTGTGTACTGTGTGATGGAGTAGGCCAGGGAGTGGGCAGATGATTGACACCGCTCTGAGGGGCGATGGAGGACACACACTGAACTGCTGGTGCTACTTTCTCCTGCCCGCTTCTGCTGCCCAGGTTAGGAGGGCTAAACACAGGAGGAGGGCTCACACTGCCTCCCTCATCACACTCCAGAGCACGTCCAGAACCCACGGCTGAGCCTGGGCTTGCACCCAGATGCGTTGGATGTGCGACAAGTCTGGGTTCAGGCATATGACTTAGGTTAAAAGACAATTTATATATATATACGTGTGTGTATATATATACTCACATAATCCCACTTCCTTAGATACTTTTATCATGATTATCATAAGGGTATGTAAACATTAGAAACCCAAGCATCCAAAATGGTTTCATACAGGTACAGTCATTTCATAACAAAACACATTCACATAAAAAGCGATACCTATCTCTGAAACTACAAAATACCTTGTCCAAGATTTTTAGAAAAAAAAAAAAAAAAAAAAAAAAAAAGAATTTCAAAACAACAGGTATTTAAATTCTTCGAAGCTTGACAAAGTCTGGCTTGCTCTGTAATTATAATTTACCAGACATAAGGCCAGAGGGTAATTTTTCCCTGATGTTTCCCTGATACAAATGAGCAATGAAGTCAGAAAATACACCAATTTTCTCTTTATTAAAAAAATGAAAATCGTAGTTACCTGCTAGGAACCATGTCTTTGATGTAAGTTATGGATGTAAATAAAATACCATATCTATGATGACTACATAAGAAACAAGAAAACCTAGCACCAACCGAAAACTATTTCTAATTTATTTTTTAAATCTCTTTGTACTTTAAATTAATAGAATATTTAACAATTAATAAAAAAACCCAAAAAAACCAAAACCGAAAATGCCTAACCCCAGACAAATTCAAAATCAAAGATCACTTTTATTACAAGCTTTGCTGGCTCCAAAGTGAAGTGAAGGCAGCCTGATGGGAAAAAAAAAGCAACGGAAATGTGTTTATGCAAATGCAAAAAAAAGAATGGAATGTTTGAGATATTGAAGATAAAACCCCCTTGACTTATAGATAAATAACTAACATAGTTTGAACATAATAGGAACGAAAGAAATTCTAAAATGATAGACCTATTTATAGATGGAGAAGATGACATTTTAACAGATACAGAAAAGGCAGAAGAATTGAAACATTTTTCCTTACATACTTCAGAAGTAGCAAGTTCAAATACACATATCAAATGTAGGGAGAAGATCTTTGTAGCCCATCAGTAATTAAGTAGAAACAAAACCTGGTAGCATGAATAGTAAGGATAAATAAGGATGCTAAATAGTTTACACTGAAGACTCATAAAAGGGATAGCTAAGAATTCAGTTTCCACATCAAGCTGGTTCATAATTTGTTAAATAATGTATATGAGAAGCAAATTCATTTCACTGACTTTTGACACAGATTTCTTTACTCTTTTAACAATTTAACAAATGTTTGAAACTGGTCTTATTGCTACCAGAAGTTAGTACAAATGATTTATAAAATCATAAACATTTTTCTCCAAATTAAATTACTATATACAGTTAGTGGTGATTCATGTCATCAGATCATCTAAGAAATGTGGAACCTAGGCATCTATCTCAGCTAACTGTCCAGATCTTTCACAGGTCGGTGAAGAGAAATAGCTACCTAGAGAGAAGTAATTCATCATACCATCAAACAGGTGTCTAACCTCCCATTGATAGCTATTTAGGTTTTGACTGGGTATCTTTGAAAGTCAGAACATGTTGATTTATGTGGATTAAAAATATCTACTTAGGCATCTTTGAAAGTAAGGGCTTTCTTTAAATAGGGATGTTTATTACTAGAAATTCTACCTTTCAGGGCTAGAAAACCAGACAAATAAACACAGAATTATTCACAATTAATTATTCAGCTTCTCCTTTTTAATAACAATGCTCAAGTGGAGGCAACATATAGCCAGAAATACTCCCTAAAAGTGGAAAGTTTAAAAGCCATTCTAAATATTCTTACCCTAGCTAATCTGAAAACAAATTAGAGCTATAAAGTGCAGAGCAATTGACCTTCTTAGATATTATATACATCACTTATAAAGCTAATTGCATTTTAATTGGGTTTCACTATATGGACAGTTTTGCAATGAGATATTAGGTTTTAAACATTTTTGGTTTTAATGAGTGTTAGTTTTACTGGTGATTTGTTTCAGCATAGAAGTATCACGACTGAATTTATTCTGCCTGAAGCTATTATACATTTTAAGCCCATAAATGTTGACAAGTACCATAGATGATAAAAAAAACCCAAAACAAAACAAAACAGGGAATTTCAGCTCAAAAAGAGAAAAATAGCTGAATAAAACTCTTAAGCTGTAATGGTTCTGCAGATGTTCTAGGAAAGGCATTTTGAGCTGTGAATGTTTTCCTATTTTGAAGTAAATTTGAGGAAGGTTTGACTTTTTTCTCTTTGTATAATCTCAACAGAACCCTGGATTGAACTTGAATATTTGAGTTAGAAATCTTTCTTTTTTTTTTTTTCTCAGGTTCACTTCCTCTTATGTGACAGTCTCTTATTCATATTAAGTAACACACAAACAGTCCTAGTGAGATATCTTCCTTTAAAAATGAGGATATCTTTCTCTAGCCACATACAGATTTAACATCATTCTTTTGAAAGTCTCCTTCTGCCTTTTATTCACTTGCTTGTGAGTCCTTCCTACCTGCAATGTCTTCTCTTCCTCAGCCGTTAGCTGCACTCCTCCCATATGCTTTATAAAATCTTCTCGTTCCCCTTTTCCTGGGAGCCCCGACCCTTCCTTCCTTTTTCCTTCCTTCCTTCCTTCCTTCCTTCCAGGGAGGGACACCTGTTGCCGGGTCTCTGATCACGACAGCTGGAGTCAAATAAAACAGAGCGGTTGACTACCCTGGGATAGAACCCAGAGGGACTGGCTGGTTGGTGAAGCCTTTTCCTCTCAGGGTGAGAGCATCATTGAAATTCTTTCCCAAAGGTTTTATGTCAAAGTTCAGCTGCAGTATCTTTCAGGACAAATCCCAAGACTCCATTTCATTCATAATTTTTGTTCTTTACCTAATTGTGTATGGCCTTGGCTGAGTGTGGGAGTCTGTTATGCTATTAGCTGCTACTGTGTGATTTCGTTGAGGCATGTTGAGCTTTTGTAATATATTATCCTGTCCTATCTGCAGATACCACACTTAATGGCTCTTAATGCCAATAAAGGTGACTTAGAAGTTACCATTCAACCTTACTGCAGCAATTTGACATGCTTCTCTAACAGGGGAAAGGTTAACCTTATAGAATAGTGGTTATGAAATGACATAATACTATAATCAGACAAGTCATACTTTTAAATATATATGTTAATGAATATGCTTTTCTGTGCGTACGTGAATAAAACAAAAGGAATCATAAAAAATCCTACATTATTGTGACTGTAATCTAAAATTAGTTTCTCCCAAACTGGTATAATCTATGAATTTCATTAGCACATTGTTTATTCTTTCTTTATTAATGGAAAATAATTTAATAGACTAACAAAGTAATATTACTTTCTCATAGGACTGTTAGTGAGAACAAATAAAGATTGTGAGGGGCATAATAGTATATTCAGATATAAATATATGTACCTAAAATAGACGTTGGCCTAGTATACTTGAGGTGTTAAATGAACTCCAGGGCATTATCTTTTGATATGATTAAAAGATCCTCTTCACAAAAATATTGCTGTACACCACACTTCAAACATTTTCATTCTATACGTAACAGCTATTTTGAACTCTACTTCATTTAAAAGTGTTCAAGGAACATTATACATAATAAAAATTTGAACATATAAACATACATTATTTCCTAGTTCATCTTACTCTGAATAAAACCTCTGAAACTACTATTTAAAGAGGTCACAAGCTTTTATTTTGGGGGGGGGGGGGGGTTATACAGCTATTTTAATTTTTAAATTTATGGATCAACTCTTAATTTTTCATCTACATGTTTTTCTACATAAACAAGCATATAATATACTGATGTTACTGTAAGGAAGTCATTCTGATTCCAGAAATATCTATAATTAGTGGATCTGGATGGTTCAAATTAGTGATATTTGTACTGAAAAAAGTTTTGAAATGAACCTATGCCAAGTAAAACATCTGGAAAGTCGGAATAGCAACAATCGTAGTCTGAATTACAAAGGGAAATTTTAACTAAAATGTAGAAGGGTTTAGTTATAGTATGACTAAGGTGGGTAGCCTTCATACTGACCTAAAAGACCATTGAAAAGTGCATGCTCATTTAGGCAACTCATTCAGCTCATATAAAAATCAAAGATCAACAGCTCCAGATGTGCAGCTTATGTACAGGCATATTTGTATGAAAAAGTGAGCCCTGGCAATGGGTCTGCAGTGGAGAACTCCTTATGTATGCTTCCTGTAAGCAAAAGCAAAGACTAAATGGCTGACATTCCAGCAATGCTTAACCACCTTCCAAGTTCCTTAGCTGAAACTCAGTCCTAATATACTTATCTGTGTAAAGAAACTCCAGACGCTTAATAACACTTGGACAACTGGCTGAACAGGCAGTATGTACTAAGTACTTCCAAAATCAGATGGCACTGTGAAAGTTCAGTGGATTTACATTTTTTTTCTGCTAGATCAGTGAACTAAGCTGAGCTGTAATTATGGAGGACGGGGAATTCTTTTCATTATTCCAGGCGGATGACTTGACTCTTATTTTGTATTTAAAAAAAAATGGTCCCAAGCAGAGTATTGGCTTCCAGATAACTTCTGCTGGAACATCTGGACTACGGATCAGCACAAAGAACTATACAAAACATTAGAACTACTGAATCACATGTTCCTTGAGGTATTCATGGACCAGGACATGAGACTGTACTTAGAAACCCTCAAAAAAACACCTTTAATCTAGAGCTTTTTATTAAAATACCTTCAGTTTACACACAAAAACTCCAACACAGAATAAGCCATTGACTTCAGGGGAGCTGCAAATAAATACAAGAACATGTCTGGGAAAAGCAATCTACAGAACTTGGGGCCCAAGCACCATCCAGAGGGAGAACTCAAAGGGTGACGACATTAGATTTATGGAGAGCCTTCAGTTGGACATAAGTGTGCTGAAATTCCCTTAGATTTTTTGTAGAGAATTCTTTTCACTGCTCAGATGTTAGATGTTAACAAACCTTGCTTTTCTACTTATCACCTTGTATTTGTAATTAAAGGCCAATTATCTTTTGTTAATTTTAAAGCTCTTTTAGAAAAAGAACTTTATTTTTATTCAGCTTAATTTGTTCAGCTCAGAATTACATGCAGATACAGATACATGATGGCCTGCAGCAAATTAAGAGCCAGTAACTCAGTTAAAAATATAGCATAGTGGAAACATACCAGTAACCACAAAAAGTCATGGGACTTTGACTGGAAAGATTAAGGAAAGTCTTTTACTTTTAAACTTTCTGTAATACCTCAGTTGTATAAATATTTAAATTTTAAACTGATTTTATTATGGGCAGATCCTCATCTGGTATAAATCAGTGTGGGTTCTTTGAATTTGAAAGAGCTATGCTGATTTACTCCAAGTAACTCCACGTCTGTCCCTTAATGTTTTTTAAATCATTCTTTCAGAGAGCCTTTCAAATTCATAGGTTCTTTTCAAATACATGGGAAGCTGCATTCTGCCTGTCTTTAAGCTATTTTACCCATAGACAAATCTGTGCTGTCAAAACAGGCTTTTAGAAGTTGAACGAAATCCAAAAAACCCAAGCTACATACATAGTAAAAGTTGGCACCAGTTTATCTATAAATTCTTAACCACAAGAACAACAGTAAAATCTTCCACAGATCTGAATTTTCAGGCTATCCTGTTTAGCTCAAGGGCAGTTGCTAATGTAGGCGATCTCACACCTCAGATGCTAAGGATATAAAGACATCACATTTATGCTTTATATTTATTTGTTATGACATTGCCCTGAAGAAAACTAACATTACTGTTAAAAGAGTAATACACATGATGCAGTGAATGATAGCTTGATCTGTCATGACAGAAGGTACAAAACATGTGAAAAGTCTGTTATCTTCAAATTTGGCTCCTTGATCCTTTAGTAAAAAATGCGTTCCATTTGTGGCAAGGGTAATTAAAACCATACTGATTAATGCAAGACATAACCAAACATCCTAAATCCTGTGAATAATTTACATAACATTCTGTAGTCTGTTGCTTTATTCATTCTATTTACTACACACAGAAAATTCAGCCTCATCTTCAGATGCAAAACTCAGATGCACCATGAAAGGCTCTGGTAAGTAAAAGCCCTTTCAAAGAGAAGAGATAGAAGAAATTAATGTAATCATAATCATTCTTCATAGAGTAATCTCGAAAGATGAACTTCAGGGCAGGATTCAGGACAAAGCTCTGCAGTTCTGGTTGCATAGCAGGATAAGCTAGATTGCAATCTTCAATATGTATGACATAAAGAGAACCAATCAGCTCCAGATGAAAGTTTAAGTATTTTGCAATAACTACTGCATGAAGTCACAGATCTTCATGTGCTTTGTGGATTGCAGTATGCACAGATTTTTCTCTAAACTCACTATTCCAAAGCAAACAGCTATGCTAAACAAACCATCAGAACCAAAGTGGTTAAGGTTATGTCAATGCCTCTCTGCAGTTTTTCTAGGGACTACAGTCCAATATCCCAGCCTGAAGCCTAGTTCAAAGATAAATCAAACCTTACCTAATTTGGAACAAAAACTGTCTGACAATTTATCATGCACAGGAATGAAGGGAGAACATGAAATGAATGATGTCTCAGGATTTATTTTGCATATGCTTGGATAATGAAGATATTTTTAGGAAAAATCCCCCACAATTTCAATGCAACCTTTCCTCTAGCTATTTGAGGCATCTCTACTCACTGCCTTGTGTATGGACGCTGCCTATGAAGTACTGTTCCAAAAGCTGTGTGAGTGCACTGGTGTGGGTTTAAAAACAAGCTTTGACCACAGAAGGAAAAATTACATCCCCTCTCACAGTAATCCTTTTAAAGATGCCTTTTATGCAAACAAACATCAAGAAGATTTCTGCCAGTCCTTGGGCTAGTAGCTCTACTTATATGATCATTTTGAGTAGAAGAGGCGGATAAGGATGAATGAAGAGTAGAACTCTGTGTCCCTTGTGTTTTGGGGTGTGATGAGGGACAGACCTGTTTCACTTTAAAAGAGATGAAAACACTGGTTTTGTGAAAAGCAACACAGAGTCAGAAAAAATATGTTTAGATAAAGGGAAAGGGAAATGAGAGGAAGCAGACACAGCAATGCACTTCCTTTTCACTTGTTACCTCTGCAATGCACAATATCTTCACTGTGCAGCCCCTTTCTCTTTTTGGAAGGGTGGGTCTTACTCCCTCTGCATTCTTGTCATGCTGTAAGTGTAGGGGGGGGCTGGGGATATTTTTTTTTAAGTGTGGAATTTGTGCAGGGCTGACAGCAAGATTAATAGAGGGCACCGTAAGGATTCCTGCTGAGCTCTCTATTAAGCCAATAAGCACTGAACTAAGAAAAATTTGCACAATGGACTGTAATGGCTTCTGAACAGCTGCTCTGGTCTACCATGTCCAAACCCCACTTTTGAAATAATTTCTAAAGTTGGTTCCTCTTTACAAGCAAATTCTTCCAGTTTTCACTATACAGCAAGTAAATATAAATATAACACATTAATTCAACTGTTGGGGGTTTATCTTCCATGTTTATGTGCAGAAGTGACTTCCCACCTTTATATATATTCTGCTCATGTTTATATTAATTGTAGTCTCCCTTTTTCTGCTATACCTCATGCCTCTTCCCTTATTCATGCCCAGTTAGTCTCATTTTCCTTCTTAGCCTATGTTTTATATCTTCTCCAGAATACTTGTATTCCTTCAGACTTATTGTTCTTTTTTTCCACTGTTCTTTCCTGATTTACAGCAGATCCCATTACTCCCTCCCAACTTTGCCCTTACTCTATTACTGCCTTCAGCTTAACCTCCATAAGCTCTAATTTATCTTCCACTCTAGTGCTTGCTTGAGTAGAATTTAAGAAATTTGTTTCTCCCCCACTCCAGTCTTACAGAGCATGGGAGTTCTGGGGCCCTTAAAAAGGCAGCTGGTCCCATTTTGTAAGGAAATCATGCACAGGTGCTGGGAATCATCCAGGGCTGGTGGGTTTCCAGCCCCCAAAAGTCATAGAAATTTACATGTATGTTTGTGGCTGGGAAAGGTTTTAGGTTTTTTTCCCTTCCTCTGGGATGGTGGGAGTTGAAGCAGGTTAGTACTGATAAAGAGAAGGACTGAGGATGGCAGTAGGATGGGAGGAGCTCCCTTCCCATGACGGAGTAGCACTATCTGAACTGTGGGAAGTAGTTTCCAATTATTATTGGTCTTTTATATTTAACACATTGCCATGTCTGAAGTATGGCATTTGAGATGTCCCCTCTGTAGCTGTATCAGCGAATTGTGTCTGTGACTGGCCTTGTTAAAAAGAGGCGGGAAGACAAGCAAAATGAAAATACTCTGTAAGAATCAAAGGAACAGTATAACACTAGAAGATTGATTTCTAAAAGGATGTTAAATAATAATCCTGAAAGGTGGATGTCTATGTATCCACCCACACATCTTGAAAAGTCAACAACTGTGGCTAGGTTAACCTTGCTGTATGAACAGATCGCCAAAGTTGGAGGTGCTAAATTGACGATGTAGCTTCCAGATCTGAAGCTAGAGGTTAAGCCTTTCTTTTGGTAAGCGAAATCCCGGACAGGATGATGTAAGACTTTTAAATATACCTCTTGATTTCCTGGATGTGTTAAAAATTGTTCTTTTACCTCATTTATGACATGTGAGATCTAAACATCTGTGGAAGTGCAGATCTGAGGAGTGGATGCTGACCCAGCTTCTGACCTGAAATCTGTTGCCCAGAATGTCAGATGATGACCTAAACTCACAGTCCTCTTCATTCTAACATATAACTTATTTGAAAGGTTCAGGCACAGCTTGAAGTTTTCAGGAGGCCACTATGAGTAGGCACTTTTAGCTATGTAGTATTGATTGACCCATTTGATATATTGAAGTTATGATGTAACAGTGTGTTAGTGGAGGAACTCAAAAGCTCAGCAGTCCCATCTTGTCTGAAACAGAAACCCTGGCCCCAGTTAGAGGATTGTCTGGCAAGATCCTCTCCTGACAGATTAGTAAAACTGTTCAGTGGTATATGCTGGGAATGTTTTCAAAATTTACAGTTACAGAATCTGGGGTACAGGACAGCATATTACTTTATCCCTCATTTGCGATTAAGGAGATATCACAGATATTTATTGGCTTCTAGACACTTGATTTACTTTATGGAAAGCTAAAATTCTTTCAACAGACCCACCACAAAGAACAAACTATGGTCTAAAGAGCATCTAGTATGTCCTAGCTTTGAAGCCAGACCTAGTTTTGAAGTTAGACCTGGTCAGCTTCTTTGTCAAAGAGAATTTTAGCCAGCACAGGGAACAAAGGCCCATGCATCTATGAATGAGAAATTACTTCCATTCACACAGGGAAATAAATAGCCAAGTGGCTGAGGTTACGAGACAGGTTTGGAGGGTTGGAGGTCAGACTAGAAGGTTATCCTGATGAACTAGATCTCTAAGCCATTTTCCTATTGTGCTGATTTGTTTAGAACCAGGGAAGGCTCAAGGGATGTGCTTCAGCCAAGTGGTACCACTGCTGTTGCCTTCAGATCTTCAGGGATCTAACACTCTGGAAGACTCTTAAGTAATTCTGGGGATTACCTTGCTCTGAAATTTGGGAATACACTAGACAGGCAAAGTTTTTAATGAGTTTGTTTCGACACCTCTTGACGGTGTAAGTACTTATTGTATAAAACTGCTGTGGTCATGCAATTCAGTGAAAAAGTCTGAAGCATGGGAAATAAAGGATGGCAGATTTGCATGATATAGACAAATGATATTAGTGAAGTTTTGAACAAAAGTGCTAAGAATATCAGACTGCTGATGTGTGAAAGCCAAATGTAGTATTAAGGTTTCATGTGTCCCGTCATTGGCTGAGGTGGTACTACCTAAATATCCTCATTTTAAACAGGTAAAGTCCTGATAACTGATTTCTCTTCCTTTATGAACTGCTCCAGTTTTAATATTTTCTATTTTGGTATTTTCTATATATTCTACACTGAGCATAGGATCATTTCAAGACTAATTCATGGGACTAAATTGTGCTGTAGGCATGGATGTACTGGTCATTACCGATTTAAAACTGGAATACTCAAAGGAGATAGGAAAAATTCAAGACTTCCCTATAGCAGTGAGTCTCACAGGTAAAACAGGTAAATGCGTTCTCTATTGGATATTTTAAGATAACATTTGGGTTTTACTGTAGAAGGAAGAAAATCAGAACATGCAGATCCAGTGCCCTGTTTCTTCTATTGAGTAAGAGGTAAAATCTTTCCTAGATTTTTCTTGATTTTCAGTGATTGCAGCCTGCTTGTCTGACTTCTAGCAAATGTTCTACCCTAGAAGTTACAAACAGCCATGGCCTTTAAAAAGGATAATATAGAACACATCTATAATGGCAGACATACTACTCCAAAGCCAGCCTTCACCAAAACTTTTTTCCTCAAGCAGATGGACTCCAACAGACGTGTGGAATTATTAGGCATCTTTGTCTCTATTTCCCAAGGAAGAACTAGTGTGAGAACAGGAAAAAGCTACCCGGTTGTAAGTAAGAAGTAGAGTTTTTTATCTATTATTTTCTTGGGTCTATTTTTAATGTTATTCCCCATGAACACAACGGAGGCACACCATCAGGTTAACATCTGTGTGGACACTTTGCAGACTGGAAGAGCTCTTGGCATTGGCTTTAGAATAGTGCAGCTTAAAGGAAGCAGGAAAAGAAGAAATAGACTAGATATGTATTGCTTAAAAGGCAATTTCTTGAAAAGAGAAGGCTTAGTATCTCACCTAAGGAGACTGAAGGGCAATGCTGCCTGATTCAAAGAAGAGTGTGTTTTGCTTCCTATAGAGTGATTAACAAAGCAATTTTTCATTAGAGTAGCAGAAGGTGAGACCAATTAACACATAAACTGCAGAAACAAAATTTAGGAAAGAAACAATTTACTGGCATTGTTTTTCACACAACCCCCAACATCCTTTTTCCTCTGTAGTGATGAAAAGGGAAACCTGAATTGCCTCATTCCTCTTCTTGTAAAACAACTTTCTTGTAAAATTCTCAGTGAAAGTTCTTCTAAATTGATAAATTGTCACTGTTAAGGTATCCATGCTGCGATACAAACACTGAGGTTTGAAAATGTTATTGCATGCTGCCCCATTTTATATGCGCATTTGGTCTTTAAAAATAATAATAAAAAATATTAAATGTGAATTTCTGCTTGCATTACAAAATGTAACACAAATTCAGATGTAGAATAGTAAAACCTTGAGTAAACTAAAATTGCCAGAAAGTTAGTGAATTCTGTAAAGTCTCAGATTTTGTGTCGTATTTCCTCCATACAGTTTATCCATACTTTTCTTTTTCCTATGGCTGAGGGTACAATTGAAATTTCAACTCTAAATAGAAACACTCATAAGAAATAAATCTACACCTACACATCAAAAACAGACAACATACTGTATGGCAGCATTAATAAATACTTTTGGTAGCACATACCAAAAATTTAGCCCTTCAGTGTGAAGAGGCATTTCTCAAACAGTTCCTGGAATTTCTGCAGTTGAGTATCAAAAAAGAAAGCAGTGCTTCAAGGCCAGTATTTCCTTTTCAAAGCCACACATATACAGTCATCTCACCCATTAGTTATTTCTCAGTGTTAGACATGATGAATTAATTCACGTGAGAAAATTAAACCGAAAGCTGTCAACAATGGTGATGCTCTTCCCCCTAGAGAAACAGGAGGAACCAGGCAACGAGCTTCAAATTTGCAAGAGTTCATTTCAGCGACTGAACTGATTTTCTTTAATCCCACCGTGCTCCATATTTTCAATCAAAAAGCCAAGTGTTTAACAAAGGCTCTCCTCCTGAATAGACGTATCCTGAAAATTGCCCATTTCCTGCGGTAGGAGTGAGATTCCCAGGCACTTGAATTGTATGAGGCAGAGCCCTCGGACAGGTCTGTGTGTGGCTGCCAGTGGTGGTGTGGCAGTGTTTTTCTTAGCAGCTGGGGAAGTTTAGAACTTATAATGGAAAGATTTTCAATGACTTCCCAATTATATCTGAGTATGATTGGAGTGCTGCTTTGATGTTGCCAACATCGTATATGAAAGTATCTAAGTTTTCCAGATGTTTCCTCAATAAAGTAAAGCATTTCGGCTCCCAGTGACCAAACCCTCCCTATATATTCAGAGCTCCTTTTCAACCACAAAGAGAAATCCTAGATGAATTAAACCAATAAAATTACTGTTAGACAACTCTGTTATCTGTGTCCAAGCTGGGCTGGAGTTCACAGCACTGAATAGTCTGAGTCTGTTAAACTCGAACCTTTTCCTGGATGGGATCTAAACTCAAACCTGTCCCCCTGTTGGAAATTCAGATCTGTTCAACCATTAGTGGCTTCTCACGTCAGTCTTCAACCGAGGGGAAGATAGAATGTTTTTGCCTCAAGTACAGTTTCAGGCCCTCAGTTAACACCAGAGCATAGATATTTCCAAAGGATTTATTATCCTATTAAGTTAAATTTTAAGCTTAAAATAATGAGGTATTAAATTAAGTTCTAAAAATAATCAGGGTGTTTATCCAGGAAGTACAATGATGCTGGATTGGCTCTTCAGCCATAAAGACAGGTGTATTTTTTAAAGAAAATTTTAAAAAGCAATTCAGTATAAAGAATTTATTTCGCCAGGTGCTGCTTCTGTGTCTTGGGAATTCTGAATTTCAGAACTGATGTCATAATATATCAGTTATTAAAAGGTCTTGCAGCAATGGTATTCACAGGTGTCATCACCCCCGGACAAAATTTCTAACCTTGTCTTGGAAGAAGGCCCCTTTTAGTGCCTGATAGATTGAAACTCCATCAACCAGAGAACGACTTTAACACTATATTGAATTAAACTTGCATCACTACCAACCACAGATGGAACTTCATCTGTTGTAACAGCTACAATATTTAAGAAGCCTCAGACATTGCACTGAAAATATTTAAGCAGCCTTTTATATATTTTATGTTTGTCTGATGGTAACCACCAACCATAACTAAGACTTTACATCTGAATTCTCATCTGAATAGCAAAAGAAGATATTCAGTTTTCAAAATAATTTGAAATTGATCATTTACAACTTCATCCATGTTTCTGCTTTGCAGAAAATTTTAAAACACTACTGCTGAGAAAATCTGAGTAAATTGTTGCCATAATAATAATATATATTATTTCTTTAATGTTTTACATGAAGTAATTTCCCATCTTATGTGATACTGTACTTTTAAAATAGTTTAAAATATGAGTAAATTATTTAAAGACTTAGGAATGAACTGTGGTATTGCTGAGCCTGATTACAAAACACCCACTGATGTCTCTGCTGGTCAGGATTTCACTTAAGTATTATGGACTCTCATCCAACACTGTTTGGCCTATGATGCCCTTTGGGCATGGTCCTGAAGTTCCTTCCAGCCACATTCAGCAACAGTTACTGACAAAACCACCTCCTTTGGAAATACAGTAGGGAGTTTATATTTCTGTATACAATTGCATCAGTTGCATTTGCAAATGCAGTTGACAATTCAACACTCATTTTTGCTTGCAGATTTTCACTCTGAACTTTTTCAGTCTTAAAAGTGGCAATCATAGAGCCAGATAGTCTGTTGTTGGGATAATTTAGAATGTCCTGTAAAGACGAATAAATCATCACATACTCCAGATTGATACAATAGACAGATTAAATACCATCCACATTTGGACTTTTCCTCTTTTTGATGAATAAAGTCACAGTGTTAAGAAATGAAGTTTTAGGTATTTCCTTTCAGAGGGGAATAGTTTGATTTAAGCGACAAAAAAGGTTGAAAACTCAGGGGAGAATGTTTAACAGTTTTGTCCTCGGCCAGAAGAGGTCACCCTTGCGTGTGGCATAAAATTAATCTGACCACCCCCTTCTCTAGTTCATCGGAAATTAGTGGCTTTGGTTTCAGTGAAAACTATCATACCCAACCTTTCCTGAATTTAGGCGGGGAGGGGTTGGAATCCAGATTGGACCCAGGTGCCACACCTCAATCCTTTGTTTACTGGGCAAAGTGGTTCTGCTGGTGGTGCAGGTATCTTTCAATCTCCACCATTGCCTGAAGCTCTTCACTTGTTTCTGCCTGTGACAAGATTCACATCATATCTCTAGCTCACATAGGTTTGAATGAAGAAAAATGTCTCTGAGATCAATATAGTTATGTTAATTGGTAGCTGGTGAAAGGTGAAAAGTGAGCTTATATCTTTCAAGATATAGATTTATTTTATTATTTAATACTTTAAAAAATTGTTTTCAACATTAGAGAACTTTTCTTTAAAACAAAAAATTATTGCTATAAACTTTGTTTCCTCTCCTGCTCTCGAGAAGTGGAAATGTAAGAGATGTCTTCTTATGACTACTGTACATTCCTCTGCTCCCTAATTGGGTGCAGGGGTTTCTAATGCAAATTCAGTTCATCCTTCTTCTCTCTGGGCACAAAACTATGACTGCTCATCTGGGATTTTTTTTTTTTTTTCTTTCTTTCCCTTCTATAAAAAGAAAAGCAGTGTCCTTTCACACATGTAACCAAGATCTGGAAGTCTGCCAGCATCTGTCTGACTCATCATTTTCAAAAGATACTGTGAATGCTGGGAATCAAATTCTAGCTGTGAGACCAAAGGTAGACACTTGAGTGCCAAATTCCATTGCCACTTTACCATTCGAGCCCACTTTAATGAAAGAATGCGAAGCAGAAAGCAAAACAGCTCTTTCTGTTGCTACCCTACTACCAATCGTCACAGAGCCAACATGACTCTTTATACTAAGAATATAAATAATGTACAAAAGAATTCTAGAAAAATACCTTTAGGCTAGAAAACTGAGACTAATCATAGTATTGTTTTTCATGAAAATAAGACTTACTTTGAAGTATTTATGCTACTTCCTTACTATTCCCTTGGCTATATTTTCTTTTCATAATGTTTATTCAGTTAACTTAGTTATTTTTGTACTTATCTGGTCTTAATACCTTCTCTTTTTTCCCCTTTCTTTTGATTCATGTTTTTTTCAGTTTTCTCAGGCTGATTTATCTCTGTCAAGAATTGCTTCGCAGTGCAAAGCGTTGGACATAAATCCATTACTTATGGTATGTCTATTGCTGCAGAAAAATGTGTTTCACATGGAGGTGTTTTGTTTTTTCTTTTCAGTTTTTAAACACTATTTTCCATTCATGGAACATGAGTACTAATCTTTAAACACAGCAAAATATAACCTAGGTGTTCAATTTTTAAATCTATACCGTTCTAACTACATGTTTATTTCCACAGAGTTCAGGAGACGGTACTACTGGGGGTGTTCAGGTAACATAAGGACTAGTCATAACCTTCAATCCACATGTAAATTGAAGCTATGCCTTCAGGGACCTGCCTATTGTTTCTCACAATGACTGTTGTGAAAAGTTCAGACTTTGCTTCACATTATTATAATACATTTTGAACGGTGGAAAGAAAATATTAGCATAGAATCAGTGCAGACAATCAACGTCTACTGGAATCATAGCTGTAAGAGGCTAATATTCTCACTGGATCTATTTAGAAATAAATTACTTGTATTTCTGCTACTTGAACATGACATAGAGACTGGAAAAATCTAAGCTAAATCATTGGTGTTTAGATTGCTGCATCTTGCAGCTTACATATCTTGTGGTAAAGGGTTTTTTCTGTATTTTGTTGACTCATTTCTTAGGTTTGTACTATCAGAGATGGCTCCCAAGTGGGACTGAGATTTTATGCTTCCAGTCACTGTTCTGACACATAAACACATACAAGCTTAAGCCACTGAAGTTAAGGACAAAATTCCTGTTGATCTCAGTAGGTTCAAGATTTCACCCCAGGCATCTTGGGAGACAGCACTTGCACTTCATAACATTACCATGTTTCTTTTGACAGTAAGTAAAACAAACATATATTTTAAAACTGCTGGGTTTAAGCCGGTGTATTGCCATGGCCCACATTACTCATTGTAAGTCTTTCTTTATAGATTGAAAACTATTCAATTTTTGCAATAAAGGAAAAATGCAAGCATCTGTATACTATGTAAACTGTGTATTTATATATGTATACATGATGTAACATTCATCATTTTCATTCATTTTAGTCTATTGAAATAATTGTTTTTGAACAAAAAAAAAATGTTTTCCCCTTCATTTGACAATATGAGCAGATTAGAAACTGCTTGAAATGTCAGGCTGAACCTTGTGGTTAGTCAGAGTGAACTGTCTCAACCTCTTTGTGAAATCACAGCAACTCCTTCCCTTTGTGTGTTGGAACTGGAATAATATTCAGCCAAAGATTCAGATTTACTTTGATTAAATGTATTTAATAATGTATAACATAGCTCAGCTGTTGACTCAAAGGTGTGTATGGTAAGAACAAACAATACTTTCACATTTATTCTTTAAGTTACTCAAATGAGGAACTAGAACTGGTTTCATTGTTATGTATTATCTGCCTAATTTCTGCAAACATAAAAATTAGCATGCATCCCCAAATTAGAAAGTAAGCAAATTACCTATTTACCTTCTTGTCCTTAGTTTATGCACACATCTCCTATCATACAGAAAACAGTTACTTTGTCAACCAAAAAAACCATTAACCTGAAACAAACATTCCACAATGATCTATGGATCTATGAATTGCATGTATCTTATAGATCTAAGATGGTGTATTCCTTGTGAACACTGCAGAGTGTAAAAGAAGCAGCGAAGTGCCTTTGCAATATTCATCACATCCTTTTCAGATTAAAAACTGAGCTCGACTTCTACTTAATTTAAATACACAAAATATTATTTTGCTTACTGGAAATATCAGGCATTTTTCAACTAATACTTGGTAAAAGTATTGACTTGGTATTGTCAGTACACATCTGAAAGAAATAAACGTGACAAAATCTAGAGAATTGCAAAAGAAGACTTTCCCCTCTCACTTTTCTTGCTGTGCTTTTAATGGGCAAATTCCTGTAAGTTTATATCAGGTTTTAGTGTGAATCGTGTTGATTTGAAACTGGAATAACGCTATGGAAAGTCAGGTACTCTTGTATTCCTCTTTTTTTTTTTTTCATTTTTCATTTAGACTGTTGTATGTTTCCTGTAGATCATAGCTGCTTTTCAAAGATAATATCAATATTATTTAGTCTATATGGGGTATACCATATTTAATGCTCCATTTTCATGTAATTTAAAGTTTTTCCTGAGCCTCTGGTATGTAGAAATTTGATGATCACCAAGCACCTATTTTCCCCCCATTTTTGTAACAAATTTTACACATCAAATACAGTTTGACAAAAAAAAAAAAAAAATAAAAAAAAAAAAATCTACCTGAAGTAGAATTGATCATCTTATTGATCAAGTTGGGCATTAACCATCTTGCTAACTGAGAAAGGCATTATGCAGCCAATGTGTGAATGAGAATTCAAGGTCACAGCAGTTGACTCTAAACAGCATTATTTGACAGAGAACTCGGCAAGATTTACAGTATATCTCCCTGCTTTATAAATCGGACATTTATTATATTCTTTCAAATGTTCTAAGGAATAAGGCTTTTTAGCATTAGCAGTAAAGATTCTGCTGAATATCAGTTTTTCTATAGAGAATGCTGCTTGAGGCAGAGTTCTACCAAGACTTTGACTTCCATATTGCCTCCAAATGCTCCTCCTTTCTTTCTTCCTTCCTTGCATAATCACTCTCACCTCTAGAATATTCTTTTTTTCAGAGGATCTTCAGACTTCTTCCTGAATGAAAGAAGCAGAAAACACAACAGTTACAGCCACAGGACCGAGTTTTATTTGTTCCCATTCAGCACAAAAAAACCAAAGGCACACAATTTCTTGGTACACAGAAAGCTCTACACCTCTATGCCATTGTGGTAGCTTTTGAGAAATACCATCCATAGAGTAGTAAAAACAGAGGTAAGAGCTTGAAAGTACACATGCAGCTGACAGAATTTTTTTAAAGATTATTGTAAACCGTCATTAGGAAAAACATATCCTCAACAGGTAGAAAAATACTTGGGAAGAAGACCCGTTGCTAACGTGCCCATCCTTCCTACCACAACACTTTCCAGAAACGGCAAATGTGTCAAGTATGTGATATGTTGGGAAGATATCTACAGAGACCTTGTACATACAGAGTTATGGGTTCATCAGCCCTTAAGTATTAGGATTCGTTGCAAATGCTAATGTTGCCTCTCCACTCCCTTCTACCTCCTCAGTGACAAGAGCCAGCCAGACTCTGCTTTGCAGGCAACAGTTCTCAAACAGAGGTTGAGCTCCTGCAAGGATCCTACAGCAGCCTGCAGACTCTATTCTTGGGTATGCAAGAAGTGAAGTACCAGGATCAGTTTTGCCTCTGCTGTAAGTAGTTAACAACAACAACCCCTGCACTACCACGTGCTGCCCACCCCCCCCAAAAAGCAGTACACTGTAGAAAAATGCATGCTCCTCTTTAAGAAAAAAATCAGCAAAGAAAATAATTAATCACGGTCATGGAAAACATCTCCACAATTGAATTTATTTATTTATTTTGAAGAAACTTGTCATTTTCTTCCATGGGTAGAGAAATTTTAGACTTTCTTTTTAGACTTGTATACCATCAGTACCCATTTGACTAGAGGGTAGATAGGCATCTGTGTAACTACATCTCTGTAACTTGTAAGAAACACTTTTTTTTCAAGAGGGTCATGGATAACTGTCCTGTTCATACTTATTGTCCCTTCCAGTCCATATTCAGTTCCAGGTGCAACTTCATGGTAAGGGAATGCATATTTTGAAGGGAGGCTATTTTTCAATAGAGGTCAAAGGAAGACAGGGAAAAGATGGATGGATGTTAATATTTTCAGTATTCATGTCTGAGCCATTTGTCTTTTGAAGAATCAGTTACCTTGTATTACTGCTATATCTTTGACTTGACTGCAGAGGTGGTCTTTGGTCTTGTCTTAGGCGTATTGTTTTAAAACCAGTGCATACAGCACAAATATACTTAAAGACTGTGGGGTAAGTAGGCATATCAAGGGAAGCAAATTTTCCAAACAAGAGAATTTTTGGCACATCAGAAATATTAGGAAATTTTTTTTTTGGTACATTCTCTAACCTCAGTTTTTTTCACAAAAATAATGACTGCCTCTATTTTCACTACTCCTGTAAATATATGTAACAATGGAAAAAGAAAATCTCATCTGGAGACATCATACCAAAGCACAAGCACTGAAACATTATATTAGTAATGTCTCTAAGTATATAAAAAATTTTAAAATAAAAAAATATAAAATAAGAAAGAAAACAAGGAAAGACAAAGAAAGGCAAGAAAAAGCAGACAAAACTCATGCCAGTGAGACAGAAGACTTTTCTGGAGAATGACTGAGTCTCTGGTAACATGTTAGTTAGTGGGTACAGGAATATGTAAAAACATTTAGGGATTCATTTTTGCAACCACTTTTCTAAATCTGTTAAAATGAAAAGCACTTTTCATATATTTAAATTCTAATCAGGCTTCTAGCATATTTTCCATTAAGCCTTCCTCCTTGTTTTATGAACATGATGTGAAGAACTAGAGAATTCAAATAGGAATTGTTAACATTAATTTACTGATTTTCGTTGACAATTCGATTATCCTCCTACCACCAGTGCAAGCTTTTTGGTATGCTGATGAGTAATTCAATGCCAAGTTTAGTGTAGCCAAATTGACAACAAACACATTAATGAACAAGGCTGTAGTTATTTCAAAACTGCTGACCCAACTAATATGTAAGCAGACAGGGAGAAGGTACAATATGTTAAAGAGTGTCTTCTTTTGAAACCAATCTTCTGTAGCTAAGACAATCTAAAATAGTATCGGTGTACGGAATACCTGAAGTTGTACAACTGGGGTTTTTCTGTAGTATTGAGAGGAATTAGACATCAGGCTACTGGTGAAATTAAATAATTGAATGTGAGTTGGGAAGATAGGCACATGTGGATTAGGTTTCTTTCATGATTGCAACCTAGCTCTCCTACAATAGACACACAAAACAAAACAGGAACAGACATTTGAATTAAACTCCAGCCCTTCCTAACAGGAAGTACTACTGCTTCACACTTTATGCGGGCATCTCTTTGACAAGAAAAGAAATAAGAATAGAGGTACATAGGAAAGTATGCAGAATGCTCCAGAGAGGAAAATCTGTGCCAGTTCCTTACCAATTGCTTACAGGGACAGCTTTCTTCCTTCATCCTGAGCACAGGAGGCAGGGAGGGATGTGGGTCAGCCTGGGAGCTATACAGGGATGGATCTGCCATCAGGCAGAGAGATGGAATAAATGCTTCGGTGCCCTCCTCTTGCAACACTGAATACAGTCAAATATGGAAAAGCAGAAGGGAAATGTGCTTGGCCATGCTAAAACATGCAGTACAAGAGTTCAGGAGTGAGTTCAACTGGAGAATGTAGCTCGGCTTCTCTAAGCTGAAATAAACTTGGCTACAGAATTACAAAACTGTTTTGGTTATAGTAGCCCACATATCCCATGTGATCTAGGTGAAACAGAGTAACTGGCACATCCACTCAAGGATTTAGAAAATTAAACTGAAGGATCAAGGCAGTGCTAACATTTTTTAGCTGGTGAGGATCTCAGGAGAAAACTTGGTAACAGTCTGTTATGCCTTCAAGCATTAGAAAGAAAAAGAACATATGTACAGAAATTTGTCCTACAGTGCCTTTATTACTGATTGTTACGTCCTTCTTACATGTTTCCACCACTGGGTTATGCTGCCACTGCAAGTTGCTATGAAGACAGAATGACAAAGATTTTAACAGTTTCTGATTTTCGGGCAGGATGAACCCCATTCTAGTGTCTGTTGTATATAACTGCCATAAAAAACTTGCTAGAAAAAAACCAAAAAAACATAGTTGTGTAGGGTTTGCCGTTCGGAAGATCTCCTGATGTCAGGGAAAGATGGAGGGTTAGTCGCAGCCCTATGATGCATGTGTAATCCCGCCTACCCTTGTTAGTATAAAAGGAATTAACTGCACAATAAAAGGCAGAAGTTGGTGCTCACACTGTGTGTGTTGTCTGTCTCTTTCCCTGGTCTGGGCCGACCAGTGATCTAATCGCAGCACCTTGATATGTAGCGAACGCTGCAAGTTGTTTTATAAATCCCACAAACTATTATCCATAAAAATTGAAATGGATTAATGTAGTCACCAGAAACTTTTAGTCTAATTCTCTGATTAATATTGGATGTATATATGGCAGCTGGGTAGGCCTCAACGTGTACTTGCAGCTCTGTAATTGTTGAAACTATTGCTCATTAAGAACAATAAAGATGTATGGGGCCAGATATTTGGTTATGACCATGATTGGATTGAAGGGTGCTCTGCAGGTAAGTTTTGAAACTCACCGTTGAGCCTTTTTAACCCTGTTTTCTGTAGCAGCAATTCTCCCTACACTCATATGGAGAAACATAGGAGCTGATTGTCCTTAACGTATGCTAGGCTCTGAAGGATGCAGAGCTGTTTAAAAGCACAGCCGAAGATCAAAGTGCTGCTGTTTCAGTCATACACCCTGTTTCTCATCTTCACTCTATTTCTCCTGTCAGCAGTAGAGACACCAAATGCATTAAGAACTTCTCTTCCACCAGGAGATCACTCTTACTCTTAGATCACTCTTAGATACTTCTTCTTCTCCTAAATTATTTGACCTTTAAACCAGATGGCACTGATAGTTCGGAGCAAAGCCAACGTATTGGAAATTTTGGTGTGTTCTATTTCTCACTTTTATCTGACTGCATAGCTTTTATTTTTATCCCAGTTTCTAAAGGGATGTGATAAAACATTCTAACTCTTCACATCTATTAGTCATACTGCACAAAGAATGTGAATTGTGCATGACAAAAGATACTGTATTAGATTATGATTGCCATACTATAAAACTTTTCTTCTGCTTGTTTTTATATGATGCATTGAAATAGATATAATCACATACAATTAGATGGGACTGAATCAAAAATAAATCCTTTGTCAGTGTGCCTGTCAGTCTCATGGTGCCTTTTGCGGGAACAAATTTCTGGTACCTTTCTTTGACCTAAAAGCTAAAGTTCATGACCTTATGTAGATAAATTGATAATGGACTAATTTCTTCCAATATGTTGTCTTTTTGTATGAAAAAAAATGTAGTTTTGGTGAATTTTGAGAGAAATGAGATGGCAGAAAATATCTGAAATAGCTTCTTTTTTCAGCATTCTAAGGGTAAGATTTTGCCTCAGAATTCCCTCTTTCCTCCAAACTATGCTGAGAATATGACTTCTTGCTCTTTTTATTAGGCCTCTGACAGATGTTCACCAATGGATTTAACAGCTATATGATAAAACATGATATTCACTTCTTATCTGTTCTACTGGAACTTACTGGCCCATAGAGGGAGAACTGGAAGAAAACATGCTTTGTTACCTGATTCGCTCAAGTTCGCAGCTCAACATATTAATTCAAGTAGTGAAAGGCAGTGGATTTATGGTAAAGCAAGCCTGTGAAGAAAAGCTGATGAGGGGTTGGCATGCATCTGTTCTAGTATATTCAGCATGAGCAGAAAGGCAAGGCACACAGCCAAAGGTACTAATGTTGTAAACCAATGCAACTAAATCTAGTGGAGCCTTTAGCTTCTCTGATCAAGATGCAGTTTGCTCCTCAGGAGCAGATAACCTTTCACAGAGGATATAAAGGCCAACATATGCATTGAGTTTGTTTTGGGTTTTTTTTTGTTTTGTTTTGAATAGAGGCTTTGAGTAAAGAGTAGCTTTCCTGGACTACAAGGAATTTTTTTGGTCTAGAAGTTTCCAAGGAGAAAGGAAGGTGAGTAGCTCTTCATTACTGTGTCACTCCATCCTCATCTGGATCCAAGGGGATATGATCCAACCAAAACCCATCACTCTGATACTTTCCTTGGTCTGCATCCTCAGCACCATAATTTGATTGTCTTCAGCAGAGATATTTATGATTTTACAGGCAGAAATGAAAGAAGAACCAGATTCAGTGGTAATTTGCCTGGACCATACTGAATTAAAAGCAGAATAAGCAGTATAATATTGTGTATTGCTGGATTTCCACACCTATGTGGGGCATGCAGCTACGAGTATTATGAGTAATAAATATGAAGGCACAGTAAAAATCAGTAAGAATGTGATTCAGAATTCACTGGCATTCCCACCCAATGGGAACATTACTATTTAACCCAGCAAGCTGTGGACCAGACGCTAAAGGTGAGTTTCATACTCTCTGCTGTCAGAACAGATTTCTGTCCTCCCCTCTGCAACTCCTTCCCACCATACATGCCTATTTGCCTTCTGTCAGTGAGGGCACTTCTCTTTTCCCCACAGTGAACTTATTAAGATATTAATTAATTAATGAAGATAAGGTAAAGAAACACTATTCCCTCCCGCCTTTCCCTCCCGTCACCCCCCAAGTGAGTAATTTCTGATCATCAGTTCACCCACCATGTGTCAGATGAACGGCGGTGAGGAAGATGGGAGGACTCTGTGGCTGAATATGGGAAAAGGAGAAACAGTGTTGTCTTTTTTTAGTACCTATTAGGCTTACTAATCTCTGATGTGAAATCACAGAATAAAGCTTTAGGCTGGATTTTGAAAAGAATAGACAAGGTAGGACTTGATACAACAGAATGGTACTAAACACTCTGGCCATATACCAGCCAAAGACACCAGCCTGAGTTTAACTTTAAGGGGTACCGTATTGGACTCAGCATTTGGGATGGAAAGAAAATAAATCCTGTAGGCTCCTATTCAAATCCCAGGCTATATTTTTATTTAAAAATGTAAAAATTATGGGTTTTTTTCAATTACAGCCAAAAGAGAGGGGGAGAAAAAAAGAGGCATTCAGCCAATTTGCTTTAGCTTTCAGGTTTTGTACAAACTGCAAAATCTATTGACCATAAGAGCTTTAAAAATACAAACCATTTTTTCAGAGAAAAAGCAATACTTTAAATTAAATATAAAACTTGATTTTTCCTAATTATTCATTTCTTGTAGAATCTTCAAAACACTGTTAGCTTATTTGGCTGGAAGATACTTCATGATCCTTGGTATCCTGAGTCATAATCATAGGAGAAAATAAGAGAGTAATACCATTTCTCAGTGCTATAACACTGTCATTATACCAATATTAAACTACAAATATGAATTTTTGATCAATTTAGGATAGCACATCAGCTGTGATCTATGCCATGTTACTACTTGACAAATTTTTATTCCTGATACAAAGAAAATAAATTGGCAACTTGTGTCTTGTTGAGACCTAGCAGTTTTGAAAGTTTTCTTTCGTCTGCAAAGCAAAACAATTAATGTAGCACTGTAAATGCAATGCGATTAATCACGGTCAGCACTCTGCAGCTGCCACACAGGGAAGCCAGCCAAGCAAGCCCACCAGCACTACTTTGGTGACCTGACCTAGTATGATGAATGAGAGGACCTCAGTTGGTGAAAGACAGAGAACCTGGCCGTAAATGTATGGGTGTGCAATTCCAAGGTACGTGTATTTGACAGCCAAGAAGATTGTCTCACTGGATACCTGTGGAATTGCATAGGGGAAAGTGACATATTAACTATTTTGTGTAAAGCATAATGACTGATTTATGCTTGTAAAGCAGATAAATAACAGAATGAAAGCAATGACTATTTTTTCTCATGCTGCCAGTGGTGTTTCTCTGACAGTCCTATATTTCTTCTGAGAAATTCAATTTTAATACTATATCTCAGATAAAGATTCCGGACATACCACACACATTAGCTGAAATTCCATTCCATTGCTCATCCTCCTCTGCCTGTCTGCAAAGCCTACATATTTTCAGCATTCCTCATTTTTCTTGAGTTCGATTGCACTGTACAAATGCTGATCAAATCATGCTCTGTCATTCCACAATAATATCAACAAATTGAACTGCCCTTTTTTAGAGGGCATACAATGCTGATTTCACAGATGTGTATCGTTAGGCAACCAGACACACAAAAATGTGCACTTGAGGTCAAAGCCTGCACAATCTTTATTTTCTTTCCTTCTCCCCCATATGTGATCATTTGTGTCTCAGGATGCTACAACTCTTTTTTATCTCATCATCCTCGAATGCAAAGCAAGCTTGATAACTGCCAAAACTTGCATGTTCTGCAGCTTCACAGCTGTGATACATATGCTTGAGTGGCAATGACAGGAGAACATCATATTAAGTCAGGCTCAAAATGAGAAGCTCTAGGCCACCTCCAACTAAGGGACTGCAAAAATGATGAGATAATCAACTAATCTTATCTTAAGGAGTCTTTAGAGACAGAGGGAATCATTCCAAATAGTCCTCAATGCAGTTAGAGAAGGAAGGGAAGAGCAGAGGAAGGGCTGCTGCAGTCAGCCACGACACTGATAAAAAGTAGGCAGAAGAGAAAGAAGAATGGTTGTGTTGGGAATAAAAAGGGAACATTTTCTGGTTTGATATGAACATTGAACAAATAAACAAGGAGAAAAGACAACAAGGAGAAAAGTGCCTCAAGTAGGAAATTACTGGAGGGAAGACACTGCTGCAAAACATGTTGGGTATATAGTGACCTGTCTTATGTTTGGACAATGAGCTAAACAAACTGAAGTTTTTAATTATACTTTTAACTTTCTAAATATAAAAGAAAAAAATAGAAATTAGCTTACGAAATTGTAGGCAATGTTCGGCAAACCTCAGGCTCACATCTGAATGGCATTATGTCCTGATGATCTCAATACTGTCTCTTTACAGATAGCCAAAGCAAGCAGTACAATTTTTATTTCTCTGTATGTCTGAGATAGTATTCCCCACAGAGAGGAAACACAGAACCTAATGTAGGATTAAAAATGATGTATAAATAGCTATGATTTTCTTATAATCATTGTTTTTACCAATTTTTTTTGACACGTAAATGTCCTCAGCTACCGAGGTCCAAGGATAGAAATTAAAATTAATTACTTTATCCACTCATGTAGTTTAAAACATAATAGCATTGTTATAATTTCTGCAAATAAACTTACTAAAAGACTGAAATAGCTTTGTGAGGATTTCCTGATAGGCCAAATGTATGTAATACTTGCTCTTTACTTATTAGCAGCAATTCTTGTATTTATTTATTTTAACAGAGCTCTTAATCTTTACCAATGCATAAAAATTAATAAAGGTCAAAAGGCATACATGATCTGTACATTTGCAAATTCCAAACTGCGTATTATCATATAAATTGTAATCAGGGTTATATCCAGTCACCCTCCTGCCAGACTGATTAAAGAATGAGACTATTTAGATGACCAAAGTCACGGAAAATCCACTGCTGGAGTTCACTAAGCATTTATAGTGAAGTAGAGCCTTCATCAGCTCACTGAAAACCCTAAAGCAGAAGCATCTTGCATTATGCCTCTAACTATCCATTTTGCCAACCTATTTTGCCTGGCATTGATGACAGGCTCTAATTGTAAGCAAAGTTTCTTGGTTTCCTTTCCAAATACCTAAGAGAAAAGAAATTCTTCTGCTGATGTAATGTCTCATTCTCTACTTCAAGGTATGGAATTAATTTGCATTCTTATTTGTGTTTTTAATTATTTTCTGAGTTGTATCAGTATAAGCTCTCCTGAGCTAAATTGTTATTTTCTGTCCACATTTTAAACCCCTGTTGGATGTTGGATGCCCTTTTATTATTTTGCAGTCTTCCCTCAGGTACATAACTTCTCTCAATTTATTAACATCTGCAAATTCCGCTAATGAGCTGTTTGCTTCCACCTTCAGATCACTAATGAAAATTAAATAAAGCTGGATTCTGCACTAACCCTTTGCATCCTGATTCTTCAGGATATCACACCATGGATTCAAATGAAGTGACACCAACATAAAAGTGGGGGAACTCTGGAGATTCAAACTTTTTGGTTTGAATGTGACTACATCACTGTTTTTTGGCTCTGGATGTCTGTAAGTTTTTTAGTAATTTCATAATCCATAAAATAAGAATTCTGGAATGAATGTTCTAAGTAATGCTATATGAGAGAGTGTGGGATAGCTGAATAATAATAAAATATGATACATTGGCTCTCAAGTGAGGCTATTTCAATGGTAGACTGTGGTATCTCTCCTGATTCTAAGTTAATAACAGGCTGTAACTTACAGAGAATCAGCAAGTACACAGAAATAATAAAGATGATGTTAAGAATGATTATAGGATATAATATTATACTTATCTTGTAAAATTTTGGGTTGACAATTCAAGGAAGTGTAATCTGAAATGTGGATAGTCACTTGAAGGGCACAATCTGTTAAATACCATGCTGAAGTAACCTGCAGTAACATAAAAAGTAACATTTCAGAATAGAAACCCTTGAAATACAGAAGAAAACAGGGAGATACCATCTTTGCATTAAATGCAAAGAAGTGGAAGCATCCATAATTGACATCAAGGAGACTTAGAAATTAAAAACAAAAGGAAAGCATTCTACTGCAAAACGTATTGACCTTGAAACACCAAGAAAACTCTACAATTTTCTCAAAATTCCTCTACAAGATGGGGTCATGTGACATGTGACAAAATCCTCTTTCCTGTAAATGTCTGTTCTCATGGTTTTCTCTCCTCTGAAAAATACAAATGATATGCACCAGAGTATTTCTGGGGAAAAAAATATTTTGACCTTGTGAGCTGCATACCAAAATCCTCACATAATCAATAGCCCCAAGACTCATACCGCATACCTTGGGGGTCTTTGGGCAGGGAACGTTCATAGATGGCAGATGGCAAAGGCTTCCAAGGAGTTCCACTGCTGCAGTGTGTAAAAGGTACATGTTGTATATTAGAGACCTCTCTGTCTTACCTTACACGCCTAGGAGATTAGATCACCCCCTAAGCACACAGGCCAGCAGAGGCAGTCATTGTATCCTGCCTCTGATCTTCATATCAGAGTCCACTTGGGCTTCTTACAAGCTTCTTCAGTCATTTAAAAGGCAGAGCTCAGGCCTCCTACCTCCCCTACTGTTCTAGACATTATCACAGGGCTGTTGCGTTAGGGTGGTTCCAAACTAACAATGGAAATCTACCACAATGACTCAAAAGCAGAGTGTATGATTTTAAACTATGGCTCAAGAGGCACTAAAGATATTCAGCTATGAAATGTGGAATCTCACTTGAAACTCACCAGCTAGAGTAATAAAGTTATAGTCAAGATTTTCAGTAAGATGTCTCTGCCTGCACAGTATGGAGACCCTGTATCAGGAGAAAACAATCCATACTTACATCCTATACTTCCTAGAAGCTCTCTGCAGTCATTCATTTCCCCTCCCTACTCCTCTCTTCCCATCTTGCTATTTTATGACAAATTGAAGAATGAAGAATTCCATAAAATGCAGCTTGCTGTGTCATGTACAACTACCACTTCCCTTAATAGCAGTGTAGTCAATACAGTTTTGTCAACAATGAATAGCACATGATTATTTATTTATTTGCTTTCTGATAGTCTGTTGTTTAAGATTTCTATTTTAACTATTTCTGTGCTGGAATGTATGACTGGAAGAAGAAGCATAAAAAATAACCATTTGCAATTCATAGAGGTCATGTTAATACCTTAGACTTCTATAAACAAAGAAATAGTCAAGGGCCTGGCTGCTATGTGACCTTCTGAGAATCACGTGGAGATTATGATGGACACCAGGTAGCACACAAGCCAGCTGTGTTCTCATTGTGAACAGGACACTGAATAAGTCCACGCTGGTATCGATTACTGCATTTATGTTTGGGCCACCTAGTTCAAGAAGGATGTTAAGAAACCGAAGAGCATACAGTAGAGTGCTACTAGATGGCCAGGAGCCTAAAGCACAGAACCTATGAAGAGACCATGACAGAGCTGGGCTTATTTAGTTGGGTTAAGAGGAAGCTAAGGGCAGTCTAATAGTAGCCTACAGCTGTTTGAAAGGCAATTAACAAGATGACAGATTGTTCCTCATTATCATTACATCCTCTGAATATTTTCCCGGCAAAATCACATAAGAGTTGTAAATCATAGTATCATGCACAGGAAAATCTATTAGACTTTTCTGACCTGCTTCCTCAATGACACATGACTGTTCCCTGTTCCCAAATCTGGTAATGCATCCTTCAGAGAAACTGAAATTGAATCATGGTGGCCTCTGTAGAAGTTTTTAATCTTTTATTTGTTTCCATGAGAAAGGTACATTTACAGTGACCAGATGCCTAATTTCCTACTATAAGATTAGAATATTTAAAGGATAATGTCTTCTCTCCATCCTACATGGTGAATAGGTTTGTCTCTAGTTAATGAGGAGGCAAGAGGAAATTTAAAGGCATAACCATGAACTGTGGATAACTGACACGATTTTTGAAAAAGTGCTTTGAATTAATAGCAAATTTAGACTCTATTCTGAAATCCTTACATCATGCAATCTTCCATAGAAATCAATTCTTAAAGGTTCCAAAGCAAATTTGAAACTTCAGTTGCCCTTAGCAAGACAGAGGGCTTAAAATCACAGAGTGATTTTAAAGGCTGCTACTTCAATCGTATTGAGATATATATATTGTTGTTGCTTTCTGAGCTGTCTACTAAATCAATTAATGCTCTGCAGACAGAAATATATCGATACTTTGGTGACACCATGTTTTAAAAGAAGATCTGTGTTATGAAGTATCAAGAAGAAATTAATTAGGCTAAGGTCTTTCAGAAATTATGACACTTCCTCCTTTTTGCTGCTGGAAGTCAGCAGGAGCTTTACCATTAATTTTTACGGGAGACAAGCATCACACCAAGGCATGATAGTTTTGAAAAATGTATCCCAGTTGTATCGGAACATAGTTTAGTCAATGAAGGGAAGTGACGAGACACTAATTGGGAAAGACTGGACAGAAAACCAGTACAAAGTGCATATTGGAACAAATTCCTCTGAAAAGAGAATTTCAGCAGACTTTGCTTCTATAAAGCTCAAGACTAGCACTGTCATCAAACTGACAAACATTCACTGGTGTATCCAGAATGAAGAGAACTGTGTTACCATCATAGACAAAATTTGTAGTGTAAGTTAAGCATTGGGCATGCTTGTTTTAGAGTAAAACCAATTCTCTGAAGTGATGCAAATACACCAAAGGAAAATTATTAAAAATGGAGCCAGGTGGATGATCAAAGTATTGGAAAGCATGCCTTATAGTCAAAGACTCAAAATCTATGTGTTTAGAGTATTAAAGAAAAGCTTATGGAGAGATTTGATCCTAGTGAATTTAAGGGACTGACAAATATCTTAATGAAAAGCTCTTCAACATTTCACTCAAAAATGTAATGAGCCAAATGCTAGAAGTTACTGCTAGAAAAATGAAAACTGAAAATATGTTAAGAATTTTAAATAGTATAAATTATTAGCCATTGGAACAGACTATTAGGAGTATTGTTAGTTTTCCGTCTCTTAAAATGTTTTGCTTTTAGAAGGCATCCACTAATTAAAACAGTAATTAATTCAGGGAGGGCCAAGGGCCTGTATCATGAAGGGTGGACTACATGATCAGAGTGTTTTCTGGCCAAATAATCTCACCTAGCATATAATTTGAATCAGTGTGTTAAAAATTGCTGGATATTACACAGATTCGAAGAAATGTTCCAATGACATTTATTTGTGAATGTGACACAGAACTATTTTCTCAATAACAAAAATGTTATCTGTTGGCTTTGTCTCTAATTAGGATAATATGTGGATTATTGCTTGTTAACCTTAAACAAAATTTTATCAAACTACCTCTGATATGTTGGATACTTAAACATCTTTCCAAAATTCTCCTTTTCCATAAAACTGCACATACAGCTCAATTAAAACTGCAGGAATGTGAACTATTTTTTAAAGTCCAATAAGCTTTGAAAGCTTAGAAAGAGCTTAAGAAAATTAATTTCAGAAATCCTCCTCCAACAATGTAAATGCACTAAATTAAATATACTATTTTTGTTCTAAATTCATGTAACAAAAGTGCTTTTACAGGTTTTCCAGAGAAAACAGCTGATTCAAATATATAAAGTTAAAAGTTCAAAAGATTTTCTCCTAAAGGAACTCTTTCTCTGCGGTTCATATCTTTAAAAAAAAAGCTTAGTGCAGCTCTTGTTTCAAGATCACTTCTTACAAAGGTTCAAAAGAGCACAGAGTAGAGTTAGCAATAGATGTTTTCTCCTAGGTTGCCTGACATGTTACTATTGCTCTTTTTTTATTTTATCAAGTTGCTTTTTCAATGAAAGCTTATTACTAAGGCTGACAAGAATGATGGATTTATCCCTCTCAGAAGTTGTTCAGTTTTAGGAGGAAGGGGACAATTTTAGATGGCTGTAAATTCTATTAAACTTTAAGATTTTTCAAAAATATAATAAAATTTGAAAGATAATTAAGACTTTTAAAAATATGAAATATTGGTTATTATTGTACTGTGGACCAAACCATCCTTTGGATTTAAGAGGTGTCTCTACTTTCCTCATTTGATGTAAGATGGTCTTGGGGAGTTGGGATTGAGGGGGTAAGGGTTTCCTGCCTATTTTACAGAAGCTGAGAGACCACGTATTGATTGTAATTTATTTTTTTAAAATAAATTTAGTAAACTCAGATAAGGATACCATCCTAATTTCCTTCTCTATAGGGGGACAAAAATGGGAGGGTTTAAACACAAAGGACGGACTAAGTATAGCCTATTTGAAAACTTGTTTTAGGAGAAAAAATACGCATTTTGTTGTATAAGTTTCAGAGTTTAAATAGGGGAAATACATTTTTTTTCTAGCCTACTCAGTAGTTTCTCCATTTGTTCATTTTCTTCTGTAATTTAACAGGCATAATTTTTAGAATCTCATATAAAGTAACACTTGTTCTACACTACGTAGATCAAATATCAGATCAGATTGTGTCTGGCTACATTGGCAATATGGATAATATTGTAAGAATAAATTGTGTATACCTGGCAAACTCTCATGAAAGGCTTGTTTACCTTCTCTGTTTTTAAAGGTTAACTACATGGGCCTAATTTTATTGGGAGTAATCTAAATGGTTAAATTTTCTTTTAAGGTTTTGTATAAAGTAATATTTACCTTTCTTTTCAGATTTCAGACTAATTTCTAGTTACAACATTTTTAATAATAACAAGTAATAAGTGGCTGTTGAGTAGAGACAGTGCTTCTACGCATCTTTTCTAAGAGAAGCAGTGATTGGAAAGATTGATTTTCTTAAAAGATTCATGAAAATTCTCTCAGCCTACACTCTTAGCCTGCCAACATCCAAGTGTGGGACACTACGTGCAAGTGATATTCAAAACAAGGAACAGCAGCAATTCTCACACAGCATGCTGTAGGATATATTCATTTTGTATAAGAATTTATTGTCATCTGCGTTTTCTATTATCTGATTCCTTGAGAAGGAGATTTCTAAACATCGGAGTAGTGGGTCTTAACAATATTTTTCCACTCAGACTAATGACTCAAGGTCTAACACAAGATATATTTAGAAGGGATGATGTTGCATGCAAGAGCATTTCAAAGCTCCTTTCAACTCTGATTCTGTGATACTGTGCCACTCCATCCACAGCAGACATGAGAATGATTTGTTCTCTTCCTCTTTGCAGCTTGTCTGACAACTCAAAGATTCAAACAAGGACATCACTGTGATCTTTGATCCTTTTCTTTGCTCTCCTTTAGATTTTCCCCTGCTAGTTTTGAACTGTTATGTCCAAGATAGGACAAGTACTGGCCTGGCCAGCACTACATAATTTGAAAGGGCCACTCCATTTGTCTTGCAGTTACATTATTTACACACGCTGGTATTATTTGCCTTTTCTTAGCAGTGCCGCATCTGCAGTTCACATTCAGCCTTTGCTCTGCTAAAAATTGTATGTCCTCTTCAGCATAACTGTAATTTAGACCCTTCCACTCCTGTGAGAGACAGCTGATATTTCTGCCTGTCAAACTCTGCATTTGTCCTTGTTGAACAGTATCTATCTTTCCAAGGATTATTGGTCCAATGTTAAGATCACACTGAATTCCAGCACTGTACTCAGATGTATGTGCCTGCAGTCACTCTCACTGGTGAAGCCTGTGTAACCAGGGTCTGTATTCCATGAAACAGCTACTAGTGACTTTCTTGAATATCTTCCATCCAGATCTTTGTGAAATCCTACTTAGAACATGCTTCTAAGTTGACAAAGAACTTCAGAACTTGCTTTTATCCATCTGCATGCTCATCTTATGGCAGTTTCAACTAGCCATGCAAGATATTGTAGAGACCTTAGTGAAGTCAGTTGATATGACACTATACAGAAAATCATTAAATGTCTCAAAAGAATAATAGAAGACACCTGATTATAACAACTGCTTGGTGGTTCTTATTTATTACCTTGTTATCTTCTAGGTAGTCAGAAATAATGGTTTTATTAAATATTTTTTCCAGGAATTAAAATTAAGCTAGTCTATAATTCATCAGTTTCTCCTTTTAAAAAGATCTGTCCCCCATGAGTACCTTCTTAAAGATAATTGTTAACGGACAGAAGGCAGCCTAAGAGAATCCTCTGAGTATACTAGGGTGATTAAGTTTCTACCAGTCAGGCTAAACTGCAGTCTGTTGTCCTTTATCTGTGACTTGTGTCTACAGAGCTGGCACAATCTACTTGATAGTAAGTGTGGGAATTGGTTATAGTTCAACCAGGAAATGATAGAGTTTAGCAAAACCTAATTTACTGAAATCGTACAAAACTCTGTGCTGCTGTGGCTGTAGTACTGACGCAATAGCAGTCTTACACCTGGCTTGTGGTTCTGGTGTTCTGGTAGGCACTGATGCAAAATAATCCCGACTCCCCACAAGTGTTCCCATGGTTGTCACAGGGACCTTTTGTCTAAAACTTGAAACTCACAATGTGAAAACTGTGTAAAGTAAATTCAAAGCTATTATTTACTTCTTTTGGTTTATTTGCTAGTACTTTCTGCAGTCCTTTCCATTAAACTCTACCTTCTAGTATAATTTTGGTGGTATTTTCACTAAGAAGAGAAAAAAATGTGCAAAAAATGTGTACGTTTGCAAAACCATCCAGTAGTAGCAGAGCAATTCAAAAAGATGTGACGACTGTCTTGACTATTTTACAGTGACTAAATTTCAAACTGACAACATTTATTTTAAACCACACCTCCTGAAATTTTAGAAATCCATGCTGGTTACCTATGAAATTTTTTAGGGAGAATTATAGCACTGATGATGGTCATGTTGGAACAAGCTTAAAAGCATAAATAATGTTTGTTTAAATGCTTCAGAAATTATGTTAAAGTGTGATCTAAAGTAAAAGGAAATAAAAGTTTTTCCACTCAATAGATACTTGCTAATTTTTTAAATACTAAAATGATATAAAATCATAGAGTCATAGAATCGTTTAGGTTGGAAAAGACCTTGAAGATCATCGAGTCCAACTGTCAACCATGCCCACTAAACCATGTCCTGAAATGCCTTGTCAATACACTTTCTGAACACCTCCAGGGATGGTGACTCCACCACTTCCCTGGGCAGCCTGTTCCAATGCCTGACAACCCTCTCAGTAAAGAAATTTTTCCTGATATCCAACCTAAACCTCCCCTGCCGCAACTTGAGGCCATTTCCTCTCATCCTATCTCCAGCCACCTGACAAGAAGAGACCAGCACCCACCTCACTACAGCCTCCTTTCAGGTAGTTGTAGAGAGCGATAAGGTCTCCCCTCAGCCTCCTTTTCTCCAGGCTAAACAGCCCCAGCTCTCTCAGCCGCTCCTCATAAGACTTGTGCTCCAGGCCCCTCACCAGCCTTGTTGCCCTTCTCTGGGCATGCTCCAGCAACTCAGTGTCTTTCCTATATGCACTGTGGGTTTGCAGCACCATTTATTAAGACTTTACTTATTTGTATAAACTGAACAAAATTCCAACTCATGTATTATGCCTGGGTAAGAAGTGCTGTAGCAAGGACAGTAAGAGGGGGCACCTTACTAGACCTGCCTGGGTGAGGCAGGAAAGCAATGGTATCTAAACATGGTTACCACTCTGCTCAGTAACACAAATCTCCCAGGCTTGTGCTCCGCCAGAGCCAAGTTTGTGAGGCATCCTAGAGGTACTCAGAAATTCTGGCTTCTACCACCTGCAGCCATTTGCAGAGAACCTGGAACAGCTTGGCCGAAGAGGAAAACCCCATTGTACCCAGACAGAAAAGCCTCTCCCAGTGTCAGAATTGGATAAATCGGCTAACAGTCTTTGTCCCAGACATGCCAGGAGCTTGCGACCACTTCCAAGGCCATAAGAAAATACATAAAGTAGCTTTCACTTAACTGTTTAGCCTTTACAATTTTAAAGACAAACAAGCTTAAAAAAGTAACATTCCTGGTGTCCAATTAAAAAGCTGCATAATGGATTTTTAAATTAAAGAGCACGGTCACAAACTTAGAGAATTATAATAGTATAGTATACACTTATTTTAATACAGTGAAATTGCACTTTGCATCAAATAATACAAGAATTGTATTAGTTTATTCAAATGAATTGTCTAATCACATCTGGTATTCTGGCCGCAATGTGAATAGTTTTAATTTACGATAAAGGAATGAATCTTGCTGTAACATAAGTTAGTGGGCATGAACAAGAAGTAAATAAAAGATATTTTTCTGTTCTTCCCTGAGAACTTTCAAATCTGCACCTTATGAAAAGCAACCTGAAGGATAGAAGGTAGGAAAATGAATAGGTTATATATAATTGGCATGTTTGAACATCATTCACTGTGCTGTCTGATGGAAAAAAAAATCAGTTGTTTTCCTTAAGGGGAGCATCTTTGAAGAACACAGGGTCTGCACAGCTCAGTAGTTTTCAAGTCCATCTGTCTGACAGAATACACGGAGAGTAGCAGCTCCAGTCCATGATTTGAATTGCCAAACACTTAATGTTTCCTATTGTGGTGACCCCATCTTTGAATGAGCAGGTACAAAAAAATCTCAGTGCAGAAAAGGTCCTTTCAGTCCATTGCTTTGTGACATTTTAAATTAGGCAAAATGTGTGAAACAGACATACCTAAAGGAAAGCTTTACTATTCATATTCAGGCACCTAAACAGGTTGACTGTTTTTTCAGCATTACCCAGCATCTGCAGAAAGCAAATCAAACTGCTTTAATTTCTAGATAATATGTGACTATGAAACAAGAACATTTAGATACAGAATGAGTAGCGTATTTATCAACTCTATAGACAAAGTAGGCTTTCTAGCTGGCCTACTAGTTTCATTTTAGTCCTATAACTGTTCTATGGATTTTCTGTTCTGACTGAATGCATTAGCCCACTAAAGTTAAAGCTGACATTTTTGGCTAACCTTTTCACATGGCTGCTCTTGTTCTCCTGCCAATGTTCAAGACTCGGCCACTAAACACATACCCTGCATAAGATGTGATGACATATGAGAAAAAAAGCTGAATATCCTTATTTAGTTTCCAGGGCTATCTTTATGCATAAACAATTAGGGGAAACCCATAAATATATTTGCAATATTGTCCTTTTCCCCTGAGCTTTCTTGCCAAACTTTAGATGGGTGACTTAGCCGGAAAGATGACCCACATCTCTCAGTTTATCAGCTGTTGTCAGGTCACTTGTAATGGGTAAGAGCCCTAGCTGCAATTGTTAAGAAGAATTGCGTGTCTGAACTGAAATCTAGCACTCCCAGATTTCAGGTGTACAACCTTTCCTCACACAAGTAATTAGAGAATTGCAAGCACTTTATCATCCTTTATCAACCCTATACACACCATTACCCAAGAGGGCTCACTTTTAGGTCCAGAGTGAGATTCCAGGAGTGTGGTGTTACCCATCCATTCCTTCACCTCTCTCCAGAGATTGAGGCATGCTTATATCCCTGCTGTTGCCTTGTGAATTGTATATAAGTTGTGAGCAGTTCAAGTAATGACTCTCATCTAGATTTCACACATTAAAAGCACTCCTTAGATTTCAAAATCCATCTTAGATTTCAAAATCCATGAGCAAAATTCTCACTTCCACACACCCCCCCCCCACCCCCCCCCCACCCCCCCGTCTGTACAGTGACTAGTATGCTGGAAATATAAAGGTCAGGGATACATCCATGCTAGAGGTAAATGATAATAACATATTCTTCCCCTCATATTACAAGGGAAAAAAGAACAGTGCAGATAGATATGGTGGACAGTTTAACTCTGAGAAACTCAAGTTGCTGTGTTTGAAATACAAACACAAAACAAACCTTCTCTTGATTACTGTATGTTGGATTTACATGTGTAAAGGTCTATCAGTTTCAGCCACTGCACTACATTAGCTTCTCTCTTTATATACTCACTTCAACTGTGTACTGTGATGCTGCAGGAGCCAGGCTGCACCTGGCTGGAAAGAAAGCAGTAAATGAGAGAAGCCACCCAAGAAAGGGAGACTATATTTTCATTCTTTTTTCAGTCCAGATTTGTACACCAAACACATTGAAAAATTTTGAAAACACATAGACAGTTTTGGTGCTCTTTTAACTGAAATCGAGATAGCAGTTATCTATAGAGGATGCAGGACTGGAAGCATCTTCATGGGGATGGACACTATTTGGAACAAAAGCAGAAAATGAATTGCTACATGGCAGGTCTTTTCAAGTCAGTTGGTGCTAAGCTAACAGTTGGTGGGACCAGGACTTCACACAACTTCTCTGCCATTGCTTACCTCAATGTCACCAGATCCATTCCCTTCCCATCACAAGAAACCATGACATACATTATATCATATTCATAACCTCAAGTTCCACGTAAATGTACTGCATTACTTCCCTCTAATCATAATGAAGGGTTTTCTTCAAAATCTTTTAATTTCCCATTTTTTACCTTCACTGAAGATGGGCTTTGCTCACTGTACATGTCTGTGGCAATGGCAGATAGCACTGGAATCCCTCCCCGTCTTCTATCTAGTATGCTTTGATTTATTAGTTCTCTTCTCATAAGGTAAATAATTTATTCACCTGATTATTTTAATGACCCTTTTTTTAATTCATTCAGATTTGGATTTATATTTGTTATGTAACATTCACTGCAACTGCCCACAGAATTCCAGATGAGAAATCAGTATTATAGCACTGGTACTTCATTATGCATCCTTGAAATTCTTAAGATATCATTCATCTTTTTTTGCAGCCACAGCCTGTTACTGGCTCACTATAGTCTTACAATCAATTAATATTCCCAAAAGTTCCTTCCTACTTTCAGCTGATGAGAATCTTCCATATTTTCGCATGTTTCCTACATCTAGAACACAAAGAAACAGGCTTTGACCTTTTTTTTTCATAGAGAAAAGGTGATTTTTTAAAATGGAAAGATAAATAACTAATAAGTAACTACTATAAATAAATTTCCCTTCAGAGTATTATTTCATTATGTAGCAAGAAACTAAATCAGTATCTAGTTCTGTGCATTCTATGGCATTTTTATGCAGTTGTTGAGATGTTACTGAAACTAAAATTGAAATCACAGTTTTACTCACATAAAACATACCCAGAGATTAAAAACATACATTATACCAAATTTCTTATATGGATTTGTTTCTCTATTTTTTTCTGTGCTTACAATAATTCATATGAATTTGAATGTTCTTAATGACTCATTTAGTGTAATTACTTCTTTACAAAAAGTCATCACTGGTTGGTTTTTTTTTCAGCTGTTTATACAGTGGTCCAATCTCTCATTTTGTGATGTATTTATCCAGTCTCCTTCTTGGAACAATTAGGATGTTTAATCAAAATGTTCCTTATCTCTGTTATAATTTGTCAAAATTTCTCGTCAATCTTCACAGCTTGTAAGGCAGGAAATAGTGTCCATCATTAAAGCAAACCAGAGAACATTCTTTTGAAAGAAGAAATGATTACACAGACTTAGTTAAAAAGAGTGCCACTAGCTGACAATTAAAGATCAAGAGACTAAGACATCTGGTTTTAATCTCTACACATCCATCACCTGCATTTGCTACACAATTAAGAACCTCATAAATATCCACTGTGCGAAGAAGAGCTTTTCAGTTTCATAATTCAGAAATAATACTCTATAAACGAGTGCTTCTTGGTTTACTTCTATAGGCTATACATATTCATAAACACCCAAACTCACACAAACATGTGTAAAAATGTGTAAAAAGAAAAGCAATCTTTAATTGGGTAATGAGTAACAGAATGATTTACTAATTAGGTGTATTACAGAAGTGTGTTCACACTGCTGTACTGTAGTTAAAGACCTTGCCAGTGATTCTAGCAGAAGCCCACTAATTTAAGAGCTTACTAATTTGTGATTGTATAGCTACAGAAAATACAGTAGCTCTGATCTGAAAATTACCATTTGGTGTAATTAGACAGTAATGCAGTCTAATTGCTTCAGATATTTTGTACATTTTGTTAAAAAAGTGAGCTGATTATCACACTAGACTAAGCTTGAAAAAGAGGATATTTACACATATACAAAAAAGCATAGCTGGCTAATATTCAAAAGGGTTTACTGTTTTACAGGACAATTGATTTTGAAATGGAGTTCTGCTGTTATTCCATTTATATTTCTCTGTTTGATTTTCTAGTAAAATAGAAGGTAGTGGAACTGAATATATTTTTACCAATATAGATATATGGTTTGGGGACTTTATCTCTCACATGTTGTTTTTTCCTTGGACCACCAGTACCATGCCTCCACATTTTTGGGGGTGCTATTGATGCTAGATATTCCCAGGAGAAGCTTAGAAGAACCAGCTTGTTAGTGATCACAGCCTGATTCTGTGAAGAAGCCACTCTTCAATTCTTAAGTCTTATGCATGCCCACAGTTTTTCCACCTACCTGTAATCCTCACAAAGGAACTGCAGCACCAAACAGGACACGGTATTTCAATTTGTTAGTTTGTTTTCCCAGCAAGACAACTACATGCATTTAAAGGTATAAGCCCAACATTTCTTGGTCTTATACTGAAAAAACTGGGAAATAAAAATGTCAAATAAATACAAATATTTTTCAGAACAGACAACATTTGGTACCTAATGCTTTCCTTGTATCTTTAGAGGTATGTTGGATAATATAAACAAAGCTGTAAAGGACAGTAAATACAAGAATATTATTCAGAAGAAAATGTGTACAAAAGTAGTTTCAGAGCATGAATAGGTTTTTCAGGACAGCTTAGTTTGCTGGACCCCAATGTTTGCTGGGAAACCTGCATGGCTGGTGAAAAGGACTGAAGGCCACATATGCTTGTATATCATTCTTGCAGTATGCAAACAGGCTAACAGATGTCTTGAAAGCCAGTCTAGATAGCTCAGATATGATCAATGAGGTAACTTCTGGAAAATGTGTACATCATTTACCTTTGGCATTTAACACTTGAGAATAAATAAAGGTTTCTGGCCAGTATACCTTCAGCGAATTACGTCCTAGTGTCGGATTTCAAGCAAAACTGTGATGTCCAAAAGAAATTATATGGCTTCCCATGTTACCCCTTCCCACAGCGGGTAAGTTCTGCCCTCAGTCATGTTTTATACACAAGGACAGAGTCCTGCTGGGATGTTACAGCTTCACCTTGTCTCTAGTGTAGGAATAAATACTCAGGTTGCATCATTTAACCTATTTAAACAGAAAGTTATCACTGTCAGTTAGTGCCTGTGTCTGTTCCTGGAAATCTATATAATCTGCCAGAAGTTCTTAAAACAAAACCGCCAGGTTTTGGTCACTTCTTCAAAGGTGAAAAAAACCAACCCAAAACCCCTTTGTGTATTTAATCTATTTTTTCTATTACCAGTAATGTCTGTGGGTATATAAGAACTGTAAATCAATATGCTGATGCAACATGGTTCAGTGCTTTCCTGCCTTTTCTGATATAGCAGTGATATAATTTAAAGTGGCACCATTAATCCACGTTAAGCTGCTCGGTACCCTTTCCATTCTTAACCACACAAGAACAGACCAAAAGTCCATCAGTCTGGCACCTCGCCACTATGAGCAACCCCTAACAATGGCTTCAAAGGATGGTGTGAAATCCTCAGAGTGAACCTTGCTAGATAGACTGTTTCATCAAGGAGATGAGAAGGCAAGAATTCTGTTTCATTCCATGTGGCAACTGTTTTATCCCCTAAATCTCCTGGTTAAAGCTATTCTGATATTAAAGGTATTCTGATTTTTATCTACTTCTTTTTATCTATATTTCTAAAATAGCCATCACTATAACGTTTAGAAATTGTCATTATAGGAGAGAACCTTCACACTCTAGCAAACGTATCATCCATTCAGAAGACAAAATTACTACTGTATCTTGTTTTACTTATTTCATAGAGCAATTCAAGGATTTCAGATAGTGCCTGAAAACTATTTAATCTACATTACTGACGAACAACATGCAATGTTTTGTTGTAAAAAATCACTCACACCATCACAAAGCCAGCAATCACTCAAAGACAGCTAGCATTTATTGTTTTTCACCTTTATATTTTCCAAAGGGACAGCTGAGGGTTAAAAACAAAATTTTAAAAAAATTAAATTGCTTTTGAGCTAAGCACTTGTATGCCAAGTCTCAGCATGGAAGGAATTTTAGCTGCTGAGCAACCTCATACAATAGTGCTTTAGAATAGAAATGCCAAAGAACAGACCCTTAACTACAGTATTGTGGCTCTGGTATGGGTGCCACTGTGATGAAAGTACTCTGATATAAAAGTGTCTGCCATGAAAATAAAGACAGAGAGACGGCTTTGTAGGTGGAACTTGGGTTCTTTTATGTAAAGACTGACCCAGGCAGTCAGAAGGGGAGAGTAAGAGGGCAAGGACCATATTATGTGGGCACGTAGCCGCCTGAGCGGGGAGTCAGGGAAATAAGTGTTGTGCAAAAAGGGAATTATTCCAGGATCATTTCCCACACCTGTGGTAACATTAATGATTTTTCACAGCTTTTCTGTTTTTTTCAAAGATCAGAATAAGGTTATCTACATTGTTTTAAAACCTCTTAGCCTTCATGCAAAATGTTCAGTGTGGTACTTTTAGAAATACTATAGGCCTTAGCCTAGTAAAAGACGACTGAAAGGCATGATGTTTTAATAAAGACAAGTCCTTTGTCCTTGAGCAGTGTGGATGATGTCATATCAGCCTCATGAATGTATGTAGAATTACCTACTTAAAAAAACTTATGTGGAAATACTTGTGGCTTTCATGGAAATAGGAGGTTTTAAGAAGATTACAGACCTAATGAAGAGAAACCTCAGATGTTAGATAAAACAGTGACTCTAAAAAGGAAGAGTTTAGGATTAGCTGAGCCACTTATCACTTATTTTCCAATACTTTTTCAGATGAGATCTGTTTAGTTAGAAAACACAGTTTTAAAGGGAAAGCAATAGCAACCACAAAGTTCTGTTCTGTTCCATTTAGCAGAGTAATCATGGAAATATTTGAATTATTAATAAATATTCCAACCTTGCATATTCTGGATTACTTACAAAGTGTATTGTTTGTATCTCACATAAAATAAACTAACTATATTATCAAAGTAGTAATGCTAATCATTGCAAAACTTCTGTTGGGTTACTGGAAAAAAGAAATTAGGTTAGTCAAATCTTCTGTTGTTTTTTTTAAGGGGGGGGGGGGAGAATGAAAATTCTTATTAAGAGTTGAAGAACTTTTAAAAAATAAATTGATACCAACTGCTGAATATTTCTTTTTGTTGTTGTTGCCAGGTTTGTCGCTCAGTGCAAGCCAACTTCCTATGAATTCAGAAAATGATTTGTGTAAATGTGTGCTGTATTGCCAAAAACCAGTGAACCTATAAAACATCATCTGTGATTCTTTATGAATACGTTAACGTGCTTCACTTTCATAGGCCTTGGTACACTACTGTTTTGAAATAGAAAGCTCATGCCTGAATTAATGCAAATATATGAGAATTCATGCAATTACACTGCCTGTTGATAGTCCCTGTCTAGGGATACCAGGAAGTATGTGAAGATTTTGCTAGTCATGTGAAAGAACTAGAAGCGAATACTGTAGGCAAGAAATTAATCAGTCCACATAGGCTAAAAGCTAGACAACCTTTCATGTTTGGGAATTTCTTTCTTGCCCCTGTTCTTGTCTTGCAAAGGTTAGAGTATGTGATTTTAATTAATTTCCATACACCATTTTAGGATTAGGAGATATTTAAGTTCATCTAGAGCGTCAGTGTCTGAACCAACGGGCTGTCTTCTAGCAGGGAATGTCTAATATTAACCACTTTAATTTTTACTGGGTGGAGTTTAAATTTTGCCACTTGAGGGCATCCTGTCATTATGTTCCATTATAGAGCAGCATGTCTAAATTTCCATAAAAATAATGGATTTCTGCCGAAACAGTGGTATTTGCCAAAAGTGCTGATGAAGCAGTGGAAATGGTAATTTGCCATACTAAATAGGCATTTCCAAGACCACAGGTCAAATAGGGTTGTATCTGAGGAAATGCTAAATCAACAGAGAAGGAGATGTACCACACATGCAAGTAGATGGAATTTGGCTGGCAGATATCAACATAGGCTTCACAGATGTGTAGAAGTTTTGACTAAACTTGCTTATGTCAGAGATAGTTTGACCTGTGGTTGCATGCACAGACAGCAGCTGGATTTACCTCTGTTCTTGCTAATTCATGTATATTTTAGCTTTCAGTAGTGAGAATGATGGCAGGGGTTTCAAACTGAATGAGACACTAGACTGAGCTAATGTAATAAAAGGAACCACTTCAGTTAGTTGGGATCTTCAGTACTCCTGTAAGTGTAGATGTATGACAATTACCTATAAAATGTCAGCTCTTAGGTGCTTGGAGACGTGACCATGTTTTGGCCAAATTCTATGGAGTCTATCACATCCAGCTCATGTCATCTATAGTTCTACTATCCAGTGATATTCTAATTGTATCATTGTACATATTTATACTAAAAACATCACTGTAAATTTTTTGCTGTTTTCTTTCTTCAATTTTTGGTCACTTACCTATGTAAAAGAATCGGTTTTAACATACAAGGTTACCTAAAAAACTTGCAGTTCTTTACACCTTTATTATATTTGGCTTCAATGGTATCATAACACGTTTTCTTTGTGCTGGCCTGCAAGTTTTGAAACTTAGGTACACAGAAGTCGCAGTCACCTGGGGTTTTGACTATAATCTGATAACAGATCCTAGTCATGAGATTTACTAGCCTTGGTGGTAAAGCAATGGAACATGCTACATTTCTTTTTCCTCTCTGCAACGGCTTCCTCCATATTAAATAAGGAGCACTGATTATGAGCTGTGTCGATGTAAGATTTCCTCTTTCCATACTTGGCCCTCAGTCAGACTTTTTTCTCTCCCACCTTATAACTTTTCCCCACCTAGGTCAGAAACCACATGCTGTCCCTTTATTAACCTGCTATTTAATCAGCCCTTCTCACTAGGCCCATAAACACAACCCTCACAATAAAACTTTATGTGCAAGAAATGTGCTTCTATTTAACAGTCAGTTTAACCTCTCCTACCTTTCGTTTTTCTTTCCCCCTTCAAACGATACTCGCATGGGGAAAGAGACTCATTCACACTCTTTTCCACATGTTCCTTTCATTTCCAATCACACTGTTCAACTGACTGAAGTCCTCCCAAGGAGGATCTCTGGCTGCCGTTTTTTTCAGAATCCTCCAAACCACCCAACTACTTCCTAGTCTCCCTGCTAAAACCCCATCCCACAGCTGTAGATTGGCTGCTCCCTTTTGCTGTGGTCTGTTCCACATTGCTTGTGTTCCTACAGAAAAGGGATTCGGGAGAGCTGCTGCCAGGACCCTTCAGCTCTCTATGCAAGTGGAAGTGTTGACAGTCTTGCCAGTGCAGGGGTGAGGATAAGCCATTGGCAAGTTCCCATCTTCCACTGTGAAGTGCCTCTGTCCTCTACCCTTTGCTGGGGTGCAGAAATGGACTTCCAGCTCCACCACCCTACTGCACCATGTCATCAGCAAACCTCTTCTTCTTGGTGTGAACCTGTCACTTGTCCTCTCTGTGGAGCACAGAATGCAAACAAAGTTAGGAAGTCCTAGGCTGGAACCTATCATTTAGATTAGGCCTCGCAATCCATGTCTTTAGCCTCTTGGTCCATGAAGTCATCCACAAAGTCTAGCTCTTTCTTAAGGCAAGCACATGCCCAAAGAGCTGTGGTATTTTCTTGTGAATTCTTGCACCTAAGACTTTTGAAAAGGCTATCCTGAAAGTTTGATTATAGCACTGCTCATATGAAAGCAAGCTAATATATAGTTCATTCATCAGGGACAGCCTCGTGATGGTGCAGCCACTGTAACATCACCAACAGGGGAAGAAGGCTGTCGAAGCATGCTGGGGAAATCTCGCAGACTGTTCATCCTCTCCTCATTGCTCTTCCCCAGCCATCCATCACTGCTCACCATTGGAGAGATGGATATTTAGTATGGCCTTATTACAGTTGGGGTTTTTTTTCCCAGTGAAAGGAGGTATCGGGGAAAAAAAAAATTAAAAAATACGCAGACATAAATTTCCTGATAAGTCAAGAGAAAAATAAAAATCACTTTATCTGTTTCAGAGCTTCTTAGCAACAGTTATCTAGAAAAATGCCAGGGAGGACAAGTGATTTCCCTTTTTCCAATGCATTTTATTGTGCACACAGGCAGAGCTTTAACACTGATTTCCTCTTGTTTCATAGATGTCAGCTGTAAATTGCCAAACTCTAGTGTTCTCTCTGTCTCTCGTAGTGGTAGGGTTAACAACATCTCACAGGAACCCTAAGTCCATGCACAAAAATGTATATTTTATCACGAGCATTCTGCTAATTACAGAAGGGGATAAAAACATGCTATTCAATGATATTGTAATGATCTAGGCTATCATACGCTTCCTGTTGCTTCCTTAACTGCCCTGCCTCCTGCTGTAACTGCACTGCCTAACTTAAGTATATCTGAATAGTGAGAGACCCTGAAAAGCTTTATTTATATAAATAAATGTATAAATATATCACATAAAGCATTAAGATATAAATTAACATAAGATTTGCATTATCCACTGTCATGATAGGGTCACTCAGCTGAAAAGTAGCCACCCGCCTGGGTTTCTGCTCTGCCAGTGTTCTGCTGGGTTACCTCAGGAAAGTGTGTACCACAGGTGTGCCTCAGACTCCTGTCTATAAAGAATAGGAGCTTCTGTCTAAAGTGCTTGGAAATCTACCAGTCATGAACAATAAATTCAAAGTTCATATTATTTGTGTGCAGGATCAAGCACAATCTTGGCTGAAATATGCAATGTTAGTAAAATGGCAAATATCTTTTTTTCTCACCTGTTAGATCAAGCAGAGTCTGAAGATTCTAAGTGGCAACAATATGCAGCATAGCTATTGAAATTATAGATGCAGATAGTTTTGGTTTGGTACTTATTTTGCAGATACTTCTGGGAGAAAGGCTGTCGAGTATACAATAAAGAGTGAGGCAGCAAGCTTATTATGTGAGTTCAGAAGCACCATTATTTAACATTCAACAATGTATTTCGTGTGTGGTTTTCCTGTACCCAGCCATCAGGAGGTCAACAACCTCTTTAAAACAGTGTATTCCTTCTAGAAACATATTCACTCACTTTAAATATGCCTGGTAGCAAACAGCAGCTGACTGTATTTAGGAAGACTTATTTCAGTACTGTCTTCAGCAATTTTTCAAGCTATGAGCTTTTCAATACTAGATTTATTTTCCCTGCTCAATACAAGTTTTGCTAAGTCTTAGTTTTTTCCATCTTTTGGATTATTAGAACCTGCAAGAACACCAGGAGAAGGTCACTTAAGGAATGTACTTTGTCAAGCAGTTATTGTTTCGGCTGTTTCCTTTTCCTGTTATCATGACTACTTTAACCTGTCGTGACTGCAACTTCTTTCACAGATCTGAAGGCAGATTTCTGCTACAGGGTGCCTCAGACAAGTGCCTTCACCTATGTAATGATGTGCCTAGATTTTTCATTTTGTAAATGTCAGGCTCAGAGGTACCTGTTAGGATTTCTATTAAAAATATAGAAAATGACACAAACCATTGACAGTTAAAAACAAGAAGAAGTGCTGTTGGATAAAATCGAACATTTTACCTTTATGTGGTTGCCATGTGTCAGTGATTGAAGGATATCCTGCTAATGATAAGGAAGAAAGATCTAGCTCCAACCTTATATGCTGCTCTGTAGCACGAGAGTCTGGTCCATCCTAAAATTTGAAAAAATATATCCAAATACTTGTAAAAGATCAGGATCTCAGAGCAGAAAATTTGTCAAGAAAAAAACCCAACGTTAAACATGGCTTTTGTAACAGCAAAAACAAATCTGCAAATAAGGAGTTAATGGTAAACAATTCTTTTTTATTTTAGAAAAAAGTTTGTCTGGCCCATTTAAAACCCATTTATCATGTTGCATAAAAGATCTTTTCTCAGACATCTTAAAATATTTCATAAAAGGAAATAAAAAATTGATGCATGAGAATAAATTCTACCCCATACAAGTAACAAGCTGCTCATTCTCCATGAAATGAAATGAATGCCATGGCCTTTTTAAGTGATGCAGGGGAGCTATTTATTGTGAAAAGAGATGTAGAAATAATTCTGGAATCCAGATAACACCTTTGGCAATAAATACCTTGCTGCACGTGAGCCCTCAGCATCCATTTCCACCTGAAGATTGTATCTCTCATGTTTAGATATACTCTATTTCTAAGAAATATGTTTATTCTCTTAAAAAGAAGTTACATACTGCTCTGACATCGGCATTAAGTGTCTCCTGGAATTTAAGGTCTCAAGCATTAAGCAAATACCTGCATATCTTCAGGAACAAGTGCAGGAACACCTGTTTCCAGCTATGTCATCTTGAGATCTTTAAGAACTGAATAAATAATTTTAAATTAGTTTTAAATACTGTGAAGAAAAAAGTTATGACCATGGTTATACAATGCTTGTATACGTGCACTTAACTTCAAGTGCATAAATAGTCCCACCAGCTGTAGTGTGAGAAGTCACTGATGGAAGTAAATATGACTGTATTCACAAATTTGGACCGCTAGTGATGAAAAGTTGCTGAGAACACAATAGGATTAGACAGCACATTACTTGTCAATTTATACTGCCATGTGATTCTTCTCCAAACTTTTCTGTTGAGTGATGCTGCCCTCCCCCACACCACCCCCATTGCCTGAAATTGGTACCTAAGAAGACTCTGTTCTGTGATGTACTGGCTCGTGCCTTGGCAATGGCATTCAAGTGTGAAAAGGTTAGTACATACTTGAGATCCTTTCCTGCAAAAATATAGATTCACCAGTGCACTCCAGAGAGGCCCTTAGAGTGGTATAAATTGGCTCAGGAACACAATGTGCACCTCAGTACAGCTGCCAAATATGATATAGTAATGGTCATTACATATCTTTTCACTCACTGCTGACATATAACCTTCTATTATATTACCACAGTGGCCAAGAACTAAATAAAAACAAAATGTCTAATCAAAGGCAAAGTGTTTGGTTTACGCCGTTGGTCACAGCATACAGCACTATGAGTATGTTGTAAATCTCATACAAACATGGAAACATTATTCTGGGCCGTGTTTGTATACAAATGTTTGCTCTGTCTACAGATTTTCTTACTCTTATGTTTATCTAGAAACCTAAAGAAGAGGCAGATCTAAAATTGGATTTTTATTAGTCCAAGGCTATTTAGTTACACTAGAGACTGGAAATAGCACCCTATCTGTGAAAAAGCAATTCTAACACTTCTAATGCAATTTTTTTTTTTTAACTCTTAGTTTTATTAGCCATATAAAAAGAAGAAATGCAGCAAGAGATTCCCTCTTTTTGTGTGCTGATACCCAGATCCATAAGGATACACAATGAAGTCTTAAGAGGGACTGCACTATATGTTAAATTTTAAACATTCCTTTGTAGAGTGGTTTTATATGCTGACATGTCCCAACTCTACTCATCATATGACTTCTTAGGACATCAAAATATATGACTCTAAAGTATTTCTTAAAGCAATGGCAGTAAAGAAAGGGCAAATTTACAGCCACCTTCTTTTCCTATATGTGCATTATCTGCTGCTTTCTGTATTGCTCATGTTAATTATGAGCTGATAGAATGCAATGTAAAGTCAGTAAGAATCATTCTATTGACATCAGAAATTGATGAGGAAAATTCCTAAACTCCCTTGTTTCTTCTGGAAACACAAAAAACTTTGAAAAAAGTGAAGGCCTGCACTCTGTTGAAAATTTGTCCTGGGCAGGAGTGCGTGACTGGTGAACCCCATCACATCAACTTCCTCTACCTGGAGCTCTGCAGATTTTATTACAGAAAGGCATTCAAGTGACACATGGCTTGTTCTCAGAAAAGGCCACTTAACTGCAAGGCCTTGGATCTGTTGGGCTTCTTCAACATAATACCTTCACTGTTATTAAATCATTTAACGCAATACAATTTTTCATATCCTCTATCTGCCAGGCATTTATTCTTTATGTTTGGATCTTTGTAACAATTAACTAAATCCCACCTTTTGATCTCCTGCATCTGTCACAGAGCTAGAAATGTGAAGAGGACATGCTTCAGGAACCCATACAAACAGGCTTGCACTCTGGGATGCTCTTTCTCTAAGGACAAAACATGTTTTCCATGGCAGAGATGGAGCTGTTATCTCTCACCAGGGCACAGAAGACTTCGCTTTTGGTTTCATCCAGGTTCAACATAACCTTTTTTAACAACTTCACCATTCTCTCCAATTTTCCCCATTCATTATTGCTGTGGTAGCAGCGTTGTGACCAGAGTATAATCCCGGAGAATCCTTCTGTACAATGCCAGTACCACATAAAAGGGAAAAATAAAGATGACTAACCAATTTCAAACTGCTTTTTATGTCAGCAAAATTTCTTTCCTCCTTCCCCTTTCCAAATTAAAAAAAAAAAAATATTAATGGCATGTTAGAGGCTCTTATATTCAAAATATTTTAAGTCACAGTTGCTCTTTTTCTGAAGGATTTTTTTTTTATTTTTTATTTTTATTAAGATGAAGCAAGAATTTCAACAGAATCCATACAGGAAAAAGAAAGTTGCTACAAGTTCAAACAGTATAGAAAACCTACATAATGTGGCCACTGACCATGTGAAATACAGTTGTCTTCTGCATCTGGACACAGGCTGCCAACACCAAACCCTGCTTTAAATCCTTAGGATTCTGCTTTGAATGTTTTCTGTCTTGGAGAATAATTACAAGTTAAACATAGTGATAGTCTTCCTATGTTTTAATACCTTATAGAGTAAACACCTCATTCACTGTTAAATGGAAATTTGTATTGTATTCATTGTGTATCATAACTAATTGTCTGTTGAACAAAAAAGCAAACTCTGCTAGCCATTGATTCTATGCTTTATTTTACTAGAAAATCCACTTAAATCTATGTATGTTAATATCAGTCAATATGTTTATCCTGGTTTTGCCAAGGTGTCTTCCTAGTACCTATTGTGTTTCTAACATTTCTCCCATTTTGCAATATTATCTATTTTTTCTTTTAAATTTTCTTTTAAACCTCAGGCAATATTAACTAACAGTGCAACAAAGGCCAAGTGCGTGACCAATTTAAACCCCTCTCAACAAGATTGATTTTGAGAAAAATAGATTAATGACCTAAACAGTGGTGCACAGTTTGTATCAGTGCAAAACTGTTGCCTTCAGAAGTTGTTGCCAACTACTGGCTTCACTTATCCCCTAAATTATTACCAAGAAAATCTTGTAAAATGCGGCAGTACTATCTGTTCTGAAGAATACAAAAATTAACCTCCCTTCAGTGTAGTGAACATCATTTGTACCAACTTTTACATTGTATGGCCTGTCTAGCACTGGAAAGCATCTCATGGAACTCCCTTACAAACATTAAAGAAAAAACGCTGGTATTATTTAAAATCTCAAAGAAATCACTGTCAATTATCTTAAAAAATATTTTCTTTAAACTATTCTGTGAAAAATCATAGAATGTAAGTTGTTTAATGTTGGGTTAGCTGAAATGTCCGACTCTCAATTATCAATAATTATGTAAATTATGACTTAGCTTTTCCTAATCTCTCCTTTTTTTTTTTTTTCCCTACACCCCAGGTATACATCCAGCAATCTACTTCTTTACTAGTTGTCTTTATGTACATTTGTAGTCTCGCAGTTTTCAATGCACAATGGATTAACAGAATTCAAGAATGAGCCCTCAAATTCCTTAATTTATAGGGTAATTAAGTACATGTAATAAACAGGGATTAAGTAGCAGGAACTTGATACATTTGTACTTTCCCTTTACTCAACTGTAATTCCCATAGGTTTCAAAGATCTTCAGTTTCAAGGTGCTCAACCCTTTCAGCTGGAAAATGCAGAAAAAGCAAGTATTGGTTATTACTAAGAAAAAAGGTATTATTTGACAGATGTGAATAATGTTAACATTTTTTTCCAGATGCCTACTGGAATATAAGAAGTAGATAATTTGGAAGATTACATACATGAATTTCATGACAGTATTCTGTAGTCCACAATTAAAGCCTTGTAGGACCCAGTGTAACAAGGTATTAAATACAGAGAGTTATTAGGGATTCAATCAGATGCTTTTTAGACCTTGTCTACAGAAGAGCAATGGGGACATTCAATAGAACTGGAAGACAACAAACATAACACTAACTGGAAGACAGCACACATAAAACTGATAAAAAAAGAACTTTATATAATATATAATTCACCTGTGTAACGAGTACCACAAGATATTATTGAGCACAACAATGTAATAGATTACAGGAAAAGACAAAGTATGTGGATGAATAAAAAGAACGTCCTCAATTATATACAAAAAGATTAAGAAATTATATAAACAATTGCAGACACACTGTGAAACCACTTTGTGAAATGACTGTTTCACTCTTTCACATAAAATCTGAAAGTTCTGGGTGATGGTTTGCTATACAAGCCTTCTTTCATGCTGTCATGTGGCTCTATATCCTCACTATACTGAATGCTAGAAAGTCATAGGTTTTTCAGAAAAAGAATGGGTTTGGTGTGACAGTTTTATTGTGAAAACTTCCCTTATTCTTGTGAAAAATGGAAACATGCACAAATAATATCTTCAGTATCTACTTACTGATCAGGAAATTGATAGAGATGAATAAGTATCCTTGTACTGTGCTCATAAAATGTAGCTGTAGCGAGAGTACCAATGAAAAACAAACATGCAAATTAGTTTAATTTACCAAATAATGCTTTCTGATAGCATTTAAGTTAGATTTGGGTTGAGAGGAGACTGGTCATTCACTTGGAATGAAAATGAATTTGGGAATGAAAAGTAAATCAGCTGTTGTCTACTTTTACATCAATAAAGCAGGGCATGTTTCACATCACCAGTTTAACTGTTCATAAGATAAAAGTAATTGCAGACTAAAAGAGAAATGCCAGTGGAGATTGTTTTCTACTTTTTGTCTTGGAGATTTCAGTAATATTCCTTTCTCTATAGCCTGTGCTCCACATGTCTCTGCTCTTTCTACAGTTCTGAGGTGAGAAAGACCTTTGCAGAGCACAGTGATCCTTTGAACTTCAGACACATGTGAATTTGATATATGATGCACCTCAGCTCCCCTCTGCTGTTGAAGTCAGTGACACATCTTTTACCATTCCCATACGTTTAGGCTACTGTGTTTCAAACCACTGTCTTCAGTCTCACATATTTTATCCCTGTATGTTTAAGCTCCTCAGGGCAACTGCTATATCCGTCTATTTGTTTGCAAGATACCTGGTCCTGTCTAGAGCCTTGGTGTCATTACAATGTGCATAAAAAATGGACAGAACTTCCTTCCCTACATTTTCATTTCTCCTTGACACTTTCTCTCTTTCTCCATTTCCCCTCGCTTCTGTTTTCCTTCCAGAGTTTCTGTTCCTAAACTGCCCTGTGCTACAGGACATGAGCCCTGTTCTGCTGCCTGCTTAGCCCCACATTCAGCATCCTGTGACAGCTCCCACAGGATTGAGAAGTCTATTCTCTGACCATAACTCAAAGCCACAATATCTTTCTAGCTCCCTCCCGCTCATTGCTTTTAGTAAAAACAGACTTTTTTTTTTTTTTTTTTTTCCCCCTGTACTAACCACAGTTGTGGAAATTATTAGTATAACATTAGTCTGATGAAAAGAACACAGGCAAGAGATTTTTAAAGGACCTGAAGTGAATTGTAGGGTTGGATTCACAAATTCAGACACACTTTGTGGCTTCTTTTTAACACTATTGAGAAAGTTTGGCTATCACAAACTGTACTGATTTGCCAGTAACAAATTTCCAATGGGAGCAAGCATTTTACACTTCAGCTTTTAAGGTATAACCTAAGGTATAACATTCTAAGGTGTAATCTGGTTTTAAGTTATATATTGCTTATTTATTAAAATGAATAAATAAAGTATATGCTAAGTGACTGATGTAATGTTTTCAGAAATGGGAGTCTGATTTTAGGGGTGACACAAACTAATAGAGAGTAAGATTGGAAGTTATATTTTATATTTTAGCTGTCACAGGTAACCTACAATATTTTTCTGGACCATCAGTGACAAAAAGCAGTGAAGTGTAAAACTTATTTGAGACAAATTTCACATCAAGCATGTAAAATAAAAGCCTTATTAAAGTGTGAGATTTATTTATTAATTGAAAGGTAAACATTTAACATATATTCTTAAATTTTTGCTGAAAACCAGAAATTGTTCAAACATTTGTTATTAATTTTATCTAACCTCACATATCTAATATAGGAGCTTTAAGCAAATGTCTAGGTTTCTAATACAGTCATAGTAGAGAAAGCAAGAGTTTGCCATTGTGCTCTGAAGGCAGCAAAACCATTAGCTGAGTTAAAGACTTAAAACTTAAAAAGTGTGGATAGTCCCCGAGGATCCATTTTGGTGAAGAGAAGCATGAGCACACTGGATGGGAACGGGAGAATGTTAGTGGGCAGAAAGACCACCGTGAGAAGCAGGCACATGTCTGGGAATGTGAGCCAGGGGGATTGGAGCAGAGCAAGGAGAGAATAAAGGCTTGCACACAAATTTCACCACAACCAGATCGAGAGAGATATAGCAGCAGCAGCAATACTTAGCTAGAACATTTTTTCCATTCCTTGAGACTCAAAAGCCAATGCTAAAAGCATCTTCTTATGTTCAAAGATTCTTATCCTACAGAGCAATTACTTTCACAAATTGGTTTTGCTTCTTTTTTTTTTTTTTTTTTTTTTTTTTTTCCCGAGTATGTGGTATAGAGTCATTTAACAAGGTTGGGTAAAGAGCTACACTACACATAACTGACCTGCTTCCGAAATTGATCTGGTCCTGGGAGGAGCTTATCCATGTCTTCTGGTTCTGTGTCAGAGATAATGAGCCCTCATGGGATCCATCTGGTAAAAGTAGAAGCTGTTCTGGTAAGTCTGCACAGTAAGCTTAATCTAGTAACTGAACAGGTAAGTAGCCCATGGGTAAAGGAGACTGGCCATGTGCAGGAGGAATAAAACTACTTCTGATTACTGCAAATGAGATTGTTTCCTAAGAAAGACAATTGTTGAAGGAACAAATTTTTACATGTAGTAGATGTAACCTTTGGAAGGGCCATGAAATATATCCAGGCAACAAAAAGAAAACTCAAAAAAAAAAAAAAATAGAAGCCACATGTTATTTTATCTGTATGTGATATACGTCATTTGCAAAGTAGACAAGGTTGGTCATATCAATAGAATGTAAAATCATACAGAAGACATGAAAATTTCCTCCATGTTAACAGCAGAACTTCCTCTGTGGAGATCAGAATCTCTGCACATGTGGTAACCAGGTACTATAAGTTCACGGTCTGCTTTGCCGTTGTCAAACTATGTTTCAGACAGGACTGGGAACTGCAGCTGTGTTTAAGAAAGCAGACCTCTGAGATAATCAATTCTGTTAGGTAAACTTCTCATATTATTCAGAGGTCTTTGTTGTGAGATATAGAAGAATGAAGGTCATGTCCAAAAAAATCAGATTTGAGGATGGCTGACGCAGTAGATTTATTGAATAGAAACTGTCCAATAAAAGTTATAGTTCAAACAATGGATCAGAGAAGGGAGTCATGGACCAATTCCAACATGATCATCTTTTTTCCAGATCTGAAAAAAAATTAAAAAAAAATATCTGAGAACCCAGATGTACTGGACAGACACAAAACACAAAACATTCTGCAAATCAAGCAAAGATCATGTTTATTTCTCGCAGGATGTTAAAGATAACAGAGGAGTCATAAAGTGCACTGAGATGAGAGAAAACAACAGCACTTGAAAGCAGAAGTAAAAATAATCTTCATCTATTATAGACTATATCTGATTAGACTCATGTGCAATCAGGATGTCTTCAGTCCTGATTTACAAAAAGTTGGGTGTGCCGTTTCAGACACTGATAAGCTGTGAGTATAAATACTTAGCATGGGCATGTGCTTATGCTTACCATGCACTCCAATTAGGTGATCAAAAATGTTCTTTGTTTATTGCTGCTCTTTATGTAAACTATAATTGAATCACTTTGTCCAAAAGAGAAAAAAAAGGCTCAAAATATTGCTGCTGAACATGGTAGTCCTACACTGTTTTTCAGTGAACAAGAGAGGGGAAATGTTTTTCTGCATCATCTGCTACATGGAATTAAAAGCTGGGTAGATAACACATATGAAAGTATTACTGCATCTGAAGTGTAGGAAGTAAGGCAACCAACAGAAACCAACATCACTATGGTTCAGCTGCAAAGTATTGGCTTTCTCAAATATCCAGTGATGTAAGATTAATAGTGCAGTTCAGACCTCAAAAAAAGAAAGAGAGCCCAATGGTTTTTCTCCCTGTCATGAGCCTTGCCTGATGTGCGGTGGGCAAAAAGTCTTGGAATGAGAATGGTGGCACCTCTAAAGCCACCAGGCTTAATAAGTTATAAAGTGCCAAATCTATGAAAATGCTTTGTAGTCTATGTAAAAGGAAAATGTCACTCAGAACTTACAGACACAACCAACAGTCTAATATGGGGTCTATCGAAATATTTCATAGCAAAATTGATCAAAAACTCTTTGTGAAGACCATGTTACATTGGAAAAGTTCCCTAATTAATACTTTCTATGAATCAAATCCCAGAGTGGGTTTTGGAACCAGCTTCAAATTTCCTGTCCAAATACATATATATATAACTACTTATTTTCTTTGATAATAAAAAGTAAATAGGCTCAATGTTTCTATGAAATACTCAAACTGACCCAAACAATTAGGCTGCTTGAATACAATCACATGCAAAATATTGTATATATAGCATTTTGTCCTGATTTTGGACCCTTTTCTTTAAACCCAATTTTTTTAGTGGGACAGAAAATCAATTTTCCAAATGTCTCTTTTCCCTTTTGACCCTTAAGCTTCAGTAAAGTGAAAAACCTACAGACAGATTTTTCATCAAACTGAATAATGCAAGACATTTACCCTAGAAGTTAATTGCTCTTTCTTCCCACTAGGACAAGCATTCTTCTCTGTATCAAAATCAAAGGCTTACAATTCGATGTCCTGACCAACACAGGACTAAGCTTTCTGGTTAGTATAGGCAATTTCTCTCTTTAAAGTATGAAATTCGCAGGAAGCCTAGACAGCCTGCCCCTCAAATGACCAAGGAGAAAGGTGCGTGATGTTTCAACAACTGAGTACACAGAAGCAAATACCTTGGTAAAATCTGAAGTCTACAATTTCAACATTGACAGATTTGGCAGATACTTTCTCACATCCCAGATCCCTTCCCACAGTTCAAGCAAATGTCTGATACAAGAAAAAGGTGATTTCCCTTATGAGAAAGCAAGTAATGGTAAAAATTTTCTCAGCCCAAAGAGCATTTGCAAGCAATTTGTTCCTGATGCCCAAAAGGATAGAGGAAGGAGTATTAATGTGTGATAAATCTGAAAAGGCTGAATGCCGGAGTACTATACCAGTACAGGCGTTACAAGATGAAGGGCTCCGTCTCCTAAGAGACACCTCAACATGGGACAACTGGCTGGTGAGATTAGACCTGAAGGATTTCTTACTATCCTGCTGGTGAAAAAATGTCAAAGGTTCCTCCAGGCTTTGCTGGGAAGGAGAACTTTGGCAGTTCTCCAGCCTACCATTTGGCCTCTTGTCAGCTCCATGGTAGCAGCCTTCTGTAAGCGAGGGCTCAGGATAATAGTCTGTTTCGACAACATGCTGACTATGGTACAGAACAGAGAGCTGTTAGCAGCACAAGTTGATTTGGTGAAAACAATTCTCAAGAGCCAGAGTCGCTGAAAAATTACCAGGAATCAAATCTGGCGGCTGCCCAGAAAACAAAAGTTCCTTGGATTTGCAGTCCTGATGTCTCTGCTTCAGAGGCTTTTAGACCTTTCCAGGGTGTATCAGAGAAACTATGTGAAAAGTAAAATGGCTATGAGGAGATAGTCATCTACCTCAGGGGGACAGTTCATGTCAGAGTAATTGAATTTAGAGAGGCAAAAGGCATATTAGGTCATCCCATCCATCTTGTCACAGAGGCGAGGAAGATACTGTGATCTCAGGTTCATTTGTTTCCTTTCTCATCTTCTTTCAACATTTCAGAGTAATGGGCCTACTCCTTTGGAAAGCAATTCTATAACCTTGTTATAAGTTTTTTGTATGTGAAAGTTATTTTCTTGATCTCTTGTACTGCTTGTTATGTACACATATACAATTTTCTATGCCCTGTATTGGTTAGCCACAAATTTGTGATAGTAAGGAGCACTTCCCTCCCCACATTCATATTTGCTTACTTTCTCTAATATAAAAAAGTTAAAAATGTTGTAAAAAAAATAAATTCTTACTTTATAAATTATTTTCTTCACCTTTTCAGCAAAAGGAGAAGTAAGACTCTTAAAGAAATACAGAAAAGCTCTTTGCCATTTTCAATTTTTTTCCCCAATTTTTAAAGCAAAATTCATTTTGTGATCAAAATACTGTTCTTTAAGGATTCCCCTTCTTAATAAAAGTTTTTGTTTGAAAAATTGGCAGATGCCCTTAAGAATTAAAAGATATTTACTTAAAAACCTGCCAGCATAAATATGACCTGTATTAGAGCAAAGAATATGTCAGTACCTTGCTTTTCCTAATCGCGTCTCTTCACTGCAGTTTTGGTGTCTTCCATAACCAAAGAAACAGTGACAATAAGAAATTTCAACTTAATATTTAGGTAATGCCACTTTCTATGCAATGGCTGGATTATATCATACATTAAGAAAAAAGTTCTGGAGGAAAAGTTCCTGTTTACACATTGCTCTCTGGATATATGTTGTTAGACCATTCAAGCACTGTAATGTTTTCTGACCACAAAATTTGGATTCCCATAAACATATCCTTAGTGCCAGAGTAGAATGCTTCTTAAATGCAATTTGGGACATAGCACATAAACAGGGACAGAGACGAACAGCCCATGACTTGTTTTGTCCTTAAAGAAAATCGGTGAATACTCATGACCTTGGCTTGTTCATTTAGATTCATGGAGCTCTTTTAATGTCCTATCTGGCTGCTGCTTTTAAACGACCTACCCTTACTTGAGAGCCTTGTGTAACAGGAACCAGAATGGGGCATGCCTCTGGACCCAGGAGGTTGCCCTCATCAGAGTGCCTAAAAAGATTTAGAGAGATTTAGAGAGCTGACCTAAAGAGAAAATGGTCATACCCTCACCTGATTAAGACTGGCAAAGCCCTGTTCTTCAGCAAAATGTTTACAATTTAAAAAGTTGGGAAGAGGTGAAAAAAAGGTGAAGCAAATAGAAAAGCAGAGAAACACAAGCTGAGACTAACATACACACATTTAAGCATTTTTCAGTCCTGTCTAATCTAGTTCAAATAAACCAAAAGTAACAGTATATGAATGTTTGTGAAATGTAAAGTGGGTATTAAAAGCTGGACATCAATGGCATTGCGTAAATCCTTTTACATCCATGTAAATTCTTAAAACATTATTTTAGAACAGCAGATATTCAGTGACTTTTTTGAGGTTAAATGTACTACAGATGTGGCTACAGTAATTTCACAGTTTAAGCCTTGGGCACATGGAATTTAAAACAGAACTTTGTCACTATAACATTACACAGTTCTTTCTCCACTGAAAAAGACATGAGGTAGGTACATTAACTCCAAACAATCATTACTTTAGTACAGTACTTCTTAGTGCTAACATTTCTATTTCCCTACTGAAGCATTATGTACTTACGTGGCCCCTATTATTATAGCTCTCTCAACCATTTCTTATGTATTTAGCTGCCCAATTACCCTGTGAGATAGAAAAACCCCACTTATTCCTATTTTATGAGATGAGGAAACAGGACTCGGAGGACTGGTGACTTATCTAAGGTCACACAGCAGCAGCTTGAACTCAGCCTTCTCAAGCAATAGGCTCAGCACCTTCACTTCTGAATTGACCTGATACCCTGCTTGAAACAGTCTGTGCATGGCATCTCACTAAATATATTATGAGATCAAAAACCTCTTTGCTCAGATTAGAGCCTTTTCTCACAAAATATTGATTTCAGAAATCCCAATTCTTTCAGAAAAGCAGACAAAAGCTCATTGTCTGGACAGCAGTATCCAGTTTACTTGGAGAAGTACAGCATTATATAATCGAAAGTCTATCACGCCAAGTAACAGAACAGTAATTATTTACAGCATTAATCCATATTTTTCACTTTTAGTGTCCTTCATAGCTGTACTAGCAATGGGTGCACCAATAGTGCCTTCACCCACAGGTTAGTCCCAAAGGGGAAGTGCCTTGTGCCCATGCAAAAGCACACAGGAGATTTCTCTGGACATCCCCAAAACTCCAGACTGTCCTCTGGCACTGCAAAAAGCAGTCCTTTAGTTAATGGTCATTTGGTCCTCTTTTCCAGTGTATAACAACAAATTGTTCTATGTTGTCAGTATTTTCTTGATATTGTTCTTGATAATTATTAACATACACTGTCCTTGATTTTTACAGTATTGTCTTCTTAAACCTCCATTGTGTTATAAAGACACTCACCCACCCACCCCCCCCCCACACACACCTCTGCTCCAAAAATTTTCTGTTGAGATCCCCAGCAGCTAAAAAACCTTAGAGCTGCCACTGATTAAGATGCAAATATTTCAAGTTTCTATGAGGGACAGTATGGGAAAAGCATGGTATCACATAACTTAGTGAAAGTACACCTGCTTTACAAGTCTCCATTTCTCTCAGAACAATTAGATACAGTCAGTGTGCAGCGTGTGCACACACAGGTGCTCATACATACACACATACTCTCCTGTATTTGGAAAAGCAGCATAACAATTTTGTCATAGTCATCACAGCTAATAAGATGTGATGATTTTTCACAATTTAGGAAATGATCTGCATTACATGCATTCCTAATACTTCTCCAGTTCCCATACATAAATTAATTTCAGTTAAGAAGACTTTATGCTAGAAACCTTAACGTAGCCAGATTAGATAGGGAAACACAAATGGCCTGTACATTGGGTGAGATCTGCAGTCCCAAATTCTGCCCGTGATGTAGAAGTTGGAAACAAATATTTTTCCAAAATCTCCAGAAATTGTCAAGGAATGCTGGAAAGTTCATTCCCAAGTTGAGATTAAACTTTCAGTTTACCTATCTTAAAACCAGGGAAATGAGTTTCAATGATTAAACAGAAGAATTGGAGTATAAATCTACATATATGTAAAAATATGCCCTCATTTTATGAAACTAATTCACATTATCTTGTTGTAATGTTCTGCTTTTAGAAGGGAGTAAAAAAATGCTTCATCTTCACAGTTTACTTAAGTGACTCAAAGGCAAAACCAGATGCAACCTTCCTAATAAACAAATGTATAAATTACCAAAACGACATTAGCAAACCTTTCTAGTTACACTGCCATATTTTCTCTTGTTATGCTTAAGAGGTTCAGGAAGCTCTCTTCCTGGCATAAAAGAGAGGTAACAGAATTAAATTGTCTTAGAATAGTGCCTGGCTTCCCTGAGATGCAGAGAAGGTGGGAGGCTTTCTATATGAGTCTCACCACTGTTCACAGAGGTGGTGTAATGCTCCCTAAGCACAACAGGGCTCAGGAGGTGTGATTATGGATTAAATTCTCATTCCAGGTTACCCTCTACAACCTAACCTCTAAAAGACAACTGGCACTTGAAGGCAGAAGTCTTCGTGTTTCTGACTGTCTCTTGCTGAAGACTAGCAGGAGATTAAGTCATCCAAATCTAACTTAAATGTTAGATTGTTAAAGTGAAATTCCAGAAAATAGAGGGCAACTGAGAAACTGCCAGGCACCCCATTTTGTACTGGGTCCTGTTTTTACTTCTGCCACTGACCTGCCACTGTACATCCTCAATCCAGCTGTGTCACTTGATCATGCCCCTTTTACACCACTAATCCGTCAGTTGTCTATTAGTGTTTGACCAGTTTCATAGTGGAAACCGGTGGATGAAAGTTGCTTTGTAACTTTTTTTTTTTTTTTTTTTTTTTTTTTTTTTTTTGTGCCACTTTGAAATACAATGTTTGGTAAATGACTAAATATAAACCATGAAAAGCAAGATACAGTATAGCGTATCTGTTCTGCCATTTCCTTTCCTCGTATCTGTTCTGCCATTTCCTTTCCTAATGAGGATTTTCTGAATGTCATTACATCATGTGATATGATTCCACACCAGCAAGAGTTGTTTTCAATTTTGTGCTGTTGTGAATGCAGTACCCTCAAAAGACATTGTGAATGAATACCAGTTTGTGGAGAGATCTATTAAATTTGGAAAGTGTGCAGAATATTAACTATTTCCTTGAAATAATAGGCATATATTCTTTTCTGTACAGTTTCTTCCACCTGACAAAATGAATAAGAAAAAAATGAAATGATCCCGACTAGGTTGGCTGACCCAGCTCTGATGTGAAAATCTTCAGGGGTTAGTAAAATTCATTAATAGTAGAATTACCATGAGAGCACATTCATCCCATCCAAAGCCATTTAATTATACCTTGAAGTTTTGAATTATATTTGCTTCAAGCAAATTTCAAATCCACTTGAGTTTTGGGTATAAAGTTCATCCTGTGAAATAGAGTGATTTACTTCAGTGTTTGTTTTCCTGGGAAGGTGTTTTGCAGAAAGCCTTCCTCCAAAACAACAGTCCTGCGGAGCTAGCCCTTCTTCCTGGCTCTAGAAAAGCCACCAGTAGCTTTTATGCAAAGTGATATCTGAAAGGCCACACACTGAGTTAGTGACAGAGCCAAGCTTGCAAACATGGGACATTTTTGTGTGTTTGTTTTCATTCTCCCAGAATAATAATAATAAAAAAGCCTGAAAACTGAAAACTTCTCCTTGGAAGGGATGAGTAACCACGAGACAAAACTATTTCTCTTCTGCAAAATATTGGATGCAATTCAGCAAATGCTTTAGCCTGTGTCTGTTTTGAAGCAGAGGAGAATGTCAAGAACATACAGAAGGCCTTTTCAAGATGAATCTAAAGTAGGAGAGTACAGGTAACATGGAAAAGAATTTGACAAAGCATCTCAAAACACTGCAAAATGTGAATCATTTGAAACATATCTGCATGCTTTAAGTGTTCGTTCTGGTGTCTCACATTCCAGTATGCTATAAATCCATTGAGCTGACAGCATTGTAACGCTAGAAGACTGTTTACAAATCCATTGCAATGGCATTATGTTATGAATACTATTGTATTCACTCCATACTGGTCTCCAAATTTGCACTTAATTAGAAAGGTGTTTTTGCTTGCAAATACACGTTTGTTAATGTCAAATGAAGCTATAAAGAGATGATGTGCTTACAAAATGAATCAAACACATTGAGTCACTGTGAAGGAGCCTTCTCATTAATCACTACTGAGAGATAGTTAAATTAATGTTTTTAGGACCAGAGCTGCATTTGTAAGAAGAAGGTATGGCATGTGCAAGGCAACGTCTTGAGACATCACACCTGCGATGCTCCAAGACAGGAACAAGAAGAATAGCTCTAGTCAGTCTGAAGTCAGAGGTTGCCCCTACCACACTCATTGGATCACCCAGTGGTTGCAAACTACTTGGTAGGGAAGGGCACCTTGTCAATGGCATCTATCCCCCAGGCAGTCCCGTCATGTTCATTACTGTTGACAGTGCCAGTGAGTGCCCTTGTGCTAACAAGAGGGCAGGTAGCGGGCTCCCAGGCACCAGTACATTACACTGCAGGAGGGATCCCTGCTGCCCAGCACTGAAATGCTGCCTGTGCAGGGCATTTTGTCAATGTTACTGACATCTTGCCTTTTAGGAGTACATCTGGTGTTTGGGAGAATGTTGAAGAGTCATCACCCAATAACAACCTGGGAAGCTGCCTGATGTGTAACAAATAAAAACCTAATGCTTCCTAGACTTTTTTTTTAACATGTAGACATCGTACACAATAAAGAGTTAATTAATATCCTATAACAAAATCCTCAAACAAATACAAGGATACATTATGGTCTTCTTGTTAATCATCAATCACTAGTGCTTTGCCCTTGGAAGCCAGCTCTGCTCCAGCTGCCTTTTTTCTCACAGCTTTGGCTGACTTCTATTCAGTCCTTGAATTTTAACTCCCTAGACCCCCTGTGTTTTCTAACGGAAATGCTATGGCTCAGCTATACCCTCCTGTACATCTCCGTCGTTCTTTCATAAGTTCGCAAATACTCCGAGCCAGAAAGCACAGTGGAGTTCTGTTTGTTACTCTCAGGTGACCTCTCAAATGGGCTTTCAGAGAGAAATCTTTCACTACAGCTTGTGTTTTTTTCTTCCCTGAAGGCAGAGTCCGGGACTGTGTGATGATGACAACATTAGCATATCCTGCAAGTGCCATCAGCTAAGGGAGAGAGGCAGAGGAAATGGAAAGAAGAGCTCTGTAATCCTGAATGCATCTCTCACATGTCCCTGTTTAGGTGGATGTTAAACCGTTTCACTCAGGCCAAACTAAGCCAAAGGGATTTTTATGTTTACTAAAATAATCTGTGCCTAATTAATGCTCTGTAGGTCAATTCATGCAAGTTTACTTTACGCACTATTATCAAGCTGAGATTCGTTGCTTAAAAATGGATCATTTGTGCCAAAAACAAACATAAAAATGAAGCCTTCTAGGGGCTAGAAAAGTAAATCCATGAGTATGCCTTTATACTATTTGGAGAATTAAACAACTTCTGGAAATGCAGACAGCCAAATCAATGTTGACCTGAAGTCTGCAGTGGTGAGAATTATTCATAAAATCTGTAAGCTCTCATATTATTAAAATAAATACCCTGATTATTATGAAGCAAGCTCAAAAATCCTTTAACCAAATCTTCAGACATGGGAACAGAAAAGCAGTAACCTTAAATCCTTATGTAGACAATAAAACAAGATTGGGATTTGGTTTATCAACTCCTTGCCTTCAGTTGTCTTTTTCCCCAGAAGGAATAGCTGGGAGTGGGATTCTCATTCCATACGCAGTGGAGGAGGAGGATTAGGCACCAAAGAAATACTAGCTGATTGAAAGGTACAAGTTCACTGGCATGCCATTTGGACTTAGTTAGCAGAAGGAATTTAGGCACTTGAAATACAGACACCAGCTTGAGAAATATTTTGAGGATCTTGATGAGTCTTGCTATTTAAACTGCTCATTTCCTTAGTTCAACCACTAAACAATATGGGCCAATTTGCTTATGGCCCATAGGTGCTGGACACCTTCAACTCCAAAAGACCACTTGACTTCTCCACAAAGTATCTGTTTGGAGTTGAACTTCAAACAATTTGTTCAAAAAACAAGAATCTGGCTTGTCAGATGTGACAGTTGGATTGAAATGAAGACCCTTCCCCACCTCAGTAATCTATTTCACTGATATTTAATGTCTGAATTCCTACACCCCCATCCCTGCTCCCTATTTTTTTACCAGTTTAGCACATATTTCATTTTGTTGTTCACAAATTGGTTTTCTAAATTGTCTATTTGACCATCTTTCATAATCTGATAAAACTGAGCACTAATTTTTTTTTTTTTTTCATGTGTACAACTTTTGCTTCCTAAGTAGAGGTAGAATATCTCTAAACAGACAGATTTGAATAATATCAGCCTGAAACTTCCTGCAGATTCGTAGTCACAAACCTTTCTGGACACATTGTTTTGTGTGCAAATCTTCACAAATTACAAACAAAAACAAAACCAAAAAAATATCAAGAGCATAAACATCTCTCAAAATAAAAAAGTTCGCAAATATCATCAAGGTGATATTATAAATCTAATTTGAGGAAATGTGTATGAAATTCTTTCTTCAGTGTTCACTGACCAGTGTCAATTTACCAGTGTCCTGTTTTCTTCCAGTGAGCTGTACTGCACTGAGGTTGGTTGCTGAAATCCCAAAATATTTGTAAAATTCATCTCTGCTCAGAAACATGATCATCTGATCTCCTGTCTCATTCACGTTTGTGTTGCTTTGTCAGTAAATGAACAGGTGCAATAAAGGTATTATGGTGCACTGCAGTCAACTTCATAGGCACTGCAGTCAACTTCATAGGCATGACAAGGATGGCTGCTCCTAACCATGCATCTGTATTAAATTTGTGGAATGTGTTGTTGTCTTTTCATGTCTGTTGAAAAATTATCAGAAAAGTGAATTACATGTTGAAATCATTGTGAAGGTCTCCACTAGATTGACTGGAGCATAAAAATGAGAGAGGTTTATTCAGCAGGATTTAACAGGTGAATCTGGAAAGTATTGACCACAGATGGAGGGGAAAAAAAAAAAAAAAAAAGAAAAAAAAAGATAGATTTTTCCATGCAGAAGGTATGCTGGAAAAGCTTGTTCTGGGCATGTTGAACTGGCTCCCATCAGGGTGCAGTGACCTGCTGTCCAAGGGAAGGGATGGGAGCCTACAGCTGGAATCAGGAGGACACCCACACCGCCCAGGCTATTGTGAAATCAGAGTCTGCTGATGGTTCCCAGGACTGATCCTGAGAGGCTTAGGGACAAAGTACTCAAATCAGCATTCCCTCCTCCCAGTACTATGCTCAATTCTGGATTTCACTCTTTTTGTTTAGGATGTGTTGGATTCGAGAGCTAGTGACAACATTTTCAGGGAGTACTCTTGTCATAGGATCCCTCAGTCCCAGCTCCTCTCAGTTCCTCTATTTTATCCTGCTTTCCTCCTACTGAACTATGCAGAAACCACAAATCAGCTGTCTGTCTTCTGAAACGACACTTTGTATGCAAATACTCTTGATGGTTCCGCTTGGAGATAGGGATCTTGGGGTCTTATAATATTTCATCTAATCAGTTAGTGGATATAAAATATATGTAAATGCATTAGAAGGATTCCTCTGTGCCCAATGCCTTAGGCAGCTAAAGTTCCTTAATCAGTCCATGGGCTAACTAACCCTATCTAGTCTGATCTGTTTAATTCTATACATATAAATTGACCGTGGAGAATTAACAAAACATATTAAACAACACATAGTCCATTTAAGCTCGGGATCTCTGTTATATTACCAACTTACTAAATGGAGATGGTGAAAAAGGATAAAAATATGTATAAGCTCACTGACAATTTATTTTCCTTTGTTTCCTAACTAATGTTTTCTCCTTCCAGTTTGCTTCACTTCTTGCTTCGTGGCCACCTTGTTCATTTTTATAGATTGGTTTGTTTCTTTAGGACTTGCCTAAAATAAACTACCATGTATGTTCAGTGGATATGTCCATACCCACCCACCACATAGCCCTATTATAACAAATATAGGCAAATATTAGTTTGGCAGAACCAGTAAGGATGACATTGTGAAAACTGGTCTTTCATTGTTGCACTGGACTGGAGAGTCAGTGATGGGTGTACATGTGTATCAATACATGAATATATTAAAAACTGTTTAGAAAATTTCTAATACAATAAAGGGATCTGTAAGAAGCTACTCAGAGATGTCAGCTGTACAAAGAATTGATAAAGTGTCTGTAATTTCAAGTAGTTTGAACATAAAGTATAATCACACATTTAGTTGTGATTTGCATATAAGACCAATGTTACCCAAATAATCGTGAATTACTTTTTTTAACAACACAACTATGAAAAAAAAAGGATGTTGAATATTTTTACTGTTTTCTTTAGAATATTAATTCTAGTTCATGTTTGACTAAGTATACTATTAGAGAAAGAAAGATTAGGAAGAAACATACTTTTGTTAATGGCAAAGTCTGGCTTGTGTTGAAATAAATACACGTACACTTCTTCAATGAAGAGAAATCAACAAGGGGATGTATGTCCTCTTAGGATTCATAATATCTAACCATTTGGAATTAGCTCAGAGTTACCAAATGTAAAAGGGTGTATGATCTCTATAGTTTTTTCAGCTGTCAGTTATTTTCACTCTGACAATGACTGGACTTCATTGGGAAAACTGTTTACCCTTTTACCAAGTTTTCATAATTTTTTGTAAGAGCTCTTCCTCTGGTCTTAGCTGCTCCTCACAAAAAACAAGGGAGAAGATGCAATTGGTACCATTTTTCTAATTCTTACCAAAAACAAACCAAAAAAAAAAAAGAAGAAAAAAAAAAGAAAAGAGAATTTCAGAAAACTCAAAGAGCGGGATTTGAAAGCAGGCAGAGGAATTCAGAATCCCAAGAAGAATAGCAAGAGACAGAGAGAAGCATTATTAGAGAAGAGGACAAGCAAAGTAATGGAAGGGAAGAAAATTAATAGGACATGAATAAATAGCCATTAAGGGGAGAAAATCCATACATAAGAGCAAACAGAAATTTGCTACTATCCTGTTCCACTGTTCAGTTTTTATTCTAGAATTTTTATAAACTCTGAAGTAGCCCTGCCATTTTTCTTTTTCTTTCTAAACCCTGAGTTGTCATATCTTCCTTTTCTTCAGTCCTCCTGGCAATCCCTTTTTTTATGAGTATTTAAATCACTCAGAACCAATGTGTAGAAAGAATAAAGAAAATAAGTGGTTCTTCCATGTCCATCAGACTGATCTAACTATTCTTTTCTTAATCTTGTGATAAATGTGAGGAAAAAGGTCACCAACCCAAAGAAATTACTGCACCTAGTTGTGCAAAAGTGTTTTCAGTGTCCAGCTTTGCAAAGTAGGGCAGGCGAAACACCGCTGCTGTATGTGAAAGCCTAAAAAAAATATAATTTCATTAAGTGCTTATGATTGCCCTTCCAAGATTTCTGATTTGTAAGAATAATGTCTACTATTTAGTAAAGCAAATACCTGTATAGGTTTTAATAATGACCCACTATTTCTGTTCAAAAGTTTATGATTCGTTCACACACCACACTTTTAAATGTTTAAAATGATGATTTTCTTTAGTTCTTTTTTCAACTCTTTTTCAACCACACAGATTAGATGGTTGAATCTCAACAGACCTATGCAATATAAATAAATTTAATCAATAAACTCAGAGGACTAATTAGCTAAAGATAACTCTAGGATATTTTTGAAGTCTAGAACCATATAATTATGATGTGAGTTTGCTACAGTAATATCCCATGATTGTTATTAAATGAAATACAAACCACTTTAAATAAACAATGTTTCTGGCAACTCTATACATTAGCATCTAATCCTATAATTCCATTTAACTAAATAAATTTTGCCACGTAAAACAATGACCTAGAGGTCCAGAATCTCTTTAGGTGCTTATAATCCTTTCTGGAAAACCTTGCCAAAATATATTATCACTAATATATTTATAATATAATTTGAATGACTATACCTGATGAAGAACACAATTTATTTTTTTTTTTTTTTTTCTGAGTAGGCTTGAGTGTATGGGACCACTTTTCTGAAATGTTTATTAAGCTTTTGCTTGATTCAGTCTTTTTCTCTATTTAAATTCCAGTCAACAGTAATTGCAATTTTACCCAAGAAAAGATAAATTCTGACCATGAGAGTTCCTTCATGACTTGCCATAGGCATTTTTTCTCATCCCGCAGTACATAAAAATGGCTTATCTGAGCATAGGTAACTCTATTCTAGCACAGAGCATACACAACTTCAGAGTTTATAACGCAGGGGTATCACAGGAAAGGAGGCTGTGATCCTGAAATACCAGCTTTTAGATAAATGTAGTTTGCACATTGATAAGAACAAAATTAAGGCTGAAATTCCAAAATGCTGGGAGAATTTTTGTATTTCAGTGTTTAGACACTCATAGGTATGTTATTCCCTGTGCATTCAATTAGGGCATGGCCAGAGAAATTATTCTGGCTGCAGCAGATCTGTGTTAAGCCAGTAGTTACCTTCCCCTCCATGCTGCTGGTTTAACTATTCATCTACTCACTAAGGCCTACTCTCTAACACGTGGCTTGAAAAATTGCCTTCCATCATCAGCCTCCAGAGATTTGTTGTTGCTGTTTTTGTTAGTGCTGTTCCCTCCTCTGGGCTGTCATCTCACCTGGCCATCCTGAAGGCAGCGCATCTTCCCCTGCATTGCACCAATGCACATGGTCGTGAAACCGCTGCAACACTGATCAGCAAAATGACAAGGAACATACTAAATCCCCTTGAGTCTATGGCCATCCAGATCACTGCTGAATGTTATGTGGGCTGGGGTTGAAGATTTCTAGAAAGAAAGGGGCCTTTTATTGCTTTTCTTCTCCTGATGTGTGAAGAATAACCTAAATGTTCTTCTAAACCAGCCTTCTTGCTACTGATTTTTATTAACAGGGTCCTGTTACAACCTGTCTTGAAGTGAAACGGTATCTTGTGAAAAGCAAGCAACACTTTGGGACAAAACAGAGTTGTGTTTAGACCTTAAAAAATACTATCCAGAACAAGGGAAAAGAATGGCAGGTGCTTTTAGTTATAGGAAAGGATTAAGCCAAGTGCACATTGAGGCAAGAGGAGTTCTGGTTTCAGGGGCAGGGCAGATTGCCAGATGGAGGATGTAATTGAGATGAAGAAAGGGAAAGTAAAGACTGAAAAATTTCAGGAGTTAAATTAAGAATGGGATACAGAAAGCAAAGGGAGAATGCCAGAACAGTATAATGATAATTTTAGTCTTCAGTAATACAGAAGGGCAGAGTTAGATGCCATTTCCCTCCACTGTAGTGGAGGGTCACTACTGTGACGTAGATTGTTTGATTTCTTTGTGCTGCATTTCTTTGTGAAAGAAAATCTGTCTGCAGGACCGTGAGGATAAATAAGCTGAAGACTATAAGGCAGAGAGATACTCTAATAGTAGGGACAATATGAGTAATATATCAACAGGAGAAAGAAAGAGATCTATTAGCAGAGCTTGAAGTGAAATCCAACTTGCAGGTCTCTATTTCTAAGCCAAATTTAGCAGTGCAGCTGAGTCTAGTTGGGTAATATGAAGCTGAAATATATAAGAAGCTAAATTTGGTCAAAAAGATCAGAGGTGGTACAGGAGTGAGACAGTAACTTAAAATTTTATCTAGAAAAATATTTAGGTTATTCAGGATTCCTCATTTGAGGGAGGAGTTGAAGGAAGAATATTTAGAAGAAGCATTGCATTTTATTTCAAAATAATACACTCTTAAATTGCCTAATTCATGAATGTATTATCTGCCACTAAACCCTTACACATAGCAAGTTGGATTTTTCTGCATATAATAGAAAAAAATCCTCTTTCATGCAGCTAAATAAGTCACAATGTTGTGTGAAAAATGGGCAGTAGACACTGATATTAAAGAGAGATTCTACTCACCTTCTTGTGAGAAGCCAGAAGGTCTTTACTTCATTGTTATGGAAGTTCCCATGAGATGCTTTTTGTGATCAGCATATTCACAGTCCCTTTGGGACAACATTTATTATTACAAAAAGTATCACAGCATTTGAAATCAGAAGTAAAAAATTTATTACAGGGTTTATGAGGGGAATATGAATCTCTAGTGAATACAGTACATAGAGAAGTGAATTTGTTATAAACTGTATAAAGAAGTACTCTTTTGAATACTTAACATACTGTTATGTCTTGTAAGTAAACTTTTCACATGAAATTCCGAAGTCCAGGGATCAGATCAAACTGAACTCAAAGACCTAACCTTTCACTATATCTGTGAATTATGGATTATCCATCTAGGCCTTGAGTCAGCAAAGTATTTCAGCATGAATTCAACTAATTTAAAATTCTTTAGTGAGCTAAAGTAATCACAGCATAAGGCAGAATCCTGTTCTATTGAACAAGGTGATAAGCAGTAAGTTTATCTGTTTACTTTCTACATTTTTGAAGAAAGAAGTGCTAATAACCAGTTTTGATGCTAAGGTTTTCTTTTCAGACTTTTTATAATAGGGCCTATGGTCCTCTTTTCATAAATAATTAGTCAAGAATATATCCTCACATGAGTACTTTTTGCAAATCAGTAAAACTGTACATCTAAATGAGTATAAGAAATTACTTGTTTAAGCATATTTGAAGGATGAAGATGTAAATCACATGTTGAGTTAAAATTTGACTGTACAAAAAGAGACTGGTACTCTGCTTAAGTACTACAACTAATTCTATTAAGACTGACTGTTCCTGGGAGTATTCAATGGGAGAAAAATGTTAATGAGAAAGGCAGAAAATAATCTCCAAGAAGATGGTAAGTCCCTGACTCTTACAGATGACAGTATTGACAACATCAAAAGAGCTTTTGGATTATTATAATTTTGGGATAATTTATGTATTTCCTACCAGAAATATTAAGCTTGCAATGGCCACCAGATGAATTTTCTCAAGTGTCTCTCAGCTTCCTACACCGCTCATCTAGGAAAAAATTCTGTCGTTATCGAAATCAATAGCAAAATGCTAATTGTTAGCAGTGGAGACAGGATTTTGCCCTGGATGAAAAACTACATCTCTACACAGACTAAAGACCTCTCTCTGGGATAAGCAAATAGGGAAAATATTTCTGAGACTCATATTAAGTCTATGAAAGATATAGCTAACACCTCATGAGCAGATGACCCCATGCTCAGTTTTGCATATATGCCCAGCCAGCTATGATGCTAAAAGGAAAATTCAGGACATATAGAGCCAGATGTGCTATGACATGAACTAACAGCTGCTTTGGAGTCTGCACTGCCATACCAGATAAAATCTGTCCCATAGAAGTTAGCACAACTGACCTCTGTGTGTGTGTGGCTCACAGTTCTCAGTGGTGAAGCCATCAGAGGTAGCTGGTGTAGCAGCAAGAGTCAAACCCAGCAGAGAACATGGTGCATATTGCCAGTCTTCTCTCACATTTCCGATTCCTTCCCTCTGAATGGGACAATAAAAAATAATTTAATTTAGACAGCAGTATGGGTAGGAAATGCAGAAGAAAAGAGCAACGCAGTTTACGGAGTTTTAATATATTGTCTTTGAGTTACTCAGCGGTGGGTGGAACAAGAAAACTGTTCAAAATACAGCGCTAGAAAAAGTAGATAGGCAACTGTGCTTATGTTACTAGAGGAAATATTACCGCAGCCACTACCTGCTCATGCACTGAAGGAAAGGACTTTTTAACCTTGCTATATTTTCATACAGTACCGGGCATTTATTTTTACACTAGTGCCTTTATTTTTTGTTCTCAGTATGAATTGAGATAATTTCAGTTTTAGTGAGGGTGAAACGTAAAAAGGTTGGCAAATGAGCTATTTTAGTGAAAGCACTCATAAGTTCTCTTGCTATGCAAACCTCTTGATTGTAAACATCTCTGGGAGATTTCTATAATTCTTTCTGGTTAGATGGTAAATACCATAAAATCAGCCTCTCACAGTGGTTTTCTGGCCTTGCTTGCTTGTGGTCCCAAAAGAGCAAAACGAATAAACAAGCTGACTGAAATTTTTAGACCTCAGGGAAGATTTCCATGAGATTAACTCCCAAGAGATATTTGGTGGGTGGAGGGTAGGTTGCTATTTTGGCTCTGACACTTGCTGGTGGTGGAAAGGACAACTCATGGACTTTTGCCGTCCTAAAGCTGGTTCTGAAGCCTTGGGGTTAGCCAGTACTGGGTTGTGTAAACCACTCGCACAAGTTTCTGACTTTTTTAACAGACAACTTAAAATTCCCTTCTAGAAAAGTAATTTTGGGACAGTCCCTCAATGCACATTGATAGCTGCTTCTATGCTTCCAGGCTGGTATAAAGCCTTTGAGCAGCAGCCAGAATCTATATCTAGACTGATTCTTCAGTTGTTTCCTCCTTCTTCTGTAATCCACAGTTTAGCCTCTGCTGTGCTGGTTTATATTTATTCTGCAGAATGGCTAAACATTCTAATTCTAAAAGAAATCTCCACATTCTCAACCAAACTGTTTGCCAGAGAGGTAAGTCATGAAATAATATACCTTTGCACAGAAGCCAAACATGTGGCAACCACCTGAGAAAGGAGGCTATGAAAGCAAGAGCATGTCCTGCTACTGCAACAAGAGCTTTAAAAAATTACTGTTGCCTTCTGGCCTGTAAAAATAATGCAAGTTTGAGCAATACCCTACAGTAAAAGCTTTGTCATTTTCCCATGGAAGTTTTATAACTTCTCTCTGTTTATGACTTCAAAGGCTCTGTTTGTTGAGCTTCCCAGTGTTTTCATATGCTATAATTTGTAGAATAAAATGAGATTTTTGTGTTTAATGTGGTTAATAATGCCCTGCTAAAAAAAGAGAATATCTGTACTTCCAGTTCAATATTTGTGACAAAATGGCATTTTCAAAGCAATGTGGAAGAATGTTCACTTCCAGTTGATTACACTGTTATTAAAGATTATATATTGCATTAACATTTCTCTATGTAAATATCCTGTAACCCAAATCTACAAATTTCTAGTACTGAGATTGTAATCTGCTTTGAAAATGGGGGTCATTCCCTAAATCTTATGATACCTTACTAAGTAAATTTAACAATGAGTTTTTGCAATTAGTGTTATATATGTGAAGCAAAACATTGTCACATTACTGTTACGGTTGCTGCTATTTCTTTGTGTTGTGACAGAAATGGAAAGCATGCATTAAGCTCACCAGGATGATGTTTGGAGGATCAGGTTATGTACTTTGTATTCTGATTATGATTCTGTGTCAATTCGCAAACCATTTGACCGATAGGTCTTTGTCTACCTTTTGTTTTCCTGCTTCCATTTTGAATTAAAATTCTAAGAGCTGCTAGCAAAACCTGAATATTAGAAGGCTGTTTCTAGTACTGGTCACACAAAGACATCCTAAAAATAGTAGTAGTAGTAGTAGTAGTAGTATCAGTAGTAGCAGTATTACAAGCAGTAATACTAATACTAATGCTAATAGTATGGAAAACTGCTTTAGTACATGAACTATTTCTCTGGCAGTAGTCACCTAAAAGTCATCTATGAACACCTGTGGGTGCTGATCAGTGAGAAATCTAATAAAGGTCCTTGGTGGAACAAGAAAAAGAAAGTTTGAAAATTTCAATATGAGCAGTTTTAATAAAAAGCAGGTACTCTGTCTAATATGATCTTTCTGTCACCTGAAAGCACAGAGACACAAACCAAAGCATTAGGCAATCTATTCTAGGACTTCACTGCCATTATGGTTAGGACATTTCCTTCTACTCCTGGACAAAATCTCTCTTGCAACAGTTCAACTCATTGCTTCCTGTCTTGCACTAATGGACATGGAAGACTAATTAGAAACCTTAAGACGGATATTTGTAGAGGAAACTTGTGAGGTCCTGCCTTGATGTTTTTATATCTACTTTTCAGTTCTTATCTTTTGACAGCTTATGTAGCCATTCAAGGCCTTTCCTGCAGCAGGTTAGTATAACAATCCATAGAGTGTATGGAAGAATTTCTTTATGGTAATGTATTTGCTTCCCAACATCTCCAGGACCTTTAGCCTCTTTAGGTCATTGCCATGAACAAAACAGAAAAATAAGGTTTTTATTTGAATCTTTATAGCCTCAGAATGTTTTCTATAAATAGCTCACCTCAAACATGTTGAGCCATTCTCCACTTTTACTGTATAACTGGGCATTTTTTTCTTGTTAGCTTCTGTCTTCCATTTTCTTACTGGAAAGAAGCGTTCTTACACAGGTAGTATCTCATTAGGATTAAAAGGATGTTGTATGTGCATGTTCAGTGGGAATGGAATTCTTATGTTGAATTCAAAGGGATTCAGCTGACATGTGAAGAGTGTACATGGGCCTGACTTAACATGCATTTCCAACTATGTCTATAAAGGTTTTTCTAAAGGTATGGTGAGAAAATAACTGTCCCGCATGAAGCAAGTTAGAGACAACATGAACAAGTACACAGAGAGAGCACTTCACTAAGTAATTCTTCATGGAATAGGAAGCAATTTTTTTATTTTTTTCCCTTAATTCATGCTTTAAATACCATGTTTGTTGGCAAGAGCTAAGATGTAGGGGGAAGGACTGTATGCACCACAATGTTTAGTCATAGTATACAGTTCTGTACCTTTCATCTTTTCAGATTGCCATCTTTCATCTTTCTCTCCCCTATATCTTGCTTATTCAATATTAAAAATCTGTGCATATTCTGTTCCATCTTCACAGTTAATTGCTGCTGTGGAAGAAATAAATCTACTCAAAAGACATGCAGCCAGCAGCACAGGAATCACATGCTTTCCTGAAGAGCTCTACCAAATTAATCAACTATACAAAAATGTGTCATTAGTCAAAAGGCTGAAATTAACCGAGTGTAAGTAGAAAGAATAAATAAAATACCTGCCTCTTTTGGAAACAAGTCAAACCCAAGACCAGCTTCAACCTCTTAGTCTAGATATTGTGCAGAGTTCTTCCAAGCAGACTGGGACAATAATATCTCAGGTTGAAATTCAGTTCAGAAAGATTGTGTTTATGGGGAGGGCAGGCTTTCATACTCTTCTTTGTTTATATTTCTCATTTCTTCTTTTTTTTTTCTGTCTGGTTAGCAATATGAACTTTAAGATTTCTAAATGTCCATATGAATCTCATATTATCAGTCATAAGATACACAGAAAAACTACACCTCTTCTTTGAAAAGAAAAATTGGAGATGTTCATTGTACACAATAAAACATACTGTCAATATTCACCATCCTTAGGACCTGTTTAAATTATTGTAATATAATTAATTATTATTCTACTATAATTAATTATTATTAGCACCTGTTGTGCAACAGTAGGATGATAGCAACATGTCCCATGTAGACAGAAGAACTGTAGTCTTTCTACTTTCAATGGAGAAACTGGGGGAAAGTATTCTCTCTTCTTCAGTACTTAATTAGCTCTGTAAAAGTGAGAAACTTCGTTTATTCAACTGGTATCCAAAAACATTAGTCATGGACTAATCCCAAATCACAAGTTTCCACTTGGGACTATAGCTGAATAGTAAATCAAACACACATGACATAAACAAGTGTTCTTCATTACAAAAGCTTTCAAGTATAATTTGCATCATAAACCCAATCTGGCAAGCTGCACAATTTTGCAGGCTAAGAAAGACAGTGTGCTGTTTATTAATTTTCCTCATTTTAAACAATGTTATTTCTAGAATTATGTGAGAAAAGCACAACTATTACCTAATGAGTTCTTTTTTTCCCTAGTCTGTGGGTGTTGAAGTACTCCAAACTGTTTTGTCAGAATTCCAGATCTTAGATCTTATCTTTGTGATAATGATACAATATCAGAGTGCAACTAGGCACTAACTTTGGTTTGTCCTGCTGTTTTTCCTGTGTCCACTGCATGTTGTTCAGTTACGCATCTCCTCTAGAACACAGAAAATCTTAGACCTTTATACTGCTTCTGGGAACTTGCTGAAAATATACTTGTTATGCAGTCTTGGAATTTTTTCCTAATCTATTCTGCAATCAAGAGGAAAGGCAGTCAATATTCAGCAATTAACCTGGGAAACAAGTCAGAATTTCTTTGTTAAGCAGCCTGTAAGTTTAAAAAAATCAGAGATTCCATGTTGAAAGGAGGTGGCAAGCTGTCTCCACTACCCTTTGGCTGTGGAAGGACTATGACAGCAGATGTATGTTCTCTGCATGCCATTAATTTTATATTTCCTTGCTTTCCAACATTTGTTTACTTAAGTAGAAACTTCCTCTTGAATGGTCAGGCTTTCCAGCATTTAAAATTTGTGAGGTCTGTGGTTTTGTATTTTATCTATGCTGCAATGTCCTTTTAAGGCATTTTCCAAAAAGGTTAGTTTCATGTCTGTTAATAATTTTTCTTTTCGTGACTGAGGCTAAGTAAAGAAGCAACATTCCAACACAGTGTGAAATATTTGGCTATGTTTATTATTAACAAGACCATCTTACAAGACGGTCTTGTTAATAATGCAAGTCACACACCAGTGCATAAGCTTTTCTTCTTGAAAAACTTTATTTCCTCTGATGTCTTTTCATCTTATGGGACTACCTTACAACTGTCACTCCATAAACTACTGCTAAATTATGCAGAGGAGTTTGCAGACAGTTTTACTGTAAAGTAAATTTTGCTTAACAATCAGTTCTGTAACAGTTTTTATGAAAAACAGATAAGAAAACATTTTGTGCATGTTAATCATGTCACATAAAAAAAAAGTTGAAGGTATTAAGGGAATCACATAGCATAAGAGAATTACAGATTGCAGAGTGCATTACTATACTGACTCATTTATGTAGGATTCTCTTTTGAAATTGGGTCCAAGATTAAGGTCAGAGAAATGCTTTCTGCTTATTTCAGTGGGTCTTGCTTTTGTCAAAGATAGGATCTTCATACATTCATATAAGGTCACCTTGCCTGGTCCTATATCTCAAAATACTTCTGGTCCTGGTACTTTTTACGGTAATGTTTTAAGTATTTTTACTAACAAGATTAATAGTGATTGAAACAGGAACATCAAATCTCTACTGAAAAAAAAAGTCACATGAGAAAAGCTATTAAAATACAGTTTCTAGTGACACACACTTAAGTTAGAAATTGGCATACATGCCAGATTCACAAAGAATCACTAAGACTTTTTTAAGTGGCTGAAAATAACATCACTAGCCTTTGAAATTATAGCCACTGGCCTTGAGCTAGCCTTGTTACTGAATTCCTCAATGATCAGCAAGGACTGTCATTCTCAGCCCACCCTGGCCTGCTCCTGTCAACAACCACTCTGAAAATGAAAGGAGGAACACATCCAGTGCATTGCCGCTGTTTTTCTCTTTTTGTCTTGTTGTGTTTCACATTCATAAACTTTTCATTATTTGCAGGTGGAAAAACAGTATGCTATTGGAAGATGAAATACAGTTATTGGACAGCAAACAAAAGCACTTTTTTGTCAAAGTTCTTGAGAAAATTCTATGAGGAGTCACTTATTATACTTGCATACAGCATAAATTAATCCCACACCAGATGAAGAAACTTGGGTACAGCAGCAGCAAGACAAGGGGTGCTTAATCTGGCACCGCCAGAAACTTGGCTGACAACACAGATTACAAGGTGCTATTATTATTTATAGTCTTTTGGACTTAATAGTACTTTTCATAGAGGTTTTCATTTTTCTTCTGTAAATATTGACTAATTGCACCTATACTGGCAAACACTCTAAATCTCCACATTACCGACAGGATAGGCAAGGTAGGAATTTAAATAGACACTGGTGATATGACAGGATAGGAGCCATCATGTTGATGGCCATGACCGCAATATAATGCAATGAAGTTTTGGATGGAGATTTGTCTTACTAGAGAGAAAAGGGAACTAGAGCTATGATAAAAGGAAAATTTTACTGAACCTTTTTGAAAAAATGAAGTGAAAAAATTTCCTAATTTGATGTATGTATGGTAAAGAAATAAGAAGGAGTCCCCTTGTGCCCTAAAGTTTGTGCAGCATGCAAGATGTGAGAAATGCTCTGTTCTCCAGGCAATGGAGATCTAGGACTGTGGATATTCTTCCATCAACACTGGGTCAACATTGTACAGAGCAGTTCCAAATCAGGTTGCCAAGGGTAACAGAGAATGATGCCTTGCTAGGCACAACTATAGTAGTTAAAAGAAGTTTGATGCAGCATGTAAATTCAGGACATCTTTGGCCAGTGATTCATTCCCAGCAGGAGAGATGATAAAGGCACCTCTTGCTCCAGGCATTCTTCTACAACTCTTAATTATTTTTTTTCATGTTAATTTGGTTCCAGCAAATTGATTCCAGTTTAATGATTCATTTGTGGTAGTTGCTCACCAGCAAAAGCAATATTCTGGCAAGAGAAGCCTTGGATAGGTCTTCCAAATATGTCAGGTGTTAAAATACTTGCATTGCTTTCACTCCAGCACTTGGCTTCCATCCATACACAGCAGGAAGTTAACTATTCCAACTTTTCTTAAGCCTGTAATTCTTATTAATGATAGAACTAAGCTGTACTGATTTTGTGTGTAGTCCAACACCCTTCACTTTGGTTTCTCAGAAGATACGGAAAACAGCCATAACTTGTATACAGATCAAGGTGATGAATGGATATAGCCAAAGCCAAATATGCACTGAACATGCTGGACTCAGTGTGAACACAACATAAAGATGATTTAATTGTGCTTACAGTGGAAGCATCAAAATTGCTGCTTTCAGGTTTGGTGTGTTGGTAGGCCTCTGTCTGTGTAGCAACTTTTCTTCAAAGGTGACAAAATACTTCAGAAAATATTAGGCCAAATCACAGAAGTAACAGAAGATTAGAAAAAGTTTCCTGCTTAGGAAATTGTGAGAGGAACTTAGGTCTTTTATCTTGGATGTCACAAAAAAAGTCAAGACTAGAATTTAATGTTTGGCAATGTGAAATCTGTGGATTCAGGGCATCTTTTTTCTCTTCTTCCTGTTTTGATTTGATTCCTTACATATGCCAAAAATGCCTTGCTTTTTATCCTGATAATAAGTAGATCTCGTTTTCCATGTGGTGGTCCAAAATCTGCGGAGAACTTAAACAAATTCTTTACCAGTACAGGATAACACCTACAGAATTCAGTGGATGGATTCCTATTCAGTGGATTTTGGAGCACACCCAAGTGAAGAGTCACATTTATAATTTCCATCCAAAATATGCAAAATGTTAGTGCCTTGATACTACTTAAAAAAACCAAAACAACAAAAGAAGCCTTAATATAGCTAAAAGACAATATGATTTTGTATTCAAAAGCAAAACAATGGAGTCTTACAATTCTTTCCCCTCCCACCCTTGCTGTCTGTATGTCTATATAATCAATGAAAGTTATACTGTACCCTTTTTTCTGAAGTATTCTCAGTTCTCTAACAAGAAAATAGACCAAATTTTTCTTTTCCAGAAAACATGTTTAGCTAGTAGAGATAACCGTATTACAAGTCCCATTTCAGTGAGTCTAGGAAGTTGCTTTTGCTCTATATTCAAGGACCACAGGATATTTAGTATAACAAACATAAGAAAAAATGTGAATGTTGTTTAAAAATATGGCAGCTGCATTGAAGTTCACTTTTTAGGCTTTGGTTTTTCTATACATTTTTCATGGCAATCTCACTTAGTAATAATTTCTTGTCATAGCACTAGTGTCAAGTCATGATCAAGACCCTTCCACTCCCCCTTTACACACATAGAGAAAAAGAGATCTTTATTAGAAAGAGGTTGATGTGACATCTACTAGCTTATTCATGATTAAGGTTTAAGTGGACACTTCCGAAGTTAAAACTCACTCCTCTCCACAGCAATGTAACTGATTCACACCTTAATAGGCACAAAGGAGGATAAATTACCCATTGAGATATTGTAATAGTTTAAGTATAAAGGTTAAAGCTGACTTCAGTTAAATCAATAATAAAATCCATTTATGTCGGGGTCAGTGGTGAACCACTGCAACTTTCCCATGCAATAACTCACTGGTAAAACTATTAGTGGGAATAGGAGAGTAGAAAGTTTCTGATCCCACAGAAATTTTCAATAAAAATGAAAGAAACCCACTAGCCAAAATTTTATTTCTCATTTTTTTTTCAGGTAAACATCCACTATATTCTGCATCTAAATACAGCTACACTAAAAAAAACCCCAAAAACTAAAAAATGCAATGTTTTCAACCGATATTGTACCGAAATCCACATAAGTCTCAAACAAAAGGGAAACTCTCAGTGTGTAGTATGAAATGGAATAGTGAGAGAGAGACAAAAGGAAGAGTTACATTAAAAGAAACAGCAAAGTATTTGCAGCTGCAATTTAAAAATATTTATAGTTAACAGGCAACCTGCCATTTTGCAAATGCAGGAGAATAAAAATGGGAATTACTAGTAGAGGAGTTATATAGAACTCAGGGTTAAGAAAGAGTTTACAAATCTCTCTAATGACAATTTTCTCCCACAAAGATAATGTAATTTACTGAATGTCTGTTTATCCTCCATATTTTCTTTTCAAAACAGATTGTCAAAGAAGGGCCTTTGATACTTTTTGATGACATTTTATGACCCCAGATACTCTTCTTTTCTGCTTGAAGGTTTCCAGCACTAAGAATCCCATTTCTTCCTCAATGCCTTATGCATCCATGAGGTTTAAGAGAATATTTTGCAATTGGTGTTGAGAAAATGGAGCTCTTGTGTAATTTTGATTGCTTCATTAAGCTGTAGCAAGTGTTAGTCTTCTTTTTCTTTTTTTTTCCTTCAGAGTCTATTAATATTTCATTTTTAAAAAGCAAAGAAAACCTTCCTGTGTTTGGAAGTTGCATTCTACTCAATATTGTTTGGAGAGAATCAAATTTCTAATTAGTAATGGAGAGGACGTTAGTCAGTATATACACAAGGCCTGTTTTGCCCTTGGGCAGAACATGCCCTTGATTTAAAGACAGAATAACTGTGAGCAATAGAAAGTAAACTTTAACAAGAAGCCTTTACAGTTTCTTATAAAAATCACTAGAACTGAAGTGTTCACAAAATGCTGTCTGTAAGCTAACAATAGCTGAGCTAATGCTACCAATCTGTGTTTTTACATCCCTTAGCAAAACAGATTTCTACCTGCAAACTGGTCACACACACCATCTAAACCAAGAAAATGTGGGGAAAAAAAGGCTGTATCACTCTAACCCCATTTCTTCCTCTTCACCATTAGTTTCATTTAGCAGGTGAATTTTTAAGACTCTGATTGTCTTTTACTATATGTTTATATGATATTTCATATAATGGTGAGTTGGTATGATCAGGCTTTTTAGGAATCAGTATTACTCATTAGTATTAGTCTTTACAATTATATATTTACAAGCACTTCCAATTAAGCACGATGCTTAAGATTCTGCATCCCCATAAATGAAAAGGCTTTTCTAGACTTATCTCAGAATAGCTGTTAACATGCTTAGGATGTATTATGCCTGTTGTCTCTGATGCCATAAATTACTGATGTGTCATTAAAGCACTGCTGTCACTTCCTAAAAACACGATTTTCTGGGCCTGTCTGACTGTATGTGTGTGTGTAAGAACAGTGGCTAGCACATTGTGGGTATCACTGGAATACAAATGACTGTGATTCTATTGCCCAACAACTCAAAATGTTGCATTTATCATTATGATTAAGACTACAGATGTTCTCCTTAGTAAGCAGCGCATAGTGGGAAGCCATACTGAGAAAGTCTAGCAGCTATCTAACATCTTGTTGTCAGCTGATCATAAAGGACTTTCCAGGGTTATAAATACCACAGGAGTCATTGTGCAGATGGGGAAATTGAGGCAAAGAAAGATGAAATGTCTTGCTTGTGAGGCTAGTGTTGGAAGCAGCAGGAGAAGAAACTGGAAAGTCTTTCAATAAAACTTTGTTTTAATTTAGATGTTTTAAAAGCTTGTATACTTACTGCAGCATCAGCTTTTACTAGTTTATTAATACAGCTACTAACAAGCAGTATTAAATTTGCTACTTTTTTTGTGAAACTATAGTACATTATTTTTTTAATGTATTGTAAATATCTTTTCCTTAAGCACCAGACACTTAGGGCTCAGACTGACCTCTCTTTTTCCTTGTGCAAATATTATTGCTCACTTTAGAAAACAAAATGAAATACGGACATCTCTTATTCCTAAAATAATTTTGATTTGAGGGATTTTCAGAATTTAGAAGTACAGAATAGAAGAAATACATTCTCATATGTTCTTACTTTTTTTTTACTTAGAAATTCTATGTAACTGCCATTATTTCTTAGCTTTCTTCTACTTGTGACATATCTTTGCTCTCCATTTCGCTGCCCCCAGTTCAGCAAAGACATTAAATGCAAACCTATGCCTCAATGACTATAGATGCTTTAAATACAATCTTAGCTTAAAGCATATGTGTAGGTGGTTTTATAGAACTTAAATAGTGCTGCAGGTTTGGAGTCTACATATGAAGTAGCTTTCTGCCCTGGAAGTAACAATCTTGTCCCCACTTTCTTCTTTCAAATTCTTCCTTTAAATATATTCCGGCAGTGAAACTACCAATTTAGCACCCTTGCAGACAAAGTTGTGTCTGTGACTACCTTTATAAATTATTTCTAAAGAATTATTGTGTCTATAGTCTGTTGGTTTCAGTCATGAGGAATTTAAATTTGTGGTATCATAAAAGCATGGCCATCTGATATAAATTAAAATAGCAAATTTTTTTTCTACTTTTGTTATTGTCTCTATGTTAATACTCATTGTACCATTTTCTATGCACCTTCCTTATGTATATTTTAACTTTATCTTTTCTTCTACACTATTTTGTGCTTCTGTGTTTGTTTTCCTCACAAGTAATATTTTCATTAAACATGAATTTTAAGGCATCATCAGATAGTCTGCTGCTTTACTCTTTGGAATGAAATCATCTACCTAATATGAGACGTTATGTTAAATACTTCTGTCTGTACTTTGAATGATGACAGTATATGCAAATGACATTGGGTAAAAGGCTGTGGGAGAGAGAAGGAAAAGAAGGTGTTACTTATTTTCTCTTTTGCTTTGAAAAAAAGTCTGATTCTAATCATCATGTCCCTTAAAAATATGTGTTACTTTGACTGGGTTATCATCGATGTCCTAATGCAAAGCCTATTAGAAACCTGTAGGAGTCCGTCTAGTAACTTTAAGGGCTATTGATTAAACCTCGAGCAGACAGTGTTTACAGTACTATTTCTGTCAGTATTCTGAAAATATCTTTCTTATTACATTTCTTCCAAACTGTTTTTTTCTTGGGAAATAGCACGTGATTGGGACATTCAAGATTGCAGTTTGAATTACACTTTTGTGTGGTTAAAGGTTACCAAGAAATCGGTCTAATTTTGACATTCAGGTTGATTTGTTGCTGCATAATTTGGATATTCTTACACTAATTGCTATGAGCCACCATGTCTCCTTTCACCTGCAATCTTCAGTGCAGAAAAAGTGACCTTGAAGTAAACAGTAACCTCCAAGCTGCAAGTGAGTATAATCAAATGGTATCTACATGTACGTGTGTGGGAATGCACACATGCAAGTATATACCATCGGTTGGAGCCACATTTGTATTTTGGTTCGAAGTGATGTAGTTTGAAATAGTTACATGTATAAAAATGGAGCTCTGCCAATCATCACTGTAATGAACTGCTGGAGCATTTAATGAACTAAAGGCTCATGTGATAACATTTGATCAATTCATCGTATACCTTTGACTACAATAACTTTTCTGTGAGCGCTAATCTCTGAGAAGAATTCTAATGTTTCAAATTCCTAACCATTGCTGAACAAATTACTGTTACTAACAAATAACGCTCCAAAGAAATTTTTCTTCCTTTATTCAAAATCCACAATTTTTACCATAGTATGATATTTGCTGATGGCTGAAAGACAGTCATACACAAGTGTGTTCGTTTAGATACACAAAATCCTTATTTTGAGAGTCAAAAACCCTACCTAAATCGTTGGCATGCTAGCAGAAAAAAGAGATTTTTTTTGAGGGAAACAACAGATTATAATCTTTCCTGTGTGAACCTGTATTGTATTTAACTTCTAAAAAAAGGTCCAGGACATTGGGTATTTTAAATAATAACATTAATAGGGTCAGGAAACCTAGTCTGGGATAATTTGGGAGATCTTTTATATTACAATGCATGTATATTCCTCTTCTATTGACCTCACGCTAATGAAAGGATGTGGCTTTGCAGGCAGAAAGATACATTAAACAATCCCTATACTTTTAAAAGACTCTCTCAAACAGTCTAAGATAGATTTTCTGTAGCATATGCGGCACATTCTATAGCCTTACTGATGAGCTGTGAAATGAAAATTGTGAGCAGAATGTGGTCTTTGTGAAACGTAGTTTGAAAAAGAAATAAGAGCATCATTGTATTAGATATCCTGTGCACCAAAAGTCGTGTTGGCATTGGCATTATCACAGCACCACAAGTGCCAAAGACTTATGCTAGCTGTGCTTACCCTTGTCCATGAGTCCTTCTCTGAAGGTTCCTGCCCAGCCCTCTTCCTTAGGAAATGCAACTGCCTACAGTCCCTTGCTGAGGACCAAATCCACAGATGAGCCCAAACACCTTATTTTACATTTTTTGTGGTTTGGGTTTTAAAGCATCATCTGTTTTCCCATTACTAAGAATAGCAATATTTTTGCCAGCAGCATGACCACAATGGCTTTTACACTAATTCCTGTTTAAGTCTCATTGCTGTTTAAGCACTTTGCTGCTGCTGTTTAGTAGTTATAGGTCCCCATTTCCTGAAATGTTCCAGAAGTACAGTGGGCCATATCTCTAACTGAAATGCATAAAAAGGATTCTGCATGAGTTATGTATACTACATAGCTTTGTGTACCTTCCTAAGTTCTTTTTATAGTATAAACCAATTCTATATGGAATTGTATGTCTAAATCTCAAGTATTATAGTTTAAATCAAAAGAAAACAGTTTCTGAGAGGACAAAACAGCCAGACAATTCATGTCCCAAAATAACTGACCCAGAAACAACTCCAAAACCACCAATGTAGCAGCATCTGGAGATCTGTGAAGAACCAGATGCTGCTGCAAAAATATCTTCCACAGTTTGACATTTGGTGCTGTGACTGACGTCCAAAATACAGTTGTAAATATAATGGAACATACCACCTCCCTACTGCTGCTCCTTTTTTTAATAGAGAAAAACACTATATAACATGATTTAAGACTTCCAAGTAGTTTGGGAGTGGGGAAATGACAAGCAAAATGAGCATCTGTAAACAAAATAAAGCAATAATAATTAAAGTATCTTGCTGTGTTCTTGAGCTTCTAGTCATTTCCACATAGATGAACTCCCATAGAAACTCTAGATCTGACCCAAAGACCTTGAATTAATTCTCAGGTTTTCTCTAAAATGCCTCATATCAGGATTTCAAAATGCATTTGTCAAATTTCAGAATACCTTGGAAAATGGGCATTGCTTATTGCTATATGTTTACTGGACTTGGAAGTTTAGTTTTAGTGAAAGTCAGTAATTAAAATAGACTTTTATCTTAGGTGGTAATATTTATCACTGGTAATAATTTTTAAGCAATTTAAATAATCTTCCTACTTTCACTGTGTCCCCTTGGAAATACTCACTTTCCTTTCTCCAGAAGCAGATCTCTTGATGAGGTATAACCTATCCTGCTTGCTTTCTTCACTTTATATGAGGTTTTTCTTCTATTAGAGTCAATCTTGTGATCTGCTGAGAGAGACAGGCTGAAGATCGCCAAAACCACTCATCAAGCAGAGAAGAAAAAGAGACTGACCTTGATCATATGTTGCAAGGAGTGGTTTAGGTAGAAGAGGCTCAAAGTAGGATGAGAAAAAGCAGAATAAGATGAGCAGGATGAGATAAGCAAGTTAACACACAGCTGATGTGTATCAGTTAAAAATAATGAGCATGCATACAGGAATATTGAGCCAATCTTCTCTGAACTCATTTGAACTAAGGGTTCAAAATTAATTATTGAGTTTCTGTTGTTTACCAAATTGCCATGCATTAAGTAGCCTTGGTAACCTGTGTATCTGCTCTGTCAGCCAACAACAACTATGAAATAATTAAAATTATTTTAGTTCAGAAAAAAATATTTACACCAAGTCATATTGTCCTGCCTTCAGTCCAGGCAGTTCCCATGGCTCAATCAAAGTGCTGTTACGAGTTAAGGCACAATCAATTGTGCAAATGTGTAATCACTCAGGTTAGCTTGTGTGTGCTGTATGGACGCTCGTAAGGAGAGGGAAGTGGGGCCAAACCTTACTGTAGGCAGATCAGGAAATCACATTGGCACATTCTTAACTTTCTTTCTATTAATTTCTGGTTTCTTTAAACCATTTTAGCCTTGAGCACGTGTTTAACTCATTCTGAGTGGTTTCCCGAATAGTTAGAGGCCACTCTTTAATTTAGGAAGAGAAGGACTATGGCAACTTACTATATTTCTAGGTAGCTCATTCATTGTACTCTGACTTACTGAGGCTTACTACATCAAGCTTAATTGTCTTGCTGTTACTTTGTATTTTCCCCATCTGTTAGTAGCCACCTGTTATATCCCATGCTGATTCCTGATTAGGGCCTCTAGACACTGCTGCAATAAAGAATAAATAGCAGTCAAAATAATAGCAATGATTTTTTCAGGATGCAATGTATTAAGTGCATTGGTCCTGCATTCATTTTGTGAGTAAAAAAATCAAACTAAAACAAAACCAAAGATTTAAGAGAATCCATGTACATTCTTTTTTTTTTTTTTTTTCTCCAGTCCAGGAGGTGTTGACTGTCTTGCATATTAGCTCCTCATAGATGGTTGCACTTGGTGAAAACAATGCTAAGATCTTAAAAAAACTGGCTAATGATCTTCGGTTTTTCACTTGAGATCCTTTAGAGAGACCTAAATGTGGTCTGGAAAAGAAGAAAAAAGACCCTATGAAAACTAGTGCCTAAATTCACTAGCCATTTTTGGATAATCTTGGCCAAAGGAAATTCTCAAACTAGCAATACATCTTAAGTAAATGGTTTGGGGTTTAGCAAAATCCAAATGTTTTCAATGATGAAATGAAAAACAAGATATTTTCAGGCATTCCTGGGACACTAAGATATGAGAAAAAAATGGAATTGACCTCATAAAACCAGCATATGTGGTTGCTTTAATCGAGGACTAAAGCTGAAGAAATGACTCGCCTCTGCACCCTCTGCAATGTGCTGTGACTTAAATGCATAGTTGAGATATAAGTTTCCCAACCAAGTTCTCAGAAAAAAACACAACAGTGCCAAGAACAACTCCCCGTCTGCTGTCTGAACCACAGAACCACATTAAAAGTTTTATTTTGTTTGTTTGCTTGCTTATATTTTGACATTTTCCTTTTTTGTTAATAATTAAATTGGTTTATCATTTGACCATAAATTCATTTTTGCTTTATTTTTCCAATTTTCTTATGACTGAAGTAAACATACTAAAATATAACAAAACCACAATGAGCATTTTTATAAGTGCAGCAAACGCACCCTGTGATTCTTTCCTATCTATAATTTGGAAAACTCCAAGTGGTAGTAAAGGAAGAGAAGGCCTGGGCTGAAAATATGATGGGAATTGGATCACCTCAAATTCACTTAGTACAATGGCCAGCATGGCTAACCTGGAGGTGGAAACAGTGGTAACTGAGGCTGCTGTTACGGGAACATGCAGAATGCTTCAAGGCCCAGACAAAAGGGACTTTTTGGTCAGTGTGGTGCAAATGCAATTTTAGAGTTTGAAGATTCCATAGTGGTCACTGGAAGGGTGTGAATCATCTGTCTCAACAGATGTTCAGCAGTCGCCCAGTGGGGAACAGGTCTCCTTCCCTGCGATTTGGGGCTCCACATGTCCTCCAGTTATTTGTCCCCGTCTGACAGCTTTCATAGCTCTTTGGATGTTCCCCTTGCATACCATTGTGCATAAACCTCCCTATAACCAGAATTCACAAAGTAAATCCATATGCACTGACTCAGGGTGTGGTTTGGAAAAGTGATTGTTTTGGTGAGTTTGAAGTGTTAACCATGACAGCTGGTTGCAAGTATCTGGCCAGATCTCTCTCTCCCAGTTGCACTGGAGGTCTTTGCTCATGTAGGCAGAATGCTAAGTGTGTGTTCCTAGTCTCTGCATCTACAAATTGAAATTTGCTTCGGCAACAAAGCTATTGCACCAAGCAACAAAAACCTTGTCATCCCAAGCACATTTTATGAAAGCAGTATGATTAAAGTCCATCTTAATATGGAGGAAAAAGCACATAAGTTTTGTTTCTGAGCATGGTGTCATAAGACTAATATGTTAGGGGAAAGCCAAGACTGTAGTTTGTCATCCTATCCCCCGTTGCCCACATGTAGTGCATACAACAACATCATACTTTTCATTTATTTATTCCTGTGTGTCTGCAAGAGAGCTACAGCATGGAAAAGTTATTGCATCCCCTATATATTCCTGCCAGACTGTGTAATCCAAGGCATATATCTCCATATCATTTTGCAAAGTCAAGTTCAAATGGGTAAATAATACCCATCTCTCACATCAGCTCTATTTGTCTTATAATCATTTCTAGTATCTTACTAGATCAAGAAAAAAACCTGCAATAAAAGCTACATAGGATGTGTGAACCTGAGAAGTTTAAGCAGTGCTTCTTCATTCATCACACCCACCTGCAAATTAGAACAGTCATGCAAAATTTATTTGAGCTTAGGCAAACCTATTTGGCTTGAAGACTAGGCTGGCAATACTGTGGGAACCAATATATTTTGTGGTATTTCTGACACAGTCACTGCCAAAACCTTGTAGTTCATGAAAATTGACAAAAACAACCGAAAATCTTGAACTTGAGGAAAGGTTCAAGTCATTTCCTATTATATCCAGATGGGACTACTATTCCCTAGTCACTGTCAGTGAACAATAAAAATACAGAATAACGACATGAGTAAAAACGAAAATCTATGTGTTTGGAGAGCCAGATTTTCAGTTCCTCATTGAGGATCAACTCAGTTTCATAGAAAAACATTGTAAAACTTGATCTTCCAATGGTGCCCTGAGTCCCAATTGAAAAAGCTTGAAGTGCTTTTGTTGAAAGTCAAACTGGGCTGTAATGTCCTGTTTGCCCACCCCCATGCAGTCAATATGGACCATGCAGCCACTTGCTTGGAAGATGTTCCAACTACCTGCTATTCCTCCCTGTAGCAGGATCTTGTATTTAGCTGTGACCAAATGTTTTCATTTTTCCTCTCCTAGTTCTTTCCTGAACTTGTTGGTTTATTTGCCCCCCAACACATTCATAAATTTTTCGTTCTGTAGGTGAGTGGCATGAAAATAATCAACAAGATCAGTTATTTGAACAATATCTTGTCATATAGATTCATGAACTAAATTTCTCATTCACCATTTTTGCTAATCTACTTAGTGAAAAATTCTGTGTTCAGTCAAGCAGTAGACAATATATTGTAACTAGGTAGCAAAGGGAACAGCTTGAGGCTTTTCAATAACCTGAGGATAATACATCACAATGATTTTGAAAATGGTTATGACTTAGTTTATATTTTTGGAGAAAGAAAGACTCAATGACAAAGAGATTATGTTTGCAAAAATTGTTACTAACAGTTAATATTGAATTCAAAATTCTAAAATGCTCCTATACGCTTAAAGCTAGGACAATATAGCAATTAATAGTATAATATTGAAGAAGAAATGAAGTAAATGTTTCCAGAAGATTGACTGGTGATAAACAGAATGGGAAAAGACACAGGACCAAGTGAGAAGGAATCTAAGTTAAAGAAGGTAGAATATGAATCTATGGAAAGTGAGTGAAATAAAAATCCAGAAAAAATACCCAGAGATACTTTTAAAATATTTTAGTATTCCATAGGAGGCCTAAGAGATAGTAGGGCAGTGTGTAGGATGGCACGCTCAAGGGACATGAGGACATTGTTAAGCAACAAGATTATTTTTTCACGTCAGCCTTCAGCAAAAAGGTGATGAGCTGTTAACAAATCCTTGAGCAATTTTTTGCAAGTATTTAGGTGAGGCTTTGTCAGAGATGAGGAGATGGTATGGGAACACTACAGTTACAATTGTTGTGTTAAATAGGCTGATGCTTCAGGGATGATGAGAACAGGGTGACTCTGAATCCTTCCTGCCTTATTTTATATTGTGAACATCAGCAAGGCTATGTGTATCCCAAGCTGCCACGCCACACACATGTTGTCAGAGCTGCTGAGTGGTAGGACTGTCCCCTGACTTAGAATCTCTCCAAATAGCAATTTTCTGTTACCTTTTTTCATCTGCTCATATTTTCTCCTGAGACTTCCTTCCTAGGAAATATTCCTTATGTGTCCCTTATCTTCTTGGAATAAAAATAGAAACAGACAATGACCAAACTTTGGTAAATTGCCCATTACTGCCATTCAATGCCTTTTATTTTTCTAGGATTTATCAGTTCTGGGTTGGATTTTGGTTTGCAGCCTTTACATTTGCATGAACATGGTAGTTTAGTTTCTATGGTTTCAGGGGTTTGATGGTTGAGTCCTCTATGAGCTGTTAAATCAGCCTTAATCTTCACCCTCGGAATCCTTACCGCTTGTTGTCATTTTGGTGGTGTGTAATTTTTCGACCTTCTAACATACTGTTTGCATTGTGTGCTAACAGGATTCTCATTAGGTTGCTCCCCCGCCCCCCCTTTCTTTCCCATAACTAATTGTTAACAATGTCTTTTACAAAGCCAGATAGTCTTTTGGTGTTTGTTTTAATTTTAGATTGATATTACAAAGAATTGTATTAGCAAGGTCTTCTATACGAGCATTGAAGCATGCAAAGACAGAAATCAACAGCAATGCTGAACTCAGAGATGAATGTAGGTACGTTTGTCAGATACATCAACATTACACCATTCACTCAAGAGTTCCTTTAATTTAACTCTGCAAGCTACTGTACTGTATGGAAAGCCTTGACCTCACACACGTTTTGGTACTACTTCACTACATTCTTGGATATTTTTACGCTACATACTCTTTAGAACATGAAATTTATAGCAAGTGACTTTGCTATTACACATTAACAGAAACATGATATAATGAATGATATTGCTAAAACAACATGCAGTGAGTTATTGCAATAAGTCCTCAGGACTCCTTGATACCCGTGTGAAAGTTCTCAGCCTTGCTATGCTCTCAAAATACTCCGATCAAGTGCTGTGTTGGAAAGTGAGAACCCCCCTTCATTGCATGAACCTCTGAGAAATTACACTTACGCACTGACAAATTTTGCTTCATAATGAGGTAATTGCTGAGGAAAAATTATTCTTCAGAAGAAAACTTACAGAACACCAAGAGATGTATAAAAAATGCAAAGGAAAACCATTTCTTTCCAATGAGCTCTTTTGAGGAAATAAAAAAAAACAGTGGATAATTAGACTAAGTAGTTACAATGTGTTAAGGTACTTTAAATCCCTTTGTAAAAATCACTCACAGCTATATTTCTAGCTCATTTTCACACAAAGAAGAGATAAACTGTAGCTATGCACTAGAAACATTAAGAGACATGAAGAATGTGGTGATAAATGACTAATTTTCAATGTGAAAAGATATAAGGGCACAAACTGGGTAGTAATAGGGACAAGATTGTGTGTAATTAGGTGTGTATATGTAAGAAATTGAGACCATGAGGTAACAAAAGTCATAGCTGAGGTACAATATTTAAGGCAAGGACTGAAAAATTCAGAGAACTTTGCTAAATTAATTAGCAGAACTAAGGACGATGAAATTAATGTCATCAGTGTTCACCAGAAGGAAACACTAAGCTGCTCTGACATTGATAATCCTAAATTAAATTGAACTTGATTAAATTTGAAATTAATAAAGAAAAAGTTTGGGGTTCTTTTGTAGACAGTTCAGCAAGATATTGTCTTAATAAACTCATTCAGTGCCAAAAAAAAAAAAAAAAAAAAAAAAAAAAAGAAGAAGGAAACAGGGAAAAAAATCAGAAATAAATGGGAAATTTGAAAATATAAAATTTAATTAATGCCCAAAAGATTAACTAGGAAAGAACAAGAAACATATTACTTAAACACATTAGATCTGTTGAAAGATTCCCATGTGAAGAAAGGTTTATCAAGAATAATACTGAACTAAACAGTAATAAAATGGTGTTATTATTGATAACTATGGATGGAAGATCTATTATATTGTTTTATTTTACTTTATAACTTCCTCCCCCCCAGAAAGAAAATGTCCAATAGAATAAAAATTGCAAATACTTTGGTCTAAATGATCAAATTAACTGTATTTTTGTATTGTATTTTATCTGTGAAAGTAGATTCAACAGTATTTTATTGAGAAAAATTGCTTAGTATTACAAAACTTTTTTTGGAGGCATATACATTATAAATATTGTTTACGTACAATGAAAATAAATACATTATGTAGCAGTTCTGGTGTTTAGGTCACAAAGAGCGTGATAACCATCCTAGACTGGCAAAAGTATCATCCGATAAAGTACTGTAGAAATCTATTTTATAGTACGTGAAGTATCACTGTAGGAACAGAATAAGAGATCAGGTTGATTATTTGAGTAAGATAGCATCTATATTTCTCTAAATAAGAAGTGGAAGAACATATAGACAACTAAAGGTGTGTCTTCAAGGAAGAGATTAGGCAGATTTTGTAATTGCTGCATTTAATGCAATTGAAGGTATAGCTCTTTCTCTGCCAATCTTTTTAAACATGGATTAGTTTCAGAATTAATGGAATTAGTTCCTTTTAAAAGCATTCCGATTCAACTTATGTCCTTGAATTTGGTGGGTTTATCAAACTGAGTAACAATTAGAAAGCTCCACTTAGGTTTGAGACAAAACAATACGAAATTATGTGGCTATATAGCTTCAATTTTAAAATGATAAATACCTTCCAGGCTTGCATAGACCTTCACAAGTGTTTGTATTACCCTTGTCTCAATGCCAAGTTGATAATAGATCTGTTTTGTTGCAAACACTTCAGACAGTTTACGTAGTCAAAATGAAAAGCTTTTCAGGTTTTCCAATCACAAAATTTATTTTTGAATTGTCATTGTTTAGCTTCAGGATTGTACAATGCCTAATCGTGTCTGAATGTATGAAGAAACATCCCAACAGTAACAGATCTTAGGAGGATCTGACTGTTACTGCTCCTGTGAAATCCTGATAAGACTCCTGAAAAGGCAACACAGGCGCTCCTCCGAGCAGCACAGTACTATTTCCCCTATTGCAATCTCCAGCCTGGCCAGCAACTAAGCAGCAATACGGGATGGTGATTACAGCTGCTGCCTGCCTGGCACATTTTGTTATCTCTTATCCACGTCCCTGTGAAATGGATATGAAGGTTTCTTCTACCTAAGTAACGGAGGAGGAGGAGGAAGGTTTTTTCTACTTAAGTGATGGAGGAGAGGCCAAGATCCAGTGCTCGTTTAACACGTATATTAATACAGGTATATTCCTTAGAGTTAAATTTAGAGCATTGTATTTAAAAAAACTCCAAACCACCAGATTTTTGGGCAAATAATTTTAGAAGCCAATTTACATGGACCCACTTTGCAATTAAAACATTTATTTAGTCCGTTCTTTTTTCAATTTGCTTTTTTCTTGTTTTAAGTTTCTTTTTCTTTTGTTTTCTCTTCCTTTTTCTTTTGTTTTCTCTTCCTTTTTCTCTTTCTTTTGCTTCTTTAGCTTTTTAATTTTTTATTCACTTTAATTTTCCCTTTTTTCTTCTCCTTTTTTTTTCCTTTTCCTCTTCCTTTTTTTCTTTATTATTTTTTCATGTTTTCTTTTGTCTTCACTCTTCTTTCTTCTTTCAACTTTCTTTTTTCTTTTTTTTTTTTTTTCTTTTCTTTTTCTGCAGCTGCATTTTCAATCAGGGATTCATATTTTACCATTATGCTAGGATAATCCATCACAATTTTTCTGTATTCTATTTTAGCTTTTTGCTATAAATACAAAAATCATTAACATGTCACTATGAATCAGCCCAAGTCCAGAAAGACTGGACTGAAAATTGCTGCAACATTATACAAGATCATACACCTTCAATAAGGACAGCATGGGAATGGTTATATTATAGCTATACTGTATGTATTGTAGACTACTAAATAAGAATACAGACATATGTTTGTTTCACACTGTAAGTTAGGTAAACTACTTTGTTGGCCTTCCTGACCAAAATCTGCTTTATTCATTCATCATCCTCTAATTTGATTTTTCTTATAAACAGGAATATTTAGTTTTGCCAAAGTTTGTTTGAAATGAATAATTAACTGTCTGTGAAATAAATTTGTTTTGAATGAGTCCCAACAGATGTGGCTTGCTTTATTATCATCTTTAGTTTCTGTTTTCTCTACAGCAAGTCATAAATGAATGAAATGACTACAGAATGACTTCGCCAGGTGTAGCTAAGTAAACAAATGACACCACATCTTAGCACTTTAAAGTAAAAAAAAAAAAAAAAAAAAAAAAAAAGCATAAGCATCCTTATTTTATATTAACTTCTTTATTGATCATTTTAATTACAAATATGTGTACAGCAGTCCAAAGCATAACCATATCTTGTGTGGTTCTTGAGCTAAGCGTTTTGGATAGGAATAATAACATGACCATTACAGTTATGGGAGAACAAAGTTGAACACAGTCTGCAAAGCCCTGCAGGATAAATATAGGGTCTGATAACTATGCTTTCACCATTACTGATCAAACCAAGTGAAAGTTAGTAAAGATATTTGTACCTGAGTTTCAGCAACACCCACACTGTCAACCACACAGATGTATCCTAAAAAAGAAAATCAAATATTAGCGCTGTCAGTGAGAACGTGTGTCTGCTCTGCAGTTTTCCTAACTGCAGCATCTCCAGCAGCCACTGAGGATTTAATCCTTTATATCAGTGGTTGCCAAATCCTCTGACTTTTGTTGCACGTACAGGAAATTAAAAAGATAAAACTGAAGCTAATAAGGAGAGCAAAGTATGACCACCTTCTATGAACAATATTCTCGGTATTGTCATTCACCAGCCAACAACAGTGGGTAAGTATTATTTTGATGAGATCGGGGCTTCAGGGATTTAAGGTGCTCATTTCCAAGTAAAATAAAATACATGGGAAAATGCTTTAAAGCATCTTATTAGAGGATAAAAATTGTGAGAAATTCACTGAGCACAACAAAAGTCATCTAAATAGGATTAAAGCACATCTTAACACCATCTTTGGAAGCTTGGGGTTTTGGGGTTTTGTGTTTGGTTTTGTTTTTGTTTTTCCCAGCAAGGGAATCTAGACATAGAAAGTCAGAATAACTGAACAGTTGAGTAGCCCATACAAAACAATGTAGGTGGATGTTATCTGATCTATATGTTTGAGTTATACTTAGCAAAGAGGATGTTCAGCAGATTCACAAACTTTGTGGCTAGCGTGGGAGATGGGAGTTTATTTTAAACTTTGTTGCTAAAAATTTAAGCTCACCACAAACAAACAGGTTATTTGTCATTCCTAGGATTAAACTATTCCTTTCTATTTCTAGCAGTGTAAGTGCCAAGAAATAGTACTGCCTCAAACTAGTGTCTACAAAAGTGCTTACTAATATTTTCCCAGAACTTGTCAGAATAAACTAGGTAAGTCAGATATGTCTTTATTGCTGCTACCTCTAGGTAGTATTCAGCCTTGACTTGATTTCTCAGTAGCTGTTACTGCATAATTTACTTTTATACCCACAGGAATTAGGTAGCAACATTCCAAAAGCCCAGAAAAAATAGCTTCCAGTGAAGGTGGTCCATGCACTTCAATCGCTGCTGGCTCTGAGTCTGAGTACAGTCTGGTTTAGAGGAACCAGAGAATATTCACCGCAAGAATAAGGAAACATTCCTGTGTTCATCATTCCACCCTTGCTTTATTGTTTGAACATAACTAAGTGTAACAACAAACACTTGTTTTGCAGACAAGCTATTTTTGACAAGTAGTCTTTCTAAATTTAAATTTCAGCCCATGGGTCAAGCCAGACATGGATTTATTGCTCCACAAGATGCCTTATTGTCCTAGATGCACAGGAAGAAAGCTAAGATTCAAGGCATGAGTTTAAGACATAACTTTACTTTAAAGTAAAGACTTTACTATGAGAACAAACAGTAATAATCTGTACAGTACACATCATGATTCCTTCCTTATACATTTCCAGAAGCTGCTGGACTCACGTCAAACCCCGTCACTCCTCAACTGGACCCCAAAGCTGTTGCTTCCTCTTCCATTTCTTCCTCACCATTCCTATATGTGCTGAGGACACAGGGAAATGGGTTTTCTTGTTGTTCTACACATTAGGAGCCCCAGGATCATTCCCTTTCTTCTTTAGGGGGTGTTTTCACCTAGGCCTGTGCTACCAATTTCAGATTGTCAAGAAAAAAGACATGGAGTAAGTGCAAATTGCACACCTGCCACTGGCACAGCTGCAACTTTTGAAGCTTGATCTCCTGGCTGTAACATTGGGTTCAGGCAGCTGCAAAGGCGGCTGCTCAGTGATGTGGGAAAACAGGTCCTTCCTTCTGCCATGGCGAGGCAATTAGTGAAGTCCGGAAAAAAACCAAAGACCTTCTATTAAAGGGGAGCAGAATGTAAGAGCATGAAGCTGAGAGGAGGTGGCTTATGCACCCTCTCTCCCATGCAGATACATCAGTGGTTTACCATCTACTTCCTGTTATCCTGTCTACGTCACCCATTTCCATCATCAAACAAAAAGGAAATGAGGCACCCCAGCACAAAGACATTATCCATTTCAGTAGGAATTGAAATGGTATGATGAAGAAAAATGTTGCCATAATCTGTCCAGTAATGAGACAGGAAATCTTGCTGCATTATCATATAAAAGTAAAAGTGTAATACATGTACGTTTCAGACCATCCATCACTACTAAGCAATAAAAACTGAGGGACAAGTCCACTGGCGATAAACTATGCACTTTGTGTCCATGATCCAGTTAACTATCCAACCAAGTTAAAATCCATTGTTTTATTCGACCCTCTCTGATTTACCTGTAAAAAAAATATTTAATAATTCTCACTTTATAAAGTATCCTTATTTTATTAATTGTCCTGTGAAAAATAATAATGCATAGACTATTTACCTTTTTGACAGAGATAATGAATGGCTGGAATGTGCCCACCCATTTCTGAGATCCAAAAATGCAGAATGCTTGATAATATGTTAGGTCTGATATTTATCTCAATATTGTCAGATTAAAAATGGAGTAATTCCATTTTTATAATTTAAGACTTGCTCCAAAGCATAATATAAGGGAAAAAAGTCTCTTAATTGATGTCATTAGGCTTGCTCCAAAGCACAATATAAAGGAAAAGAGGCTTTTAATTGATGTCATTCACTTTGGGATCAAGTCCAAAGAGCAAACTGTAGTTTTCACCTCAAGTGTATTGTTATTCATACCTATATCTTAGGTAACATCAGAAAAAATTATTGTGGTTGCAGTTTATATTTCTCAAGCTATTATTGATTAAAAGAATTGGTGATTTATCAGAACTGTTTTAGCTTTTCTTGACAAAGTCCAGTAAAAGTAATAATTAGCTTGGTTAGCTACTGTTACTTCAAAAGAATATTAATTATTCATTAAAGGTAACATTGCAGAAAATGGTAAAAAATAAAGTGAATAGTTCAGATTTGAATAATGATATGAATCATACAGTAATTTTGAATACATTCAGTGTCTGGCATTTGCCCATCTTTTTTAAGACTCTTGCACAGCCCAAATGGGAAGAATAAATTTGTCTCATTTAAATATGTTTTATATTTATAGCAATTAGACTGCTACATCTAACTGACTTTTTATAACATATAGTGACAATGCATTCTAAGTTAAATAACTTTGTTTATAAACTTGAGATCTTTGTCATCTCTCAATACATCATGACTTTGAAAGATGGTAAAAGCCTACGTTTTACTCCTCTGGAGTGACTCTATTCAGAGAAATAAGTTCTCACACATTGTAATAAGTGGGACAGTGAACTTGTGTTTTCCATTTACACCTGACAAAAAGTCAGACTTCTACTGATAACATTATTTTAACTGTCTATAAGAAAACCAGTAGAGAGAATGCAAAGAAGAGTTTAAGTATTATGACTGCATTCATTCACATTTCCTTTCAGTTCCCCTCACTTCTAAATGTCAAAGCCAACTATTTCATATCAGTTACACTGATGGCAGGACCTTTGCCTGAAGAGCAGCTGACTCCATCTCAGTGCAAGAGATTACTGAATTATGGCTGGACACTACAAAGAGAAACCTGGAGAAACACTAGCAAAACCAATTCCTGTTGAGGGCATCTCCCACAGAGCAAACAGTTCATGTTCAGTTCTGTTGAAATAGTTATTGGTCCTGAACTTAAATAAAATAATTAATCAGCAATGTCCTAATTTATTTTCCATTATGAAGGCCTTAAAGGATATTATTCTCACTGAGGATCTCCTCTCAGCCTACTTTTTAGCTCAAAACCCAAATTCTTCCAAAGGAACTTTCACCCTGAAAAATCTCTTCCAGGCTTTTATACTGCTCCTGGATGTACAGCTGCTTGGAATGGTGCCATATTTCTATTTAGGATATTGTAGATGAACACTCAGTTATCATTCAGTAAATCTGGTACATGCCAAATGTGAAACTTACCTGGCACGTAGAATAGATCCAGCATATCTTGGTACTATAGACACACAAGTATCCTTGCCTTGTCTGTATTATGCATGTAAACACCTGGAGATGGATACAGTCTTTAAATTAAATCAAGACAAAATTTCTGGCCTGAAAGATGACATGTGTCAGGGAACCCCTATGCAGTACATGCATATATGTGAATATTTGTATAGTGTAGCAAATTGGGAAGCAAAAATCTTTGGGAAGATTCTCACTTTTCACTGTCTGTTAGAAAGTTATTTAGAAACAGGGAGGGCATAAGAGCTCAATATTTTTGAAGAAAAATACTATAGCATTGATTGTGCAGCATGACCAAACAGATACTAAAAATAGATGGTATCAATACATTGCAGAAATGAAAACAGAAAGAAGAAAATTATTTTTTGTCAAATTTCAACTCATTCATTAGCAGATTTTTCCAGTTTCGAGGTAATTACAGATAAAGAGGAGGTTAGTCCAACACAGAAATTATCCTTATATTTTAAACCTCTTGATTAGACTTTCAGTGAACAGATACATTAAAGACAAAAGAATACAAAATAGCATAAAAAAATCATCCGCTATCATAGGTAGCAAATCTTCACATCAATAAAACAAAAGCTGAAATTACCAAGTATCACCTTATTCTACTTCATGGCTGTAAACAGCACTGCTCAGGAAAATTATCTGGAATAGTTCCTAAATACTAATGTGAAAGTAAAATTCAGTATTCAAGGGAAAACATACAATGCAAAGGATTAAAAAAAAAAAAAAAAGAAAGAAACCTTTGGACACCTCAGTTAAAGGAAATATCATTCACATTTCTGTTTTGAATCCACCAGGCATTAACTTATCACTGTAATTTTACCTCGGGCTAGTAGACCCAAAGTTGCTTAAGTTACAAGGGCTGAAACTACAGGTAAGAGAAATACATATTACAAAATATTCCATTCAAGATAATTTAGGTATTTTGTACATTGCTGGAATATTAACTATTACACAGAAAAAAATGCATGTGGCAGTCTATGATCTCCCTTGGTACGGTTAGACATGACATGAAAAAAATCTGCAGCCAGTAAACTCCCTAAAATATATTGAGAAAAGCCCCAGTTATGTTTTATTCTCTCTGGTGCTGCAGTTTTCTCCACGTCTTGGAAAGCAGGTGTTTCCAGATTTACATTTTCTGTGTACCTGTGTGTAGTTTGAAACACACACCAGTACTGGTGCATCTGAAAGAACTTCCCAGCTGGAGGTCATACATGCTCTGTACCTACATTTGTGTGTAGGCAAGATGTGATGTCCTCATAAAAAACGTGCGTGAGGAACAGCAGAGCTATTGAAAGTCTCTCCCACACCCAAGATTCTCCCTAATGATTTAGCTGTCTGTGTCCACATCCTCTGCTGCCTTGCATCCTGCCCTCATATTCTCCTCTTATTTCAGCCATGGTGGCCATAAAGTTCTCTGTGCCCTTCCCTGCATATCACACACCATTTATTGAAAAATACTGTCATTTAATTTTCATTCCATTCCAGTCAACCATGAGCTGAATCAAATGAGGCTGCTCTGACATAACACTGAATAAAATCATAACTCCTGATGAGGTGGTCTTTCTTTCTCATCTGTACTATTTTAAATTCTTACAGCATCTTTCATCTCATAAAGCAAAAATGCGTTTTTGTCACTATTTGAGGAGTGCCATTTGGGAAGAGACCAAAGTAGAAACACAATTACAGCAACAGTTTTTAGCCATCTGGTGGGAATAAGTCAAAGAAAGTTCTACTGCTTTATACCAACAAAGGTAAAGATCTATTAAAGTCTGCTTGTCCCAAGTTTAAAGAAAGTTCACAAGCCTTAAGTGGTTTGTTACATGTCACTTAATACATAGCAATGAAAGTCAGACAATTTGCTTTAAAATGCTGATCTTAAGTCTCACTTTTTCAAACCATCAGTATTCACTGCTCTAGTTCTTAGTTTCCCTTTTGTTCATCTGAGAATGTCTGTTTTTTTGCAAAAGTAATATTTATTGGTGGAATTAGGACTGATCTTGATACCATAAGAGTCTATCAAATATATACCAATACTCCCAGTGGAAAATAGCAAAAAATGTCCACAGCCTTCAGTTATTCCACATGAATAGATCACTTCAGGACGTCATGCATGTGACTTCCCATTATAATCACAATTATTTAGAAACTTTCCATTTACCTCATAATTGACATCAACAAGCTTTGGGCGGAGTAGATTACAGTGAATAAATTATCAGCTACAGGCATTAATGTCTTCAAAACTCAGGAAGCAATATTTTTTAAATACAGAATCATTTTGAAGGAACCATCTAAGCTTACATTAAAGTCCAGATACAAAACTCTTTGATATATATGAACACTGTTTTCTGTCTTGTGAAAATCTGACAGTTTTAGAAGAAAAAAGTGTCAGATTAAAAAAAACACCCCAAATTTAAAAGCATTTTCCAAACAGACCTCTGTATGCATATTTCAAATGAAAAAAATCCCATGTTAATAAATCAAACAGAAAACTTTTTGACATTTTTTAAATGTTTCTGAATGGAAATAACTATTCCAAAAGGAAAGTAAGTAATTTCACAGTCCTTTACACCTTCTCTAAAACATCAAAGTTGATACAGTATATGCAAAGTTTGGTTTAAAAACATTTTCAGACAGAACTATTTTGATAATTTGTTTCAAACTTTTTGTATTAAAATCTAAAGGAACCAGAGCAGCTGAAGTATTTCATTCTATGGATCTCACAGGAAAAAAAAACCTTATAGATCTGAAGATTTTGTTGTTAATAGAGGATTGTCTCAGACAGGGCAGCAAAATCTCTGTGACGTTCCCTCTCCCACTGAAGACTGATTCAGTTTCCCTGATCTAGATAATAATGGTATGGTTAGCAAATAACCAAAAATTGGGTGGTGTAGTGTGATGTGTTGACCGTGGCTGGACGCCAGGTGCCCACCAAACCCGCTCTATCACTCCCCTTCCTCAGCTGGACAGGGGAGAGAAAATATAACAAAAGGCTCATGAATTGAGATAAGGACAGCGAGAGATCACTCAATGAATTACTGTCACAGGCAAAACAGACTCAACTTAGGGAAAATTAATGTAATTTATTGCCAATCAAACCAGAGTAGGGTAATGAGAAATAAAACCAAATCTTGAAACACCTTCCCCCCATCCCTTCCTTCTTCCTGGGCACATGTAGTAAATAATGAAAACAGTTTACTCTGATATCATGGTCATCTTCGTTGTTCAGATAACTAGTCACAGGCCAAGAGAACAAAATGTAATATGTTCAAATACAATACAGCATATTATTTGAAAGCAAAAGATGCAGGTTATGTCTACAGGGTGAAAGCCTCTTCTAAAAAAAACACTGAATCAGAAAAGGATTTACAGGTCATTGTAGATAAACATGACATGTCCTCAGTGCAAAGCTGTGCCAGTAAGAGCTAAGTGAGTTATAGAAAGTATTGTGTAGGAGCAGGGAAAAAATCTTGATTCTGTACGAAGCACTACTGACAGCTCAATCAAAAAACTATGTGCATTTCTTCTACCCATACTTCAAAGAAAGATGTAAGTATATTCAGAAGAACATCATAGAAATGATCCCTAGGCTGAAAAAGAAGTCTTCAGGATATGAGCTTAGGGGTCTGAACATCCAACCGTACATTTGGCCCAGTTCTGAGCCCAGGGCTCTGGCCTTCTTAGCCTCTGATCCATCTTTGCCATGCCCACATTCAAAGGTCATCAGTCTCTGTTTTCACCTGGAGACAACAGCTGAGAGCTGTACATGCACCTTTCCTTAAAGCAATGGCAGATTATACTAAATTGCTTGACCTTACACTCAAAGAAAGCAAGGACTTGACTCATGTTTCCTTTCTTCACCAGGCATGTAAAAAAAAAAAAAAAAAAAGAAAAAGGAAAAGTTGAGGAGAAATGGAATACAAATTTCTGGTTTGCATTCAGAATACCCTTAGTATTTGCATTTAGAAAATAACTGTGAATAACTGTTGTGCTTCAGGGCAACAACTGACCATCCAGGAAGAATCCTGCTTTCATTCTCTCTTCCTTTCTCTTTCATTTTCGTCTGTGGAGCATTGCCAATTGGCTATAGATGGAAAACTGAATGGGAAAACTGGCCAAGCTAGTACCGATAAATCTACGTTTCGCCATCTAAGTCACATGGTAAGAATCAAACTGATCACCAGATCAAGCCAGGTTCTTAATTTAGTTTGGCAGGGATCCATAAAGAGTATTTTTTTTACCTTCTAGTGTAACAGAGACCACAATCTATTAAGTAGGGTCATCCCAGAATAAGACTAATCAATTCCCAGGGGCAGCAGTAGTGACTGCCTCTTTGAACACAACAAAAAAATGTTATTCTACTAAAGACGTGAATGTTTTCTTCTTACTGATGTGGTTAGAATCATTATATTGGTAGCTGAGTGAATGACCTGTGATTTAGACAACATTCAGATGATTTAGATGTCCCTCTGATTTTAAACATTGTGAAACTATTAATCCAGCTGCTGTCTATACTTTTAGAGATAGATATATTTTGTTATTCAAGTCTAGAATATCTCTTTTGAATGTGTAAGAAGTATGAGATTTCAAAATTATCTGTTTTCAGAGATGTAAATCTTTCTTAGGCAATCTGCATTTACATTTTTGTTTAGCACCCCAGGCCGTATTTGTTATTTAATCTGCCTAATGTCAGAAGGAAGCACAGTTCTATAAAGCCATGTGGTGATGAATAACACTCCTAATGGAGTTATAAATTGAGACTAATTGGTTTACGTGATTGTTATTAAGTCCCATTTCAGCTGGTTAATGGAATTTTGTTTGGCAGGGGAACAGAGCTAACGTTATCAGATAATTTTCTTTTGAAAATGGCTTAAATTTCAGTCTTCCAGATCTGCAGGTTCTAAATAAGTCAGGGCCATTCCCCCTAAAAAAATCCTTAGATGTACCAACAAAGCACAAGAAAATTACAATGTTATCAATAAAGTGGCTTTAATATTTCAGTGCATTTTCACACCCTATCACCATGTCTTATGTTGCCTCCAAAAATGGCCAAAACATTCCAATCAGTGAAACATTTCAGCAGAGACTTTAATCCCATCTCACAATTGCTTGAATGGTTTCAAATGTCACATAATGAACAAATAAATTGACTTTCATGAAAACCAGATTTGGCAGGAATGCATGAGTGCCTAGTTAAATAAGCAAACTGGGACTTAGGGGTACTTCTACCCAATTTGTTGTTTTTCAAGTGTAATAGTTCCTAAATTAGTCATTAGTCTCAAAACATGGACTGGTTTGAAACTTGAAATCAATATCCACATGTGATTTGAAAGCTGATGGCTTGCCTGATCATATTAAGGTTCTGAGGACTTTTTTTTTTTTTAATTATTGGTATAATCCAATGTTGCAAAAACACGTTGCCAAGTATAATATCCATAAAGCAATTTGTCTGCATCAGTTACTGCTGCTTCCTTTGACCCTTGTTGGTAAGACTAAGATGACCATGTTTAAGATTACGTAGAGTGCAAAGTTCATGAAGATTAACAGTACTAACATGGGTTTCCCTATTTATAAGCCTTAACAAGTTTATACTTCAGCACATCATAATGCCAACACCAGCAGGGCATAGTTTAACAATCACAGATATTAAAAAAAAAAAAAAAAGAAAAAAGAAAATTAAAAAAAAAAAAAAAGAAAATTAAAAAAAAAAAAGAAGGAAAAAAAGGATTAATTTATTCCTATGACCACAAACAAGAATTAGAACTTGCAATAATAAAATCTGGGATTCCTAGAAATAAAGATTTCCTAAATCAGCTGGGTAGGTAACATTTAGGGAACATGTATGGATGTACCTGTATAAAAAGAAAGTGTTCAAAGATATGTGTGTGTTCCCTGCTAAAGGAGAGCTGCATGAAACTATGTCCCCAAACATAGGCAGCTGTCCTTAATTGTGACAGCAGTGCAAAGGGAGAGTGAAGGTTCTCAGACACTGCATACTCAAACCAAAAATCTATTTATAGACCACAGCAACATCTTGAAAGCAAATCTGGAGCCAATGAAGTTTAATATTCTCTCTATAGCTATCATCACCAAGCAACCTGGCCTCTGCATAGCACACCAGCTGTAGCTTCTGAATGGCCTTCAAGTGTCATCCCACATTGAACGAATTACAGTAACAGAATCTGGAGGTTACAAAGACAACTTTGGAATGGGGCACACCAGAGAGCTAATTACAACCAGCACAATAAATGCAATTGCAGGGTGGTGATTTTACCCATGCATGCAACTGTGGGACACCAGCATGATAGGGGGAAGGAGGGCATGAAGGGAAATACTGGAATGGTAACAGGTACTGGCAAACCATTGGGAAATGCCACTGACCTTGGAAGAAGCTACAATTTCTCCCACATTAATATGTTATGAAAATTTCAGCATCAGCTCAAGATAACCCAGAGTTAAGCCTCAACCAACATAGTAGCAGCACGAGCAAACACTTCTTTCATTGTATTTCCACCTGTTTCTTTTTAAAGCCTGTTTGTCAGTCAGTGGGCCTGTATCCATATCGCAGTATCATCTAGACCCTACAGTTCAGACTGACACACCCTAAAGTCTCCAAAATCCTACTATTAGCATTTAGGTTTTAAACCTTAAGAGGGTCCTAGCCATTAAAAAACACTGCCCATATGGATTTATGTGTAAGTTAGAGCGCCTGAGTTCAGGCCCCGGACAATCTTCAGATTGATGAAGCTGAAGCTGTTAAGAGACATAAGTCTGAGAATCAGTATTTTAAAGACACCTTCATGCACCTTGCTTCAGAGTAACTTTACATGACAATTCATCCTGAAAACCAGGGAACCACCTGAGCAGTCACTTTCATATTTGAAATAATCATTCCTAATTGTTTTATTAGATTCTGCATATTTCTTTCTAAACTTCTCTGCATGATTTTGAGAAACACTTGTCACACAAATAGAAATTAAAATACAACCTAATACATTGAAAATTCATTGCAATGCCTGGTATTATTTTAGAAAGGAAAAGAAGCTGTCTCACACAAGAAGCAATTTCAGTTGCTTTCCCTATTCAAGACAAAATAAAAAAGCAGTTTCAAAATACAGTAGTAAAAAAAAAATAATAATCATACTTTAGGTCCATTGAAAAGTTACTTTTTAATTTTTTGATACTTTCAAAGGGAATCATGGTAAATTTTTTAGGTTTTTAAATCAAATAATCAAAACTTCTTGAAATTATAATGTTCTGAAATTATTTTTAAATAAATTGAATAAAAAGTAGGAATGTTATAAAAGAAGCTAATTTAATCAATAATGTGATTTCAAATGGGCACTTTCTTCAACAGAAACGGCTCTCTTGAGTGGGCTAAAAATCTCTCACTTTCATAATACATATGATTTTCTCAGGCAGTGATAAAATTAATTTTTAATTTGCATTTTACAGTCCTTTACTTTGAATCTCTGAACATTAAGAATTAATACTTCAAGAAATCTCATCACATTACCATACTTTATCAGAAAATTGAAAAGTAATCCATTTAAAAATTGCTTGCATATTGTATACTTTTACTTCATTTTCTCAATTTGACATTGTAATTGTGATGCTTGTTATTTGATCGATTGGTACATTTTAAAAAATAGACAGCCTTTTGGATTTAGAGTACCTAATTAAAAGAGCATAAGTCCAAGAGTTTATCAATATACCTGCTGGTCCCATAAAAGGTTCTCTCTGCTTATACTCTGTAATATTTTTACACCACCACAGCTATGACCAATGTCCATGAATGATCAATGCTACAATTTTGATTCTTTTTAAAAGAGATAGTTTCATGTAGCAAAGAAGAATGAGGGGTTTTTTTCCATTTTCTATAGTATTTTTCTGAGCTTACCTACTTTTGAATGTCAGTAATTCTCAGAAAATATGGGTTTTTTCCAGTGTTTGACTGGCTCTTCCAAGTCAGAAGACTGTGGTTGGCAGAATAGGGATTCCTCTAGCCAGACTTCTGATTTTCCAAGATGCCAAGTGCCTTCTGTAACCTGCTGAAGGGTCTAAATGATCGGCCTTTAGAAGCAGACTCCATACAATCCCCAAATTCTTAGTTTGCCTGTTCTCCTTACAATATCTTTCCCCAAGGGGACAGTTCTACTGTTAAAATTTTAGGCACAAGTATGTTGATTTTCATGTGGTCACTTTCCATCACCACTTACTTTGACTACTCATTTTCAAATTGTCATTGGAAAAGTTTATTCATTGTAATTATCCAGGAAACAGCACAGAACTTTTGGAACCAGTCTCAGTTAAGCAATGCAGTTGGAAAAGAACATTTCAAAGAAGTTAATTAAAAAGCTCAATAGTTCAACAAATAACATGGGCTATCAAATACTTTGAAAAATAATCACGATCCTTTCACCAATATTTGTATAAAAGAGAGAAGAATTCATAGCACAATGTAGTCAGACTGAATATCCATTATCCATTTGATCCAGTATAGATTGTGGTTTTTTTGCATAGAACAATCTAAATTGTTTAACCACCTCAAAACTCTTAATGAAAGACTGTACATGTGACTTGAAATACTCTTATTACTCCTGACTTTTTATATCATTGCAAGTGAAGATAAACATGTGAACATAATATATGAAACAATTTGAGAGCAAGTATGGTAAGTATCATTTGACTGTCTCATTGCCCTCTCACACTACAGCCTGTATTGTGACTTTTCAGATAACAACCTGAGTTTATACAAATAAAGACATGTTAGCAAGAAATTATGAACACTCAACTGCTGTGCTAATTATTCTTAAAGATAGGTGTCTTTTACAAAATACTGCTTCCAAACAAATTCAAAGGAAACCAGCATCAAATCTTAATTAAAAAGTCTGTTCTGCTCTCTGCCTGGTTGTCACCTCCACATCTGCCAGAGACCAAGCAGCAAGGAGGCAGGCATAGATGATAAAAGAAGGAATTGAAGAAATTATAACTAGAACTGGATTTTTTCTCTGTGTGTGTTATTGATTTGCACTACAAGCTGCAATGGGGGAGGAAGAAGAAAAGAGAGAGGTTCATGTTGGTTCATGTTGAAACTAGACAGAAAGGTTAGAGATTCCGGTAAAAAATATTTTTTGCAGTTACTGAACTCTTATGTTTAACCTGGCCCGTCCACCCTCACCCCCACCCCTTTTTTTTTCCTCAGGTCTCTTTCACTTCTTTTATTTTAAATCATTTCTGGATTTTGTTACAGTGCCTGCTGTAACTCAGATCATTCACGTTCTTCAAAACTGCCTCAGGACTGAGTACAACTTCACAGTCCTCAGGGTGCGATCAAAATTTATATCGGGAAAAACAGCAAAGGATATGCATAAGGCAAAAAGAAAAAGAGATGAGTCAGAAAACAAACACAGCTCACACAGGAAGGGAGATTATTAAAAAGATTGTCTTTTTGTTTGGAGGAGGGAAGAGACAGGAAGGGAAAGGGAAATCAGTAATTTCCACTGGGTCTTTAGGAAGACTTTTTTCTGATATTGTCCCTGAAGTCTTATTTAAAAAAAAAAAAAAAAAAAATCAAGCAAAACCAAAAAAACCCAAACCCAAAACCTGAAGAGGGGTTAGAGATAACTGTGACAGTTTTTATAGTATCTTTTGGCTTCCACAGATGTACTTTTGTACTAACAAGTCCCAGGTAACTTTAGGGTTCCTGTTAAGACCCTAATTGTTCCTGGAAGTTCAGCTACTGTAGCTCTTTCAGCCAGAAGCTTTTTCATTTGTGTTGGGTGAGATGGCTGCACCTCATTCTTTGAGATACAAACTACCCATGTCTTGGTCACCATTTAACTAGCTTATTGTAATGTGTTTACATGCAATTACCTCTTGCTATCATTTGGAAGATGCAGACCGTATTTCCCACCACGTCTGTTTAACAAATTCACTTGCTCTGCACTGGATGCCACTCATTTTTTCTAGTTGCAGTTTAGAGTGCTGATTTTAAATTTCACAGACACAGTAATTCTGAAATCTGCTTATGTGGGACACCATGTTTCTTTTGTGTGATTCTGCACTCATGTCAGAGGAGGCCAGAAGAAATTCCATTTGGTATCCTCAACTCTGGAACTTGCTTCTGGTCCAAATCTTTTGATTTGTTGAACCTGGCAAATATGCTGCACAGTTGAGCTTTAATTTTTTTTGTGGGGATTTGTGTAATGGATGAGTTTGTAAAATGCAGGGATTTTAGTATTGTAGTAATGACTGTCCTTGAGTACAACATAGCTCTTTGTTTAATGAGTCAACACTAATTTAAAATTTGCTTTTATTTTTAATATTTTGTACCTAATTTTTTTAAGCACTCAATGTAATTTTTTATTTTTTTTTATAAATTGAAATAAACAGAATAAAATATTTTCAGATATTGTGTTTGTTTCTTCCTTTCATAACAAACAGAAACTTCTTATTTATTAGTATTTGTCCTCCATTCCTTGACTCCTGTGCTGAAGGATGTTTTGTATTTCATCTCTGTGCTTCTGGATTTTCACTGTTTTTCTAGTAAGAATGTAATCATCAAATAATTTTTCATTTATCTACATTAAAACTATTAGATGAGAAAAAGTAATGTTGGATTACTACATAAAAAATTGGTTTATGCCCTGCGTTTCTTTCTGTTTATAAGCAGACACAGAATAAGACAAAAGCAAAGTGAGCATGAATAAGCAAAGTGGAAATGCATAGCTCTTGGGTTTTCTTTTTATTTCCATTTATTGTGCGTAATGTTTTGGAAGGACAACCTCTCATTGCTGGGAAATCAGCCACCATCCATTGCCATTTCCTCCTGTCTTGGTCACCTCTCAGCCAGTTCTGATTCCCTCCTGGTCTCCTCCATGTGCTCCTCCTCTCAGAGGTGAGTGCTCATGTTTCAGCTGTGATGCTAGGAGGTTGGCAGTGGAAAAGCCAGGCATCTCCAAAGGCCTGCAAATCTCCAACTGCTCCCATTTGCCCTGCCTCGTTCTGCTCCTTGGAGCAGCGCGGTGTCTCTAGGAGACGTCGAAACTTATGCGTCCCACAAGTGGAAAGCAGAGGTTATTGAATTGTAGCACCTGACCCATACAGGTTAAGTTCCAGAGGAGGCAACAACAGGCCATCCTACGCCTATGTAAACTCACCCTCCTGCTGCTTCTCCCCCAGCCACCTCCAAAATGGCTGGCTGACCCGTGAGGCACGTCTTCCACATGTGCTCAGAGCATCTGGCTGGCTGCCGTGGGACTGGGGACACCTCGCAGGTGCAGGCCAGCGCCAAGCACGGGCTGCAGCATGGCGGGGGCACCCAGGGCCCGTAGCAGCCCCCGCTGTCCCCAGAACACACTTCTCCCCATGCTCAGGGCCACTGGCTGCCAGAGGGTTTCTCGGTGGATACTCTGGTCGGTAAGGAGGTGGCTGAACTGTCACCAAACGGCCGACTATGAAGTTGCGTCAATAGATTTCAGCTGTGGTGCAGAAACTTGAACAAAGAGGCGAATGTGGAGCTTAGAGAGGAATGAAAGTCAATGCTACCTGGCACTGAAAATGTGCTTGGCTGAAGCTGTGTTCTACGTCATATATGTTATCTCTGCATTTTTTCCAATAAGTCCATCACCACAGGACATGGGAGGTCTCTAAAACATCAGTTAAAGGCATAAATAACTCATAAACATTGCAGCACTGCTTGGATTGCCCTATTTTAATTGTTCCTCCTGTTGTTCCTTCAGAGAATTTTTATATTTATAGAAAATTAGTGAAAGTTTCACAATACTCATCTGTCTCCTTTTCCTCCACGTTTTTCTGCCAAATTACTGGGAGTGCCTGAGTTCTGGCTAGGAAGTGCTCTGATCTCCCCGGTAAGAAACCATACAGCTACAGAAGACATATATAAATAGTTTACAACTTCTTTAATCTGCCTTGCATGGACAGCTTGCTGTTACCAATGCTATTCTTAGTCATGCATCCCCGCAAATGGGACCAACAAGTGACACTTTGACCCTAAGTAGATTGATATTACTGTCTCTTGCTAACACGCCAGAGTGATATTTAATGTAGCAGGGAGTCAAACAGATTAGGACTGCACATTTAGGAAAAACTGGGTCAGGCTGACTCAGTACTGAAAAGTGCAGGATCAGTTTGGGTATTTAAGAATGTGTAGGAAATAGGGTGATTTTTTGACAAGGCAGGAAACTTTGTGGAGTGACTGATGTCAGCAGCAGCAGCATTGCCAGTGAACCACACCCACTTCTCTTTTAAGGTATTTAAAATACACTGAAATTCCTCTTTTCTTTAACCCTCAGCAAGAAAAACCAAAAGAGAGTTTCCTGCAGTCTTCATAATCCTGAAGGGCAAGAATGTCCTCCAGTAAATTCACTGTACCACACCAATGCCATCAGACTCTAGAAAGTGAAAAGGTTGGGGGTAGTTAATGGATCAGACAGTCCATGATCCCAACTGACAAGTGCAACTTAAACTTTAAAATTTGATGAATGAACAATCACAGATGAAGCACAGTGGTGACTGGCCTGTTCCCATATTTCCCTGCTGTCGTGATTTTACATGTTACACCATGGCAGCCATGCAAATCAATTACAACTGGAAATGACAACTCTTCCAGTAATGCATATCATCATTGTTTTAAAGATGCAAAAAGCATTCCACAAGTAACATAAAGTCTCTTGCCTATCACTCCACAAAGAAAGTAAAAAAAACATTTCTACTATGCATACAATTAAACTCATGAGAACCAAACATAAGTACTCAGGATACAGCATTTCAGAATGTTAATTCTACTATGTGAGTCACATGGTTGTTTACATGGTACATACAGAAATAACACTGAAGAACAAAGCAGTGGGACACAAAACCTTGTACTACTATGAGACACAAAATACTCATTTTAATGTGGAATAGAATCATTTTCAGGTAACTGGGGAGGCAATAACAGCAGTTGCAAATATAAATCTCATTCTGATCATAAGTATGCACACAAGCCTCAGATGTACAGTATTTTAAATGAGGGTCTTTGTAAAACATCAACAGGCGATCACCCGCCTTGTTGGATTTTTGAATGTATAAAATGAGCCACCAGGCATAGTCTACTTCTTGTACAGTGTACCAGACGTGGTCTACTTCATGTCTGGTTTTCAGATCTCTTATACATAAAGTAATAAATAAAGTTGTACAGTATTTTCTTTATGTAGTTTGTCTTGCAAAGTGTACCATGTGATGTTTTATAATTTGCAAACTTTCTCAGTTTTATTACAATTTTATTACTATAGGATTAGGTAAATCAGTAAATTTTCAGTTGCCAAGATATTTTTGCCCCCAAATGGGGATTATTTTTGGTCAAAATCAGATGTGTTTTTATTTGAAAATGAACCTGTGTTCTCAGGAAATTAGTGGGCTATTTTTGCTTCAAACTGTTACAACACTTAGGGAAAACACCAGGATAAAAAAAAAAGGTGCACTTCCAAATCACACAAAAGGACAAAAATTCCTTAAATTAAACAATTTTGTATTTAATTTCTATATTTTGTATATTTCCAGTAGTCAGATCTTATACAAATTTGTCTGATAGGCAACCTTCCCGTGACATTACATAACATGACACACTGTCATCTTCAAAGGAGGCCTTGTCTGCATTGTTTTCCTGTTCTAAAGCCAGAGAGCTAAAAGGGGGTTACAATTTTTCAAAGTGACAGGGCTAGAATATATAATTTACCATTTGCCTTTCCACTCCCACAGAAGAATCTCATGCCTGCAGTGAACCCCTGGCATGTATAAATATTTAAAATAAATATACTTCTCTCCTTTTGGCATTTCTTCAAGCTATGGTTTCCAACCCAGATATCCAATATAAGCCATGACAATTAAATAAATACATTGTGTCTCACCAGTGGTTTTCACCATGTGCTCTCAGAGACACTTTCTGCTTATGATGACTGTTTATCAAACTCTTAGATCCAGAATCCAAAAGGTCAGGTAGTCAAAACTATACTCCTCCATCTGCACAATAAACAGAAGGATTTCATCTGCCGACACTTCAGGTGCCCCACAGCTTTATTTCTTTTTTACCTACGCCCAAAAACCAACTTTTGCTTTGTCTTTTGTAAAGCATCTGTGCCTGAGAATAAACAAAGAAAAAGCTTGCTCTGATTCTTCCCCCAAACATAGTTACAAAAGGGCTGAAGGCCACAGATCTGACTGCCTATGCTTCACAGACAGTTACACTTCCCTTACTTACCTGTATTCAGAATGAGAACTATTTTCAGCCCTTGGAAGATTAGAGAAGTGTATTTCTCAGGCAAAACCAGGGTAGACCAATGTGCCATTAATTGCCATGGCTGCTCTAGTGCTAGAGGATTGATTAGGTGAGAGATGCCTGCTAGGATCATCTGAGCAAGCTACTTTCAAGGCTGTAGAAGAAGGTAAAAAATTCCAGCCTTGGAAAAAATCTTGTGAAAGTCAGGGGCACAGAAACAATCTTGCAATCCTCAGTAAATGGGCAAGTGTAGAATGCTTACCGCTACTGAGTCTAAGGAAAGACATGACTTGAAGGCACTGCTTCTCATACAGTGTCCTTATTGTAGCTCCAATTTCTCTTTTTTTCTGATGTCCTACATGTTATTTTATAATACCTCGTAATAAATTTTCCATGGTTGCTCTGTGATAAATAAAGACTAGGTTTGAAAAGTGAATGGTCTAAAAGGTTTTTCCAAGCAAATATCTGTACAGAAGCTAGTTAGAATTACAGCTCACTTTTTCTTCTAAACAGAGGGTTGAAATTCCAAGTTACATCTCTAAATACGTATGGAGAAACTGTAACCAGAGAGAAAAAAAGGCTGAGCCTGCTGCAGCACACAGGAGAGATGATATAAATGTAGAGGAAAGTTTAAATTGCACATTGTGACAAGGACTGAAACAATGCCCAGAATCTTCCCCATATTGCATGTTCTATCCCACCACCAGCATATTGGTTATTCCACTCTTTCCAAGTTCTGCTGCAGAACAAACTCTGGGATCGTGATTTGTTTGGCAAAGAACTAGCTTCTCCTTGTTTGGATAGATTGATTCAGAACCAATGAATCCTATTAGGCCTTACTTGATGGTATCATTTTGTATACTTAGGAACCTTTAGCTCCTTGTCTTGCTGTGGGTTAAAGTCCAGAGCTGGGGATAGATAATGGCAAAATATATAAAAATAATTTGTAAATCCTCCTCAAATTAATAACCTTTTTCCCTGCTACTCATTCTGCTCTTTTGGGGAAGTATGATTTTCCCACTACCTCAAAACAAGCAGAGTACACATGCGACTTGAAAGATATCTGCAGACACAGTCACAGACAAACAAGGAATCAAAACTAGCTTAATCATAGAATCATAGAATGGTTTGGGTTGGAAGGGACCTTAAAGATCATCTAGTTCCAACCCCCCTGCCATGGGCAGGGACACCTTCCACCAGAGCAGGTTGCTCAAAGCCCCATCCAACCTGACCTTGAACACTGCCAGGGATGGGGCATCCACAGCCTCTCTGGGCGACCTGTTCCAGTGCCTCGCCACCCTCACAGTAAAGAACTCCCTTATATCTAATCTAAACCTAGCCTTTTTCAGTTTAAAGCCATTACCCCTTGTCCTATCACTACACACCCTTGTAAAAACTCCCTCTCATATTAGGTCACATCTAAGATCCATATAGCCTAGTATCCTTTCTCTTACAGTGGCCAGGAGCAAATGATCAGGGAAAATTTATTAGAAACAGGAAATAAAACAATTCCCCATGACTGTTGTTAGACCTCCAGATAATCACCCATTTAAGAACTTCCTGAGCTGGAGTTTGCATCCAGGCCATGGTATTTAATATCCCCACTATGCTTTTCTGCTATAGTTTTCTCTATCATCTTTTCGAGTTAATTTGTATTTTGCCTTTCATAGCTTCTCATAGCAACAGATTCCTCAATTTAATGATTGTTCTTTCCCAGTCCTTCATGATCCCCTATATCATTTGCACCCACATTATTTCCTGAAAACTGTACCGAATAAGGCACTGTGCTAGCTTTAAAAAATCTACCTTAGTTTCCAGAAGCAGTCTCTGTGGCAGCAAAAAGCTATAAGCTAGTTTTCCCACTCTCCTGTTCTTTCTATTTTTCATTCCTTCTGAGTTTTTCCTTGTTATTCATCTTCTAATAAAATAATTACTGAAAACAAGTCCTGATTTTATAATAGTAGTCCACACCACATCAGTTTAGGTTGGAAACATGTCCCATTCACCCTGGTTTTACACAGTGGGAACAAAAAGCCCTTACATTTTTATTCAAAGTCTGTTTCTTTGGTTTAATGAGTAAAATCCCTTTATTCAACCAGTATTTTGTGAACAACCTAAATCTCAAAGCATGAGATTAGTGAATATTTCTTGTAAATCCATTAATATCCAGAGATCCTTTTTCTTTTCAAAATATTTGTGAGAACTGAGTAATTTCCACAGCAAATTATGCATATGTGCTGTACAAGGTCTCCAGCACAGCTCAGCCAGTGCAAATCCTGACCTTCCAACGCTCCTGCTGTTCCTGCTCTAGGCTTCTCTTCATCAGGCTGCCAATCATATGTTACAATGCCAAGTTTTGCAGTGCAGATAAGTGTCCACTAGAAGCCAAGATAATATCAATGAGCTTATTTACACAAGAGGACTAAACCTAGATCCGAAGACTCATATGCAGAAAGAAAAAGCTTCTGGACTGAATTAATCCAAAAGTAGCTAAGCTTGATGCAAGGGTTTGCTAGATAAAATCTGCAGTCACATTATGCAAATGTTAGACTGGGTAGATCGTTGGGTCAAAGGAGAACATTAGAATGATGAAATACATTAACTTCTTTAGCTTCTTACCACCTGCAATTAAGAAAAAACTCCAAACTATTAAATTTTAATTTCAACTACCAATAAAACATGTCTGGATAGGTTGTACCCCACATACGGTTCATACTGTAGTACTTGAGATCAAGTTGGCCATTAAATGGCAAATATGCATCTTCAGAACTGTTGTATTTAAAAAAATATGTATTTTTTGCATGTATGGATGCGTTTGTGCTCTCCTAGGTGGATATCCAGAGGCATTGAAATAGTTCAATGAAAATAAAAACAGCTGTGCAGAAAAAAATGTTACATCATGATAGACAGTATTAAAATAATTTGCCCTTGAAATCTTAGTCAGTTCTACCATTCCAACTGGAAAAACGGGAATCTATGTTGATTTCATCTCGCTAGATGACTGGAAGACTTACAGTGCTGAGTTTAAACTTTCTAAAGAATAATGTGTAAAAAGATCTATAGAGACGCTCAAAGTTTAGATTTTATGCTATTGCTTTCTTTCCATAAGAGGCCAAACAGGGAATCAATGAAAGCTCTAACAAGGAGTTTTCCATTCTTTGTGAGGGAATTCTCTTCCCTTTTTAAGAGATTGTGCAGAGAAATGCTTTGTCTCTTTACTTATTTACTGTCTACTTTACTTAATACTAATAGATGTTAAACTGCTGATTTTCTTCTCCTGGCTTCACAGATATTTTAGGTGTAGGATTCTTTTGCAATGACAGAAAGTAAGTTCTGCTGTCAATATGTGTAGATCACTGAAAGCAATGGGATTCACACTCTTCAACATCTTATTTGCTTCATAGGAACCTGGACAAAGAAACGCCTGTACATCATAAAGCTTTTTTACTCTAAAATACTATAGCATAAAAAGTAAAAGACATACTGGAAGGTTATTTGGGCCTCAGAGCAGTAATAGAATCTAGTGTAAGGTTCTATCTCTAGTGCATGTGGAGAGTTAATCAATTCAGGAGAAGGATCTAAACCAGCAAGAAAGCAGGAGGGCAAACTGCTGTTAAGCAATAGAGAAGTGCTGAGGAGTCAGGTGTGTCTTAAATCCACTTCTCTGTGGAATTTAGATGTTGGGCTCAGGGTTGTAGGGAAATATTTTTGTGATCTAACCCCATATCGACTAATATTGCCTGCTCCACTACACAGGTATGATATCCCCAACGAAGGTGTCCACCAAAAGGGCTCAAATTGACTACAGAACAGCAATGTAGCTGTAATGTGAGTAAGAGAGATTCACTGCCCCCTAAAATGTCCCTGATCTAGCTTTCCTACCTCTACTGGTTGTGGAAATTTCCCTGGTTCCCCAGCTTCACCCAACTTCCGTCATACCACAGCTTAAAAAAATATGTATAAATTCATTAGCATTCCGTTGCTGGCACAATACTGGATGCTGCTGCAAAGCAATGAGACTAAAATGACTTGCCATCCTTGGGATGGCACGATTGTTTTTGCTTACTTCCCAGAGCAGCTTGCTCTGGCTGACTCTCATTGAAATTTATTTCCCTTTCTTCTTGAAGGACTGAGACTAATCCCTGTTACGTCCTTGAATGTATTGCCTTAGTCACATCTGTAGGTATATGTGAACGTAAAATACTTTCACACTGGAGCTCTCCCATTCTGATAAAATTTACACAAATTCATTGCATCAGAAACAACACAAGATCTAGCAGGACTCCTTGTAGGTAAACTAGTAGGTGGAGAAAGACCCTGAAACTGAGGGAAGTCCATAACTAGTCCTTCGGTAAAATTCCTTACTTTCATTCTCGCCACATACTCTAAGCTGAATGTTTCATAAAGGAGTATTCTCATCCTTCCCTCTCAACCCACAGATTTGGAATTTCTTTCTGCACTGACCCAAACTTAAAAAACCTCATGAGAACTGCATGCTTAGAATGGATCATTGCATGATGAGTACCATTTTCCTCAGGTAAGGGCTGAACCAAGGTTTAATCCTTAAGACAACAAAAGGGTACATGACCTGAACTTCCACACCTGTATAAGTGCTGAATCTAACAGCACGTGAAAGTTGTAGGCAACAACAACAACCAGCAAACAGTAGTTCAAACAGCTCACCTGCTGCAGTGAACCTCTCGAAGCAGCTGGATGAGGGATCAGGATAAAAACCAGAGCAATTGGGATACAAGTTAAACACCGAACTGCTTGGCTCTGACAAGACTAGGGTGCTTAGGAACTTTAAAACTGTAAAAAGAAAGGCATGTAAAGCTAGTGTTTTCAGATCACAGTTCTTGACTAAGATACTGAACTTCAGTGCAAGTCCCAATTTAGCCACTTGCCTGGTTTTTAGGCCTTTAAAAGCCCTAGATCTCACCAGGAAATCTTTCTTCTGTTGTAATGAGCTTTGATCATTACATGTTCCTTAGAAGCAAAGCATTTATGTTAATAGGAAGAAAATAATCCATTTCATCATATCTTCTTTTCAGCTTTCAGCTGACAGGTTATAACAAGCCAAGGACCCATTTCATTACTAAAAAAAACCCCACAGATAATAAACTTATTCCTTCTCACCCACTTTTGTGAACTGGCTACAGGAAGTGGCAGTATTCTGCAAAGCACAGCGCAGTATTGGCAACAGCTATTGAGAGCTCAGACTGTACCTTTGGATGAATTATCAGCTATGTGTTGTGTTTGTCTGCTTTGTGTCAAAGTGCTTGCAAATGGGAAGCAGGTTACCTTCATATCACTTTCATAAACAGCAGTTTCTTATAAAGTGAATTAGTATTCTGCTTTTCAGTAGATTCTGTTCTGAGTAACATAATAGCTTGCAGAGGAGGAAACTAAAAAGTAAGTGCAGGAGGGATCCATTACTACTATGTAAAACAAATGAATGATTTTAATTGCAATGTGGAAAGGATTTTTTTTTTTTTTTTTTCTGTTTAAATAAAGGGAAAATACAGATGGTGATTACTTCAGTGAGTTCACTTTCAGATTGTGCTTCCAAAATACTGCATTTAGCAACTAACTGGAAGAATACTTTTTATGATATGCTCCAGCTAGACAGATAAACACCTCCACAGTTCAAAAGCATCAGGAATATTCACAAACCGGCACACTTTGTGACTGAGCAGCTGTTCTGTACTTTAATGCTGCTGAAATTTAAAAAGGCAATAGCTCTCCTTAAAAATGCCATGCAGTTTTCAAGAATGATAACTGTTCTGCCTGGGTTTTCTTTACTTATGTTTGACATTTTAAAACAGTTATAATTGACATTATAACTGACTACCTGTCAGAATCGAATTGCATTTAGCTGCTAAACAACATTATCCCTATTGATAGTATTGTCCATCACTGACTAGCATTACCTTAAGTGTTTGTACTGCCTTACAAACTCTTGTAATTAATAATGGCCAAATTGCCAAAGTTTGAGATTTGTTCACATTTGGAGAAGGACCAAAAACCTCATCACTTGAGAAACTTTCCTAAGATGGTTACACCTGTCAGTCATTCAAAAAGTGTCAGGTATTGCAGATAAGGCCACCCATTGTGTAATCCAGGATATAGGACAAAGTATGGTTACATCTATACTGCTCTGTGACTTTGTTTCTGAGGCAATTTCCAGCAGAGGCATCCCAGCTTGCATCCATATCCACACTGCAGACCTTCAACCCCTTTTGGCAGCGCACAGTGCTCCCACTCCTTGAGGGATTTGTTGGGCCCTTCCAGTTCAGCAACATTGTTCCTGATCAGACGGAGAACCCAGGCTGTGACACAGGAAAGGCCTGTGAGACATTCTTAAAATTGTCAGCCTAAGTGAGACCAAACTCACACCTCCTGGTCATCAGCTTCTCCCACTAATCCTTGGGTGGCTCTGAGGATAGACAACAAGGTAGGACATAGGAAGACAGTTCATTCTTCCAGGAAGGTCCACAGCCAGAGTACACAGATGTAACACCCTGTGCTCTTCTGTTGACCTCTCTTTACCTTTCATCCTAGGTCTCAGAGGCCTTTCCCATGTCCCAAAATCACCCAACAACAAGGATGGTGGAGAATGATCCTTCCTACATCTACGTACGATGGACAAAAAATGTTCCTTCCCCAGGGGATCAAATCAGGAGGCAAATATCAGCTACCTACTGCTTTATTTCTGGCAAGAGCATTGACAATCACCCAGAAAGGGTGCTCCAGTAGGATCTATGTCTGCTGGTCCTGTAGAAGCAAACCCAGATGTTTGATAGAAAGGACACCATCTCTTTCATTGCTCTGGAATATTTTATCAGTGGCCTTCTGAAATGAAGCCAGGCTTAGACCATCTATACCAACGTTAGATAAGCAATATCAAGAGGAATTTCTGCACCAAATTAAGTCTACTGAAGTCCCAACAGCTTCTGACACTAACCAACAGATATCTCAGAAAATCCACAAGCTTCTTCAACTGTTCAGCTTAACTTTCAAATTACTATTGAGCATGTATGTCCAGCAGTCCAGCAAACACTCCTCAAGGAATATTGGCCTTGGCCTTTGCCCCCTTTCAATCTTCTTCTCCAGTCTCAAGCTCCGGAGTCATCCCAGCCCTGTTCCCATGCTTGCTGATGATATTTCAAAGCAGCTCCGCAAATATTCGTTATGATCATCCCAATCATTGCTAAATGTTTTAAGGAATTTCTTTGGTCTTTTTCAGAGCAAAGAAACTTTGCCCTTCTTTTGGGAAGAGCAAGCCTGTGAGGTGTGACTGAACACCCCTACCTCCCTTCTGCCCTTTCTTTTTCTCCAACATGGCAGCTTGATGATGAGGCCCTGGGATAGGGAAACTGGGGAGGGGATAGGAGGGAGATCACTAGCTTGGAAGTGGCCTTGTTATGTCCATAGAAAGAGCAGGACAATTGGGGAAGACAATAGGCTCTTTGGGCAAAGAAATTGCAGTCCCAGAATTGCTGCCTGCGGAGTAATTGTCACTGTCCTCTATGTGTTTAGCCCCTGAGGTCATCAGACTCAAAAATGTTAAATTTGAGAATGCTGAGAGAATAAGAACTATGTGAGTAGCTGTGATAACCTTTGAGTGAAATGTCTGTGCGTGTCCACCCTTCCTTTAGAAGAAATAGATGTTTCTTGCACTCTGTTCTCCTCCAGAACTCACTCAGTTTGCTATTGCTGCTCTCTTTGCGGATATCTTTCACAGTCAGAGATACTAAATAGGCAGTAGACCAGGTGCCCCTATCAAGCTGTTAGGCATATTTCTGAAAGAGCTGGAAGAAAAGGTTCAGTTGTTCCTGCTACTGCAGCATAGAAAGCAAGACATACTCAGTACAAGACATGTGCTGTGCCTCCTTTTCCTACCTCACACTGGGTCAGCATCACTACCCCATCTCTTTCTTGAAAGTTTACTTTCAATGGGCTAATACACAGGTAAAAGCTGGACCAGCTTATGAGTGGACGTGTTCTCAGTACAAATGAAGGTTGTAACAGCAACACAAAGGTAGCAAAACACGCTTACAAGTAAGAAGGTACGGGGTGGGGGGGTTGTCCTTGTCTATCCTAAAACTATACCTTCCTGGGACAACCTAGGCTGCACTGAGTTGTGTTTCTTCTGTGCAAAAACAAAGCCTGAACAGTGGGTGGTCCAGCTTGCAGGATTTATCTTACTTCTCTTGTAGCTTGCTGAAACTGTAACCAAGGTCAGGAGTGTGTGCTCAATGTTAGAGGAGGAGAATAGCCTGAAGAATGTTTCGTATTCAGGAGAGACAAAAAGGGGAGCTTGTGTAAGCTTTACAGACTTTTCCTTCTGGGGTTTGTTTGGGTTTTTTTTATTTTATTTTTCCTCTTCATTCTTCTCTTCTAACATGTTGTTTCATCACTAGTAGCTCAAAAACATTGCTGCTGCCTGAAGACGCCTGTTTTCGCTGTGGCAAGAGGCGAAGGACAGGAATGGTTGCATGAGCAAACACAGCCACACCGGGTAGTTTTCCAAGTGGTCTGATGGTGACAGGAGCATTCATGTGTACGGAACAGCCAGCTGGAGCACTGTGCCTGGCAGGACCGTTCCGGGCTCTGCCTGTGGCTTATAGCTGGGAGATTTGGATCTGCTGGCAGCTCTCATTCTGAGGCTTTGCCAGTAGTGTCAGAGGAAAGACTCCAAGTGAAAGATGGAGAGCTGTAGCTGTGCTGTTCATCATTTGGGCAGTTGCCTAGTAATCCTTGTGAAGATGAGGCAGGCTCTGACTCTGGTCATGGCTGAACGTCTGAGAGTTTCATAGACAGTTTTGTGTAGGGCTCCTCTGTGGTGGATGGACAAATGTTCTGCTGCTGTAAGGCAGTGTACTTAGCTCTACTGAGCCTGGTGCTCTTCTGTGCCACCGTGATTTTACAGGTGGCTTCACACAAGGTTTTGCGGACCACGCAACAAATTCCAGTTATCCGGTGATAAAAGATACGGATTACAGTAGTGTCTGCATGAGAACAACGTAGAGTAAAATATACAATGTCTTGATACATTAAAACCTTTTCTATGAATGATCTCTATGTTGTTCTTTTTTCCCCTCTGGGGCATAGAAATAACTGGCCAGGTCATTAAGATCAGCTTGAATGAAGGTTATAAAATAATAGCAGAGGTGGATTTATTCCCTGAAGATGTAACATTTAAAGATTGCTAGACCATAGCAGAATTCATTCATTCATAAAAACCATTTGCTAACAGTCACAGCATGCTTCCAGTGTTTTAGAGAATACGTTGAGGGAAGCAAGAGCAAATCAGAGAAATGCTGAGATTGCCACTTCAGTCATATTCTAGCCTACTTCTACTTACACATGGTGCAAAAACAACAACAAAAACAAATCTAGCCCAGTTTTCAGAAAAATATTTTCTTTGTGTATTTTCCTTAGCCAAGTTAAAGAATGTCATTCAATGGAATTTCTTAGAAGGTGGCTAACCTAGTAAAATAATTGATCATTTTTTTTACATCTGCAGCAGAAGGAGTGGCAATAGGGAAGTTTTTAAGCAGCAGTTGTAGGCTGCAGTAGACCCAGAAAGAGAACAAAGTCTTAGAGACAAAGATAAATTAATTAAAGTTGCAGAAAGAACTAGCTAAGGGAACCTAAGAAAAAGTCCAAGACAGAAGAAACAGAAGTCTAAAACATCACTTGCCATTTCTTTTTGGTGTCTTTCTTCTTTGAAAAGATTACCTCAAGGTTACTTCAGTGACATCCCTGAGGTATGATTTCTCCTTCTGGTTTCATTGTTGCAAGCACTTAAATCCCTGACAGTGCAAATGGTTACTTGGAAACATAAATAAAGTGGTTCATCTAGATAAGAGTATGCTAACCAAAGTAATGAATTAATCTTTAAGCTTTTTAGTTCCTAACCTAATTTTCATGACATAATGTTATGGCAGTTCAACCAGAGGAAATGCATTGGGTTGGGTAAGTTTAAAAAAATATCCCTAGAACTCGGTAGTTGGTGTCTTTAAGCTTCTAAGCACATATGAACGAATGGTCTCACATATTGGGTGTGTTGTCCCATGGCACTGATTTGAGCAAGACTTTGTGGCTTAGAGGACAAAATTTTCTCTTCTCCGATTCATCTTGGCCAGTATGTTTGGATGCAAAGCATGAAAGTCTTTTCAAATAATCTTCTGACTTGTGACTGTTCAGAACCTCCTCCTGACACTTTTAGGCTACTTGACAACTCATAGGACTACCTGGCCAGAGGAATTTTGTACTGTTTTCTCATGAAAATGATCAGCAAGGGGTTAGTGACTCCACTGGAAGTTAATGAAGATTTTGAAGATAAAATAGATGAGTTGCTACATTTTTAAAAAATAAATTAATTGAGTCATTTACTCCTTCAAAGTTACAAAAATAAAATCCTCAATATGCCAGCCTTTGAGCTGTTTTCTTGGTTATTGAAAAAGAAATTATTTGCTGCATGTATGATGGAAGTTGCCTGGAAAATTATCTATTTTTTTCTCTCTGCCCAGAATATGCACTGATCCTGGAGTACCAGTAAGATTTATCAGCAGTTCAGAAATTATTACAAACATGTTCCCAGCTGCCCACATTGATTATCAGGACTTCACAGAAGTACTGACTTCACTAGTAATATGACTGAACTTCCAGAGCTTCCGAGGAAGAAGTCTTCAGAAACAATACCCCCTCAGCCTACAGGATGCAACTAAATCATTTGAATTCATGAACTGCCTTTGAGAAGATTAAACCATTTTGAATTGTAAAACTGAAAGTAACAAAAAGTGTTTGAAATGCCAAAAGGGCAGCCCTCCAATGGAAAGTTTTGCTGGAGGGAGCCAGATAAAGACTCCAGAGGAAACTGTCACTACATGATTAGTGTCATCAAGTTACTGCTCTGTGGACGAGTGACCCAATCACCACAGAAACAATGAGGGGGAGGAAGAAACAAAAACTATAGTAGTTGGTGAAAAGATGTATGATATTCCCCTTTCTCCTTCCCACCCATTTATTTTTCATCCCACTTACCCATAAAGCCTGTTTTGCAAAACACTTTTAGTCTTCTTCCACTGTAGAGAGCCCAGAGTCTTTTTATGGCGCCAGGACTCAGCTCTCTCTTGGTCCAGATTTTCCCACACTTGGATTCTTCTTTTCCCAAGAGTTTTTTTCTCCTCAGACATTGACTTGTTGTAGCTATTAAAACTCTCCTCACCAGAGTATTTCCTCCTGATTTATCATCCTCAGAAAAATACAGTTAAGATTATATTAAAAGCATGAATTAAATGCTACATTACTAGGCAGTTAGCATCCATGTAGATACTCTCACATGCTGTTACTGTTCTCATTCCAGAACCTTTGTTATTTTCAGTATCTCTCCATCATGCTACAGTCTGCCAGTGTAGACATGCCCTAAGATTGATTAGAAACGGCTGCCTCCGCACTTAATTTTCACAGATGTTCCATTCTTTAGCTGCCTCTCTGCTTCTTCTACAGCCAGGATATCTGGCTGTAGCTTGAAGACAAACCTGAGTTAGTTGTAAAAACTCTTGCGTATCAATAGCAATAGAGAGAGCAACATCAGCTGAGTGTCTCAGCAAGTATGAGTATTCGATGTGACTCAAAGTCAAGGGTTCAGACATGTCTGCATGGGCTACAAACACTACCCTGACTTGGTTGATCATCAGGGTAGGTATGTTCTTAGAGAGAGTGAAATTCTTTTGGTCTGATTTGGTTTTTAATTCAGGTAATAGCATAGTCTCTCACAGAGTCTGTGTGGCAGGTACGCCCAACCTGACAGGAAACTACACTACTCTGGGCAGGGGGGAGAGGAAAAAAAAGACCCAAACCCTTAGAGGCTGCAGGCTGAAAACTGAGCAGACCAATCTGACATGCGCCAGGTACACGGAAGTGTTCGCCTTTTGGCCAACGGGGATTAAAATGACCACAGATCAGATTTGACAAGGGTATAAACAGGCCCCCTCTGGAGGACGTTCTGAGTCAGTCCGCCTGGGAACAGCGGGTCTGCAGGCAGGGACGCTCCCCTGGGGTCGGGACACTGCCCTGGGTAACTCCTCAAGGGTGAGAGCCCTCATCTTTTAGGTGAGTGATATGCGCATTTTGAGTAATTTTTAAACCTTAAGAGTGCTTAAGTCGGCTGTGTAGTACTAATTCCCCTTACATCATTGAGCCTGCGGTTTACTAATGTTATCGGAGTTTTAACTAACTTTTTTTACTGAATCTGACTTTTAACACCTGTTGAATTTGATTGTGTGACTGCCTGTAACAATCTGGCAGACCTTCACTGCCTTCCTGTTCCTCATTGCATTGTCTGTGGGAAGGAATAGGTTATCTGTGAGATCATTATCCTCATGGCTTTCTTGGATTATCTCATTTTTGCAATGGAAGTTTATCCAATTAAAAACTGAAGAAAATACTAAGGGCCTGTTAGTTTTCAATTTGTTGTTTTCTGAGCTCTTGCAGTGATGTAAGAGTGCCAGGGCATACCTCCCAATGGTACTCAGTAAATCTGGCTGAGCGACTGAGAGGTTTGCATTAGAGTGGCAGGACACATTTTGTTTCTTTTTCTCAAGATTCTGTATCTGTTAGAATTAAAATCCAATTTACTTCAACTGTAGGGTTGTAGTGAAATCCATTACATTAAAAATCAAGGCATTTAGCTGCTAAGAATAGGTCTTTATGAGAAAGATATTTATTTACAAAGGCATGCTTTGTGATAACATTGTACCAGACAGCAAATAAAAATATGTGCGATGGATAAACTTATTTCAAAATGTATTGAAAATTATTGATTTCTTTCAGGTACCAGCAAAGCAAATATGAAAAGAAAGATAATAATCATATACAGCATGGCAAGCATGTACTTTCACTGGCAGTAAATATTTTATCTTAACATTTTCTATTAAAGGTGCGCATTGTAGTGGTGAAGGGAGAGATCCATACTGATTTATGTCCTTAATAAGCTATTGGCTTTTCCTGACAAAGAAAGGGATAGTTGCTAATATCATATACTTCATTGATCAGTGTTGATTAACAGATTTAGAGTACTTTACTTGGTAAAGGTATTCTTTTTCTCTGCATAGTGACTTTCATATGTGATAATTAAAACTGTTTAACAAATCAATTGTGTACACATATTGGAGATATATTGTTGGCTAATTAAGTCACATAGATAATGATTTAAATTATTATTTTTTTTTAATCCTAGGTGGTTGATGCACAATCATTCTTTTTTTTATCACTATTCTTTAACTGAGAAAATACCAAAACACATTCTCAATGAATGCATGTACCTAAGTGTCTCCATCATTTTCTATAACAGATTTAACACATCTTCTGTCCACACCAAGGATGTAAACATATCATGTAAGACCCTTAACTTTACAAACAGCTTCTGGTTTTAACTCAAAGCAACAAAAAAACTCTTTTTTTTTTTTTTTTTTTTTAATCTGAAAACAACAAAGGAGTTTTCTTTATTAAATAACTCTTAACTGCAAGCCTAAAAGTGTCATGCCATAACTACTTACGGTAACCAAACTTCAGTTAAGTGGGTTGTGAACACTGGCTAGGAACTGAGTGAAAGCAAACAGATCTAAAACTCATTTATCAGTACAGTGCCTTGGCTGCTATGTCTGTTACGATTATTATCACCAGGTATTCTATGGAAGACCATTAGAAGACCCAGATTCCCCATCCCATTAGGCAGTCTTAATGTACTTGTGCTGCACATGGATGAAGAACACACATTTGTCCTTTGAGTTCAAAGAAAAATGTCATTGTCCTGAGCTTAGAAATTCCTCCTTATACATTGATTTTGTTATCATAGGAGACACAGAGACAGTTGATATTAGAGCGCCCTGGGCTTGTAGAGTAATCTTCTCAGCTAGACTGATGTATCCGAATACCCTTGGTTTGTACAGATGTCAGGTAACTACCATAGAACCCCTTTGATTAGGGAAATCCTTAGCCTCTTAAGGAAACAATTTCATGAGAAGTGACTCCTTGAATGCTTTATTTTCCACAAGAATATATCTAGAAGAGAAAACAATGAATCTTAGTCCCAGTCTGAAACTTTAAGCAGTGAGATACCATTGAAAATCTGGCCCTGAGTCAGGAGAGCAGAGGCAGGCTGTGAGGCTGCTTTATCTTCATAATGTAAGCAGAGAAAACAATCTCTAAAGTATTATGTTTTCTATGACACAGATCGGGTTTTTACTTTTCCTTTTTTATGACATTAATACTTAAATCAGTGACAATATGAATCAGTCCTTTGTCCCAAAGATATGAGGTAACCCTTAAAAACACCTAGATGTAAAACCTCAAGCCAAACATTTGAACAGCCTGTGTTCTAATCAGTTGGCTATTAATTGTAATCATCCTGCCCAAGACAAATAGTATTCTCATTTAAATGGTGTCTGACGGGTTTTCAGTCAAACTTGATCAGTGCTCAAATTGTCATTTGAGACAAAATGAGCCTTACCACTTCAGAGAAATTTAAAAACAAACCAAACCAAACCTTATATATGAAATAGACCAATTCTTAGTTTATTTTGAAGGTTCTTTCTTATTGGGGGTGTGTATGTTTGTGTGTTTGTTTAGTTGGTTTTGTTTTGAGCTAGACCTTCAGTTGGTATAAATCAGGACAGTTGTTCTGGTTTTAGTGAAGCTATGCACTTTTACCTGGTTGCCACACATAAATCATCTCTTGGTTAGAAGAGCCATTGTTCTGTGTAAAGATGTTGCTGAGGTTATTCTCACAATATTAAAGAAAGTTTCAGGTGACCAGGAAGAGACACTAACATATATTGCAGCTTCCTACTATTTAATGGGTTGTTTCTGTGTTATTGATAGAAAATAGCACAGGAATGAATTCACAAAGTTGAGCCACAATACAGTATTGGTTACTTTTTACTAGTATGAGAACTTTCACACTGTTAACCAGCTATAGTTCTGTACAAACGTGAATAGAAGTACTAAGAATAATCATCAAAACAAAATCAGGAGAGAAAGAGAATGCGGTCAAAAAATTAGTAGGCAATTTGGCTCATATGTGCTGTCTCCCCTAGAGCAGCAAACAAAATTGATGAATAAATTCATATATTTCTTTTTGTCAGATTACTTGTTAACACTAGCATCTAAGCCTTGCAGTTTTGATTCAAGATTCTCATGACAGTCTTGAGGCCAGGAAATCACAGAAAATTAATTTCATTCTTGTAGAAAGAACTGAAAAGAGAAGAATAAATGGTAAACATCAGATACACTCTCATGATAATTCTAATGCTATTCTGATTACTGTCATATGGTCTTTCTCAGGTGTCATACAGTTACAAAAAAAGAAGATGAATTGTTGATACGATCTCTGATAAAATTCTTTTTACCATATCAACATTAACCAACAGTTTAAATGCATTACATCAAGAAAAAGTTAAAAAGTATCTATGAGATTATGTGTTACCTGGGATAAAATAGTAATAATGGAACATTATTTTCTGAACTCCCAATTTTCAGCCATCTGCTGAAGGAGAGATTCTTGGATGTTATACTTGTTAAATTTAGGACTTTTTTATGTATTTAAGACTTATCACCTTCTGTCATAAGAAAGGGAGGAAGATCCTGAAATTTGACAACCGTTGCCCAGCAAAAGAACACTAAAGTGCTTGCTGAGTGCATAAAGCTCTTTCAGCAGAAAAGGAAGATTGAACTAATGATTTTTTCCAGTTGTGTTTAAAAATATTTCAACAAGAAATAGAGAAAATATAAATTCTGAGTTGCCAAATACCAGTTACAGAAAAAAAAAATACTTTTAATATTTATTTAATGTGTATATATATATTCTCCAGCGAAATTTCAGCCACACTATCTGCCCAAATCTTGAAAATGCTAAAAAACTTCTAACATTATTCGTGTAAAGCAAAAAAATTACTGGTAGGCTTAGTTCAGCTGTGAAACTGTGAATCTACTCTTTCAGCTCAGTAGTAGGCCATGTTTCATGAAATGTTAAAATTGTGATTAGAAGCAGTGACCTTCACTGGATTCCATCCACTGATTTTTATTTTTTTTTTCTCTCACTGGGAATTATATATCTGTTTCATATACCAAAAAGGCAGCCATATACAGTGAAATACTGTAACAGATTCATATACGTGAACACATGAAGGTCTTTGAAAGGACTGTTTCATTGTATTTGGTCTTCTAAAAGCATAGGCATCACTAAGTAGTCATGTGAATAAGACGAATGTCTCCAGCCTGCATTTTAAGGAACTTATATCCTAGAACTATGATTATAATTGGACCATAATCATGGTTCAAGCACTTGAGTGCTAATGAAAAAGTGCTAGTAAGGGAGAATCACACTGAAGTTCTGTTTCTTATGTCTAGCTGTCATTTTTCCTTACACTCATTTAATTGGTGCTAAAAAAGATCTCATTTCATACATTCAAAGTCACCTATATATCCTTAAAGCTGATCTTTACAGTTGATTGAAAACCTGCTAGTTAACATACACAATAGAGACACATGCAAACACAAAAGAGTTTTGTTAAGTAAATCAATGCAGGTGGTACAATGATCATACCCTACAGTGTAATACTACACTACAAATGCTGAGGCAGAAGGCCAGGGCAGAGGGAGATCTAAAGAACTGTAATTCATAAGTCCTTATCAGTAGACACACAATATGTGTTATATGGCAATGTACCTGACTACTTGATGAAAATAATGGGCCTCAACTGAAATGTAAAGTTCTTAGTGTTATGAAAAAGCTGTAGCATTCAAAGGATCTCATGCAAGAAATGAATCTGTGGCAGCAGAAAATTATAGCTATCTTAGATCCCATTTCACAGTAGAGAAATGTGTGAAAATTTATGGCATTTAGCACAGAGGTATGTGAGCTCTGAAAACAATTTTACTGGAAAATGAGTATGCATAAAGTTCTCCAGGTTTTTTTGTAAGATTTTTTAACATTGAATGATAACTCCAACTCCTTCCAGAATAAAATAAATAAAAAATTGGACCTTTAGGTTAATAATAAGTGAAACTTCAAAAGAGCCAATCCAGATCTCCCAGAGAGTAAGGGGTTTTTTACAGTCCTCTCTCCTACATGCACAGAACCTGGCCTCTGAGTTTTCTGAGTTCAGCACCCATTTATTTCACGTACTGTCATAGCACTGAAAAATACTGAGATGTATTCTGCTAAAACATTTGTACTTGCAAACATACACACAGACACTTTTCCTTGTCAGGAAACCAAGAGTGTAACACCATCACTATATTTACGACAGTCCAAATTTGGCTATGCAAATATGGAGTCTTGTTCGATCTGCACAAAGAACGCCATGGCAATGAGTGGGCAAATGTCAGCAACTTCAGCGGATGTCACAAAGGGCAGACAGCACCATTTGTTGTACCTGTGCAGCACGCTCACCAATGCTAAGGGCAGAAACTCCTAGGAACTACTCTGGCCCTTCTATGGCTGTTTCATACAAGACTGTGATAGCAGATTTTCTGTTAAGCTGTGTAAGAGATTAAGCTACATATGTTTGCCCTTGCTTCCCTTCAGGTGTTTGCACTGTAGATGAATGGACTGAAAGCAGAAAATAATAAAAACAACTGACTGTAGACATTTCCAAATCAAACTCATGTCAACGCATGGGGCCAATACCAGGATTTGTGGCAGGATATATAGTACACCAAATCCCGTCATGTCTCTCAGAATACACGTGTATTACCATGTGGACTGAGCAGTACTTCAGATGAGACCTTTTCACTGAGTCTGTATCTTAGTATCTAATCATGGATTGTAAATGAAAAATGTTATCCTTTGGAAGCAATATTATTCATGAGGTAATAATAATGGACATCTCATTTACTTTTAACATCTTCTTTGTGCTCTTTGTCTTTTTACTGTTTTCAGCTACAATCTCCTTGGTAATGCCAGTGGTGCTGTTTGCACTGACGTCAGTGGCGTTATGCTGCTGTAAATGAGACCAGAATTAGGTCTGTGACAGAGCAACAGTGCTGCAGAGCCCACCGTATGAACGATGATATTGTTTGCACTACACATGCTTTTCCTACAATCATTTAATGTGGAAGACAGTTTCAAACTGTGGCTTTTGCTGATAATGTTATCAGCATTCTTTCCTTCCCAAAATAGGGGTTTTGGAAGAATGAATTCATTCCTATAACTTTTGATGCTATGAACTTTTGAGGAAGCATTTACGTTATTTATGTTTTTAAAGAGGGAACTTCAAAGAAATAAAAATCGTTATCTGAATAAATAGTACAGCTAATCACATTTTAACAAGAAAATTGCTAGCAAACTTTTATAAAGAATAAATCTTGAGTTTTAACATCTAACAAGCACACAACAGAATGTTGCATATCCAGGCTTTTTGCAATGAGACCACTCAGGGGCTTAAAATTAAGCAAGTGCTAAGAGCTTTACTGGACCATAGCCAAAATGCTCAGAAACCATGCAGTTTCTCTTAACGTTTAAATAAGTTTGAGATATTTCTTATTATACTATTCACCACCTTCCCCTGATAATTGCTCAATATAACAAAAACCATTGTAGTCAATACAGGAGCATGAGATTTCCCACTGTTGACCACTTTCCATACTGGAAATTAATAATATATTCTTAGTCTGTGAACTTGATTCTCCTCTTCATTTATCAGCTTTATGCCAATGGAATTATAGTGAATAGCCTTTTATTCCAAAAGATTTTGCAAAAGGCTTTCTAAAAATCAAAATAAATTACATTGACCTTAGCTTATAGCTTCTAATCACTACTTTTAAATATGGGTTTATTCCTTATAGCCAGTATATTTTCAACCCTTTACACGGTTGGTAAACAATTCTTGCTGTAATCTCTGTAATGCTGACATGCTCTATGAGCCATGAAAATTATCTAAATATAAGAACTAAAGCTAGAAAAAAAACACACCAAAACCCCAACTCCCACCTCCCCCTGAAATCCATAGTTAGAGTGGTAGCAGAGTAGGAACAGGTTAAAGCAAAATCAACATGTTTGTTCATTAAAACAATCTGAATAACTAGAAGTAACCATGGCATCAAATTAGTAATTTAATGCCAATTTGTCTTATCTTCAACAGAAAAACAAAACAAAAAACGCCTACAATTTTTCATTTCTAATTTATAGTGTATCCATGTGCTAGTACCATAGTAATTATCCAGACACTCTCAAGAATAAGAAAAAATATATTTTTTCTTCCTTGGTAACCTTTAGCTTAGCACTTCAGAATAATATGCTCACTGTAGCACAATTAGACGCAATAAATATGAGAATGACTATCCTGATACTTTTTACAAAAAGAAAAAAGATATTTTTCAGAAGGAAAATGCAATATGATATGGAATTGTCATTTCTACCTTGCATATGAAAAGAATTTCTAAAGCTTTGAGATGTAAACTATCATAGTAAAATCACTCAGAATGCAGCCAGACTTAATGGATCTGCATATTTGAACAAGAAATCTCATGAGGATGGGCTATCTTTGGCGATTCCCTGCATAGTACTTGTCATACAAAATCTGAGTTGCCCAGAGTTACTAGTCAGTAAAAAGATTTTAAATTTTGTTCCTGTGTTTGGAAGCAGGAGGTTGTCACCACAAAAATTCCGTGACGGACACTTTGGTATAACCTATTCCAGGTGCAGAGGAATAGCATCAACTCTCTGAGGTCTTAGTTGCCTTGAGTTCAGGGAAACAATGTTAAAAGCAAGAGCAGAGAGACTGGAAAAGAAGTGGGAATGTGCATGGAAAAACTGCAAGTCTTAACAAAAAGATTAATATTGCCCAAGCGTGGCTTGGTGCAACTTAGGGATAGTTGCTGACAACTTGCCTGGAGAAGTGGTGGTGATAAGGCCCCAAATACATAGATAATTAATTGATTTGAACATTTTAAATTAACTTAAAGGTATAAAAATTTGGCCAAACCTGTAGCCAAAGAGGAAATCATGGAAAAGTGTACAGCTGAAGAGCAGAAAGATTGTTCACTGGGGATTGTCCAGCAAGAGCAAATAGCTGGGTAACAGTTTCAGCACCTGATCTATAGCCCCCTGAAGTAGGTGGGAGTGCTTTAATGGGATTTAAGGTCTGGGAGAACAAATTAAAAGCACAAGCCTGGAAGCTGACCTGCACTGTCAGTATGAGGGTCAAAGGGTGGCCCTATGAGAGAGAATGGTGGACCTTCAAGTGGCCCCCAAAAGGAGTGGAGGCAGAGTATGTAGGTGGATTTTCTCCCAAGTTCTTCCATGCAGATTCGTGCAGGGGGACACAGGACACCTCAGAAACCAGTGCCTCTGGTATTTCATCATCAGTGCTAGCTGGTCTGCGGAGATCTGCTGGTACTACATGCCGATTGTGACAGCTGCTACCCCGGTTGTCATACGGGCAACTGGAACAGGAGCTCCAGCACTCAGAGCAAAACCTGCTGAAGCTTGTAATCAAGCTTTCTGGTACAGATTAGTACAATCACATCCTGTGGAGAGTAAGCACAGATGGAGACCTGTAATACATGTTCACCGGTGAGTTACACAGACACGGACAGGATGTAGCTGACCTCATGCTCTTGAATTTGTCAAGAGCCACTAAAATTATTATCAGTGAATTTGTGTGTCTGACTTGTCCCCTGAGAAAAAGAAAAGCTCTTCTCTTCAGCCACTCATTCACCATCATAAAGCGTATTCTTTAATCCCATGAGAAATAATAGCCTGCGGGTTTAACTGCGTGCCCTACTTAAAAGTTTGTAGGAATTCAATCTTCATAAATTTACGATTAGAGCAAAGTAACTTGTTCAGGCAAAAAAAAAAAAAGAGAAAAAAAAGAAAAAAAAGCCATCCCAAGTCACTTAAACAAACACAAGCATGACCAAAATTCAGTGGTGATAGCATGGCTTGCTTTTTTACCATAGAAATGTCAACAGGCCTTATTGGTAACAAATCTTTATTTCCTGAGTAGTATAAGCTATACATTTACAGAAAAAAGGTTGGAAAGAAGAGCTGGCGGATGGGTGGTACTCCCTCCCTCAGCAGAAAACCTTGCACAAATGAGTTTTTTTCTGAGACAAGCTCTGTCTTGCTTGCTAATTTCCAGAAGAAGCATTTATTGTACTACAGTCTCTTCTCCTTAGTCTTTAAGTGCAGGACAGTTTAATACAATGCTCTATTGTGTATATGTGTATATTTTTAACTGCAATATATTTTAATGGAATGTATTTTCATGTATTAAATAGCAGTAAGGTAAAACTTATTTCATCCCAGGAATAAGGGTGCACTAAAAACCTGGTAATATTTTCATTTTGATGTGTTAATATGAATGAGAAGAAAGCCAACACCTTGTTTTAAACTGGTGTGACATGTATGCGAGAAAACTTGTTTAGCTGAGTTATACAGAAATATGTAAACACACATAAACCCATCCAAACACTGACGTGAACAGGCTTGTAATTTCCTTGGGCAGTTCTGACTAGTGACACTGTTCGGTTTAATGTTAACCTCATGTACGTTGATGAGAGAAGAACTGGCCTCCTGGAAGGAAGTAGGAGATCACCACATATTTACACTGCAGCAAGGCAGAAGAGTTGGGGTGAGCAGGGAAGAATAACTTTTCAAAAGGTTTTGTCTGTTTGTGGCATCTGAGATACTCCAGTGTATCCCACCTAGTGTCCAGCTGCTGGTGCAGAGCTCTTGTCTTGGGTAGGTGCTGTGGTGTATCTGCCAGCTCAGATGGTTGCGCCAGATGCCCCTGTTTAAGTCCTCTTTGCGTTCAAACACAGCTGGAGATCCAGATCTCACACCTTGGAAAGGTCACAGCTGGGTGTTGGCTCAAGGCTTATCTTCCTTCCTAGCATGGTGGAAAGCACCCTCCCTGGGCTGCAAAGACTGCATGATTTCAGTCCAGACTTTCAGAAAAGTCTTTCCAGAATTTCCAAGTTAATACTTACTGGACACAGATGTATATCACTATTTTGCTCCCATTTTCTCTTCTACATTTAAATCAAAACTTTTATGTAGTTTAAGTGCAGTTGTAGCAGTGTATAATCTTTTTTTTTTTCATCCTTTCCTCTCCAGAGAAATTATCCTTTCAAGGTAATAATGACAGGATATTTCTTAGTGAGATATTACTTCAAAAAAGAGGTGTAGTTCCTCTTTTTGATGGTTCTAAAGGATAGGGTATTGAGAGGAACTGTGTCTATTTGACCAGCTGGAGTTTTGCTAACTGGTCACAGGAAAGTATTACACAACCTGATGTGTCCAGTACACAAGAAAATATAAATGTCTCAGCTTCCCAAAACTCTGCTAGAAATCATAAGACATTTTAAGCTTTTAACTGATACAGACATTTCTTACTTAAGATACACATTTTCATTTCAGATTTATTAACAAAATTTGACCAGCTTAATCATGCTCAAAGTCAAAATATTGCCTCTGGGAGTCAAATGCTTTCTGTCCTGAGCCAAACCTGACCTGTGTGTGTGTGTTCCAGATACCATAGGCTCACTGCTTTCTGGTGGGAATTCTTTGCAACATGCAGCTTTTATTAAGGTTAGGAGTTATTGGATCAAATGTTGATGTAAATTCTCATCCTAAAAAAATAAATGAGAATGCCTATTTTTAAAAAAAAAAAAAAAAAAAAAAAAAACAACATTTATTTTACCGGAAACATTTGTTTCTCATTTTAGATGTTTCTGGTTTCACATTGTTCTGCCTTGTGAAGTTTATTTTCTTAGTATTGATCATTGCAGCTTCTAGTTGAGTTTTGTCATTGGACTATATTGAGAAAAACCTGTATGTCTTTGCTTTAACCAAAACCGCAGGATGTGAGAGAACTTGCTAAAATCCATCAACAGCAACCTGTGTGGTTGTAGGACACTGCTATTAATATGCTAATTCATCTGTGTTGAAAACCCTCCAAGTTTCTACCAGCATATCTTGGAAAGAAAATTGTCTCTCAGCCATGGTTTTGCTTCTCAGTTCGATTCTGAGCAGAAAGCAGAACCATTATGGACCTTGCTTAAATTACATCAAAATACATTTGATGTTAATACTTATGTTCAGGAATGTTTGAGAATAATGGTGCTGACATGAAGAGAAAATAAGAATTCTGTCCAAAAGACATTTTACAAGGACACTTTGCTGCATTATTTCGTTTTTACATACTTCCTTCCAGTGGTTTCTCAACTTTACTTGTGATGGTAACAGGAGTGGTGATATAATCTGAGTAAGACTCGTGCAGTCACCAGGATGGAGCTATTGTAGTCTTGTTAAGTCTTCATGAAAACTGAATGGCTCTTGATCTAACTCTCATGCAGTCAGTGGAATTCTGCCAAATGGCAAGGGTGAGATATCTGTACTTACCCAGTCCTAGGAGGACTCCTTGTTTGAAGCTGACAAGATGCAAGGATTACAGAAAAATAGAAGGCTATAGCAGAGGCTTCCCCTCCGGCTTCTTATCCTGAAGAAACACCAGTCTTTTCCAAGGTCTCTGTTGGCAGCTAACTGGTGGAATAATGTTTTTTTATTTGTAATTGGACAGATTTTATTTTGTTTTGATTCTTTACAGACAAAACAAAACATTATAGTGAAGGAAATAGGTTTAGATTATTTTATTTAAATAAATTGTCAGATGATTGTCATAAAAGCCTGCCATTAAATATTATATTGTGTATAATAATGGAGGAAAATTTAATTTTATATTAGTTGGGTAACATCAATTATTTCGAAGTCTAAAAATTACCAGATATCAGAGTACATTCCAACAGGGTTTGGCACATGAAGTTCCAATTCCCGCACCATAAGCAGAAACTCAGGTTTTTCTAAAGAGGGTTTATCTGTTTCTGACTACTATATGAAGTGGTCAAATTTAGTGCATAATACCACTGAGAATAATAAAACTGTTTCATTAACATGCTCATCTGAAAGTGCAACTAATAATTTTTTTTTTAAAAAAAAAGTATATTAAGGAAGTGTTTCCTTTCTCCATGCATTTCTGCATACATTTATGGATGAGAGCATAGTATTCACATTGAATTAATCAAATATAATTTACACTGAGGATCTTATGTCTTTCCTGTGTCAAGTAATCTATTCATAAACAACCGAGGGAGTGTAAAACTAGTGGGATTACATAGCATGGAACTACTGAGGAGAAAGCTGGATTCTGAACAACAGTCAGGCTTAATTTGTGTTTGAATTTGTTCAATAAAAATGCAATCAGAGGAGAAAAATTAGTAGACTGATATTCAACTCTAATTCATACTCATCATAGATAATAGCATGAATCAGTTGCATAGGTAACATGAATCACTAAAATGCAGTTTGCTCAAAATATCAAGATATGATATATTTACAGAGCTGTTTTGATACATGATGAACTATAAGGTTTTCATTGTTGCTTAGAGTTTTTATTATACTAAAGGTTTCTTCTTTTGATTTAGAGCCTATATATCATAAATTATAATTACCCTTTTCTTACATTAATTTGTCCATCTGCCCTTCATATATCCTTTTGTATAAGAACTTCACAGGTCACAAAAGCATCATGAAGCACAGCAGAGGTCATCTGAAGTGTATGAGCCTTAACTGGCAGGTGGTTCCAACTAACGGGAAGAAACAGATATAAATACTTTGACTGGGTTTGTCCAATTTCTCAGGGACATAAGTGCTGATAAGGTCAGTAGCAAAACACTACAATACGTGAATCTGAACATATGTTGTTTGTTTCTGATTAAGGCAGAGTAGGAAAGGGAGCAAATATAATTCAATAGTCTGTATTTATTTGTATATGCAAAAACCTACTTCTGCTTGGATATATGTAAAAAACAAGTCAATCCTGTACTGTGATTAAGATGAAATCCAGGGAGTACTACATCTAAATATAACTCTCCCTGAACACACACAAAGTCATTGTGCAGGAAACTACTCACATGCATATGAGAAAGGATATCAAAGAAATAATATGCAACTTCAGCTATGCTTCTTATGGTGCTTTTTAGCAAGCAACTCTAAATAATCTTTAAATTGAGACTCTGATGTCCAAGGTGATTGAGTCCAAGGTGGATTTAAAGATCTAGAGCTTGACTGAACCAAACCCTCATTTGTTCTGTACTATACAACAGCTTACAAAGTGCAGGTTTCTGGAGGTGCTTAATAAAAGCCCGTTATTATCTCTCACATATGAGCAATAAAAGATATAAGAAGGGAAAGACCACATTTTTGTGTTCAGTTCCTTGGCAAATATCTGGAATGCTGTCATCTATATCCAGTCTTGATGCAAAATTTGCAGATGAATAATGGGAGTTTTGCCTGTTCAAGGACTTTAGGCTGGGTCTGGCTTACCAAAAAGCACAGTGCAACTCATGCTGAGAAAGATAAACAAATAAGGTAAAGGGTAGTTCCTACCCCCTACTTCTGCACCTGAGCATTCCCAGAGTTGAGTCTGGGGGGTAACTCTTCTTACGACAGAGTTAAAAATCAGATCTGAATTTGTTCAAAGCGTTTGGATCTGGTAATTTGGGTCAAACTCATCTCTATCTAATGCTAAAATGCACTGGATTTCCTATGAACTCCTTTTTTTCTTTCAAGCCTGCCAAAGTCCATGGAATCAAAATCACTATAAACAAATGAACTGAAACCAGAGACAATGAAAATTAGTTACTCTCCAGATCCCACACAAGATGTTTCCAAAAGGCCAGGTAGGTGAGAAATACTTCTCAAGAAGTAGAATATGGGGGTAGGTGAATTCCAGACTAATCAGTTATACCAGGATTATGAAAACTTCTAAAATAAACATAAATAGCCCTGGAGTGACCACTGAAAGCAACAGGCTGAAAGACCCTTTGGCAGAAGAAAATGCTCAGGCAGTTTATAAAAGTCATACAAAAATATTTCTTAATACTTTCTAAGTCCTCTGTCAAACTACAGGATTGCTGCTCTTATCAGCACAGAACTTGTAGTGCATCATGCAAAGAGCAAGAAGTGGAATGGGGTTATTATCTCAACTTGTGATAGAAAACCCAATAAATCTCAGAGAAAAGGCTACAAGTGAATTATGAGGGCCTTATTGTCTTATTTATACCATGTATTTTTCTTTGTGTAAGAATGATGGTGTTGATTTAAAGGTGTAGAGAGAAAGAGAAATGGAAAATAGGAAAAGTAAAGTGGAGGGGGTTTACCTTCTACCAAAAAAAGTAATGCTTACTGTTTTCTTTTCACACCTCAGAAAAAATTTAAGAAGCACAATCTTATCATTTGTGGAAATGATGACTGTGGTACAGAAGGCAATGTTTTTAGTTTTTCACAGCCTTTAGCTATGTAGCCATCAAGATATGCTGTCCTATGTCTATACTGGGAGCTTTCTGATCTCCCTGGCCTTGTCATTTTTGTAGACATGCTGCAGCTCAAGCATGAGAATCCCTAAACTCAAGTTGTCCACAAGTGACTGGATTACAAAACACTTTGATTCTCACATCTTCCCAGTCTAGCCAGGCAGTTAAAGTGTATTGCAATGAGAGTCCTACTCCCCTCGGACAATGGCTGAACTTGGGGTAAGGCAGTTTTTGAAATAAGCCCAAAGTTTACTTACTGAATAATGGGTGAGTGTGTTCATGAGACAAAGCTTGAGCCTGCCTCTGTCAGTGTAGCTAAAATCTCGGATGTCTAGCAAAAGCATGCCTCTCCAGGGAAGCATCTGAATAACAGTTTTAAAACAAGCCACACATAATTGCTCTGCATTGTGGGGAAAATGCAGTAACCAGTCTGGGATTACCTGGCTTCTATTTCGTGGACCATTGGAATGAAGGCCACGAGAATTTCAGCTGCTTCAGAGCAGGCGCCTCCTCAGTTCAATACTTTATTCTCCACTAACTAGAATCATTAAGCATGTAATTCAGCCTCATGATGCTGAAGCCATAGAACCAAGCCAAGACCAAGACAGAAAGATGAACAAAAAAGAGATAGACAGGCCTTCCTAAAAATGGAAAGCTTTGAAGGAGTAATATTATTTTACAGGCACTATATTTTTGTAATTGCTACATATAGATTTACCTTCCCTTAAAAAATACCAATGTATTCTCACAATTTATTAGCAATTAAAATATAGGAAATAATCACAGCTGATATAGTATGATATATTGCCACTGATATAACTTGTACCTACTAAAGTTCTGAGCAATATAAGTACCTACTGAATTCCAGAGTCACCTATGCAGTATCTGAGATTCCTACAGCCTCACTGACATAAAGTTGGGTCTCTGCACAGTTATATTATCCCCTCTGCCAAATTTCTTCCTTAACAAGTTACGGTGTTAATTTCTGAGCACAACTACTGTGCTTGAATGCATAAGTGGATGTTCAATGTGTCTCATTTACAAAACATTTACATTTATGTTAAATGTGAGACTGTGGCTTCTTTTAGTTTAAGAAAAAGCTTGACAAATATTTTTCTAAAGGATTCCACTGTCTTATCAACAATAAAGTACTCTAGGGTGTCCCACAAAAACTTACTATGTTACTAAAATTGCATACTGTAATATTGAGATCGGTTCATTTTAGCCTCTGGACTGCAGCTCCGGGATGGGTAAAAGGATTCTGAGATACTATTTCCATTTTTCTCTGTGCAAGCTCTGGGAAAATACGCTTAGTTTGCAGCTTTCAACCAACCTTTCATAGATGCCAGGAACCACAGTGAGATGTTTTTAGGATGCCTGTGAGGAAGGGCTGGTTGAATGTGAGGTCATGATATGAAATATGTAATCAACTCCTTTCCAACTAGAACTCCATCCATTTAAAACATAAAACCTGTGGTTCTTAGTATTGCTTTTTTTTTTTTTTTTTTAAATGCATCCTTTGCAGCAAAGCCAAGCTGGCTCTCTCTCCTATTAAAACACTCCCCCAGAACAAATGAGCATTTTTGTTAAAGCATGGGGATAGTGGCAGAATTATGATTCTGTTGGATAAAATCTTTTTGTTTTAAATAGTTACCATTTTTCCATGGAGAAATCAGACACCTTGTTGGTGTTTTCTTATAGTAAACATAAGGTCACTGAAAGGAAACAGGCTAGATGGAAGATCACCATGGTATTAAATTACTTCCATCTGCAAACACTGTAAATCGTGTAGACATAAAAAGAGAAGTTATGATAAGAACTCTGAAGTGTCATGTATCTGGACTTTAAAATGTTCTTCTGCCTAAGGACTTTATTCTACTGCCAAGATTAAGAAACATGAAGTCATGACTCAGGAGCTGGGCCCTGTCAAAGGCATTCTGCTCTAGAAATGTACTCCTTCCTCTTGAATTTTCTTTTTCATTCTCTATAGGAAAGATGATCTCGGAATACTGACTGTCCATTGTGATTTCTTATTTAAGCATTTTCTTAGTCCCTGCCTTTACTAGTTCTAAGAAAGACTGAAGCTGGGGAAAGTGTTAGAAAAGTACAAGCTTATTTTCTTTTTCTATTTGTTAATTGCCCCTAAACAGACATCACATTTTCTTATTTTTACTTCAGCTATATCTCAGCCTGAATCCAAACAGACTGTTTTCTATCTACACAGTTCTGCAACTGCTGAGGACTCATATGTGCAACTTTAAGCACCTAAATTACTTTGCATTCATAGCACTTACATTAAAAACTTGGTTTTCCAATCTCATCGCAGGTGTTTTGGTCAGTCATTTCACATGGCACCCTCTTGCTTGATGGATATATGACTTCTAAAACTATACAACCTTTCAAAATTGCTCTGTAAAGATTTTTACTGTATCATCTCATAAAAATATATGTTAATTATGTTTCCTTCAAAAACTGTGTGACATACAAACACAAGGTAAAATTAATGCATTTCAAAAATTTTGCAATTCCTTGAAGTATTTCTGGGAACAATAATATACAGATCAATAAATAGATTTAATCTCCATTCTTTAATCACTGAGTAATTTCACTACTACCAAAAAAAATTCTTATCTCAGTTGTGATTTTCTTTTTTCTTCTTTGCTTCCTTTAAGGGAATTTTCTTACAATTCTTCAAAGGTGCATTTTTATACAAAAGGATTAATGTGTTTTGTGGTTTTCTATCAGTTTAGAACAGCTTGTTCATTGCAGTTCATTGCATGCACTGAGAAAAGTAGACATGTGAATTAAAGTTTTTTCTCAAGGAGGTCCTGCATACTTGCCTAACAAAATACACTACAAATGTAACAAAAACATATATGCACAGACCACAGATATAAACATTTTACAAGGGTAACTCCCATTCCTGTCTGTCTTCTCCTTGTGTATCAAACAAATTACTGTAATGTAACAAAGGAAAGGCTGTTCCTTAAGTTGCTTTTCAGTTGGAGCTTTGTCTTTATCTATGCACAGAGAGAACAAAAATGTTTATTTATACATGTGGCTCTTTATATGCTACTCAAAAAGTGCTGCGTACAAAACATCCAGGATTTCTCCAGCAGAAGGAACACAAACGCACACATTGAAGATAATGTCTATAGGTGAAAGTTCCATTTGGCAGTTGTCCACACAGCCTGAAGATATTAACAAGGGGACTTTAGAGAGAGATGCCAGATTTCTCTTCATCACTACCCAAAGCATTGTTACAGAGATGTCTGGCTCCAGGTTCAAGAATTTCTTTCCAGCTAAAAAGAACTCCAGGAGTTTTCTTTGATTTTGCCTTTGATGGGCCCCCAGTAGCCCTCCCAAGGAGATGATGATGAAGGACAGTGATGAAGAAGGTTAGACATTTTTTAAGGAAAATTACCCTCTCCAAAGACCTTCAGTCTTGAGGACTAAGCTAAGAAAAGGGGAAGAAAAGATATAGAGCAACGGGTCCCTGAAACTGATGCCTCTGACTGTTGGAAGTGTATCAGAATTACACAGTAGGAACAGAACTGTTCTTTTTAGTCAAACTGGTTTTCATTCAAATTCTGGCTTCTTCCTGGATATTTTAGCAGTATAGAAAATACCTTCTCTCTTCGGTTCAAATTGTTTGATTCTGTCAAACTTTTCCCTACATTGGTCTCCTCCACAGTTGATTGGTTAATAACACTGAAAAAGATTTACAGGAAAGGATCACTGAATCTTAGGATTTCCATGTCATTTGAAATAATTGGAAACAAAGACATTTTCCTTCATTCATTTACCTGAAAGGCCCATCTACCTTCTTAGTCAATACAAGAATCGTTTTTAGTCTGGTAAAACCATACAGTGAAAGCTAATGAAAGTTATTTCATTTAGTTGCCAGAAGAAAAGCAAGCTGTCTTTTAGTGCTTGCACAAGACATACTGGAATATTTCCATGCCAAAATAGCAGTTGAGATACTCGTATAAAATCTTGTAACTTCTGTCAGTGGATCATGAAGGAGAAAGGCAAAGTATTTTAGAAGTGGCCGGTCAGTGACCTGTTCTTTTATTTGTAACTTCTGAAATTTGTTCCAGCTATTGAACAGTTGAAATATTTATTCCAACTGTTACAGCAACTATTACAATACCTTGGTTTCTTTCCAACCTGTTGTTTAAAACAGGTGGAAAAAAAAGGCTTTTCTTAGGATGGAAAGAGTCAGTTACCTACTGAGAAATCCTGAATTTTAAGCTAAACATCTATATGGAAAACTATGGGGAAAATAACCACCCACAGAAATATGGCCAAGTGATCCTCCTGTAAATTTTTTACTTCTTTTAAATCAGTGACAAACGTATTTACCATACCAAAGTATAGATATCCATAGCACAAGTATTTCATCTGAACTTGCAAGCCTCAAACCCCCTTATGATCACTGAAGAGGATCAGCAATTTTTTGGTGAAATTAATCTCAGCCTATTGTAAATGCCAAAAAGAAGTAAGAAGGTTTTCACTCTTAATAGACTATTTCTCCTTTCTTAATATTCTGGGTCTATTTTCTAGTGAAAAACTGCTGACACCACAAAATTATGAGCTTGTCCAGATTGTTGCACTTGTAGTGCTATGTTAATATAAATATAAACTGAATGGAACTGGAAGGTAAACTACAGTAACAGTGTTCTGCCTTCTGTGGTTTCCTGTGTGTTTGTTGTACCCAATGTTGTCTTTTGCCTTCCAGTATGTTACAGCTCTACAGAACAGAGACTGACTCTTCTGAGCTGTATATCTACCACAGAAAGATACCTACTTCTAGCTGTGACTTAACAAAGTCATAGTAATATACCTCCTATCTGTAGGTGGTAATGAATTGTTAGTCAACACTTTGGAAAAGGCAATTAAAAGATATATGGGGGTTTATCTATCAATATCTCAGTATTTACAGAAAACATTTTAAAGTAGACCTTAAAATGCAGAGCACTGGGAACAAGAACAAAATATAGAGTAGACATGAGAATGCATGTAGTTAGAAAACTTAAGTAATGATTTTTGTGATAAGAAAAATATTGTAGTAGACTATAAATGGTTTGAATTGGAAAAGATTATAAGTATTGGGAGATAGAAAATAAATATGAAAAGATAGGAGGTGGGTTTTAGGAATGACTATATCAAAGCTAAACAAAAACTTTATTTATTTAAGGATGATTTCACTCCAAGAGGGCAAATAGAGACTGCTGCAGTTTTCATGTGTGTGTGTATATATATATGTATAGGTATACTTTATATATACTATATACATGTATACATACGTACCTATCTACCTATTACTTGACATATTTTGGCAGAAAAAAAATGAATCAACTTTCTGGGGATTTTTATTTTAGAATAAGTATTCTTTTTCCCAGTGATGAACCTTATTTCAACAGCACTCCTCTAAACCATAGTGCTTCCTTTAACTCAAAATCTTAGGATCCAAAATTATAAGATACAAAATCTTAAGTTCTCCTCTCTGCTTGCAATTCAGACTAATGCTGTCTTCTCTGAGTTACTTCCCTGAGTCCCTTAATTCCCTGTAATTCCTTGTTCTCAGAGTTTCTTCCCTGCTTTTTCATCCATGTCAACCCCCTTCCACAAATTTTACTTTTCCTTTAAAGGCCCTCAAAGCTTAATTTCATTGATTATAAGTATGAAGTTAATACATATTTATCAACTTTATACACATAATTAACAATTTCTTAGAACAATGACCTCTGTCTGTCTTTCATCTTTGTTTCCAGTGTTTAACTAATTACTCCAGCTTTTAAAATACCACAACTTTGTATTTTCTCTAACACACACAAAGAAGAAAGAAGATATGGAAAAGTATCCCACTCTCTTATACTCTGCTTCGATTATTTCCTAAAGACTTTTCCTTAAGACTAACTTAATTATTGATTGTTACTCAGCAACTGGTAAGTATCAACTATCAATCTCCCTTTCCTGTGTTTGTCTCTCTTACTCTTCTCACTCTTACAATTAACTCTCTTGAATCTTCTTCAAATTTTAAAGAAATGTACATAAATAACTAAAATGTATAAACAAAACACTAAATATACACAGAACTGTTCCTGGTTTTCCTCATTTCTCTTTTCTTATTTGTATCCTCATTCTCTAGCCTTTATTTCATTGGTGTTTTCTGAACTTCTAACTGCACAAGGCAGAGGACATTTTATCATTCAACCCTTAGAGTTACCTAGCTTTTACTGCAGTCCTCACTCACTATCATGATATAAGCATTTAATATTAACATTTCTTTAATGACTAAACAGTACTTTTACTCTCCGATCATATAGAGAACTCTGTTATCCAGAGCTGTCAATACAGTACCCTAAGTAAAAAAGTTAATAATCAGTAGATTAATCAATTAATAACAAGTAATCAGCACCTTAAATAAACAAGTAAAATAAATATTTTCTTTCTCCCTTACTCTCTTAAGCCCATGAATTCCATAGGGAAGACATATAAAGGCAATAAAAGTTTATTATTAAAATACATGGGTTAAAGGGGATTAGAGAGAAAACGAATCAAAGACATGAAGTGTTTTCATTGTGCCTGCTCCAAGTCACTGCAGAATTTCACTTTCTGTCTTATTTATTAAGCAAAAGACAAATTACCCTGATGTCAAGGAAATATAGCAGGGAGGAAAATGAAACAAGTGGCCAGTGTACTCAAGTATTTCATGTTGTTTCCCTGTAGATACAATTTTCTTTTAAGTTTTGCTTTCACATTTCTTAAAAAAAAAAAAAAAAAGAAAAAAAAAAAGAAGAAGAAGAAAAAAATAAAGCAGGCTTTGTGGAAGCACTTCAGCAATTAAAATTCCTCTTTTTCCTGTCAGCTTTAACAATCAAGGTTTGCAGCAGCACCGACATCAGTTCAGACTTATTACCCCTTTGGCAACTTGTGCTTTCTGGTATCAGAGAAATGTTGTAATAAAGTAGATCATTATTAGATTTCCCTCGTTTTTTTTCATAGGTTCATAGAGATTAGCACTAGTAGGAATCAAAAGATCATCTTGTCTGACCTGTTTTATATCATAAGCTATTACCTTTCATACAACTACCCTATTTTGAACTCTACTACTTCTCTTTAGTTAAAGTGTGTTTTCATAAAGCATCTCATCCAGAAACACATCCTGCCTTGATCTGAAGACAGTAAAGAAATCCAGTGCAGAATCCACTATTTTGTTTTGACAAATTGTTTTTTAAGTGCTAATAATTCCAAGTAATTTTTTCTCGATTTTCCTCAAAACTTTGGGTGCCAGTTTTATTTTCCGATATAAGACCCATGCACATGTTGGTGTAAAACTCCTAGACTGGTTACTGCTCATGTTTCCTAATTCATTCTTCCAAGGCTTCTATTATCCCTTATTGTCACATGTGTCCCAAGACCTCCCAACCTGTTGTGACCCCAAGTGTTTTCAGAATTAATATTCCCTATGTCTGCAGGTAGGACTTCGTTCATCATTCTTAGATAATTTTGTTTGCATAACCAAAGTTGTCCTTTTTCTTTATTATGGATTTATAACTTTTCATTCATCTAGTAAACTCATCTTGAAAAATTCCTACTTCTTATTCATACTTCTCTATTTAGGTGTTCCTCTGTATCAATCATATTCCTAATTTTCATTAGTTGTGGCAAACTACCTCCTTTGAATCATGGCCTATTTCTGTTATTTCTGTTGATTTTCTTTTATTTGGTTACACTGAATAGAAGTTATGATCACTAGCCAAACATCAATTTCTAGCCCAGTGATTATTACATTGTCTTTACCTGTTGTGATGAAATTTAAAATAGTGTGATCCACACAAATAGCTTACATTACAATACCTTTTGTGTTAGAAAATGATCCTGTACGATTCCTTAAATACTTTAATGTTGTTTTACTACTGCCTGAAACCTTCACCATTTCTCTGAATGTGAGTCCTTCACTGTACAGTTGGGTTTTTTTCTGCACAGTACAGAAAAACAATGAACACATCATGGTTTTAGTATGAGTCTGTGGTCTGTCATAAACTCCTACAGATCTCCTGTTCTGGACAACATTCATGAGCATGTTTATCTGCAGCTATTCCAGGATCCAACCATCCAAACTATTAATAGTTTTACAATAGGTAATACCTGTCATAAAGAATGCCACCTTTTATGCCCTCTGTCTGCCCCATTTTTTCTATAAAACTTACAGCCCGTGATTTTAGGGTAACAATCATATGAGTCACTCCAGCTGGATTCACTGATTCCATCCACATAACATTTTTCTTGCCAACAAGAATTTCCAATTTGTCTCACTTGTTACCCAGATTCCTAGTATCTGGAGACTGAAAACCAATCTTTTCTTTATGCTCTTCATTGTTCATGACGCTCCAAGTCTTAGTTTTTATGTTGCTTGCCTTCCTCATAATTTCATAGTGTGTAGTTAGGTCTTTGTTAAAGGGAGTTTACAGCATAATGTAAATGAGGATGTCCTAAAAATATTCTTTCTCTATGCTCTGGTAGCAATGCCCACCTTTAGGATATGAAGACTACCAGCTGGCCTCCGCTAGGCAGGAGAATGAGGCTGTTTTACTTAAGTCAAAAATCTTACAGAGCATCTCAAATGAGTAAAACCCTTTAACAGCTCAAGACACAAAAAGAACTTGCCTCAGACACAAGAAGAACGAACTTTTAAAGTTACCCTGATGCAGAGGGACAAAACAAGTAGTCTGAAGACTAGTCTTAGATATCAGGACTTACATACACCATTTTCCACCTCCAGCACTTCAATGAAGAACAAATGCTGCTGAGTGGGGTTCACTGCCTGAGGGCCCCTACAAGATTGCTGGATGGCTTAGTGTATTTCTATGTAAAGCATTACTTATATTCTGCATTAGAAGATCTCTTATCCTGCTACACACTTTGTGTGCTTTTGCCTGTTGCCTACAGGGGGCAGGGGGCATGGGGAGGAGGAGAAGGTGGAAGTGAAAAGGGAGACGGGATGTTTGCTCATGAACTGCTTACCAGAGAACTTGTCTTTCAGTAGCCACTGTCAGAACCTGGTAAAAACATGTCTTTGATTTTTCTTTTCTCTCATGAAACATGAAACGTTGCCAGCATACATTTTTCTCTGCCAAATATCCAACATATTTTGTCTTTTGTGGAACGACTGAAACTGAAATCATATCCCTGTACGACTAGGGTGATGTTCCCTACATTTTCAAATCGATCTTGGACTTCTTCCATAAAGATGTTATCTGATTTATGGCAGTACCTACTGTGATGCCTGTTAGGCACTGACTCCCCACCTGACCATCTCCAACAGCTGCAGAGGAGCAACAAAACTGGCAACCTAATTCCAGTGAGTAGGAGGTCAATGCAACATCTGTCTTTCTTATCTTCTGCTTATTTGCACATGACTGAACTTTTTTTCTCTTTTGCTAGTCAAAGAGTCTCTCAAGCATTTCAGTAATGCTTGCTTCACTGCATGTTTTGTTAGGCTGTCAGATTTCTGTAGCCCCTTTAGAACTTGTTTTATTCCAAACAGAGTGGGTAAAATGGATGCAGATTTTTCAGCTTATGTATTTCTAGTATATCTCCTAGAGTTCAGATTATGATAATAAAATCAGTAGGAAGCAGGTTTATGCAATTTATTTGTATGAAAAAAATGAGTAAGTGTAGTTGCTACTTCTACTGAGGTACATTGTCGAAAGCACGTCTAATACAGCAATGGCAACACTAAGAAAGAGGAGAGTATATAAGTGTATACATAAGCTTCATTGATACTTGTCTGGTGTATCTTTTTCCCTAAAGACTTATACTCTGCCAGTGCTATGAACTGATAAAGCAGTGTTTCGGACATTAAAACAGAGGAATCTGGGTAAAATTGCTCACATCTCACCATTAAATCTAAAAGGAAGCCTATATAGCCCATGTTAGAGCACACACGTACCTTCAGAGATGATTTCTGGATTCTCCATGTTCATTCAAAAAAATCTGAAATTGCTGAAGTTTAAATAATAACAAGTTTAATTACCATTGTTGGTGCTATAAGCTGTGAAAAAAATCTACAATCCTCTGCCTCTATATTGTCTACAAAGCACAGTTGCAAGGATGTGGTAAGGGCCAGGCTTATCTCTCTACCTGTGAAGCATTCAGTCAATGTCACTGCTCCTAGGCTGCGCCTCAGAGCAGGGTGAGACGTGGGTACTTGGTGCGTGGTCTATCACATTCACAAGGCAGCTCACAAGGCAGAAATGTGAGCAGAAGCAGGGGCGAGGACTTGCTTCTTCCAGGGTCAACACTTCCACTGCAGTGCAAGAGAACATGGTGATACTGGTCATTCGATGAATTATTATTACGCCTTGACCTTAAACTCATGTGTCTGTGGGGTATAGGGAGTTGTGAGTTAAAGTGTAAAGAAAAGGTAGAATAACATGTCATTATTTATTTTTTTTAAATTGCAACTTCATATGATACTTTGCATTACATTGTCAAATCAGCACCAATTAAAACGAAATAAAATGTATTATATTTTTAAAAATAGTTATTATATGAAACTTAATTTTACATAACTAAAACATTTATATATGCCAAAGTTTCTTCAGCGTACTTCACTTGACAGGCATTTGTATTGGGTTTGCATGGCAAGGTTTTGGTTACTGCGGGGTCACAGGAGTGGCTTCTGTGAGAGATGCAGATGGGTTCTGTGCCCCTATACCCTGATGGCACCAGCGTACACTGTGCGCCAGTGTCTATCAAAGTCTTATGCTTCTGTGGGTCTGATGTGCCAGGCCATTGAATCCACATAGTCCAGTATACCTGGGTCATCCCTTTCCTCCTTCTGGCCAAAGGCAGGGACCCTCTATTGCTGTTCCTCATCAGAGTATTCACTGTCTGACCCTTGCAGTGCCAGACAAGAAGTCCCCTTAACAAAATCAAGGGAAGTGATTTCAGTTCTTCTATGTCTGGGAGATCGCTGAGTGCCTTCTTGGGTCTCTACAGCAACTACACTGACAGCCTTCTTAGGTGACCCTTCTTAACAGCTGTCTTCCCTCTAAGTTCATGTACACGGGCTTCCAGCTTAAAGGTGGGTTCACCATCCCACTTCCTCATGTCCTCCCCTTGGTCACGCAGGAAGAACCAGAGTACACCACGCAGCATATGCCTTGGGGTCCCTTTCCCTCTGACCAGGGCAGGAGAGGACTGATTTCTTAGGGCGTCCCTAACAGCCAAGGCACTGTCCCATAGGGATGAGGAGATACAGAGGTTTTCTTCAAAGTTTTGGAGCCAAGAAGACACTCTCCCCACAGTTGGTGTAACAATATCTGGCAATACATCATTGCCAAGATGTTAGAATATGATGCTGGGGCACTTTGAATCATGTTCCTCCACATGGCCCGTGTGCACAGGACATCCTCTGGATCTTTGGAGACCTCATCATCATCTAGATCACTGTAAAGAACTTACAGCACCGCTAATTCTCTCAGGTACTGGATGCCATCATCTGCAGTAGTCCACTTTCCTGAGAAGTTCACAAGATCTTCCCTGAACAGATACCTTGCCCTCACACTTGAGAGGAGCTGCCTCCAGAGACTGCAAATTGCTGCCTCTTTTCCAATTCTTCTCTCAATTCCCTCGTTTCTAGCAAGGGATCACAGCTGTTGGGCTTCCTTACCTTCCAGGTGCTGACTGTTGACTCCGTTATGCCAGCATCAGAGCATCCAGGCAGCAACCTGCTCACCTGGCTGGCGGCTGTAATCTTTCTGCATGTCTCGAAGTTCTGATGAGATCAGGGACTGTGTAGTTTCTGCTTTTTGTCTAAGTTCTCTCACTCTTTCCTCCAATTTCTTTGTCAAAGGACTGGCTTCTTGATCAAACCTTTCCTCTCTTCTTCCCTTACAAATCAATGATATGGACCTATTGATCTCCTTGTCCACTGTTTCTTTTTCACTACTGGGGCAATTACTATAGTTGTTGTTGTTTGGGTCCCCATCTCAAGCATTGTATCCTCAGATGCAGTTTGGGTCCCTGCCTCAACCACAGCCCTCAGAGTGCTGGATTGTGGCTCGATAGGCACAGGCCAGGCCGTGGTACAGTGCGAGAAGGTGTCCGTTTTCATTGGGGTAGGCAAGGCACCCCTCTATCAGGTGGCGTGTCAGTTTGCCAGGGTTGCTTGCCTGTTCAGGTGTAAAGTCCCAGGTTATGGGAGGTGATAACCATCCTAGCAATCTGCCCAAATCTTTCTATACACCTTGCCACCCAGCAACCAGCCGCTTGAGGGCACATTTCAGTATCGTCTCAACCAAAAGTTGTCTCCTCTTACACCAGGAGAAGACCAGATTCCACAAACCCCATAATATGTCAACAGTATTAATTAGTAGTATTAAACAGCTCACAGAGGGGCGAACAAGAACCTCAGGAGCCTGCATAATAAAACCATCCACATCAGTTCCAGGTAGGGAGGGGGAGATGTATTCCCTCATCTTCTCCACAAGACAGCTCCACCAGCACAGCAAGGCCATCAGTGCCAGGGCAAAGCACATAGCTGTTATTTGTATTAACATGTTCCCAACCTCAGCAAAATAAAGACATAAACAATGCAGCCAACAAACACGGTGACCCACACAGGAGCTTACCACTTAATAACTATTATAGCTATAGCACGCTTAATGCAACACTGCCGTTGTCGTGCCCCACATTGGACGCCAAAAAGGACTGTGGTGGGTGAACCCTGGCTGGATGCCAGGTGCCCACCAAAGCCGCTCTACTGCTCCCCCTCCTCAACTTGGACAGGGGAGAGAAAATGTAGTTAAAATCTCATGGGTCAAGATAAGGACAGTTTAATAAAGCAAAAGCAAAGGTTTCGTGCGAAAGCAAAGGAAAACTAAAGATTTTATTCCCTACTTCCCATCAGCAGGTGATGTCTGGCCACTTCCTGGGAAGCAGGGCTTCAGTACATGTAGCAGCTGCTCCAGAAGAGAAACATAAATAACGAATACCCCCCCTTCCATCTCCCTTTACTTAGCTTTTATGGCTGAGCTGACATCATACGGTATGGAATATCCCTTTGATCAGTTTGGGTCAGCTGTCCTGGCTATGTCACCTCCCAAGATCTTGCCCACTGCCGGCCTGCTGGTGAGGGGTGGGGGAATGTTGGAGAGACAGCCTTGATGCTGTGCGAGCACTGCTCAGCAGTAGCCAAAACACTGGTGTGTTATCAACACCTTTCTAGCTACTGATGCAGAGCACAGCACTGAGGGCTGCTATGGGGAAAAGTAACTCCATATCAGGCAGACCCAATACAGCATTACCTAAAAGAAATGAGACGGAAAACACTAAGGCAAAGACTATAGGTGAAAGTAAATGGGATTGGAAAGGAAAAAAAAAATCATAAAAAATACAAACTTCTTAGAAAAAATAAGAAAGTCTGTGAACAGAATAATGAAACAGTAAGGAAAGAATGGAATTTACCAAAACCAAAAGAGAGTTTGAAATTTGAAATTATTTTGAAATTATTTTGACTGAAAAGCAAAAAGAAAGAGGTATTCTACTGAGGCTGTGTAAAGAAACCAAAGCAGCTTTGAATTAAAAGCCAGAGTAAATAGGAATTTCTCTACTAAACATTATCCAGCTATTTCTGCATTTAGTTTTTGAAAACAGGTCAATACTGGCAGTCAAGGGAATCCACAAGCTGCACAGTACAAGACATGCTAGAAATACCTTCCTGATGGTAGTGGATGGTGCCCAGAACCTATTTTTCCAATAAGAAAAAAGAAGGTAAATGCAGAAACTAAAAATTTACGCTCTATGCCTGGGAAATATACAAGTATTACATGTTTTATTATTTGTGGAAAACAGTCCACGTAAGTAAATATTTCAAAATTCAATTGAAAATAAGAACAAACAGAGGAGTTTTGAGCAAGAATAGGTGAATACAGGTAAAGAGGAGTAAGGAAGAAAGAAAAGTGAAAAGTAATAACATACCTATAAACCTGTGCAGAAAGTATAGGTCTATGTACCTAATAGACCTGTACAGGAACCTGTAGCCTAACAAAGTCAAGCACAAACAAGGCAAAAAGCATAGAATGACATAGGATAGGTGTATACTTAAAGATTTGAATGAATTTGTCTGTAATATCACAGAAATTGTTAGAACTAACAAAATTACAGTGTTGGTGAAATATTTGCTAAAATGTGTGGTTTAATAAGGCTGGCTGAAGGATGGCAGAAAAATTTTGGAGAACATATGGCATGAAACCAAAAGATAGTACTGCTTGAGACAAGAACTAAGTTTGGGTGGCTTGAGCTATTTATGATTGAAAAAGTAAGATTGATACACACCTGGCTGAAATAATTAGGAGGTTTTTTTATTAATTCCAATGAGTTTTGGATATGTTTTAATGAGCTGGTAAAAATTTGCATGACACAAAACCAGAAAAGATGTCCAACGCAAAATATGAGAGAGAGAGAGAGAGAGAGAGAGAGAGTAAATCCAAAGAAACATAGGGAGTATAGGAACAGAAAAATGTCTTGTGCAACTGTCTGCATGAGCGGGGAAATGAAGGAAGAAACAGTTCTTTCAGTAGTCACCTAAGCTGTAGAGCACAGACCAAGGACACTTTAGTCATTACACTTTAAGTTTGCAGATTTCCAAGTTAGTGTATAAGACTGATAGAAGTGACTGATGTGAATTTCTCTGTAATCTGCTCTACAGAAACATCAATGTTAAATTTTGTTTAAACCACAACCAATAAGACTTGTGGAAACTAATCGACTGTGAGGAGAAGGTTGTAAGATTTTACTGAGGTGCCAGGATACAGCTTTGATTAATAGGATATTAAATAACACTCAGTAATTTGACTGGTCATGAATTAATCTCTTTTCTTCCTGTTGATAGATCTCATACCTCACTTATCACTATGTCAGACAATTGATATAAGGTATTAAATCATTTTGAACATTTTTTAGATTACTCAATTATAAACCTTGTGACTGTTTTATCTCATATCATTTGTTTGATGACAGCCCATTACATTAAAAAGTCTAGAGGAATCTAATGATTCAGTTATGAAAATTTTGCAGTTAGCAGTAATTAGCATGAACACCTGGTTGTAAGTAAAAGACAGAAAAAAAGTTTCTTAGAGAGATGCCCTCATTACAGAGTAGAAGAAATATCAAGTTTTGCTGTTGGAAAAAAAAAAGTACAAATCCAGAGAGACCACTGAAAAAGGTGGAAAGACACATTGGAGGACAGATCATATTTTATCCTGTAGTGCTTTATTATGACAAACCATGAACAGAAATAATAAAATGACAAAAATGTGTCCATGGAAATGTCCAGAATGTGCCAGAGTGTATACGTTCCCATTCAAGGACAAGTCCAAAAGAAAGGTATTTAATGGAGGAGTAAAAAGTGCAGTGAACATGTTATTTTTCAAATAAAGCATGCATTCATATTAGGCAGGTTATGTATGTGAGTGGATACAGTAATTTTTCAAGTGAGTAGGAAATTTTCAGCTGTATTAAGGTCCACAGAATTTTGCTTCAGTTTGAGGATAGTTTTCTTAAGCATGGATTAGATACGTAGCCCCTAATCTTGCATTTTGACTTAAATTGACTAGATTTGTCCTGATAGATCACCACTGAAATCAGCTAAGCCTGCAAATATTTATATAGAATTAATTGAAGGACCATGGGTTTTCTGCCCCAAGATGAAAGGCAGGAGAAGGGAAACAGAGGAGAAGCATGATAGGTCCTCATTACTTATATCACACTGCATTGTTTCTGCAAGGGGATCCAGAAGGGATCTAGTACTGCTCCCAGAAAGAGAAATGAGAAACCAGGAGACCCACATTCATCTGTTTGCCCTGTAGGTCCAGGATCAACATGTCATGGTAATAATTGCCAGTAAAGAGAATGAAAACATGTAAGAACATAATTAAATAGGAAAAGTAAAATAGTATTAGAAAATCCATAATAATAATGACTAAAGTAACTGACATCTGGCACCACGTTACATTTGTATAGAGTAATTGAGCTGACTAATTGAACTTGTGTTTCTTACTTTTCATGATAAGGCTTAGTATCTAAAATTTAAGCAAAGGAAATTTTCTGAAAATATAAAAATATCCAGAATTTATATTATAATTTCCAGGAAGTGCTGGAATGACTCATGACCTTGTGAGCTTAGTAGTCCCAAAACATATAAATTGATTATATAGACAGTAAAATTACAGGCCAAAATTGTCCTTGTTTTTATCTCATTTCACCATCCAAACTCACAAGCTTCATTTCCATTTTTTTCTCCTTTTTGCTGTCATGGGGCTGATATTACTTTGCGGACGTAAAGCCAAAGAGAGGATCTAGGCCTGAGAAAATATTATCTTAGAGCATAGTGTCCAAATTCAATTTCCTTAGGCAGTATCAACATAGAACTATGTTGTACTAGTTTAGAGGCAGACTCTGATCTTGAGCTTTCGATGTCCAGCTGTTCTCCATTTCCTCTAGAGAAGAGGTGGTAATCCACCTTGGTGTGTGTCATTTCGAAATAATTTGAGTCACACACCGCTATTTTGATAATCAGAATCTGGAATTAACTGTTTAAGATGTTCTGCTAGAAAAGGAGAAAGTAGTTTAATAGTGTATTACATGTATGATATTAAGCCAAGTTAAAAAGGAAATCTACTGCAAACACCAGTGTCAAATTTCAGCAAATAGTGACTGACCCCATTCTGAGAAACCCATAACTACTTAATACACAGATATCTTCCTGGAGTATCTTTCGTATATATAATTTCCTCTCTGTTAAGATAACTAGGCCAGCCTAGCAACTTTTATGATAAAGCATTTATCTCCATATAAATAATGCTAAAAGTACATCTACACAAGACCACAAGACCCCAGGCTCTTTAGCATACAGCCACTGGTATAAAAAAACCCCAGTAGCACGTAAACAATGCTTCAAAGAGAAACTCTGTTCACCAACCACCCACAAACAAACACAGTTCACTGCCCCCCTCAGACTTAATGGAAAACTTACTCTCATCCATTACCAAACTCCCAGACAACACACACATTTTGCACTATCTCCAGAAGAGGCTTTTAGTAGTTTGTGGGAAAAATAAAGGCCCAAATATGTTGAACTTCAGGGAGAGGTGATATAGCTTGATTGTTTGAGCTCTATATAGCTATAGTAGTATGGCAACAGAAGAAAGACTACTCCTTAGTAAGGGCATATGCTTTATGGGTCATAACGCAAACAGCTGTTGACAAAAGGATATCCAGCTCAGATACCAAAATGTGTTACATGCTCATACAGGAATGCTTAATTCAAGGTCAAGACGCTGCATTGTGGAAGAGCATAAAGCTGGGAATGCTTTAAAACTATATCTCCACGTTGATTCTTTTCTAATCTTGCAATAAGGAAGTCATAGATAATATGGCAAAGTTATCTGACAGACTATAATTTCCAGTTAGAAGCTCCAAAAGCTAATTAGGTGTATTGCAATATACCTTCACTGAAAGTAGCAAAAGCCAAGAGCTGTCCCGAGTTTGAATTCTTTAAGCTGATGAAGAAGACACGTTCAGTAAAATGATTGATATCCTGCCTGTCATCCTCCATGTACTTCCCCAAACCATCCTGATCACATCAGTCTTATAAAGGTCAAGCTGGACTCATTTTTCTCCCACCTCTTAAACCACCAGTGAGAGATTAGATTGATCTTTGTCCCAGCAATTCCTGATACAAGTAGATGACAAGGTAAGCCAGTACGGCTTCACGCAACGGTGAGCAGAAGGCTCCTATTCTCCCAAGTCTTTCATCCCATGTGCACTTACAAGGTGTAAAATTACAGAGACAAATTTCTTCTGCATGATAGCCATGGTACCATTTAACACACGGAATGTGGCTGGAAATAACAGAAGATAACAGGCTGGCAGGCCATATTCCAAAGAATACACAGTCTTAACAAGGTTACAGGAAGGAAAAGCTTTTGATGTAAGGTTGTGACATACACACCTCACACCTACGTATAAATGAATGTAGCGTGCCTCTGTAGCAACACAATTTAGTAAGGAATATAAGTTCTCCCTTTTGAGGCTTGTGGCAAATCCACAACTGAAGTTTATAAAGTCTGTTTTAAATTAATTATTCTATGCATTTTTATGTAACTCCAAGCTTAAAAGATGGTTTACATTAAAGTACCATTACATTCAGAAGAAAAGCAACTAATTTTAAAATAGTTGTACAGAGCGCATAATTACCACTCTAGCTGCTCAGGGATGGGATTCAACAGAATCAATACCACCTTAGTGTAGTCCTCAAATCCCATTTAAACCCTTGGGATCATAGTATCCACTGTGAAGGCACTTATGGGCTGACTGTCCCTGAGCAGCCTCACCTGGGCCTCCCCCCACCCTGCCCATGGCCCCATTTCAGCCCAGCTGGGGTCATCCGTCCCTGCCCCAGTGATGTTGGAGGACTGCTGGTACCACATTCTTGTCTTCTGCTCCTCCTGGATGGACCCTGGGCCTGGTTTCTCTCCTTGCTGTGTCTGCTGTGGGACCTTGCCACTGGCACCCTTCTCTACCCATCATGGTCAGGTGCTTCTTGGAGCACCACCTGTGCTGGGTAGCCCTTGGCTCCTGGCTCATCCTCCCACATGGAGCAGCCTGGCGCTCGTTGATCCCTGGCACAGTAGTCCAGGTCCTTTGAATTTGCCAGGAGCACAGACTTTCAGCCACTTGAATCCAAGTCACCTTTGTGGGAACTTAGAAAAATCTGTCAAGTTCAGGACTGGGTATACGCCCATCAAATTTCAAACAGCTCTTCAGTCTCCTGTAGGATTTTTAATTTCATTTTGTTCTTCTAGGGTCATCTTAACTCCCAATTCTTTGATTAGAAAGGGAAGTAGGAAAATTTGGTACTTCGAATGCTTTTCTTATGATTCATTAATGAATTTATGCTTTAGGATACTGTTTTATTTACGTGCTCCCTCCTCTGCCCGAGACACATGTTCTCTGCACAACAATTCACAATAAAAATATTATAAACTGTGAAAACACCAATCTGACAAAGTAGCTTATTGCCATTGGTATGTGATTGCTGAAGTAACAGGAAATATTTGTCGCAAGTGTTTCTGCTATAGTTGTGAGAAGCCCTGTGGGATACTTTTCTTAAATGGGGTTAAACTACAACATCACTAAGATGAACTGTTACTTCGTAAATAGTCTTAGATGTAAAACGTGTTGCTTGATAAAAGGTCCAAGTGTATGCCAGAGAAATGATGAGAGAAAAAGGAATGACATTACTTCAGACAGCTTCTAGCAGCTGCTGAACAATGAGCACCCTGAAGCCCCATTCTTTAGCAAACTCTCAGACTGCATATCTTGGTGGGTTAGAAAGAGGAGAGCCTTGGAAAAGAAGACTGAATCAGACTTCCCTTCAGCCAAGAATAACACAGAGAACGTACAGCAGCGTTATTGGATTCTGGATACTTCAGCACCAAAAGATTTCTTTCCACTGTGCTGAATGAATGGAACAAAGAAGGAACTTCTGCTCACCTTGATGAGCTAGGGTGAAATCTCACTTAAAAAAGGCAAATCAACTCCTCACCTGCCCTCTGTAAAATTATGCTCACTGGGATGAACAGAAGACATTCCTACTTAGAGGAGGGAATATTTCTTCACTGTTGTGTCACCTTTGGGTCAGCAGTAGGGCTCACTGGAGAAAGGTAGAGGCAAGTGTCCAAGCACTGACTGTGAGGATTCTGTGTTTCAGGGGTCGGTGCATCTTTCTACATGGGCCATAGAGCTTCCCACTCTTTCTCCCTATACCTTCTCTTCTTAATGGCTAGAATATAGGACATGCAGATAAAACCTCACATATTTTAACAAAAATATTTTACTTCAGTAATCCCATTTTTGTTTTGTGGTTGTCTAGCTGAGTCCTTTTACTCCAAACTCTCTCTGTTAATTCTTGAAAACAATTCAGTTTAGCTTCAGATTTAACGTCTAATGGTTAAAACAAAGGGCAATAGAATTATATGTTTGGCAGGGTGATAATGGTGAAGGAGGGATCATCTAAATGTCCTATACGTGTTTCTTTTCCTCTCTTAATGCTAAGATTCAGGAACAAAAACCTCGGCTTTATTATACAGGAATGAGAACAAGTAAACAGGATAAAAAGGGAAAAGGAAAGCAGAGAACTGTGCAAAAGCTTGTTGGCATTACAGTGAATGATATTACAGTTTTGTGACCCTGTCATGTTTGTTATTAATAAAGTACAGTTTTAAAGAAGTATTTTAGATATAAACACATCTGTTGTATTAACAATGGATACCAGCTTTGACTTCTAGTTCACTCCACAAGACACTTTCTTAAACTTAAGGGAAAATACATTATGCCTACTCTTTCCTATACAAAGGTGAAGTTTACAATGAGAAAATTAATGCCATCTGTTTATAGTTTATTGTACTTTGTATTGCTAGCAGTTGGTTTATACTCACAACAGAATATTAAACACTGATAGAGCTGTGGACAGCTGAGCCTATTAGTGGTTTTACCTTTTAATATAGTTGATTTGGCTATAGATTATTAGGAAATGTTCTGTCACCTGTAAGGCATGGAACATGAAATGGTTACCATTTGAATCTTTGTGGACTATTAATATAATACAGTAGACTAAATGTGGCTACTATGAGATTGCCTCCAGCTGTGAAGGAACCAGGTTTGATATTCCTACATTCCCTTCCATTTTTATGTTCCTTTGTTCACTATTCTGGTACACTAATATAGATGAGACAGGTTTACTGAAGTGTAATGTTAAAGGAAAAAAAATCTTTCATTCTTTGATGCATCTCAGAAGGAAAACACTACATTTCCTGTTCAAGCCAATGTAGATTAAAAATTCCATTCATAAGATACCTAAATATATTGGGGGGAGTATGATAGTGTAATTTGGTTGATATTAGTCTTTCTGCTTCTGTAGTGGGAACTGACAGAGAGATTTTAAAAGTTCCTCTGATGGAAATCAACTATTAATTTATTGTGAAGACCAAAACCAATCGCATACTTTACCAGAGCCAGAATACCCACACAGAGGAGAGAACTTCTTCCTTCTGCATAACAGTTACAACTACACCCCAAGGTCATTCCTACTACTAAATTCACTAGGAGACACATCAATAGTCTTTTCTTAATGCAGAGAGGGATTTTCATCATTAAAAAATGCAATAGCATAAATGACTGCCTTGTCCTACTCCCACTGAACTCGATGGTTACAGTAAGAGTGGGAGTGGATTTATATTTGAAAATCATTCTACTGTTTATGTCTTTGACACTATTATCTTTTGGTCTCTACCAGGTTGGGTTTTTTTTTGTTGTTCTGCTGTATTTATTTAAAAATAAGATTATTATTAATATTGAAACTTCCTAGTTTGGTAAAGTGGCTTCTTTCGGAACTGTACTGTTGAAGATATTAAAACTTAATAAACCTTTGTTTATTAGTTGTTCAGCTTATGCAGGGACCCAAGATTTTTCCTATACCTTGGAATTCAGCTTTGAGGTTCTTGGTCCTCTTTATGTCATGATTTCACAACATCTTCTATGATAAAAGAGTCTTCTGAGCCTAATGGCTTAAAAAAGAGAGGCAAGCTCTTTCTAAAGAGCAAAGAAAATATGCCTACTCAAACCAACAAAGAAATCATTAGGTTTATGTTTTTCTTTACTAATAACCTTGCATATATTTGAAGGGCTACATGTTGAATAAATAGGAATAGACATCATTCTAGACCTCCCAGGAACATGCCTAACCTTGGCAAAAATTATTAGGTTAGGTTATGTGACAATTATTATTTATTGTTAGCATATTTTTTACTTTATTAATATTTTTTTAAGTTTCATGGATGTAAAAATTTAAAATCCGCATCTATGAATTTATCAGATTATTTTTAAAGTAACTTGAAATACATTTTTAAAATGTTATGGCATTTGTCCTTCTTTGGTAACAATTTCACATGTTTGTTTTGGAAGTTAATGGTGTAACATATGCTTCTGTCAGTGGTATATCAACAGACTGTATTTATACTGCATTGTGTGTTCTCCTAGCCCACCACAGCTGAGGTCTGATTGAGACTATAGCCTCAAGTGACTATAAACCAAACAATTATTTTTGAGACTAATGTGTATGCTTCCTAATGATTCACAACATTAAACTCTCACTTGGCAAGACAGAAAAAACCTCTCTTTTTTCTGCTCTAGGCATAAAAATTCTGTGGAACATTTTTTTAAACGGTCGTGGGTGACCAAAATGCAATTTAAAACTTCAATGGTATTTGCTCAGGGTTGCTTGCTTACTTGTAATTGTTTCCAGAATGTTTGTTTGGAAATTTGTTAGATTATGTATCACACGCAATAACTCTATATGCCAAATTCACTGCTGTAATACTTGGCCCTGCAATTGGTTATGCTTATTTCAGCACCACTTAAAATAGCTAGTTCTTTATGTAAGCAAGAATAATTTCAGCCTATGGTTCTTTTTTTCTGCATGCTATAGCATTACCTGAGTTGCAGCAGGAGTTATTTCTGACTATAGGTTTTGCAATTTATTATGGTCACTTTTTCTCCTTGATAACAAAAGTAAACCTCTTCCCCCCACCCCCCTTCTTTGTTTTTTCTTTTTTTTTAAATAGTTTTTGGTTTGGTTTTTTTTATATTTGAAGTAATTTTTATTTTTGTGTCTGGAATAGACTTCAGATTATTGTAACAGAAAAATCATTTGCACATAGAATATATCTCAAATCTAAAGCAAGTTTCCTACCACCTGAAACTAATATACCTCAGACAAGATTTTAGAGTATTTGATTTTTAGAGAACAGCAGGAATTACAGCAACATAAACATTAAATTTGAATAATAGTTTCTGAAAAAATATGCTTTTATGTTCTCTGTTGATGTTCTGAGCAACAACTACATGTCTGTTGGAATTCCTGCTGATATCTGAATTTATAGACTCAGGGAATCATTTAGATTGATAGGTACGTCCTGAGATCATCTAGTCCAATCCCCCTGCTAAAGCAGGGTCAGCTAAAGCAGGCTGTCCAGGACTGTGTCCAGATGGATGATGAATATCTCCATGGATATCAGGAACTTGCGAAGAAATCTCCTAGGGGCAGGTTCATACTTCCAGCAAGTTAAATCAGCTGGTGAGTGTGAGAAAAAGATGCTCATATCTTCCCCAACATCCCAGCTTCCAGAGAGATACCATTACATCGTAGTAAGTGGCCCTATTGCAAAGTCTGGTGTTTATTCCTTTTGCTATCTGGAAAGACTCAAAGGGTATTACCCTGCCCTGACTTGTATTAGTGGTGAAGAAAAGTGACTTTAAGGTGGTCTTTACTTTCCTCCCGTTAATACATCAGCCAGCCAACCGAAGTGGGAAAGTGCTAATTTAATACTCTTTTTTGTCTTAATGTTGTAAGACAATGCTCCAACAGCAGGTAAATGATTAAAGGTTGCTAAATATTAGCACAGAAAAGCTGTGGTGGCCTTACTTAATCTTCTTGATTATAAAGCTAGAAAACATTTCAGGTTTAATGTCTTTGCTCAGTCAAACTGCATCCTTAAATCTAAGTGGGGGCGGTGGTGGTGGTGGTGTCTGTTTGAAGACATCATAGGGGTGGTGAGACACTGGAACAGGTTGCCCAGAGAGGCTGTGGATGCCCCATCCCTGGAAGTGCTCAAGGCCAGGTTGGATGGGACTTTGAGCAACTTGGTCTAGTGGAAGGTGTCCCTGCCCATGGCGGGGGGGTGGAACTAGAAAATCATTAAAAGTCCCTTCCAATCCAAACCATTCTATGATTCTATGGATGGAGACTCCACAACATCTCTGGGCAGCTTGTGCCAATGTTTGACAGCCCTCATAATAAAAAAGTGTTTCCTTGTGTTCAGGTGGAATTTCATGCACTTTAATTTGTGCTTCTTGCTTCATGTCCCACCATTGGACACTGCTGAGAACAGTCCAGGCTGAACAGTCCCAGTTTTCTCAACCTCTCCTCATATGACAGATGCTCCAGTTCCTTAACCATCTTTGTGTAACCTGCACTGGACTCCAGTAAGTTCAAATCTTTCTTGTACTGGGGAGCCCAGAAATGGGCACAGGACCCCAGATGTTTCTCAGCAATGCTGAGCAGAGGGGCAGGATCATGTCCCTCAACTTGCTGACAACTTTCTTCCTCATGCAGCCCAGGATATTGTTGGCCTTTTTTGCCATCAGAGTGCATTGCTGGCTCATAATCAACTTGTTGTCCACCTGGACTGTGAAAGGTAGATATCTATGGATGACCTAGTTTTCCTTAGGAGAGATTTTTCATCTTAGCCTGAGACAGAGATCTAAAGAGGTATAGATGCATCTCGTTTACAGGGTTTTATTTGTCTCTCTGTAGAAAGTGACTAGACAGATAAGTCAGGTTGTAAGGATGTTGTACTGGTCTGGCTGGGATGGATTTAATTTTTTTTCATAGGACCCCATAGGGTGCTGTGTTTCGGATATGTGACAAAAACAGCATTAATGAAACATCAGTGTTTTTGTTATTACTGAGCAGTACTTGTACAGCAACAAGGCTTTCCCTCTTTCCCACTCTGCCTGCCCTGGTGAGCAGTCTGAGGGTGGACAAGAAGTTGGGAGGAGACCCAACCTGGAAAGCTGACCTAAACTGGCCAACATATTCCATGCCATGCTCAGCAATAAAAACTGAGGGGAGGAGGTTTTGGGCAGGTAGCCATTGCTTGGAGACTGCCTGGGCATCAGTCTGCTTGTGGGAGGTGATGAGTGACTACCTTCGCATCACATTATTATTTTTTTCCTTCCGCTTTCCTTCACTTATTAAACTATCTTTATCTTGACTCATGCTTTTGCTCTTCCTGTTCTCCCCCTTGTCCCACTGGGGCTCGGGGGACGGAGCAAGCAGCTGCGTGGTGCTTACCTGCTGGCCTGAGTCAACACACCCCAGATGTCCACACTGTAAGTCCACATTTCCCACCCCTGCTACCATTCTGATTTCCAGGTAACAGAAGGTTTATATAGTTTGGCTTACTAATTTCCTGCTAGGAGCATGGAGTTTCCAACTGTATAAACATTTTATATGAACAGTAGCTTTTAATAAGGAAAATCCAGATCTTTTAATTAAAAATAATCACCAAGACTTAGAGTGGGAAACCTTTGAGTGGTATCAGCTAAGACAGTTTACCTTCTCTGTCAAAACAACTAAAACTGTAGTCAATTTACTAATGTGATTTGCATAACTTTTCAGACTATGCTAAATAAGTTAAATATGTATTATTCATGATAATCTACTGCAGAAACATTATTGTCAAATAGACACTGTTGATCTGCCACTGTCATATTCACTTCCATTATAATATTTGTAATACAAACTTCAGAAATTCTTCAGAATATAACTATTCAGAAAGAATAGTTATAAAAGGAGCCAGAATGGGGTACTTCCCTGAAGAAATCTAGAACTTCAGTAACCTAGAGACAGAAATTTAATTAAATAGATAATGCATTAGGTGTTCACTATTCCCAAAGCTGTACGATAAAAGTTATGAGGAAAATAAATAAAATGTATGTGTTTTAATGCAACACAAACCTGCAATATGTTTCACCACTTTATTGGTTCTATACAGCTGAAGAAAATTAAGTTTTTAGCTGAAAGAGAGTAAAGCCTATTAGTTCCGGAATACTGTATCTGTAGCCTATCTGGTTAGGAAATTTTACAAGCAAAGTGTCGTAGTTTAACCCTAGCCAGCAACTAAGCACCACACAGCTGCTCACTCACTCCCCCCCCACACCCAGTGGGATGGGGGAGAAAATCGGGAAAAAAAAGTAAAACTCGTGGGTTGAAATAAGAACAGTTTAATAGAACAGAAAAGAAGAAACTAATAATGATAATGATAACACTAATAATATGACAACAGTAGTAATAAAAGGATTGGAATCTACAAATGATGCGCAGGGCAATTGCTCACCACCCGCCGACCGACACCCCGCCAGTGCCCGAGCGGCGATTCCCCGCCCCCACTTCCCAGTTCCTATACTGGATGGGACGTCCCATGGTATGGAATACACCGTTGGCCAGTTTGGGTCAGGTGCCCTGGCTGTGTCCTGTGCCAACTTCTTGTGCCCCTCCAGCTTTCTCGCTGGCTGGGCATGAGAAGCTGAAAAATCCTTGACTTTAGTCTAAACACTACTGAGCAACAACTGACAACATCAGTGTGTTATCAACATTCTTCGCATACTGAACTCAAAACATAGCACCGTACCAGCTACTAGGAAGAAAATTAACTCTATCCCAGCTGAAACCAGGACACAAAGAAGGACAAAGCTTAAAGGGCTCTTCTTGCAAGTTGTACTCAGGACTGCTCACCTGAGAATATCACTTTCTGAACAATAGATAATCAACACATGAATGCAGTTTTCTTTTTCCCTATTTTTAGATAATTTTAGTCCTATCTACACCTTAACTAAGGGAATTGAAGGTAAGCATTAACACTTTTGTCCATGAACACAGATGAAACATAAAAGTAGAAGTCAAGCAAGAGTTAGTACTAAGTAGTGCAAAATCCTAATTGTGAAATATGGTTTAACAGGAGTCAGTCAAATGCAGAGTAGACAAGATATTAATAAGTATTCCTCTGAATGACAAAGGTGAAAGTAACAGTTCTTTTGATCTATTTTATCTCATGAGGTATTCACTATAAACAAGTTCTCATCTTCTATTACAAGTTACATTTCTGCAAATGATTTGTTTTTCCAAAATTGTCTACAAACAAGGCTGCATTTATTCATACATGGTATTTATATATGAACTGATACATTACAGTGAGAGCAATCATAGTAGAATGTACTTACTTGTATATTTTGTACAAAATTGAAAATGCAAAATATACAAATTGAATATAAATGATGACTTTCTCTTTGCCTTAACCAAGAATGCATCAAATACGTTTAAATGTGATGCACGAATACAATTGTAATATATTTCTACCTGAGCAAAGGAAGATAGGAACACATTTTAAATATTCTGATAGTTCCAGGTGCTGCTTATCACTTGCCATGTTGCATTGTCTAATGAACTTACACTTGCATTTCTCTTTATAATTATTAGGTCCCTTTCTCAGTGAAGGTATGACCAAGCTTACAATTTTTTCTACTGACCATAAGCTTTCAATTTGAATTCCAGCTACTTGAAGATGAATTACTTATCAGGCAAAGAACATTTTTCTTAAGAATAATGAACAAATACATTTATATAATCTACTATCAGTCTATAGGTAACTGCAGAATATGCAATCAGTTCAAGTGCTCAGTTTCTATGGCTGTTGACACAAATCCCCCTCTTTTTAGGGCTGTGCTTGCTGGAGAATTTACTCTGTGCAACTTGTGTGGCTGGGATTGAGTTAGCTTCCTTCACAGCAGCCTGTATGGTGCTGTGCTTTCCATTTGTGGCTAAAATAGTGTGGATAACACAAATATTCTGATATTTACTTTCCCTATTAAACTTTCTTTATCTCAACTCACAGATCTTCTCACCACCTTCTATTTTCTTCCAGTACCCCAGGAGAGGTGTACAGTGAGGCTGGGTGGGTGTTCACCAGGATCAAACTGCCAGAGTTACATGATTTTTAAGTAATCTGCAAATATCCTATGACTGGGGAAGAGCAATAGCTCTATTCATAAATAGGAAAAAAAAAAAAAAAAAGTGTTCCAAGCAATTCTTAGTCTGTTAGCTTGACTTCAATACTGTTTTAAGTCATACAGTGAATTTTGAAGGAAAGAGTAATTTAGAATACGATGGTAAATAGAGTATGACACATTTTCAGCATGATTTTATGAAGGCTATATTGTATCTAATAGTATCATTTTCTCTGGTAAGATTTGTCAGATGGCTTAATACTGTGGAGTTAATCTATCTAAATTTAGGTACAGAAATTAGATAGTGCCCCATAAGAGGTTCTTATTTCAAGTAGAAATGTCAGGTTTAATATAAGTGCTACAAAACAGAGAAGGTACCCACAGAGGGAAATAGGTGAGAGATTTTTGTAATTTGTGGGAGTTTCCACTAATACAGAAGATGACAGGATCATTGTGTAGGAGGAATTAAATGAAGGTGTCGACTAGTGCAAATTAGAATGAAATTTAACAGTACTAAGTGCAAAGTTATGCATTTTCTCTATTTTGTGGAGACATAGTTACATGCTTCCATGGCTTCGCTTCTTAAAACAAAGGCCTTAAGAAGAGAGTATGATGGCATTTCAAACACATTTGGAGGATAAATATCAAGATACAGATGAACTACATAAGTTACAAAATAACACCAGCACAAGATCAAAAAAGTTATAAATTAGTCATGAATATATTTTGACGGCAAATTAGAAGACAGTTTCTAACCATGTGAAAAGTGATATTCTAGAAGCATACCAATTAGATAAAGGAAATCTGAATGATTTCAAGATGGAGTTTGACATGCTATGAAAAGGGTGAAAAGAGGTAAGAAATTAAGTGTACAGTGTGAGCCTTCAGATAGCAAATCTAAGTCAAAAGGTTTGATTTAGAGACTGGGACAATGGTGTTACAGTCAGGAAATACTGGAAGATGGTATTAATCTCATTTGAGTGTAGAGCAGGGTCTACTTTCTCAGTTAGTCTGGGAGATTTGTTAGCAAATTCTTCACCTTTGTGGGATCTGGGACATTAATGATAATTGTCATCTATTCTGTCTTCTTATGATACATTAGAGTTGTGACTTTGGTCTTTTACTGCACGTTTAAATATGTTATAGCATGTTGGGACATGCTTCATGGCCATTCTTGTAGGATGCTGAATAAATTAGATGTTTTGTGGTTCTTTCTAAACTAGACATATTGTATGGTTGTTGGCCTATAGCTCGTTGATGCAGGTTGCCTCTTTCATTCTTGCATTCTTTTACCACCAAAGTTCATCAACTCTATCAAACTCTATCAAGTTCATCACCTACCAAAAAGAGTGTCATGTGATGGAATTGTTTCCCAGCCACAAGGAAATTACACATGAAAACAAAAATATAATCTTTTCATCCAAGGTGAGATTTTATTAAATACTCATCAATATAATACTTAATTGACATTATTTATTATTTGTACTATAGTACTAAGGAGATGAAAGCTTCCTGGTTTCAGCTGGGATAGAGTTAACTGTCTTCCTAGTAGCTGGTACGGTGCTATGTTTTGAGTTCAGCATGTGAAGAATGTTGATAACACACTGATGATGTCAGTTGTTGCTCAGTAGTGTTTAGACTAAAGTCAAGGATTTTTCAGCTTCTCATGCCTAGCCAGGGCACAAGAAGTTGGCCCAGGACACAGCCAGGGCACCTGACCCAAACTGGCCAAGGGTGTATTCCATGCCATGGGATGTCCCATCTAGTTTAGGAACTGGGAAGTGGGGGGGGCAGGGAATCGCTGCTCGGGGACTGGCGGGGTGTCGGTCGGCGGGTGGTGAGCTATTGCCCTGCGCATCATTTGTAGATTCCAATCCTTTTATTACTACTGTTGTCATATTATTAGTGTTATCATTATCATTATTAGTTTCTTCTTTTCTGTTCTAATAAACTGTTCTTATTTCAACCCACGAGTTTTACTTTTTTTCCCCCGATTTTCTCCCCCATCCAGTGGGATGGGGGGGAAGTGAGTGAGAGGCTGCATGGTGCTTAGTTGCTGGCTGGGCTTAATCCACGACAAAAGCAAAGATCAGGAGTTCTTTTTACTACATATGGTCTAAGATCCTAACTTAAACCAGTACCTTTTCAAAATAATTTCTAACAAAAATACAAAATGTGAACACAAGCTGTTGAAGAAGTGGTACTGCGAAATATTACCTAGTTCGGTTTTATTTTATTTCATTTTTCACAGAATAGATGCATTTTTGGAAATCCTTACCCAAGTGTTACCTGAGGGACAAATAGATTTTGGAGTCTAACAGATGATTTTACTTGTAGTCGAAACAATTTTGAAAATGCTGTAATCACTCAGAGTTGTTACATATTTAAATAAATAGAAGGTAAATCACCTCTGAAATATAGAAGCTATTAACTTTACTGAGCACTTCTTGCCAATATTTACATGCAGATATGGAAAAATGTTTGTCTTACTTGAACTTAACACTGAAGTCAGAATCTCTGATGAAAGAGAGAACAAAAGGAAAATGTGCATCCTTATGGCTAGAGTGGCATTCAAAGAAGTAAATATTCCCTGTAATGTTATGCAGAAATGGAAAAAAGCTTTACTTACCCTTTCTGGATTTCTTTGTTATTCCTACAGTATTCTATTTTGCACAAGTACAAAAGGTAAACAAAAGGTATACTCCTTTAAATGTTACCAGCCTCAAAAAAAAACCAAAAACCCAAACAAAAACAAAACAAAAAAAACCCACACCAAAACACCCACAAAAAAAATATCTGACATCAATTAAGGGCATTTTTTAAACTTTTCACAAAGATTTGTTTTTTATAAGCGCAAAGTTATGATGGAAAATATTTGGGGCTCACAGAAAAGCTACCTCAGACGTCTACTATACAGCAGGAATACTTGATCAGCTATACAATAATTACTAAATTCGTAAGCATATGCATCGCTGCTCTCAGGACTGCTCAAGTATAAGTCTTAGGCTTGTCAATAGTTTGAAAGTCTCTGAGACCAGTGCTATAGATCTGTGCTTTAGAAGACAGATTATCTGCCTTGTGGTCTAGCTTATGACATGAAATTCCCACCTTGCCTGGTGTCTGGCATGAGTAAGAGCCATTTCTTCAGTAAAAGCTAGCAGAGCACAAAGTCAATGCATGACAGAATTAGTACCCCATTTAGAGCCGGACAGTAAATTGTTAGCACTGTGTAATAGCTAATATAATAATTTAACTGGAGTATTCTTAACATAATATGGGCTCATCAGTGACTACAAATGTTGAAGGTCTCTGATTTCACAACTTGGCTAATGAGAAAACACCTTCTGGGACATTGGACTTACACTGGCTACATAAGATGATGTAACTTACTGAGTCAACAGCACCAATCTTTCTAGGTTTCTCATGTTTCTTGAAGAACTTTGCATTGGATTTACGCGGCAAGGTGTTGGCAGCAGGGGGGTTGCTGGGTAGCCTCTGTGAGAAGCAACCAGGGGCCGGCCTGTGCTGGACACAGCTGCTCCAGCTGACTCCAGTGGACTCACTGCAGGACACAGCTGGGCCCATCAGCCACGTGGGTGGTGCCCCTGGCAAAATGTTTTTAAGAAAGGGCAAAACACTGCACAGCAATGTGAGGAGTGAGAAAAAAAAGTGTGAGAATTATAGAGGGAGCTTTGTGGTCAGTGAAGAAGGAAGGGGAGGGGGTGGTCCAGGTGCCAGAGCAGGTATTCCCCTGCAGCCTGCAGAGAGGACCACACTGCAGCAGATATCCCCTCTGCAGACCATGGAGGACCCCATGCCAGAGCAGATGGATATTGCCTGCAGAAAGCTGCAGCTGGTGGAAAGCCCGTGCAGGAGCAGGTTCTCCTGACAGGAACTGCGATGCACAGAGGACCCATGTTAGAGCAGGTTTTTTCCTGAAAGACTGCAGACCATGGAGGACCCATGCTGGAGCAGGGGAAAGACGTGAAGAGGAAGCAGCAGCAGAAAGGAGCTGTTATGGACTGACTACAACCCTCATTCCCTGTCCCCCTGCACTGCTCAGGGCAGGGGGGACATCGTAGAGGTGGGAACGAAGGAGTGAAGCTGAGCCTGGGAAAAAGGTGAGGGATGGGGAAAGGTGTTTTAAGTTTTGTCTTTGTTTCTTACCATCCACCTCTATTTTAATTGGCAATAAATTACATTGATTTTCCCAAGACAAGTCTGGTTTGCCCATGACAATAATTGGTAAGTGATCTCCCTGTCTTTATCCTGACCCACAAGCTTTTCCATCTTATTTTTGCCCCCTGTCCTGCTGAGGAGGGGGAGTGAGAGAACGGCTAGGTGGGCATCTGGCAGCCAGCCCAGGTCAACCCACCACAAATTTAAACTCAGATATTAATGATTTGTGAAACTCATAAGTGGTTTTGTTTTTCTTTCCTGAAGCTGGACAGATCAGAGACTGTAAAGCTGTTAAATACTATAGATCTAGGAAACCTTGCACAGGATTCACATGCCAGTGTTCATCAACAGTATTCAATAGCCTGTTGATTGTGATGTGGAACAGTAAACATGCTGAGATTGATTGTCCTAATTATGCTTTTCCTAAAATAAGAAATTCACACTCACAGTATAGTAACAAGAACATGCAAACACATACTTGTACTACGGAAACCCCTGATTTAACCTAAAACAACTTAAAACTGTATTTAAATAGAAATATAGAAAATTTAAGTGCTCTTGGACAAAACCTGTGGCAATCAGACAACTTTTAACAGCAGGCAGGTCCTTTGCTTGATGAAGTAAATGGGAGAACTGTTATTTGCTTGCATGAATCACCATTTAGGCCCAAATCTGCAATAGTATATGAGAGTGAATTCAATATATTTTGTTTAGTACCCAGTAGACCCTGAAAACATCGTGTTTGTCCATGGCATAAGGTTAAAAATATACATATTTAATTAACAAGTAGACACCTTCATTAGAAAAAATGTCTGTACTGACCCACAGCTTATTACCTAAAGAGAATGAAAACAAACCTCCTTAGCCATAATGTCACGATAGGTGTGGCAAGAGACTAAGTGAAAAAAGATGGGGTGAGGTAAAAAGCAAAAATGGTCAGTTAGCAAATCCTTTGTTACTCTAAGAAAAATTTGAGAACTTCAAGTGTTACTTTAATAATTTTATTTCTTTAGATAAATTGATTTTTGTTTTCCACAGCTTTCAGTATAAAAAAATATACTTTTCCAAAATATATAATTTCTTATTTATGTCATCATAGTAGGTCCAAAGGAAAAATGTATTAATTTTGAAAACATACTGGTTTGGATATTCTTTACCTAAACACTCAGGAAACAGTTTTCTCTGAAATGACACCCTCAATGACTCCCAAGTGATGTCTTGCCTTTCTTCATTTGAGCTTTTGTTTCCATGTCTCAATTTTGTTCATTCCCAGCACAATATTAATAACCTGGAAGGGAGCCAAGAAGTATGTCCTTGGTTTAACGAAGTAAAGTAATTAGAATATTAAAAGCACAACACTGGAATAACAAGATGATCTGTGAGAATTTTTTCTAGTTCAGTTATGGCTTGATAGCAAAATTAAAATATTGCAGTACATCACAATTTTTCCTGATCAGAAGAGTGAAAATCTGCAAAAAATTTCTAATCTTTCCATGTGATCACTTTCTTGTGGGCTTCTGGTCTTAGAAAAATATTAGCACGAATCCTGGGAATGCTCCATTATCCTGAGTTCAGGGAGCTCTGCACTTCTGCTAATTTCTTTGCTGCCTTTTTCGTCTTAATCTTTTTAGCCACCAAAAAAAAAAATCCATATCCTGGACTAAATTCAAAACTTCTGGTAAAGTTTATAATTCACTGTATTCACCTGTATCTCATTGAAAAGTCTTACTTGTGTAATGCTCCCTAAAGCTACCCTGCAGGGCACGAGGAGGAGTAGGATGGAAAAGAAAACCATTAACAAAAGAAAGGAAGAAAATGGGAAAATAGTAATTTGAACAACAGACAAAACACAGCTTTTCTTTTTCTTTTTCTTGAGTGTTCTAATCGACAAGATAGTGAATGTCCTGAGCACTCAGCACTGGGGAACATTCAGATTTAAACTCTGCCTTGAAGTTTGAACCTCGAGCCCATCTCCAGTCCAAATGGATATTTCAGTGGCCCTCCTGTGCTGAGTGCCACCCTGGATCCTCCCACTATTCCTACATACACACAGAGTGCAAAAGCAAATTTTCATTTCCAGTCCTGAAATGCCTGCCAGAGCCAGTACAACGAATTAGGGGGTAAACAGCTGTTGTGCTCCTAACCATGGCAAGCAGGAATGACATGCCTGCTGCCTTCCCCAAGGCACGCTGCCATTCTCTGACTGATAACTAATGGGAGAGGGGGGAGGAGGGTTGCTCCAGCATGTCAGCAGGCTTTGCCCACTCAGCCCAAACCCAGTATAAGCCACTCAGTCGAGTGAGTCATCACTGGTCTGTAAAACACATCTGTGTCTTTAATTACTAACTTGGAAAAAACAATAGTGACCATATTAGTATGCTGGCTGTGGAGACATAAACGCTCATTATAAAATGTTCAAATGTAATAGAAAAAAAGAAGAAATGGCTTGTGGTTAAAAGGCTTCCTCCAGGCTATTGAAATCAGAATGTAATACTTTACCTTGGTGGAATTAATTACTTTGTTCTCTCCTTTTGACTGAAACGTTACTTATTAATTTATTAATTATTAATTTATTAAATTTAGGGTAATAGATGTTTAATGTCTTTCCAAACAGTGCAAACAGACCTACACAAGGGGATTTTGGTTTGTCTTTGTGCATCCATTTTTTCTCTCCACAAGATCCTGAAACACACTTCTGTAATTTTATTGTTATTATCACCATCATTATTACTATTGTTTGTGTAGTGTCTAATGACTCTGCCCCTGTCTGTTTGAGGCAATGAACATCTGTGGCAAAAAAGTATGGACTTTGCCTCCAGAAGCTGTGTTGAATGAAAACAAAAATGGACAAGTTGCATTAGAGCACAGAAGTTAATTTTGGGGAGAACTTCTTAGAATGTTCCTCATACTGAAATAGCTGCTCATTTTAAATTTAAATAAGGCTGATGAACCCAAGGGGAAGGCTTTCTTAAAGCACAACTTCTGTGAATTTCTAACTGAAAGTGTGGCTAAAAACTGAACTTTTAGAATGAAAGATATATGTCCCTGTTAATTCTGGCATTCTAAGGCAAAAAGATAGAAGTACTGATATTGAATCAATGCTATTTAATTTTGTTCATAAATCTTACACCCCTCATTATCTTCCTGGAGTCATATAGTTCTACCCATTTCTTTCGTCTTCATTTTTCCCTGCTACGCCCTCATCTGTTCATTTGAAATATCATCCTGAACTAGACCCTGTAAAGAGCTCAGCCAACATATGCAGCTTTTACAACCAAAAGTCCTCAATAGGATTAGAATACCCTAACTGTCACAGCTATGCAACACAGGATATGGACTATTCCACTCACTCCAGCTCCAATATATTCATAGCTTAGCTTTGACAGTATTCATAACAACACATTTAAAGTATTACTTATGTCACTCAGGAGGCCCACAGAATTAGGGGATTTAATAATACATAGCTCTATATCAACCACATTATAGATCATAAAAATGCCATATCAATAGTATCTTGCTATATTGAAAGATAAGATAGTTTGCATTATCATGTCCATATAATTGTTATATTATATGGCTAGCAAGAAAATGTATATGTATATATGTGTGTGCACACAAGCACATACATAGATATGTACACATAAAAGCACTTTTCACAGCTCCTCAGAAAATTTATGATCATCATCTCTAGTCTCTAGACACCAATTTTGCATCCTACTTCACTGTCAAGTCTGAATAAACTCTGCCTAAGTCATCACTGAACACCAGTATATGACAAAACCTTACTCAAACCCTTTCATTATGCTACATAATTAGACAGCATTATCTGAATCCTGTCATTTTGGCTATAGATATTGGTAGAGCTTCAAAATAGGCATTTGAATGTTCTTAGCACACCTAGCACCTTTTCCTTCAGTGAGTGTGCAACTGCCTCCTAGCTTTCTTTACATAAGCACAATGCACTTAGAAAGTATCCAAGAAATGTCTGTCTAATTTTAACCTGTTATAAGGAAGAAGTCATTAAAAAATCAGCTGAGTGAAATGCTGATTTGTTACCAATATTACCTGAAAGTTTCATTCAATGCAAGGATTTGGAGGAAAAAATCGATCTAATTTGCTTTAATTTTTAAAATTACTAAGGTACAGATAGTTTAATTCAGTTTGGGCTTTATCTTGATCTGTAAATACATAACTGAGGAAAGAATCTTGTTCATTAGGCCATCCAAGAAAGTCATATTGTTTTGTGTTTTAAGCTGTACAATTCACTGCTTGATCACGACTATGTGCTTCATTAAGATCAAGTTGTAGAGCATATGATTTTTTCCAGTAATGGTGTATCATTTGCCAGCAACAAAGGAGACATTGTGCACAAAGCAGAATTAAAAAAAGACCAAATCTGAGTCCTCGAGGTACCTTTTTTTTTTTTTTTTTTTTGGTTCTATACTAAAGTAGAAGTAATCCAGTGTAACAAGCCAATCTGCTTCCTCTTCATGGATTCTTTAGCAATGAATTACTGATGTTCTTTTGCTCATCATTTTAGGATTTTTAGGCAACTGAAGGGTATTGATCTACCTTGTCATATGCCATAGTCAGGTAAAACAGCAATATTGTAGAATATCCCACTGGGGGTGCTACTAGAGAGAAAATGAGAAATTAATATGTGGCTGTAATATATGCCAAGGTAGCATTTGCAGCAGTTAATAGCCAGAAGATTAAAGTATAGAAAGCTGGAAAGATACCAGCTTTCACAGGTCCTGTTAATAATTCTTGCTTCATGTCACAACATTATCACTCTGCAAGAATTCCAGGATATAACTGCACTAAGATCTTGTTCCTCTCCCTAAAGATATGGATTACATGAAAAGACTTTTTCCAGCTCAGCTTGGTGGGCAAATTTCCACTCCATCTCTTTTTGTTTAACTTGTCCTAACTTGTACCAGCCTTATGAATATTGAAGAGACACTGTTAGGACTGGTAAGCCTAAAATTAAATCTACCAACTTCATCTGGTTTGCAAGCATGACACACTGCCCCTCTGCTCTGTCCATCTATTTTGTTGCCATGAGGAAAAAAACCAATGTGAATTGCAAGCACCCCTCTCTTGAAACCCAGTGGTGTGTCAGTGTGGGTGCCAATGTGATTTGCATATCTGAGGAACTTCAAAGGAATAAAGAGTGAGTAGAGCATCTTTTCGTCTTAAATCTGTCACATTTTCATCAGTCTGCTTTAGCTTCCCATCTTTGTCTGTTCTGTGGTTGTATTTCAGGTAGGACACATCCTATTCTTTCCCCTTTTCCCTAAAAGCAGCAGCATGAACATTGAAACATGCAAGGAAAACATCTCCTTTCTGGTACCCAGAACCGAAGCAGCCTCCAGAAAGCAAGAAAAATCATTACAATGAAAGTCTCGACCCAACCCTTAATTTCTGGTACAGAGCACACTGAATTTCCCAGAAGAAAATGTTTACAATATTATTGCCATATAGGATCAGTCACAATAGAGAATATGAAGTGTGAGTACTCCACTGAGGAAAATTTAATCATCAGGGTTGAAGAAAACTCCCTTTATTAAGTGTGACCTGAGATTCCTCGGGGGCTTGCATTTCAGCAAAATTTTGTTGCATTTTCTTGAAGGTGGTAACAACACCAAAGGTGTTCTCTGGCATCAGAGTAAAACCAGTATCGAATCCCTGTGCTGTGACATAAATTGATGCTGCAGTGTCTCCACAGAACTGTTGCAGTAACAGCTACATAATGTAATAAACTTTTAATAAATATTTTATAAATAATATTAACTTAGAAAAAAACCCACAAATCTTTTCTCTAAATCTTACTCTAGAGTATTTTTTTTCCTCATTTTTATTAAGAACACCACATCTTACAGAACACTGCAAAAGTTGGGAAAGTTCTATAATACTTACTAAAAAGTATTATATTTGAAAGTTTCACCTTAGCTGTTCTTAATTCAATTTAGAATAGAGGCGCTTGTCTATAAAAAGTCTCCAATATGAATGTTATGGAGAAAACTGGACTTCCTCTGGAATGAATCCACGTTTTCAGTCTCCCCAGCAATCTTCACTTTATATATATATATGTGTGTGTGTGTGTGTGGCAGATAGATATATATATACATATATGCATATGTGTATGTGTGTGTATGTGTTTAGAAAAATGTAAAAAAAGCAGTTGACTTAAGTTTTATACATCCAGACAGTCCTTGCTGAGAACTGCGCATAATGGAATCGGGGAAACTGGAGAAGTCCTTAAACAAGGCAGTCTCGACTTGGACAAAAATATAAAAGTAGCATTCTGCCTGTAAATCAAAAATTAAAACACAAACAAAAAGAGCTTGCATAGAAGAAATTTAGTTAGATACTGTTCTCAAGTAGTGAAAATGAGAAGCAAAAAGTTGTTTTATAAGCGGTTGTATGCAATAAACTGAAAATAAATGAATTTAAACTTTTTTATGGGAATGACCCATTCCATAAAGCAACATATATTTGTTAACTTGGAAATGTCATGATATTTAATAACCTTGATAATCTTTTGCAAACCAGAGAATATCTTTGAATTTATTAATCTGCTTGGCAAAGTTCTACATGAAGCATGAAGCAGAATTTCCTACAGACTTTTCTTCTAGGTGGCTGGAAATTCTAACTAGAGTTTTTTTGAGTAGTTGGAGCACTTCTAAGGAGTCTGTTCTGTGTAGATTCTCTAGTGTTTAATAATATCTGAGTTATGAAGCTGGTTTTGCATCAGTTTGGGAAGCTGTGTTGGAGATTTAGAGAGTATGCCTAAACACAGGTATTCAACGCTTTCTGAGATATACTTGTATCTGATACAGTCAGAGAGGGTCCTTCTGTTATGGTAGCTGGAGGCTAGGCAGGAAACTCTATGATAGCACAAATATTGGTACAGCCCATGCTCAGGCAAGTAAATCATGCCCAAAGACTCTCCCTCCTCCATCTAACCTATTTTTTATGCAACTTGGAGAAACCCAATACATCTAAAACTTTTGCCTGTCAAATTTTGTTTAAATCTGTCAACAGTTTCAAACACACAGACATGATGGTGTCCCAAGACTCATTTTCTTATGAAATCATGCTCAAATACCACACTGAAATAACGTGCAAACAGTCCAACCCACAAATGTTAGGTTAGGAACAAGCATGAGGAAATAAGCTCTGTTCAGCTTCTAGGAGTTCTCCGTGAACTTCAGATGCCCCTCTAACATCTGATTAGCCTTAGCAAACTGCAGATGCTTACGGAGAACTACAATAACAGCCCAAGAACTGGTTGGAGTCCCATGGGGCTTTGCTTGGTTTTCTTTTTCCTTCTCTTTACACAGCAGTGAACAGCTCATGTTCAGGATCTATCCTCACACCTCTCATTACTCAGACAGGACTGCCTGAGCTATTACTGTAAAAAAGTGAAATTTACACTTTAGGGGTACTTGCTCATGAAAAGTTTGTGCTACGTACCTTTTGATACATTGTTTATGCATGGAAAATAGATCTTCACTTGTGCCCAGGTCGACAGTACACCCTGCAAATAATGACTTTTATATCAGCAGCAATGATTATTCCATCTCACAAGGCATTCGTGCCTCCTGTTCACTAACACTTTGCAATGTAAATAACAACTGACATCAGTTGCCCACTCTCGACAGATTCCCCAGGAAAGCTCTGTAGTTTTGTTAACTCGGGTAAGATATGTTATCTGTTATTTTATTTTGAAGGGTTTTTTGTTGTTTTTTTGTGGGATTTTTTTGTTTTTTGTTTTTTTTTGTTTTTTTTTAATGGGGCTACTATTAACCTAGTTTGATGTGTGACTGACATGTCAGCCTGAGCTAAGCAGTGTGACTGGGATTTCTATGTGTCGGCACTATCAGAGCATTAATACAGAAAGAGGCAATTCTGTCTGTACACTACCAATTAATTGAATAACAAGATCTGCTGTAATAAAAAAAAAGCAACCAAACAGTCATTTTGTCATGATTCCAGTTCTTGTCCTATGGTTTGGAAGGTGAAATTAAATAACACACAAAAAACCTGGCTGTTTCTGAAGCAAGAAGCTGTAGGCTGTTTTATGAGAATCTTTAACCATAAGCCACCTACTGAGCCCTGTAATTTACTTACACTGCTTACTGGGAAGATGGTGTCCCAGGGATTTTAACCTGGCATCCAAAGGGTTCCAAGGCCTCCTAATTATTTCCAGAATATTGTCAAAAATATATGGGGAAGCAAACTGAACAGGAAGGACAGAATGCCCAAACAAACTAGTTACTTTACCAGAAGGAGAAAGTCTGACTTTTTCTTTTTTTAATCACTGGTTTACAAAATGTGAATACAACTCATTTCCATCAGACTTTCTGAGTTTTTTGATCTGGAGTTTAGATTTGGATGATAAAGAAGTAGGAAAGGGAAAGAAAAACATAACAATCTTATTGTCATATATGACAGACTTAGATTTCTTAGTCCAGGGTTTTTCCTCACTATAACAAGAAAGGAAATAAAAAGACAAGAAGGCCACAGATTTCTTCACTTGCTTGTGCCAGTGGGAGCAACTTCTGTTTGCTACACAGCAGATGATTGTTCATTTCTTCCATTTTTCTTATGTTTTACTGTTAATAAATCCCTTTTATACTCCTTCCAGTCTAAAAGTTCCTCTATTTTATTTTAAACCTTTCAGACTTACTAATATTTGGGTTTTTTTTTTTAAAAAAAATCATAGTTCATTTCCTCTGAAAACTCTAAAAAGTCATCAGTGCTCATTCTGTTTTTCCCAGGTTGCATCTTCAGACCAATTCACAAAGAAGAGAGAGAGCTTGGTACCCAACTCCACAGGGAACAATTTGGATAATTTCTGTAAACAGACATAAATATCATGTAATGTTTGAAAACATTATAATAACAGTGGAACTATAGAGAGAGATCCTAAGTCAATTGAACTGCCCTCTGGAGATGCCTATCTCTTTCAAGGAGCCTTGGATAACTGAAAGCAACTCCAGGTGCCTCAGTTAAGTGCTTAAGAGTTAAGTGGGATGATTCCTGTCCCTGTCATAAGTTTCCTACTGAAACATGGATGTTTTTCAAATAGTTTTTAAATGTAGCTATATAATAAAGCCTTTCTTCCTTGTTCTTCATTGGAAAAAATACCATTACCAGGTTGGAAAACAGGTTAGGGCATCTGATTAATAGGGCACAACAAGGTCCCAAGACTTCAATGAACAGCTTACATAGCTGAAGATTGGCTCTTTTGCCATTAGCTCTTTCTTGGATTGATATTCAAGGATAAATTATATTAACAACTTTTTCCTATTATTTGTGAGATAATAATTTATCCCTTTTGGGGGATGTGCAAAAGAAAAACCATTTTTGAAAACAATAAGATAATCGTCTCCGAAATTCTCTACAAATTAAAGCTGTATTGTGCTTTGTCTCAGTTGATGTTCTGAAGAATAACAGAATCCTGATTTAAAATCTTCTGTCTCCAGCAAGCCAATTTTTTGGCAACTGACTGTGGTACGTTGGTCAGTAATATGTAAGAAAATGTTTTCTGGAAAGTTTTCCTATACACAGAAACTAAGCTACAGGCTTATTCTACATTCTAGACAAGACTGCATGAATCACCTTTTTTTCCCTACTTCCTCTCTTTCTTTCTGGCTCTTCAAAAAGGTCTGTTTCTCTCACAGATCCAGAGCCTGGGGATTCACATTCTTTCCAGCAGTTCTGTTTTGTTATGTATTAACTTTCATTACTTCTATTGCCTTCACATGAGAGTTCAGTGATACACAATTATTTTTAAGAACATACTGCATAACAAGGCATTAGTACCAATGCTTCATTCAGAGCATTTGTTTAATTTTCATAAGGATGACTAGAAACTGTGAGTTTACCATAGGCTAATCTAAGTACACATATGTTATATTTTGATAAACCTTTTGTGAGTCTCAAAGATGAGAGATATCCCTCAGTTGCTGTACTGGTAATTCTAGAGTTAAATTTCAGACACAGATGACAAGATCATGCAAGACAACCTTAGTTCCCCAAAGCTGTGACATGGTGAAAGATAATTCATTGCATTTCAGGTAGCTGCATTCCAGACCAAGGATTAGGTTTTTGGTGGGGGAGGGGTTGTTTTAATTATTACCAGTGTCTTGAACTGTAGGCAAAAGCAAACTGAAAACTCAAAGCCAAATTTCAAGTGAGACTTACATTTCCTCAGTATTGTTCCCATTTAAATAAAGCTACAGTGAGTCACGCTGGACCTAAATGTTACCTGCAAAGCTATTCAAAACATAGGGGTTTTCAAGCTATAGCTAAATCCCAAGCCTGTATTTGACGCTGTTGTTGAACCTTAATTACAACTGAACGAAACAAACGAGAAAGGTTTAGTTTGTAGTTGAGAGCAACGGCTTAGTGAACTGTTAATGTCCTCTAAAAGGACTTTGTTTATACCAGTGAGGATTTGCAGGGTGCCCATTGGCAGAGGGGCTTCAGTCGCGCCGTCTCCCCTTCCCCTCCACACCCTGTGCTGTACCAACCTTTCCTTCGGCACTGGCGGACTCTCTGTGCAGCTCTGCCCACCCCAGCAAGGACCTGCTCGGCACAGAAACTGAGGTCTGCCTAGAAGAAACTCTAGTTAAAGGGATCCTAAGAAGAAGGTCGTCTTAGATCCTGCATTATTAGAATGCATTTTAAAATGCATCATAATGTCAGAGTCTTATAATGTCACGAGATCAGGCTGTATTGTCACTCAAATTACAAAAGAAAATCACTCCTTGCTGTCCTCCTCTACTCCTTCTTTGGCTGCTCTGGATATTCTGTCTGTGGATAAGATCTCAAATTGCTCATTTGATATCGTTTAAGGCTGGGTAAACATTTTTTAAAATCTACCAAAGGCACAATAACTGTAAACATCCTATCAGGCAAGAAAAGAGTTAAATACTGTCTTGGACTTAAAAGTATAAATGATTGCATCAACCGAAGTCTATGTCAAATATGATGTGATTTGCAGAGCTGCGCGTGAGAATGTCAACCTTCTTTGTTCCCCAGTGTAGTTTAGTGACAGTGACTTTATACAGTCTAGCGGCAGTCATGAATATTCTCAAGAGTAGGTGGGTGGCACATTCATTGAGAGATGTACAGTGGATTGCATACAAAACCAACAATATTTTTTGAATAACGTTATTCAAACTGTAATAAATCTGCCACCACTTTACATATTTTAAGCTCATTTGTCTCTATTTGAATCTTAACTATGTTTATCGCAAGCTATTGTTTGAGTCAAGGCAGCATTATTTTCTTAGCCAGAATCTCTGAATTTGTCAAAATAAATATATTTTAGGCTAATTTTTAACCCGAAATAACCCCCTTACTATATAAACAAGTGAAATAACCACAATAAAGCATGATTGATCCTACATGTATTTTTGTTCAAAGTAAGTGTCCTTTGGGTCAATTATCAACTTAAATGTAGTATCCACAGGAACTCTGTAAAAAGCAGGTTCCTTCTAAAGAAGACATGAATTGTCTGGCCAGTCTGACAATCTATATAAAAACCATTTAGCAAAACCGAAATGATCCAGTTCTGACTTGCTCTGTAATTTGAGACATTATAACCAGAAACCACTACAGTGGCGGTTTGGCAGATAAACACGAGGAAGGGACTTGTGGTTGCAACATAGACCTAGAACACAGGAAAAGTGTTTTCTATTCCTGGTCTGGGCACTGACTTCTTCAGTAGCCATGGGTGACTTAGGGCTGCTGAAAGGTGAGTTTCTGGGGATCCCAGTGACTGCATCTGGGATGTGGTCACTCACCATTTCTGAAAAACAATCCCTTGCCCTCTCTATAATTTAGTTTCCCTGTTTATGAAATGATGTTTAGAGATGGTCAGTTTGGGGTTGAGGCGAAGCAGTGCCTATTATTTTATCTTTTTAATAATTCACCCAGGGCACAGGAATAGAATAAGAAAGATGGACATACACCAGTAATAAATGAACTATTCACAGTTTATTTTCACTATTTATTAATGACACTACTAATATAAAATGGGCTGTTGATTCCCTTCTAAAAACTTTGATGTTTTTTCAATCATTAGGCACAGCAGTGGGTTTGTGCTCTTTCAGCAACCTTGTACTTCAGGAATCAAGCTCCTCTCCCAGCTCCTCAGAACAGGAATTGAGAAATGGTGGTTTATAGTGCATTAGGGTTACAACCATCCTCTTGTGAACATCTTTTATGTCTGCATTGGCTAGAACAGCCCTTTCTTAGACTGATGCTTCTTATAGCAATTCTTTCATATTAGAATTTTTTTCAGTGTTCAGTTCATATATATGCTTTACAGTTAGCATCCCACATTCACGCATATATGCTCAAGCTCTCTATCACACACACGCACACAGTGTAGGTGCATTTGTAGCTATACACACATAAAAAAAGATCTAATTTCATGTATTAATGAAAAGAAGAAGACATCTGGAGTAACTCTGGCTTTCTGACCAATTTTACTATAGATACAGGATTATTTAATCAGCTAGAAACCCATTCACTTTGCCCTAGTAGCACACTTCTTACACAGTAGCCTATGAAAAATGATGAGTATCTCACCAGTACCTAGAAATCTTTCTGTCTGACATTCTTTTTTCAGGAATCCCACCTGTATTTTCAGGTGCCAATGGTAAGATTATAAATATAGAATACAGAATATTTTATTAGTTTTGAGATTTTAAAACTTCCTCATCACCCTCTCAAAAAACTGTCACAGCTGTAGTTACCTTTATTAGCAAAGATCTTAAAATATGGAATGATATATTAAAAATTGTGAAACATTTACTACCTAAACATAGTCTAAATCACTTCAGTGGTTCATATAAGTCTCCCCAGAGAAAAACATTATTAATAAACATAATTAATTTTGTGAGGGAATGTATACAAAGATATGCAACAGTGAACTCATTAATTTCTGTTGAAATAATTATTTACTAATATTCATCTGGTTTCCCAAGACACGTTAATGAATTGGAAAAAATGTTTACGTTGTATGATTGGCTGAAAAATGGCTACTGGCTTCTGCTTTCTAAAATAGTACTCCCTTTTTATGATTTCAAACAGAAATGCTAACTCAATTGCATTTGAGTTAATGCAATTTTTTAACAGATAATTTATTTCCTGAAAACTGCAGCTTTGAGTCAGATGAAATGAATAATAGATTTACATAAAAATTATCAAATAACTTAGGCTAAAATGAACATCTGTCAGAAAAAATGTCATTTTGTCATTTCATTTTAAAGTAATATCTTCATTGGTAGGGTTCCCTACAACTAATTTTTGAACAGGTTAAAAAAATGAATGAAATTTTAATTTGTTATGCCTGAAATATGTTTGCGTTTGTTTCACCAAGGAATTCTTTTTTAATGCGATATAATTTTAAAAATATATTATCTTCTGTAAGGTACAACATAAATTTTGTGTTATTTCCTCGGTTTTGCAGCTTAGGCTATTTTCTGAGAATCTTTTATCTCTGTTTTCTAGGCTTTTCTTAGAGTAAACTGTTCCATCAGTAACATGCAATAGATCAGAAAGGGTTCCTCTGACTAATGGTTTCAGAAGGTATCAATTTGCTAACTCCACAGAGAATTTCTGCAGAGACTGAAAAGCTCAACACTCTCAAATGTTGACATCAACATTTGAAAAGCATGTTTTAATTGCATCCTTTCACCATCATTCTGCAAAAAATTCTTTACACATAATTCTGCCTTTCCATTCAGAGACTACTGTGAGTTGACAGTGTGAGAGTTTCTTTTTTGCATTTTTGGTTTCCTGCTTCATGTTGCCCCTTTTCTGGCATTTGCTCAGGTAATTTTGTTCGGGGAATGTTGACTCAAGATCAAATCATGTTAATGGGCTTCATCAAGGGTCAGATTCAGTTGCCTAAATGCAGGCATCTCATGCCATTTTTGCCCTCGAGGGTATCCAGAATATCAGCAAGGAGCTGGCAGATAAGGCATGGGCCCCTCAGGATACCCATGCCTTCCTGGAGTGCCTGATGGAGGTCTGAGACACATCCTTAGAGGAAAATCCTAAACTAAGAAAGAAATAACACCCGCAATTGTTTTCTTACAACATGTATTTTTGACTCTTCTGCTGAAAATGCACAATGCTGTAATTTTGTCTGGTTTGCAACATGTAAACATATTTTTAAGAAACTTTGCTTCGAATTTTAGCCTCATTTAAGGAAATGCAATCCCTATGGAAGTACCCAGATCACATTTAATGCTGATGTCAGTGATGACATAGATGCTAGTGTGAGTAATAAAATAGGGAATTGCACTAACATGGGGTTCACCATGTTCATAGAGTAAAATGGAACCTTCATGGTCTCTTTACAGTCAATCTTCCTCCCTAAAATTTTTCAGCATTGTGAGGTCATATAATCAGACAGTTCTGTAAGGTTGTGTTCACTAAAACAGAAAGCTACAGTTACAGAAAGGTTTATGTTAGTAAAAATAAAATAAGACACAAGAGAACTGTTTGCAGATGAAGTATCATTAAGTCACTTATCCATAAAGGCACTAAGTGACAGCAATAGAAGGTAGAAAACAAGAGGTCAGGGTGTAATAAAAGTAAGCCACACTGTTTTTGTTGAGTTTCAACACATGTACTGTAAGTTTTATGAATTTTAAGCATGAATGGAATGCTGTGCTTGGCTAATTGGGGCTTCAGATTGGCTATGGGCCAGTCAGGACTATAGGGATTCAAAGGCTAATAACACTACAAACCCATCTATGTTCTGCAGTGCTCGCTATCCAGTTTTAGAAAATGACCAGAAAATTTGGGACAGCTATGTTGTGTTGAAGTTTCCTCTTGACATTTGAAGATAGGTATTATTCATGTCTTGGGTTTGTGTCAATTAATTTTTTCAATACCAAAGCCTTTATTCTTTGTTCCAGAAATTGTAGAGGCCATCAAGATTACAAAAAATCCTCTGAAAAATTCAGGGATTTTAAGTGATAGGCTGACAAAAACAAAACTGTATTAAAGACGTCAATAACTCTGAAAGTTGGTATAGACTTTGCTGGAAAATTTGGGTTTGGGATTTTAATGAAGATGATATATAAATTAAAATAAAGTAGGCTCTTAGAGGTGCATTTTCTTTATCCAAAGTAATAAGAATTTAAGTGGTACTAGAGGTATTAAATATTAAAAATGTTTTAATTCTGAGACTTTTTTTAATGCAGCTATTTCTTAAACTTCATTTCAGAGCCTTGCTTTTGTCTTAAATCCAGTTTTCAATGGAATCAATGAAATCTAGTTTTCAGAAAACTGAAAATTAAGAATTACCTGACAAAAATACAGCTAGAAACAGTAAGCAAGATTATGAACTTTAACAATTTATAGCAATTACAAGTATTTCTGTGAACACCAAAACTAGCAAAGCCAAGTTTCCTGCAGCTTTACATCTTACGGATGGCTTATCCTTTGTCTCACAGTGTTTGAATGTTCACAGCAGTTTTCTCCCACACAGATTCTCTTGTGTCTGATAAACTATCTGAGTTCATTTTATGAACTTAATCCTACACACACACACACACACAGCACAAATCTTGTAACTAATTCTGTAGCAACTTAGTTTTGTTACAAATAATCAGACACATTTCTTGTTGAAATGTCTGACCCTAATTTTGATTCATTGTGTTGTTTTATAATTATACCTAAGTCTCTTTTGGGTTCTCCAAATCAGCCATACAACCGTACCTTGATTAGTGATCTTTAAATGGCTAAAATAATTCTGACTAATTGCAGTACTTTGTTTAGAGTTAAGATCATAGCAAGAGAACAGGAAGAAAAAGAAATACACAGGTTTTCTATTTTTTCACAAAAGTATATTCAAGTAAAAAGTAAAATCTGAAAAAGTTAAAATGCTGGAAAGAACCCCACTGAAGGAGCAGCCAAGGGAATCTCCTGTGGCTCTCAGATGTACAGCATTTGTCCTGAGACTGGAGGACTTAATCCCACAGATCAACAAACAGCTCTTCCTTCTTCTTACGATGGCATATTTTGTCAAAAATGCTAATTAAGCTGTATTTTTTGCAGTGACTGTGGCGGTTTAGAACAATATAATATGGGCTATGCACTGCACATTGCAGCGGAGTTCAAATACTAAAGCTAGGACCAAAGAACACTTCTGAAGACAGAACAAACAAGGAAACATGAATATTACTTCTGATAGTAATGTAATTATGCTGTGGATATGGTCTGTAAATAAACCCATATCAAGGATATGGCTATGTACCAGTAGGGGCAATAGCGATGAGTAAACCAGTATTACCACAGACTCACTGCTGAGGCATTCATTTAGTATTCAGATACAGCAGGGCCAGGCCGAACAATCATTTGGGAGATGATACCTCAGCCAGCACACAATGACATTTTCAACCTTTCTGCCTGCTCCCTCCTGCCCTGAACTTCTCATTACACCTCCCATTTAGCTCATTCAGATTGTATTACTGGTAATGCTAATATCTCCATATTTCCTCCAAAGCACATTTTAAAGCAATTATTAGAAATTAGCTTCCTATTTCACTTCTCGTATCAAAGTACAAAGTACATCATTTTAATATAATTAAAAAATCCATTGGCAGTCAAGGCGTGCCACAGATGGAACGCTAATCAGTTCATATTTTCCTGATGAGAGCTACGTTTCTGCTCGATTTTGACCTGAAGAAAGTAGGAAAATGGACAAAATAATTAACCCTCCCCTGCTTTCCATGAGGCTGGAAAGAGATGTGATGATATAGTATGAATAGGCGTTAAGACTGGAGAGGTGCAGGCAGCACAATGACTACTCTGTGCGTGGCAATGACACACAAGATGACAGGATTAATTATATCCCGTCCACGTGAACTCATGAATCTTCTCACTCTGTAAAACTCACAAATTGTTAATTTGATTTCTAAATGTTGAGTGAATTTTGCTGGTTTTCCTGGTTTAGTTTAGAAAGAAAGATAAATCACAAATTCTTTAGCTATCACCGAAAGGTAACACACAATGTTGGGGTTTTGGTATTTTGGTTTGCTGGGGTTTTTTTTAAGTTTCACTATATCTGTCTTTCAAAATCACTGCTGTTTTCATGTGTGGGAAAATATGCAATCAGGGAATAGGCAGTTAAACACTGAGTAAACTGATAGCAGTAATAAATCTTGTGTACACAGAATGAATCTTAAGTCTAGGGTAAAATAGTAATACATTACCTGATCAGTTACAGAAACAATCAAGTAGGATGAAACACAGGAAAGCAAATACTAGATATACAGATGAAAAAGGTTATAAACTGAGCTGTTTTCTTGAG